>NC_142045.1:54814216-55439216 GCF_982192425.1 Myodes glareolus
CTTAAGTTGATGTCGCCAGGCCTCTTCCTCAGTAGCTATTGAGTTTATGTCTGAGGCAGGGTGTGCAGTTTTCCTTCTGTTGGTGTGATGAAAGAGCGACCCAAACCAGCCTGGGCTAGGGGAGAAGGGGTATTTCATGTTACAGTCCTTCTAGGGAAGCGTGGCAGGGACTCAAGACAGGTGCCTGAAGCGAAAGCCAAGAAGGAGCACAATAGATTACCTGTTGGTAATTGACCTCAGGACTTCAAGTGAGGTACAGATTGGGGGAAGGCAGTTTTAAAAGCCTTCCCTTAAATAGTCTATTTTAAGCAGAGTCCAATAAACTATTGGCATATCTTTTATTACTAGATGATTGCAGAAAATTCAAAAATTATCTGTGCCCATGTCTTTGGGAAAAAATTAAACTCTAAAGATAATTTTATTACTCTGGGTCTTTGTCTTTGTCTGTCTGTCGAGTAGACCTAGACCTGTTATTTTAAGGCATTCTAAATGTAAAAAGAAGAGAAAAGAAAAAGAAGAAGAAGAAGAAATCAATTTGGGTTTATGCTAAAAATTTAATAATCATACCAAAGTAAAGGTCAAAAATATATTTAAAGCTAGCTAGTATTATCATCAGAGTTGGATAAGTGCACAATGACAGTTCTAATTGCTGCATTCTCTTGTTTCGTGCTTCAGACGAGCAGCAATTACATCTCCATGAGAGTTACACTTTCGCACCGGTAATCTTGACACTGCCGTTTCCTCCAACTACACAGGGGTTTGCACCCAATGGATCTAGAGCTTTCAGAACATTATGTCCCGGACGGCTTGAGATGAGCTTCAACTACCATTTATTTTCCACTCGGTGTGAACAAGTGCAGTCAGAGCTGGTGGTCCAGGCCCACAGTCTCACACGCAGGAGACCAGGGCAGGAGGACTGTTAAGTTATCCAGCTCAGAGAAAGCCTGGGCAACTTAATGAGCCTGTCTCTCAGAACAAATGGGCTGGGGGTGGCTGGAGACATAGCTTAGAGGCACAGTATTTGTCCAGCATGAACCAGGCTCTAAGGCTAATTACCAGAACCATAAACAAAACAGAAAACAAGTAAAGAATGATTTGCCTGACCTCTGTCAAAATCTTGTTGTGTGAGCTTTCTGTCTTGCCCAGTTCCTGTAATCTTTAAGTCCCAATGAAATCAACAGAGGTCTACATTAGTTATAAACTGGCCTAGTAGCTCTGACTTCTTATTAACTCTTACAACTTATATTAGCCCATTATTCATGCCTGTGTTAGCCATGTGGCTCGGTACCTTATTCAGCAAGGCAGTCACATCTTGCTTCTTCTGTGACTGGGTCATGACTGCAGACTGTGCTTCCCCCTTCCCAGCATTCTCTTTGCCCTGCCTCTACTTCCTGCCTGGTCACTCCACCTATACTTCCTGCCTGGCTACTGGCCAATCAGCATTTATTTAAAATATAAGTGACAGGGTACAGACTAGAAAGATAAACAAAACAGAAAACAAGTAAAGAAAGATTTGCCAGACCTCTGTCAAAATCTCTCATGGTTAAATTGGTTTCCGAGTAGTGCTCCCTGGACCGTCTGTGACTGCTGTCATCCGTGATATCACCTGCCCTTCCGTGTCTTGCCTTTGGATGTGTTTCAACCTCTGTATCGCCAACTCTTTGTACCCTTTCTTGACAGCTCCTAGGAAATTATTTTGTAAAACGTGACATATTCACCAAGACACCTTTCTGAGGTCAGTTCTCACTTGCCTTTGCTAACTCAGGGTCAGTGAGATGGTTCAACGGGTAACTGTGCCTGCTGTGAAGCCCACAAAGCTAAGTTTGAACTCCAGGCCCCACGTGCTAGGCAGAAAGAACTGACAACCATAGGTTGTCCTCGGACCTCCTATATATGTTTCATGGGTCATGGTATGTTCATGGAACTCATAGAGCACTCTTGGCTGACTTTTTTGGTCAAGGTCAGTGAAAGAGGCCATAAGATACAGGCCTTGCAGCTACAAGATGGTTCAGCTTTCTGGCTGACTGTTTGAGGTTCAAGACTACCCTAAACTCTTGCTGGATATATATGGTGCAAAAGAAACCAACCCTTGAATGGGAAGCCACCAAAAGGCAATGATATTTGCTCCTGCTGAACGTCTAGCCTATCCTGAGAAACTCAGGGTTAACGTTAGCTGTCTGAAGCCCAACCCTTCCAATCCTCACCCCACCAGATTCACATAAGTCCAGATGCTTTGTTTCTGGAAACTTCCTTCTATGTCTATGAAGAGAGAGGTAATATGCAGGGAATTGCTCTCTTGGCACCTTGGATATTTCCATATGGATCATGCATCTTAACTGCCAACATCCCATTTTGGTCATGGAAAGATGTCACAAAACTTTTCCTGAAATGAAAGGATAGAACAAGACTGAGGTGGGAAGACTTTTCCACCCACCTTTCTCTTTTCAATGAGTGCACCCTGAGCCCCATTCCCGAAAGGGCACAGCTGCAGGCTTCTTCTCTATAAAACTATCCACCTATATCTCTGCACTGGCCACCTGTCATCTGGTCTTGCATTTATGTCACTATGTGTGAGACATGGGAGTCTGAGAGTTGGTGCCATGTTAACAGGCTCTTGTTGCCTGTGCAAAGAATATATGCCTGGATTCTCCTGGGCTCATTATTGCCTTGCTGGCCAAAGTTCTGACAATGGAGACAGCTAGCAATGAAGATGCCCTACAATCCCCTCATTGATGCTTAGGGACTGACTGACCACTTGGTACAGGAAAAAGGAGACTCAGGAATACAATTGGTTGCTCGGCTTCAGAGGACCTGGTACTGAGCTGTACTCCGGACATAAAAAGAATGAACTGGGACTGCAGCAGGGCTGGGGATTTCTAATCTGAAGGTAATCAAGTTCTAATCAATTCCTTGATTAAGACTTTCAGACAAACCAGTCAGTCTCCAGTCTCCAACCACAACTTTAACATTCTGAAAGCCCAGCCCCCAGGTGAGCAAATACTGGGGGCTCAAACTATGAAGGACCCATCTCTGTACAGAAGTCTGAAATACACCAAGTAGTGACCATAGCCTTTGGCATAATCTATAGAGGAAAATCAACACACCCTGACACACCTGTCTTGCATTTTATATCTTGGCTAAACCAGTGAGTTAGAAGCTCAAATACCCATGATGAATAATTTTCCCCAAGTTAAATAAACAACATGGTGCTGTTTAGTTTACCAAATATTAATAAACATGTATGCAAATATGAATTGTATATAAATGTGTTTGTTAACTACTGGAATTGTGTGAAAAAGAGGGTTTACACAGACAAATGAGATTCTATCTTTAAACACAAACCAAGAGCTTTCTAAGATGCTCAGTGTCTCCGGCTTGAAAGTGCTCCTGCTGCTGTAATAAAATCCCCAGGTTCAAACATCTCCGGAGAGAAAGAAATGGCTTATGGGGCTTATAATTCCAGATTACATTCCATCATGGCAGAGACGTCACAGTGGCAGGGGATCAAAGCAGCAAGCCACATGGCATCCACAATCAAGAGTAGAAAGAAATGCATGCAGGCCTACTTGCTTGCTTTCTCTGCTACCCAATTCAGGATGCCCAATGCCAGCCCTGCCTAGGGTACATTGCTGCCCACAGTGGACTGCATCTTCCTACAGTGATTGGAAATCATGACAATCCCCCACAGACAGGCTCACAGGCAAATCTGATCTAGACAATTCCTTGATATAGACTCCCTTCCTAGGTGACTTTAGACTGTGTCAAGATGACAGTAAAAACCTGACCCTGCAGCTCTGTCTCATGACTCTGGATCTGAGCCAATTTATAGGTGATTTTATGAATTGATTGGACTTGTCAAGTGGAACAATGGCTCACAGTCTTCTTCTCTGATAATTATACAGCATCCCATGTGCACACGGAGGGTGGTGGTTTACACAGCATCCCATGTATACGTGGAGAATGGTGGCTTACATAGCATCCCATGTACACATGGAGGGTGGTGGCTTACACAGCATCCCACATGTACATGGAGGGTGTTGGTTTACACAGCATCCCACGTGTACACGGAGGGCGGTGGCTTACACAGCATCCCACATGTACATGGAGGGTGGTGGTTTACACAGCATCCCATGTGTACACGGAGGGCGGTGGCTTACACAGCATCCCACGTGTACACGGAGGGCGGTGGCTTACATAGCATCCCATGTACACATGGAGGGTGGTGGCTTACACAGCATCCCACATGTACACGGAGGGCGGTGGCTTACACAGCTCCCATGTATACATGCAGAGTGGTGACATGGTTTTGCTCCCTTCAGGCCCAAATAGTCTCACTGGGAGCAAAAGCTACCAGGACACAGTTTGATGGCTGTAAGGAAAAGATTTTCTCAGAAAGAGGAGGAGAGAAGCGTACCAGATCCGACATTACTTCTGGGAAGAAGAATGACATTGCTTGTGTTTGGAATATGTTGCTTTGAAGATGATTCTCAACAAAGGACTGAGAGAAGAAAACCCGTGCTTGCAATATAAATGATGACGAGGGAAGAGACGCTGCACGCTGGCAAAGCCTCGGTGCACATTAATGAAGCACTCAAACCATCAGCCTATTCCTGGGAAAGAGCCTTGTGTTCTGAGCAGAAACTGCTAGAACTAATTAAAACAAAACTGTGAAGCATTCATTTTATTATTCTCACAACCACAATGTTTACCCAGGCCCTCCTCTGCTCCAAGCATGACACAGACAGAAATAGCACAGAGATGACTGGATGCATGTTTGGGCAGCTGGCATCCTGGTGCCATTTCCGCCCGGGAACACCGTGTTCATGCTCTCCCTTCTTCCTGTAGCAACCGGTGGTATTAACATGAAAGGACTGGTTTCCAAAATTACCAAAATAATAATAAACAAGGTAAAGGGCCTCAAAAGACATTGAAATCATGGGCCCAACAATTACAGATGAAGAAAATCCTATGGTTCTTAAAAAATTATTCCACAGGTTACATCATTTTCTTTAAAGGGGGAGGAGCTGTGGAAACAACTCAGTCAATAAAGAGCTTGCCTTGTGAGCATAAGACATGAGTCCGATCCCAGAACCAAGTGTTTGAAAAGCGCTGCATATAACAGCACCCATCTGTATCCATAGTGTCACACTTGTAACCCCAGTGCTAGCAAGGGGAGACAGGTGGATCTTCCAGAGCTTGCTAAGCTTAGGCTATTTGGTGAGCTTCTAGTTCAGTGAAAGACCCTATCTCAAAACAACAACAATAACAACAAGAACAATAAACTTCCCCCAAACCCCAAAAGAAACAAACAACACCACCAGAAAGAGGCCTCATGGTACTTCCTCAACTCTAAACTAACAACTATAAGCAACTGAAGAAAGCTGAGAGGGGGGAGTTGGTCCTCCCCAGGGAAAAGCAAGCAATTGCTTTTCCTGGTTCAAACAATCAGTCCTAAAACATGCATGCAAATAACATTACACGGACTGAGAAGGACACACTATTCATGAACATACATGGATCCATTTACACATATTGTGCAGGAACACTGAAAAAAGAGGCTATGAATTTGAAGGAGTGGGGGAGGGGCATATGGAAAGGTTTGGTAGGAGGGAAGGGTGAAATGTTCTAATTAAAACACATTAAAACAAACACACACACAAAAGAAAATGGCAGCCAGTACCTGAGGAATGACACCTGAGAGTGCTTTCTAGCCTTCACGCCGTGTGCACACGTACGTGTACACTCATGAGCACACACACACAGATACACACACTAAATTTTAATGGAAAAGGAGAAATGCACATGGTGGACAAACATGGGCTGGTAGCACTTTACTGGGAAATTAAACTATTTGCTACCAGAATGGAGCAGGAGGAATGTTTTGTGGTTCCTGATGTAAGGAGTCCAGTGTTGGGCAAGCCTCTCCCCTCGACGTGCTCCTCTGCAGGGCAAGCCCCGCCTAAGTGATCCCCTGCAGGGCAAGCCCCGCCTAAGTGATCCCCTGCAGGGCAAGCCCCACCTAAGTGATCCCCTGCAGAAAAGAATCAATGAATACAGTCAAGAGGAAGTGAGGTGACAAACCCAGACTCCAGACTGCGCTATGATGAACGGAACAAATGACCCAGACTTTCCACCAACACCCTGAACTCTTACACAAGACAGAAATAGGGGGAACACACCTAAACTGAAAACAACCAACCAGACAGAAGAATCAAAGGCAATGTGTACATACAGATGAAAGCTTGGCGTTTTGGTGATAATTACTTGGATTGCTAGAAAAATCTCAACATGAACTACGTGTCAGTGGTATGTCGTGGTGGTGTCCAATCCCCTGATGCTTCATGATATTATGATGGTGAAAAACAAATTTCTGCTCGTCAGTGAGCAGGTTGAAGCATATAGGGGTAAAGACACACGATACTGGCAACTCCTTTCCAAACGGAGGAGAAACAGCCGAGTAGCAGTGTGTTCACAAGAGGCCAAAGCAGCGGGGAGACACACAGGAGCGTAAGATGCTCCTCCACAACTCCTCTGCTTAAGTTGAAACTTTACATTAGAACACAAGCCAGGGAAGCTTCCAAAAAAACAAAAAAATGGCTGTTGCCTCAGTTGGCTAATGACAGCTGTGGACAAGAGAAGACAGCCATGTCTGGGAGCCACCAGGCTGAAGCCGGCACCATTGTTTCAGAAGGTCCCCTGGATGACAGAGGGAAGAGGGACTTCACCCGAATGACAGAACTGTCCAGAAAGTATACTCGGAGTTTACAAAAATTTACGACGCTGCTTCCAGAGAGCTTCCTCTGTTTGCAATGTTAGAGACGTAAACTAGAACATTGCACCGATGAGCATTTTCCCTATAAAGACCAATAAGACACAGCCCTAAGACCACGTCTGTTAAACTGCTAAGTGCATGAGTTCCTGAAAAGAGGTGATACAGCTCTAAGACACACGGATGCATGCATCCACATCCCTGCGCTTGGTTGTGAATGAACCCCAATTCTACGGGGGACCAGGGATGATTTGACATCAAAACTGAATTTGCTGCTTGTAAATTTTAGGAAAAGTCCACATTTTAACAAATCCATCATATGGATTTTTGTTTGTTTGTTTGGTTGGTTGGTTTTTTTTTTTGGTTTTTTTTTGTTTTTTTTTTTTTTTTTTTTTGCAACAGGCTTTCCCTGTGTTGCCCTGGCTGTCCTAAAACTCACTTTTAAACCAGGTTGTCCTGGAGTTCAGAGATCCACCTGCCTATGCCTCTGCCTCTGCTTCCTGAGTGCTGGGATTAAAGACATGTGCTACCATTGCCTGGTTCCATCATACATTTAAGAGCAAAATCAAAAGTTCTTTGCAAATAACCTTTTAGTATGGAAAGAGATAAGAATCAAGATGTTTATGTCTATAAAGTAATGAGAATTCTAAGCCCAGGCCCACCCTCCTCCTCTGCCTTTTGCATCTACAGAAAACCCTTCAAGGGAGTGTCCTCATGACAGAGAAGCGTCTCCACACCCACCACGTGCTTCACCCCCACGCCAGCCTCTCTCACATCACCTGGTCCCTACGCCATCAAACGGCCTTTCCAGCTGCGTCTGCGCAGTCAGAGGCATACTACAAAGCGCTCACAGGCTGTCTGATAATGGCATGGAAATGAGATGGAAGAAAGGCAGAGGTGCTGACAGCAGTCAAGGCAAAATCCACACAGTAAAAGAAAATAACATTCTGTTTGTGTCACATGCCTCAAAGGCCACTAAGAAAGCTAAGCAAGACCAAAATAACTTCCCTCATCATTTATTGCTCAGTTGTGGTGCAAAGTAATTAGGTAGTTACACTAGGAAAATGTTGACACAGGAAGCCACCAAGCCACCTCCCTTTGTAACTGGGCAAGGATCACTACCCTTCACCCCCAAATTCAAGATTTTATGCAAACCCTGTACATGGTACCAACCACATAGATGAATTATCTAGAGAGTAATTTCTTGCTATAACTTTTGCTGGACATTGTGAGATATATAGAAATACACAGAGATATTCAAGTATCTGATGCCAGTGTTGACTGCTGAGCATAAGACAAAGTATAAATCCTATTTTCTCCAAGTGTCTAGAATACATAAAGAATACATAACATTTCAAAATGTTCAGATCACATAACCAAATGCTCACCTTTCCCTTAAGAGTGTGTGACATCACAGGGCTTAACCTTCTAATATACAAATGATACCTGGGCACATATTTTTCAGCTCCCCACATTTTCCTCCTCATATATCATTTGTCAAATGCGCAGCTCACTATGGCAACAGCTCTCTGAAAGCTCGTGTGTATGAGAAAATGCTCTGTGTCACTTTACCTGAGCGTGGCGGTGTCATAAGAGAGGCATCGCTACTGCCCTCGGGACCCATTCTCAGAAGGCAGGCAACACCTTCCTTGCAATGATGGGAGTTATAAAGACAACCTATGGCAAGGAGCAGCCTCCAGAGCATACACGGGACATACGCAGACGGCTGGAAACGAAGCCCATTACTGGGGTCACACATCAGCTGAGGATGGTCCTAAACGGGAGGTGGACAAGCTGTACCATGTGGAGATAGAGGTGAGGTGGGGGGAAAGGTGCACTGCCTGTGACGTGTTCAGGCATGGGACATGATTCCAGCTTGAGGAGAACTGAGTAATATCAGAAAACGCCTGCTGTTCTGTTGACAGGTGTCAATGACATAAAAGCTTGACAATATAACCGGAGGATTCCAGAGGATGAAGCTAAGAAGGGTGGGGGCCATAGGTAAGCTCTAAGTAAGGAAGAGTCTCGAGAAGAATGGTAACAAAGAGCCGATTCCCAGCAGAGGTAACACAGTGAGCAGAAGAAGCAGCTGGCTTTAAAGTACTGGCTACAGAGCGCACATTATTCCATCCTTTCTCTTCAGTCACACCAGAAAGGAAAAGGCCACGTGAGGTGGGCAGGACAGCTGAAAACCCAAGGCCTTATTTGCCCATTAAAAAGGATGCTCTGTTTGGAAATCTGTTGTGTTTGGAATGCTGCAGCTCTAAGATCACAGTCTGCAGGTGTGGAGAAGCAAGAACAACAAGAAAACACATGGACGCCAGCAGATTCTGGCGTTGGGCGGCCTGGCTTGTCACTCGGTTGAATGTAGGAGAACTAAGCAGCTCAAGTGTTTTGTCTTTCGTTTGGGTAACCAAGAGTGAAACTTTTAAACATCTGGATTCATTCTAAATAATGAACCTCCCCCACCAAAACCAACAACAACAAAACATTTAGATGCCAAGTGTCTCATCCAAATGGATTTTCAATAAAGAGTGAAATGTAAAGACCTAAAGCCGCAGGAAATTGGGAAGAGAAACAACTCCCAGGGAAAATATGCTCCCAGAGGTCAGAGTGAAGGTGATGCCCGGCAATACCACTGGACTTCCCTGGATAAGGGTAGTGTGCTCCGCTGTCCTGGTGGTGGGCTGGCTCAGCCAACAATGATGGGAACTGACAAGTCCAATTTGGTAGAAGCCAGCCCAAAGAATAGATTCAGCAGCAGCTTCATGCTTTAAGGAGGCTTCTCCAGTGTGAGTCTTAGGGATAATATTCAAAGATATTTGTGGCCACTGTCAAGGGCTGAATTTAAACAGGACGGCTGTGGGGCTGGGGATACGGCTCAGAGTGAAGGATGCTCGCTGCTCTTACAGAGGACACTAGCACTAGGCTCAGAACGCTCTGTAACCAATGGAATGAATTGATACTCTCTTCTGTAACCAATAGAATGAACTGATACTTTCTTCTGCCCCCACAGGCACCAGACACACAAACAGATGCATAGACATGCATGCAGGCTAAAAATTCAAACATAAAAATTAATTATTTTTAAAAGAAAGAGATAGAAGGCACAGTCGTCTCAAAAGAACTAGGACCATATTTAAATCAACCTTTCCCCGGTTTCTGAGACTATTTTGCATTTCATTCTTTTCCATGAAATGTATTAGGGGAGGGGCTCATGAGAACAAGCGGCTAATATCTGAGCATGCTCTGCTGTCCTTGTGATAGGACATGCACTACTGCTCTCTGAGCAGAGCTATGAAAGCCATGAGTCACGGTAGGCTTGCCATCGCATTCGCCCTCGCCAAGCCAGTCAGGAGCTTGGGGGACACCTCTTCCACGTGTCTCAGTTTGGAGGCTGCACACATCCCATGGCTGGCGACCACGAAAGGCCAAAGGCCAGAAGATCCTAACACAGTTTGACTACAGTGCTTCCGCTCTCTCCGTTTGAGTCCGCTGTAACATCGAATATGCAAAAAATGGTTACAACGTGACAGAAATGGACGGTTTCTGTGGCTGTGTTTCTTCTCTCTGTGCTCCTGCAGTAACAGATCCAGGTCAGAAGCATTTGTGAAACTCAGCCTTCTTTATTTTTAACCGAGTGACGCTGCCATTCATCCTGGAGAGAGGAGTGACAGCTTCGTAAGAGGGGAGGATGGAATCGGCATGACCTCTCTCCCTTCCCCAATCCTGAGCGTAAGCCACTAGAGGTGCTCTGAGATGCCTGAGGTCCTCTGAGTGTCTTGGGATCTTCTTATAAATTAATATGATGACATCAGCGTGCTATTTCCACCCTTGCCCCCACAGTTGTTCAATGAAGTTTGCCAGAGGCTGCACGCCATGAGATGATATCATCGCTGCAGCTAAAGGGCAGTGGATTTGTGTATTAGGATTCTTATACTTTAAAAAACTCTTCACTGTATTTGATAAAAATCCTATTTATTGGCAATACAATAAAATACTGGTAGGTAGTACATACAAACAAAATTTTCTTATAGTCTTCAATGCTAATAAGAATATAAAGGGTACCTACTGACAAGGTTGCTCCGTGGTTAGGGTGCTCAGTGTCCAGCCAGACTACCTGAGATCAGGCTCTGGGACCTATGTGGTGGCAGGAGAGAACTTTCTCCTATAAGTTGACCCACAGCCTCAACACATGAAATAGGGCATGCATGGGTACATGTGTGTGTGTATTCACGTACCCCAGCATTTAATACACACAGTCAATAAACTGTAATAAGATATAAAGAGGATTGTCAATATTTTATAAGGAGTAGAGGGGTTTTCCTAAGGTGGACCCTCAGCCAGACATGGTAGTTCATGCCTGTAATCTCCACACTCATGATGCTAAGGCAGGAGGAGTAAGGTCAAGGCCAGCCTAGACTACAAAAGCCTTGCATCAAAAGCAGGGGAAATCATGAGTGGAAAAAATAATAATTTTTGCATGAAAATTTCTCAGCTTGTTTTCTTGCCACACCATTGTTACGCAATCTCTTAGTATATATTCATTTATTATTTCAATGAAGTTTTATTTGTAACCATCATCATAGCCCCCAGATAGTAGTAAACTTCACCAGCACTATACCCATGTGGCTATGGTGGGTATAAGGCAGATGACAGACCCTTCAGAAGGAGATCCACGGCCTGTCTTAGCAGTGTTTCTCTTGCTGTGAAGAGACACCAGGACCATAGCAACTATTATGAAGGAAAAGCAACCTAGAGAACGAGAAAAGACCTTCACCAACCCACATCAGACAGAGGGCTGATTTCCAAAATATACAAAGAATTCAAGAAACTGGTCATCAAAAGAACAAATAGTCCAATAAAATAAAAAAAAAATGGGGTACAGACCTAAACAGAGAATTTTCAAAAGAGGAATCTAAAATGGCCGAAGGACACTCAAAGAAATGTTCAACATCCTTAGCCATTAGAGAAATGCAAATCAAAACAACTCTGAGATTCCATCACCCCCCAAGATCAAAAACACTGATGATAACTTATGCTAGAGAGGATGTGGGGTAAAGAAAACATTCCCCCATTGCTGGTGGGAGTGCAAACTGGTATAGTTGCTTTAGAATCAGTATGGTGATTCCTCAGAAAATTAGCAAACAACCAACCTCAAGACCCGGCAATACCACTTTGGGTATATACCCAAAGGATTCTGAATCGTACCCCAAGGATATGTGCTCAACTATGTTCATAGCAGCATTAGTCGTCACAGCCAGAACCTGGAAACAACCTTGACTGAAGGATGGATAAAGATGGCATGGTACATTTACACAAGGGAGTACTACACAGCAGAAAAAAATGATGACATCTTGAAGTCTGTGGGCAAATGGATAGGTCTAGAAAACATCATACTGAGTGAGGTAACACAGACCCAGAAAGACAAATACAGTATGTATTCACTTACAAGTAGCTATTAGACATAAAGCAAAGAAAAACCAGCCTACAACTCACAATCCCAGAGGATCTAGACAACAATGAGGACCCTAAGAAAGACATACATGGGTCTAATCTACATGGGAAATAGAAAAAGACAAGATCTCCTGAGTAAATTGGGAGCATGACAATCAATGAAGAGGGTAGAAGGAGAGGGGAGAAGAATGGTGGAGAGAAAAATAAATAGCTCAATAATAACAAATAAAATAAACTCCCCCCAAAATAAAGAAAAAACATTTAATTGGGGTGGCTTACATTTTCAGATGTTTAGTCCATTGTCATCATGGTGAAACATGGTGGCATGCAGGCAGACACGGTGCTAGAGAAGGAGCTGAGAATCTTTCCATCTTGACTTATGGCAACAGGAAGTGGTCTGAGGCACTGGGCATGGCTTGAGCATATATGAGACCTCAAAGCCTGCCTCCACAGTGACACACTTCCTCCAACAAGGCCAACAAGGCCATACCTGCTCTAACAAAGCCATACCTTCTCATAGTGTCACTTCCCTTGAGGTCTATTTTCTTTCTTACCACACACAAAGCAAAGCAAAGCATATCCAGTTGTCTATTTTCTTCCCGAACACACCGAGTTCTTCTGAAGCATTCGTGCTACCCATTCATTTACCATCCTAATCTGTTTCTCCAGATAGGAAAATTTTGTTAACTTAAACATAAAGTGGCTCTCAAATGCCAATTTCCGCCCACCACTTCCACTCATTAAAATTCTTGTGGCGAGCACCTAATAAAAAGATGAATTGCAAACTCTATTCACAAATAGAAAAGCACATCCCCACAAAAAAAATTCCAGAAAAGTTTATATATATATCTTTTTCAGTTAAGAGACTTTCTCACCCAAATCTTATTACCAGAAGCCCAGGAAGGAAAATTCACATCATAATGTATGAGAACTGTATCCTCTGATTATACAACATGATATGAATAGTTCTGCACAAAGGCTTAACTGGATAAATATCAGCATGTCATTGTGATCATTCACCAGATCTGTGAGCTGGATCTCCTCTGCAGACTTCATAGAAACCATGAGTGAGCCCCCCTGCACACCAGGGTCTCCATTAGTACCTCCATTTCAACTCTCCAAACATGAGAAACACGCGTGCTGCCTATGGTCTCCAGACATGGAAATTGATGCGCAGAAGGAGTTAGTGGACTGTTCAAGACCAACAGAGTGAAACGAAGATGGAGTCCATTCCATGCCTGTCTGAGACTATGACGCCTGCCGTCCTCTCTACTGTGGTCTCCCCGTACAGCAGTCTCTTTTCTCAAGAACCTTCCCCCAAATAAGCATCTTCAGACACAAGTTGACGCAGAAACACGAGCTGTGAAGGCTCCCTTGGTGCTGTTTTACAGCACTGTGTGTTTTCAACAAGCTCACTTAGTGGAACAACATAAAAAATGATACTGCAGGCCGTGAACGCAGTAATAAATGGTATACACTGTAAAGAATTTAGAGAGCAGAATCCACCATTGGTATTGCTGTCTCATCACCTCCTCCCCTATACTCCATGCAGTTAAGGAAAGCTCAGCCCGGTATAATGTCACTTGTATGTAAGTTTTCAGTGCTGGCCATTTGGTCCTGGATAAGCAATTTCTCTTCCTTTCAGAAAACTTTTAGTTGCCTGTGGTTCTTTGTATAGTGTCCACTTAGCATGTCTGTTCCTGCCCTTACTTAGCTCATGTTTGGGCCGTCATGTAGGAGAGACTTTATGTGTGCATTTTCAGACTTAATAGGTTGTATTTATGTTTTAGGAATATCTATATGTCTATGTGTCAATGTGTACATGCCTTTGTGTCTATGTGTATGTGTCTATGTGTCTATGTGTATATGACTATGTGTATATGTCTATGTATATATGTGTATATGTCTATGTGTCTGTGTATATGATTATGTGTATATGTGTATATGACTATGTGTATATGTCTATGTATACATGTGTATATGTCTATGTGTCTGTGTATATGATTATGTGTATATGTGTATATATTATGTACTGACAGTGATGATAAAGGAAACTGTGCATTTAAAAAGCACAAGGAGCAGTATCTGGGAGGGTTTGGAGGGAAGAAAGAGAAGAGGTGATGATGTAATTCCATTATAATCTCAAAAAAAAGGATAATGTTTTTGAAAAGCTTGACCATGTAGGCTTTTACAGTGTATTGGCATAAATAGAAAGTAGGACCCCGTTGTGAGGCATCCTCCATCTGAGTCAAACCTTAGCCCCTCAGGCTGTGGGAGAAGGGTAGACTCTGTGACACTAACATGCACTTCTGTCCCTAAGGTAATTCCAGATCACAATATGGTTATATAGTAGGAGCTAGCTTGATTTTATTCTAAATATGTCTGTACAATTGTGTCTATGGTATGGCCAAAATATAGAGTTCCTAAAAAGAATAGACGGTCATACACTAAAATAATAGCGCTAAGAAAAAATTATCTCTGGTTAGCATAATTACCAACTACAAGGTCTTTTTGTATTGTTCAACTTGTTCCAAAAGCTATTAATGTGTAAAATGCATAACTATTATTAAAAAGGAAAACGACTGTACAACTATGTGCAACATATGATTTTTAATTATTTCATTGTTAGCCTGATGAGACAGCACAGTAGATAAAGCACTTTTGTGCCTGAGGACCAGAGTTCGGATCCCCAGAACCACATAGAAGTGTGGTAGTCCTGGTGGCCACCTATAATCCCAGTTCTCGAGAGGCAGAAACAGGGATTCCCAGGGCAAGGCGGCTAGCAAGGCTAGCCCAGTTTGAACTGAGAAATATGTCTCAATAATAAGAGGGCTGTCCAGGGAGACACTTCAGGTCTTCTCATGCACAGGTTCATGTGTACTAGTACACACGCACGTGCATATGCATGCACACACACACACTTACACATATGCATGAAGAACAGCAGTCAGCTCAAGAGCACGCTAAATGTGAGGACCCAGAACTGCTGCTTTTTGATGGCAATGGCGGTGGGTGGGGCTTTCATTCTCACCCACACAAGCCACTCCACATACGCCCACTCAAAACTGCCCTTTCTAGGTAAATACCCACAGCAGTCTGTTGAACTGAGTGCCTCTCGCAGTTTCTGTCAGCTGTCTTCTTTTAACTAGGATTCCTTTCCTGTTTCATTCTGTATTTTAAATTTTCTAAGGCCTTGCTCCGAGATGTCCCAGTTTCCTCCAGGTTACAGCGAAGCGTCACAGGCTGCTTTATTCTGCCATCAAAGTGGCTGGTCCTGCTGACTGACTCAGGAGCACACCAGGTTGCCCTGACAACACTGTCTGGTTTTCACAGACTGCATATTCCTGAATTAGGGCTAATGGTCCTAGTCTAACAGTGACCATGTGCAGTATTCATGGCAGCTACTAATGTCTAATAACAGCAGCACTGGACCATGGGTGTCTGCCAGTCACACTGGACCATGGTGTCAGTCATACTGTACCATAGGGTGTCTGTCAGTCACACTGGACCATGGTGTCAGTCATACTGGACCATAGGGTGTCTGTCAGTCACACTGGACCATGGGGTATCAGTCAATCACACTGGACCATAGGGTGTCAGTCACACTGGACCATAGGGTGTCAGTCACACTGGATCATGGGGTGTCATTCACTGTTCTGCTGACCTCCCAAATCTCCCTTTCTCCATGTGGGCCTTCATTTTCCCATCATGCTATGCTGAGCAAGAAGTTATGTTTCAGGGGAATCACTTCACTGTCATTCAGTGTTTTAAAGGTGAACCAGGTTCATGTTGCCACCACACACATGCACACACATACACACATGTGCACATGCATACACACATGCATGCATATACTTATGCATGCATACACGCACATACACACATGCAGATACATACACAAATGCATACACATACACACATGCATACACAATACACACATGCACACATACACATATGCATACACATGCATGCACTACATACACACACACACACACTCACAATCACGCAACACAAATGTTTATAAACTCAGAAAGGAATATAGCCTCTACAGATCCCATGTGCTCAATTCTTAAAGAGGTGTCTTTATCACTATTTTAGAACTGTTTATTAATTTCCAGATTTGGAAAAAAAAGCACTAGAATTAAACATAGCTAGACTCAACAGAACAGCAGGGCACGGGAGACCATAGCCGGTGACAGCACCAGAAACAACGGTGTCCAGGGAAGGCTTCTGGTTTCCTTACTGCCACCATCAGAGAGCAAAGCCGCTAGTTCCTTCTACAACCATTGGATATTCAGCAAGAAATATTCTTGCAAGTAAAAATATTCTTGATGATAAATTTACTTATAGTAAATCTAACAGCATAAAGTCCACTTCCGACTGAAAATCAGCTAATGTATTGTGACACAGCAAGCGCGCGGCTCTGTCTCCCTAAAGCAAGATTCCAGCTTTGATGCAAAGTGAAAAAGAGAGTTCAGCATTTCCCTAACGGGAGACACTCAGGGCAAGGGCAGAGCTCTCACACTCTGAGCCACAACCCCCCTCCCCCCCGCTCATCTGACCTTGAGAATAAGGATCACGGAAGCAGTCTCTGAAAACACATCACTTCTTCTAAATCAGAGTTAATTTACTGGGCTAATTAGCTGCTCAGAGATCATCTTTACTCTTTGTTTTGGGCTCTGATCCATGATCAGATGCCCCAAGAGCTGCTTCCTCTGACATGCTAACATCATGGTGTTAAATGAGAGTGAGGCTCCATGGGGGCTGCTGGGTACAAAGAGAAAGATGGAGGCTGAGGAATATGAAGCAGAAGGGAACCAAAGTTCTGCCATGGATACTGTGGTGCCCATGGATACTGGCTGCTCCCTGCCAGATCACAGGATGCTCAAAGAAAGTGGATGAAAACCAAGAAGCGGGGGCTCACTCTGTAGAGGTGGGGACCGCTTTCTCCCTGTGGTTAGAGCCATCAGACAGCCACATTCTTTAAGAAAGACCCAGCAGTCTTCCTAAATCAGAAAGAATTTCAGGGTTAGGAGAGCATTCACTTCAATTAGACGCCCAAGCTCAGCTACAAAGACCATACTGGTCTGCTTCCGTGGCAACAGCATCCGCGTCGGGGCACTATCACTAAGTAATAATCTCAAAAAGAGGACCTTGAAATGTCTGGGACCATACTCAGCTGTTAAAGTTCTAACTGTACAAAGACCTCCTGACTTGGAGCCTCTGAACACACATTGAACACACACACACACACACACACACACACACAAAAGCCAGGTGATATGTGTTTGTAATCCCACTGCTGGGGAAGTGGAAGCAGGTGTTGAACATGTCAGGTTGACCTGTGACCTCAACACATACACAAATACTTAAATGCACACATGCTCACACACACACATGCACTCCTATACACAGAAACACAATTTAGCATTTCATTGACAGGGAAACTCGAGAAATCCACTCACCCTCTCTGGCTGTCCTGGAAGCTCTTCATGTTGGTGCTATTGTCCCATCCCTGGCTCCCGGGATTTGCTTAGAAAACCACCAGTGAGTTTCATGTCTTGTATGTATAAAATGTAGTGTGGGGCAAAGAGATGACTTAGCAGCTAAAACACTAGTTGGGCAAGTGTGAGGACCAGAGCGGGGATCCCTGAAACCTACGTAAACATGCGTAGTAGGCATGGTGACCCACTTGCAATTCCAGCCTAGGAAGGAGGAGACAGGGATTCCCAGAGTAAGCTCAATACAGAAAGCAGGCAAACCAGTGAGCCCTGGGTTTCACTGAGCCACCCTGCCTCAAGGAAACAGAGCTATGGAAGATGAGCCCCAACATCAACCTCTACCCTCCTCATGCACATGGACACATAGGAGTTCCCACACACATGCAAATATGCATCACACACACACACACATACACACACACACACTCACACATACACACACACACACACCACACATACAAACACACGCATGCACACACATCCACACATCCACACACATATACACACATTCACACATACACACACACCATACATACACACACACACACAAACACACACACACACACACAAACACACACACACACACACATGAAGACACTGAAATGAGAAGGGATCTGCTGTTAGAAGACCAAGAATTCCTGGCCTGGCTCAGCTCTAGGCACTTCAGTCACTCATGTGTTCACTTCCCCATTCAAGAACTGACTCCTGTAGGCCCACAGGTAAGTCAGGCTACCTGTTCTTCGGGGGACCGAAAGCCAATGCTGGGAAACCCCACCCAACCACACCCCACACTATGAGGCACAATGGAGCCTCATGAGGTCTGAGGGGTCACAAGGATTTGCAGCAGTGTTGGCTGAAGCTGAAAGTGAGATGAATCTAGAGCGAGAAGGATGAGAGAGGGGCTTTCAAACAGAGACAGGCAGGCAAGGTTCTATCCTACAGTAACCTCCGGGTCTCATCCAAACCACTTAAATATCAGGAGTCATAGAACTCAAGCAACAACTGTAAATACTCAAAAAATATAAAATCAGCACACTTTTAACAACTGTAACAGCAAAACTGCAATCGTTGCTCTACCTCTGTGCTAGTTAAAATTGACTGTCAAGTTGATAGGATCTAAAAAGCATATAAAAGACAAAGCTTGATCATGTCCATGAGAAAGTTCTAGATTGTTTAATGGTGAGAAGAAGACCCAGATTTAATGTAGATAGCACAGTGCCATTGGGTTGATCTCTGGACTGAAGACAATGAGGACCAACATCCATTGCTCTCTGCTTCCCGACTGTGCGTGCAGAGTGATCAGCTGTACCTGCTGACATGCGTGAAGTCTCTGTGCCATGAGAGACTGGATCCTCAAACTCAGTCAAAATAAACCCGTCCTCGAGTTTCTTTGGTCAGAGATTTTCACACATCAATAACTAATATAACCCAAGGGGCAAATATGGGTGACCTCAGAAGACAGTAAGGGAAAAGGGAAGGAAAACACTTGTGGCTGTTCCAGTATTTAGTGATTTAGTCTGTTTAACGACTCACTAGCCACAGTGAAGACATAACTTTATTTCAAAAAGCACAGTCCCTGGGCCATTAATTAGTCATTGCATCAGCCTCCCAACAGTTCTGATTCCACAGCCCTCTTACCAGACGGAACACATCAAACAGCCTGAGCTCATCTGGGTCTCTGGCCACAGAGGACGGCAGCTATAGTCTTATTAGTTTTCTTTCCATCCGTGCTCACCCATCAACCCACACACGAGTGCCATGAGGTGTGTCAGCCATGTGAACACCCCTCTGGAGAGAGGACTGTAGTCTCCCAAGGCTGTCAACACAGAGCGCCTCACCCTGGGAGGCCTAAACACAGATACTTTCTCTCTTAACATTCTAAGCTGGACATCTGAGATCCATGTGTCACAAGGGTTGGTCCCTTCTGGAAGTCATACAGTGTTACCAGGGTTAGCTTCTTCTGGGAATTCTACACTATCACCAGAGTTGGTCGCATCTGGAGGTCCCACAGTGTCATCAGAGCTGGTCTCTTCTGTGGGTCCTACAGTGTCTCCAGGGTTGGTCCTTCTGGGTGTCCTATAGTGTCACTGGAGTTGGTCCTTTTTGGGGGTCCTACTGTATCACCAGGATTGGTTCCTTCTGGGGGTCCTACAGTGTCACCAGGGTTGGTCCCTTCTGGGGGTCCTACAGAATAAGCAACTCTTCTCCCCAAATTTCTGGTAGCTCCCATGTCTTGTTGACCCTTGATTTATAGGTTTGGGGTGAGCCTCTGTTCCCAGCCTTCACAGAAACCGAGCATCAGAAATGATCATACCCAATTTGGGGGGAAACAGCAACACCCCCAAGGGCATGAACTCCATTCTGCAGTCATAGATGGTTTATCCTTGTCTTCTCTACCAACCAAACGCTCTTCCTGCCATCAAGCAGCCTGAAGTACAGGCAGAGCTGTATATCTTATCTTCTTTGTTCAAATCACAGCAGCGGTTTTAGTTCTGTAGATTTGAAGATTGGAGATATAACTCCATGGTAGAGAGTTCACCTAACACGTGCAAAGCTCTGGGCTTGATTTCAGCACACACACACACACACACACACACACACACACACACACACACCTGCATGCATTGTGCACACACATACACAAGTTTATCTCTGTGAATTTAACTGTGTCCTCCATGTCTGTCTCTATCTAAAGATGGTGTCGGGAAACAGATACCATCTCTGCTTCGTGTCTCTCATGACACTGCCATCTTCCAGCAAAGTGCCCGGAGTAGAGCTTCCAGGAAATAACTGCTGAAGTCTGTGGATGAATGACTGGATTAACCAGATACAATTAGGAATGAAGACGCCTAACTAGGTAATAGTGGTACACACGCTAGGCCAACAGTGAGGGATGGAAAAGATGAAGTGACTGGTTCTGATTAGCAGGGAAATGAAAGAGAAGGCATGTGAACTCAGTCTCATGGGAGCAGCAGGATGTGGCAATTGAATGCATTTAATTTGTACCCTGCTGACCAAATGGGATGAGCAAAGACTTAGAAACAGAAAGTGTAGACTTTGGGGGATAGTTAATAGACCAGGGAAGTTGGGGAAAAGGCTACCAAGGGATATGAAAACACTGGATAAAAAGTGGGGGGAAGGCAGCTCGTGGGAGTCTGTGAGCCCACGCTGTTCTGGGTATGGTGAGAAGCCAAAGCCACTGAACTGAGAAAGAAATGGTGACGCCACCCTGTGCTACAAAGGACACAGACACAGAAACGGTTCGTGCGTGTGATCCCTCTTCATCCCCCCACCTCGGTGACAGTCCTGACAGCACTTGAGTAGTCTGTGTTTCCTGAGCATCTACTATTTGCTCCTTTGATGTGCCCAAGGCACTGAAAATTATCTACAAGCAATTACAGTTCACAGTTTCATAATTACTTATGTGATATGTTTATCACAAATACTATGCTATAGGAATTATATAACTAATCATATGCCCTTTATAACTAAAAGATCATCTCAGAGAAACACTTAAATAGGGTGATGTTGTGGGTCCCTGATCTCTTCTCCGGAGAGTGTTTGGCCTGGAGTTCAAAGACCCAGGGAACAGGTGAATTCACTGCCAAGCTAAAAAGGAAGAAGCCTGTAACTAGGGAGTTAGAAGTCAGGAGCAAAGCCAGGGGCTTTGACTTTGACTTGAGGCTGCTAAGGGCACAGGCCATAATATTCATAAGGAGGACTGTGGACGTCACTGTCTATTTCTTTTTCTCTTTGGTTTTTCAAGACAGGGTTTCTGCATCCCTGTCTATTATCCTTACCTCACTACTCACCTGGAACATGAGTTGGAACTGTAGCCTTACATGGGACCAGGGAAACGGACCTCTCCCAGTTAGCTTCAGCTGTCAAGATGACACAGGCCTGAGTCACCTGAGGGAGTCATAATTACCTCCCTCAGACTGGCCTGTGGTCAAGTGTGTGGGGACTTGCCTGGATTGTTAATCGGTACGGGAAGGTCCAGCCCACTGTGGGTGACACCATTCCCTGGGCAGGAGTCCTGGGTTGCATACTAAACTGGGTGAGCCTGAGCCAGGGGAGGGAAAGCAAGTCGGTAAGCAGCACTCCTCCGTGATGTCTGCTTCAGGTTCTGCCTCCAGATTCATGACTTGACTTTCCTGGCCTGACATCACTCCGTGATGCTTTCTTACCTGAAAGTGTAAAGTAGCATAAACTTGTTCCTCCCTAAGTTGTTTTTGGTCACGGAGTTGTTTTGGTTTTGGCAATAGAGAAAATAAATTATGACAAGAGCCTGCCTGTCTCTGTAGGTCTGACCAGTAGCTAAAAGTGCCCAACTGCAAGGTACTATTAGGTCTGAATGCCTCCAAAAGTCCTTGGTCACCCTGCAAGGATTCTTAGAAGAATTTCCGCCAGTCGCCTACAACAATATTCATTCTATGAGACCTTCCACCAAGGGAAAGAACTGGGCAGATAGAAGAGTGGGTGGCTAGACAGATGAAGCACCCAGGACCCAAAAGGCAGGAAGGACAGAGAAAAGCCATCTTATCCTCACAAAGCTCTGGGAGATAATCTCCGGAGATTCCACTTTGCATTCCTTTCTGTTATTTAGACTATGCAACTCTAGAGGGGTCAGGCCCATGCTTTTTCTGTTCACAGCATTATTAAAATCCTGGCATTGTGTCTACCGCATAGCTAGGCACCAGACACACCAGGATGCTGAGAGGAGGTGGGTGGCAGCCAAGAAGAATCCTGCTCCATGATGCTTTGCGCCTCCTCAGTAACCTGGGAACACCTACTACAGACAGGGCAAAGAAGCCAGTGAGGCCAATTTCCCTTGTGCCAGCAAACAAATACTTTGTGGTAAGGCAAAGGAAAGTATTTCTTATACTGAGTATAGTGCCTGAGTTTTAAAAAATGCCACTTCTTAAGGTCCAGAAGATTTAAATACGCAAAATCCAGTAACTAAAAGGCAAAAGGCTTAGAACCAAACCAGATTGGTCTGTATCCCAACACCCTTCAATGTAGAAAAGAATGTCCTCAGGGTTAATGTGTCCTGAACCTGGTCTTCTGAAAGGACAGAAATGCTTAGGAAAACAGTCTTCTAAGATAAGACAGACAGTCTGTATGATTATTGAGTTGAGGTGTCCCATAGACTCCAGATCTGATCAAAACACAGGCATAGTATTATTTGCACAAATGCCAAAGTACACACAGCCCAGACTTCAACTCCAAGAAATCATCTTCCAAAATACAAGCAGCCTTAAATTTTTGAGAAAATCTTGGAAGGACACAGAAAAGTTTGAAGAAATATCATGCAAAAATTTTAAAAGTCAATTCCTATTTTTAAAATAATTTCCTCACTGGGAAATACTGGAAATCTTCTCTAGTCTGTTAAACTGCCTAGAAATTCTTTCATCAAGCAGGGAAGAGCAGAGTTTGCAAGCCAATAGCTTTGGAGCCCCAGTTCTTCACATGGTTTGTGAACTTTCTCCTCTTAGCAATGAAGTAAAATATCATTAAAAACTATAAAAGGTGACTTCTGAAACAAATTAGGATTAAAATTTCTTTTGTAGGCTCTTCATTTTTTTTTCTTTAGGGGCTAAGAGCTGGTTCAGGGGTTAAGAGTGCTGGCTACTCTTTCAGAGGGCTGGACCCATACACTCATGCAGGTGTGGGTGTGTGTGTGTGTGTGTGTGTGTGTGTGTGTGTGTGTGCGAGAGAGAGAGAGAGGTGGCACATGTCTGTGGTCCTAGTACTTGCAAAGCAAACAGTAGGGTCAGGGGTTCAGGACCAGACTAAGCTCCGTGGAATGTTGTTGGCAAGCCTGAGCTACATGAAAATTCATTTCAAAAATCTAATAGAGATAAAGTATGTATGCTAGGGGTGTGTGTGTGTGTGTGTGTGTGTGTGTGTATACTTTAAACAATAATGCAGCATACTAAAGTTGAGTAGACAGCAAAGGTCATCCGCAGACCTATAAATATACGAGTGGGTGCAAACGAAATTTATCCCCTCTCCCAGAGCTAGGAATAGGAAGGCTGACATGAGAGAGTAGCTCCCTGGTAGAGTGCACGCCTGCATGTGTAAAGCTGGGGGCCCATCTTCAGCGCTAGACAACGAAAAATAGGCTGCCTGCAAAAACATCCTGAATAAAAATTTATGTTGAGAAAGGTTTTGTCCTTTTTATTTTAGAGTGTTCTGAACAGGCAATTTTCTATACTTCTATAGAAAATATTCTTGCTAGGCAAGAATTCTGCATGGTGAAGCTCTAACCTGAGTTTGAAAAGAGTTTAGCATAAAAGCAACTTAAAGCAAGAAATAAGTTGTTTTCCCTCTTACTGGTCAATGCCTGCTGTGGTCTGAAAGGACACCTTCATTGTCCTTCCTCAGTGTTTTGTAAAAGCATGGGGAGGGTTTTTAGGGAACACATCAGAGCTTCTGTGGCCAGTTAGCTCAGTGATTTGTTGATGGATAAATACATGCCAAACATCTGCCTGGGACACCTAGACCACTAAAATGGATCTATGAGCAGTTTACTAAAAAACCTAGTTTATTCCAGCTCCCCTTTAGCCTTAAGTTCTTCAAGCTCTTTTCAGGGCATTCAACCAAAAGAACTGAGATCTTTTTAAAAGGTGTCAGACATTAATGCCCCAAATGATTCTTAAGGTATTTCCCTAAAGATTATAACCACATTGTTGGAGCCAAATATCCTAATACCCCCATGAAGCTTCCCCCAAACATTCCTTTCTGAAGACTACTGGTCCTAGTACCGCCTTGCAGCTCTGTATCAGAAATGTCAGCATCAGCCCTGTTCTAAGAGTCTGCTGGGAGTATCCACAATTATCACCCCACAGCATGAAAGGAGGACTGGTCACTCGGTGGCTACTCTTAACGCTAGGACTTGAACAAAACAAAACAACACACACACACACAAATAAATGAATAAAACAAAAGACATTCCCAGAGAGAGATGACCTGCCTAGTCTATTTGACCCCATTACTGATCAAACCAGAAAAGAGGGAACCTTCTCCATGGACCTCTTGCGTTCTGCCACCTTGGCCCATTATAGTCAAGTATTATTCCTGTTCTTTAATTAGCAGTCAGAAGTAATAAAACAAAGTCCCCACGACGAAACTAAAGTCCCCATGACAACACTTTAAAGTCCCCATGATGACACTCTAAGATGTCTTTGGCCTAGAAATTGCCTAATAAAATTATGTAAAACTCTACTGAGGGGCTTCACTATAATGGCCCACAAATGAAAAATCACACCAATAGGTAAAAAAGGAAAATGCTCATTGAAATTAGCTGTGGATGGAAACAAAGAGATTGCCATGGCCACGCCATGGTCAGTGACTTCTGAGAATGCAGGGCCAGAGAGAACTCCAAGTCATCTTAGGACATTTCAAGGGAAAGGGACTTCTGGTGCCAGCACCATAAACTCTAAGTCTTTTCTCAAGTCTGCATTGCTCAGCCTTTCTCATCAGGATTCCCTCCGGGCTAGAGGGTGCAGCCTTATCGCTAACAAACATGCTCAACACACACAAGACCAAGGTTCCAACAACCAGACTTCTACAGCAGCATAAAGGTTGTCTTCTCAAATACATAATTTACGAAGATAAGAAGCAAAAAGCATGCGTTGTGTATCTACTCGTTCCAAGTTGAAAAACACAAAACTTGCCAGTGGCCCTCCAAAAGAAGACAAGGAAGCACATGTGGGCAGGCGTTCTGCTGAGTAACCTCCCTTGGCCCTCATATTTCTCACACAGCTTTTGTGGCCTTGCTTGACTTTCCTTATAGAATGGCTGCCAGAGAGAACCAGTGAGCTTGCTGACCAGGAGTCCCACTCTGGCTAGCTGGTTTAGCCCAGTTCTGGCTGTGTTTCCTCACTCCAGCACCAGGGAACCAACCATGGGGCCCAGAAAGCAAATGCATCTTGCTGGAAACTCGAAGCCCTCACAGGGAGAGCCATGTCAGATGGAAAGGCAGACACCCAAGCTGTGACATCTGTGGCTAGGAGTCTTCCAATTAAAATGCTTTTTAAAAGATTCTTAAAATTCTGTGTCTTAGCAAACAGGCAGCAGTGTGAGTTCGTCAGCAGCAGGTGCACACAGGGATTTGCTCTTCATCGCTCATGGACTAGCAGCCCTTGGCCCCAACGGCTGCCTTCAGACTGGCCAACCCAAGAAATTCAAGACGCGTAAACAAGAATAGATTTTCCCTTAAATCCCAAGGTCAAGGGCAGTGTCTGTTGATCTGCAAACAAGAAGGTCTTTCTTTAGCAGGTTACTTAATTTTGAGACTTTGGGGGTTGGTTGGGTTGTTGCTGCTGTTTTTAACAGGAGTAAACAAACATATTAAAGATGCATCCTTGTTCAAAGAGGTAATGCAAAAAATCCCAAATAAAGGTGCATAAACATCCTCCCAAGTTGATATTTGATTTGCACACATGAAAGGCCAGCCACTCTGTGATTTATAAAGCTGACAGGAAAATTCATTTCCATAGCATTTCCCTCCCCCCACTGGACACCGTTAACTAAATTACTCAAGGAATTTCTCCTCTTCTGAAGGTTCAGACTGCCACCAAGCTATTTCTGGAAGTCACTTTCACCTCCTGTCACACAGATGGACTATATCAAAGCAGGCTACTCCAGGACAGATCAAAAGAGTTCCATTACCAGATTAACATGCCAGGCAAGGACATAGGAAGATAGAAAACTTCTGGCAAATGGAACCGAGTAGCGTTCGGAGACACCATTTCTTTAAAGGGACACAGTTTGGAACATGAAATCATTCAATCTTACCTGCTTCCCTCCACCCCTCTCCCCAGCTAATTAACACATACATCAATTCCAATGTAACCAAAGTCTTTGAAGATCCAATGAGACCTCATGACAATGACAGTGAAGTCAGAAGAGACACCACCTGTTTTGGGGGGGCAAAGCTGCATCCTAACTTGACTCCACACAGTTTGTGGGGGCTTAGTATATGTTTGCCTTATTTAACACCAAATGCTTGGAAAGATGCACCAGCTTATATAATTTTATTGATTAATTTTGTTTTGGATTTCACACAGGAGTAGTGTATATCCGATTGCTCTCTCTCTCCTGTCTTCATCCCCCCCCCCACATCCCCATCACTCCCCATTCCTACAGTCCCTTTCTCAGGTTCATAACTTTTGCTTTATCTTCTTCCCATAAAACAAGCATCATTTATCAATTCTTTTATAAGGAAGAAAATTCCCAAAAATTCTATTTCAGAAAGGGTCCAAATGAACATTGTTAAAAATCATAGGGCAATTATATTTGAGATTCACAGAAACAGGCAGGATCTTTTCTTCAATATGACATATTTTTACAATTAAGTAACTAATTTTAATTCTGAAAATAATATAGGAATCATGCTTATTTAAAAAATCATCAGCTAATTCAGAAAAAAAGGTCAAGTACCTTCCCTTAACAATCACATCTTAAACCTGAGTTCTCAGGGGCTAGTACACATTATTGCCGCTTTATTAAACAGTGTCTAGAACTGATAACAAGCATACGAAAAGTATAAATGAGTTAAGACAGATTTTACATTGTCAGATGTTTTATGGAAATTTTCTAATTAAGTAGAATTTCACAGTATGAGATGGTGAAGAAATTCCCATGTCCTGATCTGTGGTTGAAGTCTGATTGAAGCCCAGCCCTGGTTCACTGTCTGTGTTTTTCTCTAATGACTGCTTTCCTGTTCCACTAGACAGGGGTAGTTATGGTGTTAATCAGCCTTCTGTTACTGTTATAAAACACCCATGGCAGGTATATATGGGTTCACAGTCTTGGCGATTCCGTCCACTTTTATTTAGCCCTGTTGCTTTGGGCTTGCGGTAAGGTACAACATTAAGGCAGGAACACCCATGAACACCAATGAAGGAGTACAGTTTCTCACCTCATGGCCCGAAAGCAAAGGGGAGTTAAGATGAATCAGTTTAACATTTCTACAGCCTCCAAATGGTGCTGGCCTGGGGGCTAACCTTTAATACCAGGGCCTTCTGGGACATTCAAGGTCTAAACCCTGTATCTTACTGAACGAGTATGACAACTTCCATTTTAAGGTATGAGCATTGTCTCCGCACTGTCTTACCAAGAAACCACTTCTTTACATTCACGTGAACACTCTTTCAGTGGGGAAAATGGCCAGACGTGCACTGAAGGCAGCAGAAGGCAATCCTTTAGCACAGCCAGGCCAGCGGTTGTGCAAATGACAGTTTCTGCTTCCCTCTCGGTGATCTTCAGAGAGCTCTCCTAGTCTGTGATTGGAAGGCGAGTCGTCTCCCCTAGGCTTGTGTGTCTGAGCATGGGCACCGGCAAGATGGTGACCATTTTGGAAGGCTATAGAACTGGAAGTGCTGGGACCCCAGTCTCCCCAGGCTCATGGGTCTGAGCAGGGGCTCCCGCAAGCTGGTGGCCCTTTGTGAAAGCTATGGAACTTGAAGAGCTGGAACCCCACTGAGAAAAGGGAGTTACTGGAGCTGGGAGGTGGGGCATTGAAATTTTGTGATTGGGCTCCACTTTCTGTTTGCTTTCTGCGCCCTGCTTCCTGGCTATGGACATAACATGACCAGAGGTAGCAGGTTCCTACTGCCATTCCCTCCCTGCCATGGCGGATTGTGTCCCTTACAAACCATGAACCCTTCCTTCATGTTGCTTCCTCATAGATATTTAACCACAGCATCAAGGAAAATAACTTAGTCATTTAAATTTTTCAAAGTCTGCGATTGCCATAGGGTGCTGCGATCACATTGCTCTCTAGAGCCTGGCTCCCTCAGCTGGCTGCTGATCACCAGTGTCCCCGACCCTGGTACTTCTATGGTCAGCAGATGGGCCCTCTTTGCCCTCGGGGACCCCGGCATGGTCTGTTCATTTCAACTGTGAGAACTTAGGGAAGCAGAAATCACAGGGACAAAGTACAATGGGAATGGTGGGGAGACTGGAAGTAATTTCAGCGCATTCACAATGGAACTCTTAGAAAAGAAAAGTGCATAGTTACTACACAGGAGAACACACGGTACTGAGAGATAATTGCCACCCCTCACTGCTTCTGACTCCGATAAAACGGGAGCACAAGCCAGTGTGCAGGGAACGTCAAAATGTTAGTGCTACCCACCACCAACAGACTGGAAGGTTAAATTTCATTCTCTGCATTCCTAATCACATGTCTATATCCAAGACCCACAGCAAAGAGAAACAAGATGACCATCCTTTGGTATAGAGGGAACAATCACCAAAACAAGCTGTCCCCATTCTATTATGCAATCCCAAAAGCAAAGCATTCTTTCCCTAGCAGAACTCCATCCAGACAAAACCGGCATGATGCTACAGTACACACACAATCTGCATACATTCAGAATACAAAAGCGGGAGAGAAGGAAGAGAAGATTGTTTCAGTCACCTTCTGCAACCCGCTCCCCCGCCCAGGGGAGTGTGGGTAAAGTGACTCTGTGCCTTTAAGACTTCTGTTCTTTTGAGCAACTGAACTCTGAGGACGTTGAAATTAGGTCAGCCTCCCCCTCCTATGGGCTCCTTCCTGTTCTATGTTCCTGTTGCTTTCATAGCGAACTAAACAAGCCTAAAAGGTCTCTAGAGCGAAGCAGCCACTGGAATCTAGGGCAGAGAGAACAAAATGACTTTCCGACTTTGCTCTGCTGCCACCAGCTCTCTGTTCGTCTGAGTGAGCCTATTTTGTCTGGTTCTAGCTGACACTGTCTGAGCCAGAGTCTCATTAGAACATGAATTGGTGGGGTCAGGTGTTCTTACTCATCTAATTGTTGGTAATTAGATGGGCTACCATTGCCTCAGACTGTGGTCTGAGAATTAGTGAGGTTTGGTGATTCACTGAAGATTAAAATAATAGTAATAATAATAACACAGGAGAATTGCAATTAGCTCAGCTAGCAGAATGCCACGGATTTGTCTCACAAATGCCCAGGTGCCACAGAGCTTCAGGGTGGGAGGATGAACCCACTGCAAGGACCGAACAAATCCTTAAGGGAAGAATTGGAGTGGCCGGTGCCACTTCCACAGCCCAGCCTTCCTCTGTGAGCAGAAGAGAGTCAGCTAGACCAGCAGCAAGAGAGGAGGGAGGATGTGAGCCCAAAGTTGGGGACGAGCTGGAAAGAAGTGGAACTTCATGAAAAACCCAAGAGGGCTGGGGAGAGGACTCCTAGGGTAAAAGCAATTGTCACCAAGCTTAGCAGCCCAAGTGTAAGCCCTTGGTCCCATATGGTGGAGAGAGAGAACCAACTCATACAGGGTGTCTACTGTCCTCTGTACATACATACACCACACACACACACACACACACACACACACACACACACACACACACACCCCACATGTGCATGTGACCATGCATGTTTACTTTTAAAAAATGGTTATCTTAAGTACTTGTGCCTTCAACTATCTCTCTAGAAACTGATTCTCATGTCAGAATATTGGAAGTTGACAATGCAGCAAGCATCTAAGGAAAGATTAGCATTTCCCTAACAAGTGTCCTGAGTTAATTTCTTTCTCTCTTAAGATGAAAAAAGAAAAAATTCCCATTAATTCTTTAGGTTTTGATAAAATTATACTCAGTAGGTAAAATCTAAGCCTGTGAGTCTCAAACAGGCATGTATCTACACAGCTGGAGGACTCTTGAAGCTGGGCTTCTGCACCTCATCCAGACAATTCCTAATTCTGTAAGTCTGGGGAGTGACTTTTGCATCCAGGAGGGGCTATAGCACTAACAGCACATGCCAGAACATGAGTTGAAAGGGTGCATAGGGCCTGAGGCAGTGCACTAAGAGGGATCCTCTCCTTCACTGGAGCTGATGCTGCAGGAAGTCTTTGAGGAGGTCACCATGTGGCAGAATGGGAGCTTCCAGGAAGTCCATGGTTTTGTTTGATGGAATACTGAAATCTAGAACATAGGCCCTCAGCTCCTCATGAGAACAAGAGTGTAGAATGTGGAGCCACTACACTCGGAGGTTCTGTTGGAGCAACTGAAGCAAGCACACACTGACACGGCCAAGGGGAAGAAGGCAAAGGGGTGGTTTATAACATTGCAGCCAGACCAGACCACCACAGGCCTCCATACTTCCACCGAATTCACCATTACTGAGATCAGTGGCTCCGAAGCTTGATTCACTAAGGAAATAATTTATTTTAAAAAATGACTCTGAGCCCTGTTCCATTCTACCAAAGCCCAAGAGCAAGGCCATGTCACTTCTTAAACAATCCCCAGTCTGCTCTCTGTTGCTGTAACACCATGATCGGAAGCAACGTGTGGAGGAGGATGGTTTGATACAGCTTACAAGTCCCACTCAGACACAGTGGGAGGCCAGGGCACGAGCTCAGAGCAGGAGCCTGGAGGCAGGAACTGAAGCAGAAGCCATGGAGGAGTGCTGCCCATGGCTTCCTTCCTTCCTTATTTAGCTCCCTTGACTATGGAAAGTTCTAGAGCCATCAACTGAGGACAGTTTTCTGCCCACAGTGGGCTGACTCTCCACGTCAATTAAAATTACGAAAAATGCCCCACAGATGCATCTATAGACCAATCAGAGAAAAATCTTCAACCAAAATTCCTTCTTCTGAGGTGTGTCAAGCTGGCAACAAACGAAGCAGGACACCGGCAGTTAGAGACGAATGAATTAGTGTGGTAATGTGATCGTATTAGGCGATGTGGGCTTTGAGAGGCAATGTGGAGAAGGCCTTCCTAACTGGGCTTAGTCTTTGTGTGTGTACATGTGTATGTAAGCATGCATTTATGCACGTGTATGTGTATGTGCATTTGTGTTTTCTGCTCATGTGTACGCATGATTAGCAGGTGTGTTAACATGTGTGTGGGTGTATGTGTGCATGTAGGTATTCATGTGTGTGTATGTATCTGTGTGCGTATGTGTTTGTGTGCCCATGCATGTATTTTTTATGCTTCTGTGTATGCATATTTAATTTAGCAGAACACGTGAACATGTGTGTTATGCTTATGCAAATGCATGTTTAACAGGTGTATGGGCACGTGTGTAGGTTTATGTGTGGCTGTGTCATGCTCATGTGTATGCATGGTTAGCAGGTATGTGAACATGGGTGTGAGTGTAGGTGAACATTTGTATTTACGTAGAAGTCAAGGATGATGTTAAGAATGTTAAGATCGCCCTCAGTTGTTCCCCAGCCTCATTCATGGAAGTGGAGTTACTCAGTGCAGCCCAGAGCTTGCTGGTGTGACTGGTCACCTACCCAGCTTATTCTGGGGATCCCTCCTCTGACTCCAGAAGCTGGACCTGTAGCCAGCCCGCTACTCCCATTCATCATTTCCATGGGTTCAAGTGATAAAAGCACTGAACCCCAGGCTTGCCTTGTAAAGAGTCATCTGTCTCCCCAGTTCCAGGACACTCCTTGGCCAATAGAGCACCAGGAGAGTGAGCTCTCAGCAGCACTAACCTTCAGTCCCAGCTTCCAGAGCAGTGAGGAGCCTAAGACATGGCTCAGGGCATCTCTGTCATAGCACCCAGAAGGGTCTGAGCCAGCAGATCTGCCTGCTTGAGACTGGGGAGTGCCTCTCAAGGGCCATTTTCCCCTCTATGCACCTAATGCCAGGAGCAGCTTAGGCAGGTCTGACAGTCTCACTAACCCTTCCCAAATTATTTTGAAGTGACAACTTTAAATTATTGGCAGAAATCAAATATTCAGGTGTAATGGATTTAATTAATTTAAAAGCCTCTCTTTTAAGATGATGCTGTAATTGGCAATAAACCCAAACACCTAAAATACCTTTTGGTGAGAAGGCTTTAAATGTTCAATTAAAATGATTTGAGAATCTTCCATGTGACAGAAAGATTTAAAAATGCATAGGCTCCCCACCTCTTCAGTTGGGGAGACAACTTCTGTCTGCTTGTACCCCTTAACAGGGTTTGGCCACTAGGAGCAAAAGCTGTCACAGAGTAGATGTGGCAAAGGCTGGAAATGCCCCAGGAGGCTGCTCCTTCCTAGTTCTGAGTGCAGCAGCAGCAGCAGCAGCAGCAGCAGCAGCAGGAGCGGCAGCAGCAGCGGCAGCAGCAGCGGCAGCAGCAGCAGCAGCAGCAGCAGCAGCAGCAGCAGCAGCAGCAGCAGCGGCAGCCCACCTCAGGGCCTTTCGCACTTGCTATTCCCCTGCATCTCCCTCCAGCTGACAGGGGCCTGCTTTTGTGGTCTGTGTAAGTTTCACACCATCTTTGAGGCCTTCTCTGCTGCACTCATGAACACACATGTACTCACACATGAGTGCATGCATGACTTACACCGTGTTTTCTCTTTCTCCAGAGCAGTTTTGCCATCGGACACTTTGATTATTTGAATCTTGCTTGTTTCCCTTAATCATAACTCCTGGTGTACACTAAATACTCTGTTCAAGCAAGTGTCTCATTATTGCTATTTTAAAAAATGATTTAATAGAATGGCATTTTTTTCATTGTCTTATGAGGCATTGACACTGCTAATGTGGATTCAAATGATTTCTCACTAAGATATATATAATAGTTTTATATAATTTTTATATTAAGTTAATGCAGGCAGTAACATCAATGCTTCCAGGCTCACACATGTGGGCAAATCTGAGCTTTATTACCAGTGAGTTGTGTTTTTGAGACACTTCACTGTAAATTCTATGAGCTTCTAGGTCTTTCATACATCAAACAAAGGTATGTACTTCAGATTCCAAGGTGGTCATGAGGTTGAGAAACGGCAAAGTCAGAACTATGTGCATAGCAGGCCTCTGGGATAACCTAAAACAGTAGAGGGCAGTCTACAGGAAGCAGGAGAATGGCTGTCTCCTTTCTATGCCAGTCATTAGCCAGTCCTCAGCCACAGTGAGGGATGAAAAACCTCGTAAGGTCAGGAGAATGTGAAGTGAGGCCCATCCGTTTCCACAACCTGACCTACTTCCAGATATTTTTGGTTCACATGAATGAGTGAAGCTGCTAGAAGCTGATTCCACAAGAAGTGTTCATTTCAAAGTAGCAGACATTCTCTTCGCATCTCTTCCTGGCTTCAGCTTGGGGGAACAGGAAAATGGGCATGTGGCTCCAAGAATCATTTGAAAGGTCTCCAGAGGGGACCATACAGTGTAACTGAGTCTATGCAGAATCACAGGTTATGGTTGGAGACAAAAGGAGAGGCCCCAAATGAAAACAGGCCTTCACTGCATTCAGCTAAGCAGGTTCCATTGGGCGGCACCGACTAACTACCCTTAACTGAAGATTCATACCATCTATCGGCATTTGAAGGATTTCAAAGGAGTGACCTTGAATGAGCATATTCCATTTGTGTGTGTACGCGCACACGTGCATATGTGTGTTTATATGTGCTTGCATGTGAATGTGTGTGTGCGCCCATAAATGTGGAGGCCAGAGGTCAGTCAGCATGTCTCCCTCATTAGTTCACGTCTTGGTGTTTGAGCTACCATCCTAGTCAAGCCTGAAGTTTACCGGCTGACTGGGCTATATGGGCAGTGACCTCCAGAGACAGCCTGCCTTTTCCTTGTCTCCTAGCAATGTGGCTTTTCATATCAGTGCACGGAGTTAGAACTGAGGTCCTCAGGCTTGCTGTTTCTAGCCATCTCCCCTGTCCCAGCATTTCCCCTTTTAAGTATTAGGAGACACGTTGACGGGTAGGCTCCGCAGGAAAGACCTAACTGCACCGGCTTTCTCCTCAGAGCACAAATGCGCTTATTAGCTACTTCCCCTTATCAGTGAGCCAGCAGCACAGGTTCAGACTGAGACATAACGGATGGAGGAAATGCTGGCAGCTGCTCTGGAGTACCTTCTGAAAGAGCAATGTCTTTGCTTTCACAGGCTACAGTGTTCTTTAACTCAATCTACCTGCTAACAAAGATCGAAGAAGGCAGGCTCATTTTCCCACAGGAATGGACAGGATTAATGACAGTCAACCAAATTGTCTCTTAATTTTCTTTTCTTCTCCCTCTTTGCTGGCCTCCTAGAGACAGAGTCCATAGATTTTCCTTTAGATAAGGATGTTAATTTAGGAGAGATGCAGAAGGCACTCATAAGGAAAGAGCGGGATTTGTCTCTGCTAGTCCCAAGAAGTCTACCTCAGAAAGGAGACAGGGGCCTTGTGTCTTGAAAGTACTCTTCCCCAGGCACATAAGGAAATTCCTGGGTGAATCTCCACCTATACCATGGTTTCCATTTATCCCCACTGTGTTCTGCAACCAAGTCTGAACGAGGACCACTGCTCTGCCCGTCAATCCTACAGTCCTGATTGTGATCACAGGGGAGCCATGCATCGGGCTTTATCAGTACCCTACAGACCTTCCTAATAACTCAGACAGGAGCCCTACTAAAGGTGAGCGGTGCCATGTGAAAGGGAAGAGCAGGTTGGAGACAAAAGACATAGATGGTCACACCCCAAAATATCAGAAAAGCGTGAGACAGGGACTCTGCCTTTGTTTCTGTGTCTCAGTTTCAAATTGAACAAAATAGGCCTTTGAAACTGGAACAAGATAACAGGGTGTCACGGAACTCAGAAACAGCTCCCATGTCCCGATCATCCCTGGGTGAGGAATACGGGTATGGGTGGCAAGTTCTGACCTGAACCAGCTCTGTTCTTCCTGATACAGAAAGGGCCTGGTCAATATCACTCCAGATTCAAGCCCAAACCAAGCCACCTCTTGACTTCAGGGCTAATTCCTGGCCTTTACCTGAAGAAGGGTTTCTACTGGAGAGCGTGACAAAGAGAAAGAACACTCTAAATATCAATTGCTGTCATTTCTTAATATCCCTGTTATAGCGTGGCTTGCTAAAATGACAGGGCTTATTATTTTTAGCTTCCAGCTTTGGTGAGTTGATCAGTCAAAACAGTATTAAAATAGCACTTACTTGGTAAACTCAATTTCAGATGCTTGCATCTTAGACTCTGCTATCAATGCACATAAAACTGGTTTTTATGCAGTCAAGGAAGTTTGAGAAGGGAGAGCAAGCACCTACTTCAAAAGAGAGGCATGCATAACTTCTTTTGTCTCAAATATACTAGTTTGGATTCATATTCCATAATAAGCCTGTAAGAGATTTGTTGAAATTGTTTTGGGACAAATATTGAAGTGAAACTGGGTTTTTGAGTGTTACAGTGTTTCGTTCCTGATGAGGAAAAATGCTTAGGATTCTGATGAAATGGAGCAGTTACACAATAAACGAGGGGCTGGAGGGTTTGCTCAGTGTTCACTGCACTCTTGGGGACCCATGTTCAGATCCCCAGCACACACCAGGTTTATGGTGACCAATGCCAGTAATTCTAGCCCTGGAAAGGCTGAGAGAGGCCAACCCTTGGGCCTTACTAGTGAGCCAATCTAGCCAAGTCCACATACCCCAGGTTCAACAGCTATTATCTCAAAATAATAACATTAATAGTGTGAAGGGTGACAAGCAAGACAAGCAGCATGGACCTCTGACCTCCATACACCTGGAGAAATGGGTGTTTATGCCTCTCACCACAGCAAGTAAATAGATAGGCTGTGTCTCACATGGCTTTTCATTCAAAAATGTATATTTTTTTCCTTTGGGAAGTCTCTGTTTAAATAAACCCAAATAATTATGAGAAGTTATCTCATGATAATGTAAACCATAGAACCTTTCATTGTTTTGTGTTGTTATTCTTGTGGTGGCTGGTTGGTTGTGCTTACAGGGATCTAATTTGGAGCATTTTACGGGTTAGTCAGGTCCTTCACTGTTAAACAATAGCCCCAGCCTAGAACCTATTTTTAAAATAAAATTTCCTCTAATTTTCAAAATTAATACAAATATCAGAGAAAGTAGGTAAAGGATCCAGAAACTCCAACCGTCTTTGCCACTTGTCTTGGAACCTAACACCATTCTATCCTCAGGACAGAATGTCTGTTGTGAGTCAGGACTGCCATCACCATCGGAAGGGGAGAGTCGCAGCATCAGCGTCTCTGGGACTCTAGGTAACCCTTCACAAGTCACCCACCTGCTGATCCAGCCATGGAAAAGAGCCAGGTGCCTTCTCCCAAACAAACCCACCGAAACCACAGCAAAGGAAGAGTGTCAGGAGAAAGATTTCACAATGAGGTAAAGACTCATGTTTGGTTCCCAGACTATTCCCAGCAAAGGAAGTGTAGACATATCTCTGGTGTGAGGGTACTGTCTATATTGACGCTGTGGAAAAAAAACTCAATGGACCAAAGGAATAGATTTCCTGAGAATTCTTTGTTAACTTAGAGCATTTTTGTCTGACAAAATGATAGGGAGGCAGCACTGGACAGGGCTGAGTGGTGGAAACATTTGAAGTCTGCATGCAAATTCCCTGCAATGACGCAGCACCCTGCCAAAGCGCGGTCAGCAAGGGAACATTCTTCAGTGTTACAGACCCCAGCTGTCAGGGCACAGGTCCCAGCTAAAGGCTTTCAAGCACACAAATCTGCTTGAAGATTTTGTTTGACCCTAACAATAGTTGGGCTGGGGGGAGTGTGATCAGATGTCTCTGCATCTCTTTTCTTATTTTAAACTCAAATTTAATAATGTGGGAATTTTATGTGAAACCTGGCTCCTCTCAAAAAAAAAAAAAAAAACAAAAAACAAAACTAAGATCTAGCAACACAGGACCACAGTTTCCATGGCAACAATTAGTAGGAAATAAACAGGAACTGCCTCGTTGGGGCTAAGTGACTGGCCATTTCACTTAGCATCACCTACCCAGTCCTGTGACCCTCCAGATTTGAAAGCCCCACTATTGTCAAAAACCTCTCTGTTCTCAAGACTGTGGGAATTCGAAATGGTTCAATTACTCCTTTCCTAGGAAGACAATAACTGGGGGACATACACGGGGCCTCCTCCTGTCAAAGGCAGCTTTCCCTCTGGGCCAGTGTGTCTGTAGTCTGTCATCCTCACTTCATCTGCCCAGACAGCTTAGAAGTCCTTTCTGAAGCCTGAGGGAAAAGCCCTCAAGGGCCAGTCCTTTATCTCCCAACAGCATCCCTCCCTCCATCACTATCAGTCACACCCTACCACTAGCTCTCCAGAAAGGAACCTTCCCAACCCACCAACGCCCGAGACTGCAAAGCCAGAGGAGAGCTAAGGACCAAGAGGAAAGAAGTCACGTGGCATTACAGACTTGGCAAGGAAGTGGGTCATGCCAGACATCCACCTCTCCTCTGCCTTGATGGTGCAGCTCTGTTCCTCCCAGCTCCGATATCTTCACCTGTAAAGTGGAGGGTGACAAGCCTTCACAAAATGGCCAGAGTCTAGACTTCAGAAGAGAAGAAAAGTCCTTCCTGGGTCACCCCAGGCAGGCTCTGCACACATTTACCCAGTGCAGAGGAAGGTAGTAAAGCTCTCACTCGGACCATAGCTGCCCTAGCGACAATGAAATATTAGTTACCTCATCTGTACCTGGAGAAGCAGGTACTACCTGCTCTTTCCTGTAAGTCCTGGGTTTCTGTAATTTATTTTTACATGGAGGGGGGCTCTAGGTTTCAAACTCAGGCCATCAGGTTTGACAGCTGAGCTAGCAAGATAGCCCTATCTCTTTACTACTGCTTATTCCTTGATGAACGGAGCAAGCATTAATGTGTCCACATTATATTAGATGCAGGGATACAACTTCATATCTTCAAAACATGAAATTACAGAGTCAGCGCTAAACTAGGGCTTTGTCAAATAACTGCTGTATCAGACAGGGGTAGGGCGCTTCCGCCAAGGCCAGCAGTGACAGCCTCCGCACTCTGGACAGAGAAAGGGTCCAGACAGACAAGAGCAGAGCCAGGCACAGGAAAGTCTGACTGGAAATTCATCCAGAAGACAGAGCAGAAGCCTCACACGGAGCATGCCTTCCAAATGATGGCAGAAAAAAGGACTCAACATGGAGCGTGTGCTGAGTCTTAGCTACCTTGTCATGGAAGCACAAGTGTGAGCTGGGGTGGGGTGTTACAGAGTGGGGAGGAGGCTAGGGCCAAGGCTGTGCACCCCACAACAGAACATTTAGGTTCTGTCTGAAGGAACAAACACAAAGGGGAAAGAGGAAGCAAGGGTTTGAATACATGAAAAGTATCAGATCCAGTTTTGGGAGTATTAATTAGAATTCTGCTTCTCCCTCTCTCTCTCTCTTTCTCTCTCTCTCTCTCTCTCTCTCTCTCTCTCTCTCTCTCTCTGTGTGTGTATCTGTCTGTCTGTCTGTCTGTATGTCTGTCTCTCTGTCTCTCTTTTTCTCTCTCTCCTTCCCTCCCTCTTTCTCCCCTTTCTCTCCCTCCCCCACTTTCTCCCATCTTTCTCCCTTCCCCTCAGTCACTGGGGAAAGCAGAGGGCCAGTGAGTAGAAGAGAATGCTGGAGAGTGGACATGGGGAGATGAAGGGGACTGAGAGGACAGCATTCACTGGGGTGATGGGGAGCGTTAGCGCTGCCCCCAGTTACACGGGGGGGGGGGGGTCCAGAAATGCCTCAACCATGCAAGGGCCTCAAAGACTTGACTAATTCTCAGGAGTTGTGTGAAGGAGTCTTCTAAAACCAGCCTACAGCAGTGGTTCTCACCCTTCCTAACGCTGCGACCCTTTAATACAGCTCCTCATTTGGTGACCTCCAACCATGAAATTATTTTTGATGCTACTTCATAACTGTAATTTTGCTACTGTTATGAATCATAACATAAATATCTGTTTCAGACAGTCTTGGGTGACCCCTGTCAAAAGGCTACTGAATTCCGGAAGGGTTGAGACCCACAGGTTGAGAACACTGGTCTAGAGCAAGATCCATTCCAGCCCTTCAATGTCTCTTTTAAAGATTATCCACCTCCAGACGGTGCCAGAACCCCCATGGGAGAAGACTCCAGAGCCCTGAGCAAGCATTGCTTATTTGCTATGCTAACATTACCAGATTGTTTCAAGGAACTACAGCACATTTGTAGGCCTTGTTGCAAGGAGGGGCTGCTTGTTTGTCCCGGCTGCCCAGCTAACTAAGTCCTGAAATAACCACACAGAAATTGCATTAATTAAATCACTGCTTGGCCCATTAGCTCTAGCTTCTTATTGGTTAACTCTTACATCTTAGTTTAACCCATTTCTATTAATCTGTATATAACCACGAGGTTGTGGCCTACCAGCAAAATCTCAGCATGTCTATCTCTGGTGGCGGGTCCATGGTGATTCTCCGACTCTACATTTATTTCTCCCAGAATTCAGTTCTCTTTCTCCTGCCTACCTAAGTTCTGCCCTATCAACAGACCCAAAGCAGTTTCTTCATTAACCAATGAAAGCAAAACAAAGACAGAAGGAACTCCTACACCAGGCCCCAAATGCTCCAACAATCTCCCTGGGATAAACAACATATGGAAAGCCGATAGCTGGAATTCAGTTTAAAGGATGATTCCTGGGTGGCTGGCATGTACTGCATAAGCTATGTTTTCCCATAATCTCTTGCAAGCTATTCTACCGACTCACACAAGAGGTCATTTCATCTGAAGGGACTTCAGGAGCTTTCTAAGGACAGAGACAAACAGCAGTGTGTCCTCTTCCTTATTTAAACATATTCTCCTAAATGCCAAACTCCAGCAAGATTGAAATTGAGAATCCTTCTAAGGCAAATGATGTAGATCTGAAGGTGACGAGGACAAGGTCACACTTCATTCACTGCTCTGCTCCAGTGAACAGACGTGATCAGTTATTATTCAAACGCAGTATCATCCTGTTGAAAGGTTAGGCAGAAGAAATATTTATCTCTTTATTCCATAATCCAATTTACAATTTTCTTTTTTAATACAAGGTTTAATTTGTACGATTTTAAGTTATTTTTAATTATGTATCCATACACATGTGTGTATGTAGGTATGCATGCATACATGTATGTATGTATGTGAGTGCAGGTACCTATGAAGGTCAGATTAGGGTGACAAAACCTCTGGAAACGGGAGCTACAGCTCACTGTGGACTGCCCGACATGGGTGCTGGGAACGGGGTTTTCAGCAATAGCAGCAAGGGCTCCTCTTCACCACTAAGTCATCTTTTCCTGAAGGTGTGTCTTTTACGGACTAAAATTCACCCTTTTTAAACATACAGCTTAACGACTTTTGATAAATGAATATAGTCAAGTAGCCCCCAATTCGCTAACAACTATAAAAGGTTCTCTTGTGCTTTTCTATGGTCAAATCCCTCCTACACCCCTACGCCAATCATCATCTCTCAGGCTTATGCCTGTGACTTTTCGAGGATGTGCTATTGGTGGGATCACTCAGGTGTGGCCTTTTGAAGCTGACTACTCACATTTAGAATAATAACATAAATTTTGTTTCATTGCCAGTATAGATGTATAAAAGATTGCTATTCTGCTCACCAGTTGATCGGCAACTCTATCATGCCCAACTTTGGGCTGTTCTAAATACTCCCACACAGTTCATTACTGCATCAGTACGTGTTTTATTTATTCTGCATAAATGCTCACAGGAAGATAGAAGAGGTCATGCAAGTGTGTGGAAAAGTACTTAAGCATTTTTTTAATTATCTGCAGAGTTCTACATTCTAACCAGCAGAAAGATTTCCAGCTCCTTCCGGCCATTTCCAACACTTGATACTGTGCATCTTCTTATTCTCAGTTAGAGTCATTATCCATAGTACATCTTATGGTAATTTTAATTTTCCCAATGTTGTGTGTATATACGTATATATATACATACATAGAGAGAGATATAGATAGATAGATAGATAGATAGATAGATAGATAGATAGATAGATAGACAGATAGATAGATAGATAGAGGTATATAGATATATATCTTTATGTATACTGTAAAGTCAATCATCAATTCTTTGGTGAACCAAGTTCTCTGACAGAAACTGAAACTACACAATATTTGTATCTTAATACATTTGGACGAATATCCATAAATAACCTTGTCAAATGGCTAGGACTGAGAAAATGGATGTCTATTTCCTTTTGCTTTTGAGGAAAGATTCATATGGTGAATTACACCCTGGCTCGACACTCCAAATCTCGTGAATATTATCTTGCCAGCTGAAGGCCTGTCATCCCAAACCTCCCTGACACTGTGCTATATCCACCACCACTCCCTCAACACATCTGACCTCCCAGCCGAGCCCTGATTTCTCTCCCAGGCTCTGCCCTGGGGACTCTGGGGGCCAAAACCCAGAGACTCTCATGTCCTGGGCACTAAGCTGTATTCCCAGGCCTGAGTTTCTTTCTCAGATTGGGGTCTTATTTCCTGGTTTCCCACACACTCCTTCTTTGTGTTGTCAGTGTGCACACTTAGACTCCATCTTGAAAGTCCCTCTGCTGTGCACCCGCAGCCATGCTTCACATGTAGGTCAAAGCTCAGCATAAGGGCTCTGGAAGTCTCTGCAGAAGTCAGGCCGCAGGCACCTCGGCAGTGTGGTGACATACATTTTACGGCTCATTTCCAGGGCAGGGCTCTGCTGACAGATAGAGGGTGTCAGTCAAATGTCCCCAGGACCTAAAGAGAGAATCGCTTGCAGTATTTCCAGATACACAGGAAAGCTTTTAGGTGAACTTATCAACCAGTTATGAGTATCTGTAAAGAAACTTCCATTTTTATTTTTTATTTTTTAAGTTCTACAGACATAAATGATGCCAAGCAAACATAAGACTATCCAAGGACAGCAAATGCAGCAGTCTGGACCAGGTTTCCTAGTGTGTCTTAGAAAAATAACCCCCAACTTTCCTTTCACCAACTGGACAAGCACTACTCCCATCATGGAGAGACTCATGCATGGTGGGGACCCCGAGTGGGGTGAGGAATGCTCTGGATTCTGATGCAGTACACAATTCCCAGTGGTCTTTAAGGCCTCACCTCTTTGGGAGTAGCTGCCTCCTCTTACAAACGAGGATCTCTGTAAGGCTTTCCCACCGCTGACATCCTGTGACCCGCAGTCATGAGAGAGAAAATGAGTGGGCTCTGTAAAGAGCAATACAGGTGCCACTGGAGGCCAGGGCAGTTGTATACTCCAGCAGAGGTCCTTAGGGAAAACAGCCTTCACCAGGAGTTAGAGGCCAAGAGCTCTTGGTCAGAAGACAGCACAGCCCATGCTGTCAGATAGAGGAAGCCATAGGAAGAACAGGAAGCAGTTTCTGAACAAAGAGAAAGTAGAGGAAACCACAATCCTGAGTCTTCCGGATGCCTACCTGAAACATGTCTACAGTTCGAACCTGGGCTCCTACCTCGGGGATACGATGCCATATTTGATTCTAGAGCTAGGAACCTCAAGGCTTCTAACACAACTTCGGCTCCATAATTCCCACACTATCTTTCATCCACAAAAACAAAAGTCTGGTCTGAATACTTCTCCCCTGCTGACTGTATCATCATGGTAGTGTCTTCGTGAATTTATACAGGCAGGAGCCCCACAGAAGGTGAAGTTCTTTGCCCACGTGAATCACCCACTTCTTGAAACTCAACCAGCCAGACTCACCCAAAGGAAGAACTTTAGGACGCCATTGGAACTAACACTGTCTCAATGATCATAAATCAAAATGAATAGCAACTGATAATGCTCCCTGAGTCTACGTTTCTCTCATGAGCAGACTGGCAAGAAGCTGGTCCCACAGGATAAAGAGCAGAGCTATTTATGTGGAAAGTGAACCATGTACCTTGGAGGCTCTGTGGTCATCAGGTTCCATATGAACCTATCTTCTGCAGTTACTATGGTCTGAGAGAATGAATGGACAAGACCCACTAATCTGGAGGCTCTCCCACTGTATTCCTTCTATTTCCAGTCAACCAACAGTGATTGTTTAGGCTATCACACAAGCAAATCTCCCAATTTTCTTGTTTTGTTTCTAAGTGGAGGAGTTCCATTCCAATAAGAAGACACCTAGGTGAGTGAATATGATATCCCACCTGCTTTAGTAAAGCCATAAGTTCCCTCAATTTGCTTAAGTCATGATATTTACCAAAAGGAAAGCTTGACTTTACCACAGAGTGAGAGAAATGTTGAAAGCATGCCCAAAGCCCCACGTATTTAAACAGCGTCACTTTCTTCTTTAACTAACACTGACGGAAGGCTTACTATTCTTATAGCTTGTTTACAAGAGTTGTCTAAGAATTCTAAAGCAGAATAGGCTATTATTAGCCCAGCTTTCAGGTCAGGAAAGTGAAACTCAAAGGTTATGTAAACTTTCACAAAGAAAAGATAGAACTAAAATTTTGATCTAGGTCTGACTTGGCTAAAGTTCTGGTCACCAGTCTCTCTCCCATGATCCCAAGCAACGCTCATCTTTCCATTTAGAGTTGCGTTCGTCCAACAAACATTTATTGGCAGCTTTGTATACCACGCATGAGCTCAGAGGTTAGAGGTACACTGTGAACTCCTCCATTTCTGTTTCTGCTTCTCCCAGTATCCCAGAACCAGTGTCTGCATCCAGGTGCAGGTCACGGTGGTCCTCCTTGGTGGAGCACCATTAGGCTCTACCCCATGCTGAAAGGTAAGTCATCCTGGTTCTGTTTGACGTGAACAATTCGGAGGCTCAGTCTTAGTCCTGAGCTCCTGCCAGCACCTTAGAGACCACATGCTTTCTGTATCTTCCCTACCCGTTCATCTAGAACCACACCTTGGAGTTTTTTTTAGTCAGTCCTCATCCTTGGAAGACTTTTATTAGACTGTGTCTCAAGAAGACAAATGTCCACAGCTATTAGAATCTGGCCATGTCCTAAGCTCCCAGAATGGCAGCCGATCTGCTGCAGCTCCTCGATAATGGCTGTTGGTCAGACAGACTGAGGTCCCTCAGCTGAACGCCAGGTTGGCTCACGCCTGTGCTCCTGCTAGCGGAAATACTAATAAATCCTTTTATTCCCTACTCTTGGCATGTTTTTTGGGAGATGTCACCGTTCCCTGGATGCCCTGACGTCATAAGACTACCACTCAGATCACGTGACGTGTGCAGCACAGCGCACTCTCCAAGGCGCACTCACGGTGTGCCTGCTGGCACGCACCAGCACACAGTGTGCCTGCTGGCACGCACCAGCACACAGTGTGCCTGCTGGCACGCACCAGCACACAGTGTGCCTGCTGGCACCCACCAGCACACAGTGTGCCTGCTGGCACACACCAGACCTGGATTCAGTGCCCAGCATCCTCCTGGCAGCTAACAGTGTCTGTAACTCCAGTTCCAGAGAATGTGATGCCCTCTTCTGGCCTCCGCGGGGACTGCACATAAAAGGAGCACAGACATCCATGCGGGCAAAACCATGACACACATAAAATAAAAATGAATATTTCTTTAAAAGACACAAATCTACAAATGTATAGTGAGCAAGCAATCCTCTTCTGAAGCCGACAGCTCTCTGAGGGGAGCTTTTGAGGGTGGGCAGCGGCCCGTCTCCACAGCCTGTGCTCACCTGAGTGTCACATGTTATACTATCTTCTCAGACAGTGGATAGCATGGGCTCAGCCACGGTGATGTTCATACACCATGTAGATTTCCTTCATCCTAAGCCGACCTTGACCTTCAGTCTTCCCCAACCGAGATCCACTCAGCATTCCCACCACTAGCCAGGGGCTGAGAGGCCACATGGAGTAGGTGACCCTTTGAAGCATTTCTCGGGAGAAGCTAGGTCAGTAATACTGCGGGTAATACTTGGACTAACATGTCTGTTTTAACAAATTTGCACTGATTTCAGTGTTGATTAGAAAATACTTAACAAAGAAATCCTAAACGGGATAGAATCAATTTAAAAACACAAGTTACTTACTAGACTTTAAATTTACCTGTTAATTCCACAAAAATACACTAAAGAATTTAAAACTCCGTGAGTCTCTCTGTCTCTCTGTCTCTCTCTCTCTCTCTCTCTCTGTCTCTCTCTCTCTCTCTCTCTCACACACACACACACACACACACACACACAGGTTCACGCACAAAGACATGAAAGCAGAAGAGGAGTAGCTGGGAAGGGAGATTTCGGTGGGAGAGAAATGGAGACCAGATAGAGTAACGTAAGTGAGAAGTGAAAACTCTGTATATACACATGAAACTGCCAAAGAATGAATGAAGCCAAACAGTAATAGTTGTACACAATGAAACCATTGTATGTCAGGGCTGCTTTTAATTTAAAAAGAAAACTAGGGGGCTGAAGAGATAGGCTCAGTGGTTAAGAGGGGCACTGCTCTTACCGAGGACCCCAGGGAGTTTAGTTCCCAGCACCCATCTCAGCTAGCTCGCAGACACCTGTAACTCCAGATCCGGGGCACCGTGGCCCCTGGGCTTCAGGGGTACCTGCACTCAAGGGCACATACCCCCACCTAATATATGCATAATTAAAAATAAAATAGAACAGCACAGGTGGCATGCAGGTCAGGTAGGAATTCCATGATGTCATGTGAAATTCTTATGATTATTCCACAAACATCTCTGAGTTCATGCCTTGGATATACTAAGCCCTGTTCCTTGGACCAGATGAGAGGCAATCTTTATCTTTACAGAGGAAACTGTTCAGTGGCAGAGGGGCCCAACAGTAAAGAATGTTTTCTTTGCTTTTCCTTTTCTTTCTCCCCTCTCCTCTTCCTTCCATTCTTTTATGTGCTGATATGCTAGCAATCAAATCCAGGGCCCTGCGCACAAATACTTGGCTACCAAGCTGCACACTCAACCCACTGATCACTTATGAACCTGGCAAGACACCCCAGAAGCTGACTGCGCTATTGCTAGAGCACTGAACACTTGGACCCCAGGCACGCAGACACCCCCTACCTACAAACAATACTCTTCTGCGCCAACACGTCAAGGTATACCATGTTTTCATTAGGAAGAAAATCAGTTGTTCTGGTTTAAAGTATTTCTAAAAACTGAGTTTTGAGAACTACGTGCAGGCTCAACTCAGCAACAAGCCGCTCTAACATCTTAGCATGGCAGCTTCCTCAGACGGAATGCCTGCTCTGCACAGATAGGCAGAAAAGAAATCTAAAATAGGAGGGAGGGAAAGGAGAGTGAAGGAGGGAGAGGGGGAAGGAAGTGGCAGGGGTGGGGAGAGAGAGGGAAGGAGGAGGGAGAGAGACAGAGAAAGGAAGGAAGGGAGAAATGAGTAAGGGAGGGAGAGAGGAAAGAGGGAGAAAAAAAGGGGTTGGACAGAAGGAAGCTTGGTATAAAAAAGAACTTAGCTGGTAACTGAGTCAACTATCACTGGAAGAATTTGAGCAACAAATAAATAATGTGTGAGTTCGAGGCCAGACTGGTCTACAGAACTAGTTCCAGGACAGCCAGGGCTACAGGGAGAAACCCTATCTTAACAATAAATAAATAAATAAATGGAAAATGAATGGATGGAAAGAAAGAAAGAGAAAAAAAAGAAAAGAAAGGAAAAGAAAAGAAAGAAAATGCTCGGAGCAAAACCCCGAGAATAAAACAGGACGCCCGTGAGTCCAGGCTGCTTGTATAAATAACTGAGTAAATAAACAAGAGGGGTCAAGTGAAAACTCCATACAACTTAGGTAGATTCCTTGTCCTCATGGAAGAATATAGCGCCCACTCGTAAGCATGGCCTGGAATAGTAACATCCTTCAAAAAGTACGGTATTGAATGAAATAAACACAGCAGAGACCTGGACAAGCGGTATGTTAGCCAGGCCAATCCTCCCACGGATGTCCTATTGATACTTTCAACCTTAATAGAACACAATGAAAACATGGTATTTCCACGTTCTTCCTTCCTCAAGCCAAGTCTAATAATGAGAAAAACATACAACAGTCATGGAAAGGTCCAGAAAATTCCTGGCCAGAATTCCTCAACACATGAGGGTGGTCCACCGCAGGCCATGCGGAGACACCGACAGAAGCAAGGGCAGACTGAGGAGATACAGCGAGTAAAGAGGACGTACCGCAGTCCAAGGCAGGGTCCTGGCGTCGCAGATTCTACGCTTGTTCTTAGACAAAACGTCTAGAAACAGTAAGTAACTTCATCATTTTAAAAATCCCAAACACCAATGATCACCAAATGGCTACCATCTCTCAGGCTGTTAAACATCTTCACCAAATGAAGGAAAGTCTGATGGAACCTCACAATAATGAAATGATGCACCACTGGTTCAAAGGCCCCATCCACTTCCCTGGGATCCCAACATGTACCCCAAAGGAAGACAACATGAACTGCCGGCACACAGTGCTAAGGGTTGCCATGGTGCCTGCTCATGAGCTCCTCAAAGGCAGCCTGCACTCTGCAGACCCTATGGACTCTATAGGGGTCCTCTCGAGAGGCTGCCTGCTTTGTTAGCAGCGATTCTAGCAACCCATCTGACGTTTCCCTGCTCTCCCACGTGTGCGGCATGTGTGGCAGCCGGTGTCCTGGTGCCTTTTCTTTTGGTTGGATATCAATTCTGGTATACTCTTTCAACTTCATCAGCTGTGAAGGAGCTGTTTGATGGTTGCTAAGCAGGCACCAGTGAGTTCAGACGCCTCACCTGTTCCAATAATATCAAAGGCTCAGCCCAGCTTGAGTCCCTGGTAGGACGCTGGTCTAACATACATGAGACCCTGGGTTCACTCTCCACCACCAGAAAAGAACAAAACGGCAGAATCCTGCCCAAGCAGGTTACAAGGAAAGTTTTCAACACATCTGGTCTGAGAAGACATGAGCATTCAAATGTGCTTCCTTCTTTCTTTCTATGACTTAATTCAGCTCTTAAATGTTACCTTTTCCTAGAAATAATCTTGTTTTATTTATCATCATCTCTTTGCTTTTCCCTCTCATCAAGGAAACCAAACTCCTCTGATGCCCAGACCCTGCCTCTCTCTGCACTCTCTTCTATCCAATCACAGTCTGGTTTTAATTTTCATTTTGTATTTCCACACCTGGGAAGCTATAAATGTTTGACCCTCTGTGGTAACTCTCCTTACTCCATCCCAAAGACTTGGCTTGACCTGTGAAGTCCAGTAGAAAGTTTATAATAAGCAAGTATTTTTTATTCATTTTTATTTGTGTATGTGTATCTTTTGAAAGGTTGACTAGGGCCTTATGCCTATGAGGAACCTCTCAGCCACTGTGCCCCACCGCAGTCCTCTTCATAATCTTTCTAGGCTATGGACCAGTGCAAGATAGTCTTCCTGCTAGGTGGAGGTCTGGGGTTGTCAGGACCATGTCAACCCATGGTCAGGACATGGGATGAACATGTGTGTGTTCGTTTTCCTGCTTCCCTAATGCGGCAGATTTTATGACAGAGACATATGACCATTCAGAGGTTGAAAACGCTTTTAGGCAAGAAAGAAGTTATTGATGGTCTTATTTTGGTTAAGTATTACATGATCAGGCCTTACCATGCATTGTGCACAGCTCAGAATTGAAAGAGTCACAGGCCAAATCTCGTGGACATTGACGCAATATGCGGTCCCACTAAGAGCAATCATCATTTTAACCCACATAAAAGCAATTTCCTTAAATTAACTTTTCTCACATTAGCCTTAAGAAAGTCTCATTTTTCTGAACAAATCCCTCCTGCCTGAAACCATCCTCATTTAATTACCATAAACTTGCCGAGTTGGTTCTGGACTGATCGCCTTGTCAAAGGTATGGATGTGATTTCTTCTTTTGCATGAAAACCTCAAACTCTGATTTACAGCATGCTCTCTGACGACCAAGCAACACAAGAGTTACAGAGATGAGAATTCATTTGTGCACATGGCACATGGCATGGACCGGGCTCCAACGCTATTCACACTGCCCCTAATTCAGACTTTTTTTTTTCCCCTTTTAGGAGGTAATGGATTCCTCTCAGGTTTGAAACGGACAGTGAATTCCATGGCTCAGCTGATGTGTATCAGCCCTTGTGGGGCTGGAGATATGTCTTAACTGTAAACTGGATCCACCTGACTTCTTCCCCTTCCCGCCCATATGATGTCCGTTCTCACCTCCCTCGCCAGCTTGTCAGCTGTGGAATAGCTCTTGCCTCTCTTTGTTTGGCATTCTGGCCAGAGCCCAGGTCCCATTTTCCAAGCCCTTAACAAGCTCTGCCATGTTCTGCCTTGTGACCACCAGCCTTTTCCTTTGTATGTTCCATCTCACCTGGGTGAGATGGGAGTGCAAGAAGCTCAGCTGACACTTCATGAAGGACACACCTCTCTCTGGGGATGAAAACACCCTGAAGTTTATTTGTTTGGTTTTTGATTTTTACATGAGTATACATTTGACTTTTGTCACACGGGAAAGTGGGTGGTTGTGGCTGAATCTTAGGTGGATTAGAAAGCTCCAGAAGCAGCAGAATCCAAAAAACCAAGGTTTTTTTTTTATATATAAAGATTTAGTGTGGGGTTAGGAGAGTCAGGGGTGGGGCATGAACTCACCCATTGAATGGGAACATATGACAACCAAAGCATGTTCCATTGCCTTTTTTTTTTTTGAGATGAAGTTTCTCACAGAACCTGAAGCTCACTGCTCTAGCAAGCCCCAGCATATGCCTTTTTTCCCCTGCCCGTCAGCACTGGCGTTATAAGCGAGCACCTGACGCCTAGACTTTTATGTGAGTGCTGGGGACTGGTGCTGGGATTCAAGCTTGATGCTCATGCTTGCATGACCAGCACTGCATTGACTGAGCCATCACCTTCCCCAGCCTTCAAGGTTTTTAACAAAGAACACACTCTAGTAGTGTGTGAACTTGAACCTCACTCCCACTCCAACCGCCAAGGTGTTCCACAAGGAAAGAAAATCCTAGGGAGCACTATTATAATAAATAGATAAATAAATAAATGTGATAGCACAATTATAGTAAATAAAAAGCAATTATGATAAATCACAAGCAGAGATAAAAGAGTAAAAAAATGGGGCTTTTCTCCTTCATTTTTCCTCAAAGAAATAGACTTAAAATATTGCACTTTCTCCACCATGATCATCCACACATTTGGAAAACACCTGTGGTGTCACCCAGATGTTTATCATTGTTCTCAGTGAAAGGACAGGGAACTCACCAAACAGAATCCTTATCCGGAAATACAGTCTAGCAGAGAATGAATGAATGAATGGAATGAAGAATGAATGAATGCATGGATGAATGGCAGATGGCAATGCGTACTACCAGGGAAAACATGGTAAGCACGAGAGCAAATGGAAGATTGGGTGGCGTTGCTGTCACTGAGACAGGGAACGCTTCTCTAATAAAATGACATTTAAGCAGCATCGGGAACAAGTGGCAAGCGTGTGGCAGTGTGTCTGAAGGAGAGACATCCAGAGGGAGGAAAGATTAGCTACAGAGGAATTGCATTCATGGATCAAAAAAGCCAGCAGTTCATCAGGCCTGAGTCACCATCCATCAACACCTTCTCCTGTATGTCCGGAGCAACCATTTCATTACTTATGCAGAAGACTGTTGAAAATGTGCTATATAACCTTGTCACCATCAGAGGTATGAGACATAATAAAATCTCTGATAATTTGAGTAGATCTTTCCACATACACACTCAGTATGCAAGCCATGCACCAACTCTCTTTTTTCCTGCTTCCACAGTCCTGAGGGCTGAGAAGGCTATAAGATTGAGGTGGACAAGTCCGTGCCCTTGTGGACTGATAGCCTGATGCGGGTGTTGTGTGACATAATGAAAACTGCCTAGACTACCATAGTTGCTAAAACAGTGCCTGGAAGTTTCTAGAGTGCAAGGAAAGATTTTTTTTAAGGAAGTGGCATGGAGTTAATAAGAAGAGAACATTCCAGAAAGTAGGCAGATGGTCCTGAAATGGGGAGGGGGGGCAAATTGAGTTGGCTGTGGTAGAAGAGATGTATCTGGATTTTGATGATGAAAAACACCCTAGCTCAGTCTAGACACAGAGGCCAGAGTCAGATCTTGAACTGACACCACTGGGACACCACTGGAGAGGCATTAGACAGGATAGAAATAGGATCAAATAAACACTGGGATGTGAGTCCACTGGCTGCCCAGTGGGAAAGCAGGGGTGCAATGTAATATCCATGGACAGGCAGATGCAGGCATTCAGGTGAGATGTGTCCATCGCCTTGACACTGAAAACAGCAAGGGAAATCAAGCACTACTGAAGAGCTAGAATGAGCTGGTCTTGGAGTGAACTCAGCACAGAACACAGCTTTCCTAGGGAGCTCCTACTTGACCTTTGACATCACAACATTCCATTCATTTCCTTACAGTAGGAAAAAAAAGACAAGACACCCCAGCTCGGGCACCAAATACCTAGTACAGAAAGGTCTTTCTTCTCTCATGGATGGCCAGGCTAGTGCTAAGGGGTGTCTGGATCTTAGGTGTTGAAGTCACAGTGCCTACACAACTTTAGAGTGCTGGACTGAGCGGTCACCAGGGTACATCCGACTCAAAGGAGATGAACCCCTACACTAAACACTGCCTTCTGTTTGGACTCCATTAGGATGGCATTTTGCGGGTAATACCTACAAGGAAATCAGCCAAGTGGGTGACTCATTCATGTTTTCTTTTCAAGAGAACATACAGCAAAGGCCCTTTTTAAGTGATAACAACTATGTGTGCTGGTGTGTAGGTATGTACATGCGCGTGCAGAGGGCGGCAGAAACCAGAAGAAGGTGTCAGAGCAGTAGTGAGCTGCCCCATGTGGGTGCTGGGAACTGAACTCAGGACCTCTTAACAGTTGGCCCATCTCTCCAGCCCCAGGAAGATTCTTTTAGAACACAACACACACCATAAAACATAGCACTCACAGGAGTGGCAGTGGCAATCTGGACGAATGTCAAATACAGCACTTAGGTTTGAAGACAGGTGGGGCGAGAGAACAGAGATCTAATCTCAGGAACAATAGCCTTTCTGTGAGTCCGTCCTCCATTAACAGCCATGGGGGTGGAGAGAAAAGCCACCCTCTTCCTACCAAGAAGACCTTGGGAAATGGCTTCTCAAAAGACAGCCTGCCCAAAGATGCAGCTAAGCGCCTGTACAGACATGATCCTTCTCCTGACTGAAAGGGTGGCTGTCTATAGTACACTCAGGACCCAAGGAGGTGGCTACAAATGGTCCAGAAATGAAATGAAGCTGTATGGATTCTTAGATGTTTCCCTCTAGGAAAGAACCTCAGAGGGATTTCATCGCCCTAAAGAGACAACTGTGCTAAGCTACTTCTTGTAGCTGACAGAGAATAAATCCACATGAACTCAATTTCGTTCCTAGATATGTGCTATTTAGTCTTCTGCCTTCCGAACCAGAAGGGAGACACACCTTTCCTTGTCAAACAGCCTCGGGAAGACACAGAACGCTGTAAGCCTATACGTCTGCAGGAATTATCTTTAAAATCATTTAAACCACACTATTTCATGCTATACAGCGGAGATCGTCAGAATGTTAAGGATGGAAAACTAGATATCAGATATATTCTGGTTTGGCAGTCTCCCTCTGTTCCCTATAAGAAGTTTCTAGACCTCTCAGTGAGGTGGGAAAAACTGGGGCACTGCATATCAGGAACCACAGAAAAAGCCAGTTGGAAACTACAGACTATGAAAGCCATAGCCGATAGTGCAGTTCGAATACACACAGCTGATCTTTGAGTCGCACTGAGAGTCGCTAAAACACCATAAATAGTGTCATGTAGTATATGAGCTACCTTCATCCTTCAGGAGAAAAAGAAAACCACAGAAACCAAAAATCCTGAGCCGAATTTCCAGCCTGGATCCAGAGGGGCAGTCAGAACTTCCAGGCAGTGATCTAATCACAGAATTCTATTTTGAAGCATATATTACGATTGTTTTCAGAAGCAGTGGTTCACGCTGTTAAGAAAGTTAAGGACCATTGTCAGTGGAGACAAGGCAACTCCCTTTATCAGCCCATGAAGTGATCCTGCAGTAACTCCCGTGTCATACAGACAGCGAACAGCGTCTGATAAAGGATAAAGATTCCCCACAAGAATGAGACATTCACACAGCAATGACATCAGGAGGGGTGCTGCCAGCTGGGGTGGTTTCACAAAGACCCAGCAGTCCCAGGGCATGAACGAATCAGTTGGGGTCTAGAGGAAGTTGGCTCCTAAGGTCCAAGAGCAATGTCACACAGTGGAGTGTTTAGCCTTGATCTGAACATGTAGACACCCTGTCCCCAAACTGCCCGTTTCAGAAACAAGACCACAAAAAGTCAAAATAATTTCCTGGCTCTATATTCCCAATATTCCTATATTCACTCCATTTCCCTTGCGCTTTGGATGCAGACAAATACACTTCCTTCCCATTATTTGAAAGTAATTCTTCAGAGCACAGTTTACTCCCGTGGGACATAGAGTCAGTGCTGTGAGCTGGGGCGGACAGTCGTCCTCAGGATCCTCTGAAAGCAGGACTCCAAGGTGGCTTTCCTTCTCCAAGTGGTTTATCTGCTCCCAGAGCAAGAACCCTTTCTGAGCTTTTAGAAGGCTTGATCCTCTCCGCCCCCCCCCCCAAAAATAGCTAATGCCTTTCTGGGGTACATGCAAAAGAGTTACAAACCATCGAAGACAGTGCTGTCTTAGCCCATGAAAGTTGCTATACTAAAATACTCGAGGAAGTATTTAACAACAGAAGCTGGCTTCCCAAGATCGGGAGGCTGGGGACCCCAGAGGGCCACAGGCTGGGTCAGGGATGTGGAGCCAGCGCTCTGACATCTTTGGAAGGACAGTGGCCTCACAGCTGATGCTTTCAAGCTCTAGTCCTCTGCTCCCCCATAGCAATAACAGCTCCTGGGTATTCGTCTGCCTCATACATTCCGCATGCACATATACAGTACTAGTGCCAGCAACCATAGGTAGAACAAAAAAGGTACAATAAATATGAGATAAAACATGGTTCAGAATAGGGGCAGAGGAGGCTTGTTAGAGACCCGCCCAAGAAATCTTCAGAGAAATCCCAGATGAAGGATACATCTGACTTTTTTAACCTTTGAAAGGGTGACAGGAAGCTTTCACTATAAGTTTGAGTTGAACATATTGCTCATGACAAAGACCATAGGAGAGCCAGGCAATAGATAGAACCAGGCATTAGGGGTTACCGTTTGACTACAGCACAGACATCTTCACACTCGGTCGGTTCCAGAGGCTGCAGGGAGGCCTGGCCTGATCTGTAGACTGTGGGAGAGATCTGCTCCTTAACAGTGGGCACTGCCTTAAAGGGGCTGGGCCTCAGTTCTAACGGGTCACAGGTGTGGATGACTCTGACCTCTATAACAAGCAATACCGGACACATCTCGCGAAAGAAAGCCATCTTAGTTACTCAGCATTGACTGACCAAGCGACACACTTGCTCCAAAAAGGCATATTGTGTCTCCTTCTTACGTTGCCATGAGATGTGCTGATTACATCTTGCTTTCAAAATGAAGATGATTCATTTATTCTGATTCCTGTGGGTTTTTATATTATTACTACTTATTTAATTACAAAATGTAACAACACCAGGTTAAGTTCTGGTATATCTTGAAAGATGTGGTTTAGGACACTTACTACACTTCTGAGATGTCAGGGTAATTTCAGTGCACCCCAGGTGCCAGTGTCCCCAGTCTGGCTCTGGTGGCCACATAAGCTCCACAAGATCCACATCAGTGTCCCGGTCAGTGCCCGAGCTGTGATGATCGGTCTTCTTATCACATCGTTCAAAGGTGACTTAGCTCTCGGAAACAAGTCCAAGGACTGGCCACCAAGGCCTTGTCTTGAAGGATCTTGGTTTCCAGGGGAGTCAAATGCTCAGCAGATCTCCTGCTCATACCCAGCATCCTCCCATCCTGGGCTCCAATGGAAGCTTCTCTTTATCTAGGAAAGTGGCTCAGCAGTCACACTATCTCTAGTCCGAGGACCAAGAAAAATGTCCTCAATTCTTGCTTCCAATATGGAAATGGACGTAGAAGTCACCGAGGGCATCCTCTTTAAAAGCAGACATCTCGGAGCAGCCTTGAGAGGGCCAACGACATTTCTAACAGCTTTCCAGGTGATGACAGGCAGACTGCAGGACAGCAGGCCACACGTAAAGTAAGGAGGGTCCCGTCCATAGAGGAATAACTATGCTTGCAAGAGAATATTCATTGCAATTCTTGAACTGTTTATTTGCTTTCCAACAAAGGATGATCCATGAATTCTCCCCTATTTTTGCAAGTGTCATTTGAAATCCAAATGACCCTCACAAGTCTCTGTTCCATTTTTAGATGAGTCAGTCTGTAAGCCTTCAGATTCTACAAGGCTACCTCACCCCCAAAGATAAACATATCTCCATCCGTAATAATAAAGGCATCTATTCTGAGTTCTATGGGAGTCATGGATCTATACCATAAGCAGCTAATGATTTCCTAGTCTCCATAATGGCCAGACCTTTACATGAGGGTTCAGTAAAGGACTCACCAGCTCTGGCTGCTTTAGATGTCAAGTGCTTGCCACTTCGGACACAGGAAAAAAATTGCTGCACAGATTGATGACAAAACACATGCAGAAAACCAGCTTACAGAGAAAGCATAAATTCCTTAGAGGAAACACTTTATTAGCATATCAGTAGGGATAAGCAAACAATAGTTTAAGATACCTGAAGGCACTTTAGGACAGATGCTTTTCAACAAACCTCTCAAATTTCTGTTTATACTCTTAAATTGTTTGGTAAATTATTCATTCTAAGTCTCTTTGAACGGTTAGGGTTAGCCCAAGTCTCCTCTCTGAAAATTAATGAGGTTTTAGTGTACTCAGAAATGAAAAAGTAGTGTCAAGGTTATTTGATTGGCCTTACCCAAGAACTTTCTAGAATAGCAAACTATTTTGGCTGAGTTTTAATCTTTAATTGTCTTTTATGTGCACCAATACTTCCTTGGCCATTTGTAAACAACAAAACAGCCTTTTCCCTGCCTTTTTAGCTGACTTGAGAGGAGAAATAAAGCACCCGAGAACACTGATGAACCACATCTTAGCAGTGTAGCTCCTTCATTATGAAGGAATCCTCATATCTAAGAAACCCTAGGTTAAACCAGAAACACTAACCAAAGCTTAGGTCTCACCTGAGCGGCGCAGTGAGCCCTGCCACACTTTCAGTAAGTCAATGGACTATAGCTGCCAAGTTTTTGGTGTCGAAAGGTTGTGAGTTCACCTCCAGGGCTGTATACTCTATGGCCAGAGTGGCTTACAATAAGTCAAATTTCAGAATTTATCTGCAAAGCAGAAATGCTAAATAGGCCTCATTCTGAAGTACAGGAGTCTGTGTAGTTGTCCATACATACAACACACGTAAGTTTATAGACATGTTACATGCTAGTGTTGCCTCTGCTGCCAGCCTTTGACCCTAAAAGAGACTCATTAACCAGAAGAGAAGAACCACCACCTAAAAAACATACTAAAAGTGTGGTATTCCTAACCACGGGATGCAAAGATGTGGGTCCTTAAGATATCCTAGCAAGAGCTCACTTCACCTCCAGTTTAAATCTGGAAAGTAGTTAATATTCTTTGCCTGTTTCTCAGTCCAAGGCTACCGGGGCTTTTAGCTGTGGTGCCCAGCCTTCCACCTCAGCTTGACTAAAAAAGCTTTTCTCCTTCTGACAGCAAAAATGAGAAATAATTTGTATTATTGTTTTAAAACTTTTAAAAATTCAGATATTCACTATTTCTTAGAATTTTAATTTGGAACATATTTTTTGTTTTATTTTCTGGGACAAGGTCTTATACCATAACCCAGGCTAGCCTTGAGCCCCTGCATCCCCTGCTTCAGTCATTCAGCTGTGAACCCATATCCAGCATGGGAGAATTTTTGTAAATATGTTCAACCTCCAACCCCACAGTGAAAGTGTTAGTAAAAACCATGCTTTCTCTAACAGAATGAACTTTAAAAGTTACTTTTAATCATGTGTATATGTTATGTAAGGTACACACGTGTTCATGAGTGTAGGTGCCCATGAAGGTCACGAGAAGTCATCGGCTCTCCTGGCACTAGAATTAACAGGTTGTTGGGAGCTGCTAGTGTGGTTGCTAGGAACTTAACTCTGGTCCTCTGTCAAAGCCGTACATGTTCTTAATCAATGAGCCCTCTCTCCAGTCCCCACAATCAGCTTTTAACCACTCGTGTATACAGTAAAGGAACAGTATGACCTTGAACTTCTGCTATCATAGAGAAAATGTCCTATTCCAGGAAAGCACAGAGCACAGACAATGCAAACACCAACCTGAGACAGACAACAAATATATGCTAGATTTCATATATACATACACACTCATGATGCAGAGTTGGCAGACAGATGTATAGGAGTAGGTATATATAGATATAAATGGTACAAAGCACACACACACACACACACACACATACACACGCGTGCATAGCCTAACCCTCCCCACTGCCTTATTTTTTAAACTAATAATTAGCACCAGGCACTTGCAATCACAGAAAGTGTGGAGGGGCAGTCTCACTGGTGTTGATTACAGGAATAGGAATGAACCATAGAGAAGCTGTCCCCGAGCGCTCCCAGACTCAGACTGACATCTGATCACCTGGGCTGGCCCTTCCAGGAAACCTGGAAAGGAAACCTCGTAGGACCTTGAGAGCCAAAAGGGCAGCTCTTCCAGACTTTGGTGGGAACAAGATGAGAGCCTGGCACCAATATTGTTTTTGTCTCACCCTTGGCCTTTCTGAGAAGCAAAATCCTAAAGTGTTTGTGTTCTTTGTCACCAATTGGTATCACAGTCCAAGTGAGGGTCTGAATTTAATGCTCAGAAATTCAAAGATCCTTCGTGGAGACAGAGACATGGAGTGAAGTTCACTCAGCTTTGATGGCAAGACAGACAGCAGAAAGAGAATGAGGTAAACAGTGATCAGATGCAGAGAGAAATGCCATCAGTGACAATCACTCAATCTACTGACCAGAAGCTCAAACCCAAAGGACTTTGGAAGTTGTACCATGCTGTGTAGGTTTTAGGCCAAACTTCAGAGGTACAGTTGATCAAGGTATTACTCATCAACTGAACAAGCCATTTATAAATAAATGCTTTCAGATCAGGAAACAATATTCAAATAAAGAGCTCTTTGTTTGGGAGGTGGTTATCTTGCGTTTCCGACAGCAGGCTTGCATGCATGCGTGCGTGCATATGTATGTGTTCTCCTTCATCCTCTATCAACACTGGCTTTTTGGCCACATCTTAATTCCTGACGTATTTACTCAGATGATTGAGTGTAGATATTAATCTTATTTATGCAAGCCTTTTCTTGAACGACAGACAAACTGGAGGCCCCAAGAAGAAGGGCAATCAGGCTCCTCAAGGATCCTCTGCTCTCCTCACCTCCCCATCCCATGAACGTTGAGTATACTCAGAGGCTCTGGCACCCAGCATCTGCTCCCCCAGAAGCACTCATAGAATGGAGTTGGGGAGCTTGTGACAGTATCCTTCAGGGAATGAGAGGTTGTGGAAGTTCTGAAGAATCCCACAAAGCACCTAAGTGGGTACAAAATGGTAGAACAAAATGTGCTTAACAATTAGGTCAGAGAATTCATTTCCTCCTGCCGAAATTGCCAGACGCGGGTAGCTGTGGAAAGTCAGAACCTGCCTCACTGAAAGCTCCCTTTAAGAGTAAATGCAAACAACTCTGACTCCTTCCAAAGAGGACAGGCTGCCCTGTGTTTTCATTAGCTTTCACTGTTGTGACACATCAAGAGAAAGAGAGAGATGAATGTCCCCAGACGCTGTCATCAAAATGTCTGATAATGGCCTTTAGAGCTTCACTGGTGTCCCTGGGTTCCACACACCCAAATCAAGAAGGAATCACATGGCCCTTAGCAGAAGCCAATATGAGTGTCTGTGCATGGACGTCTCTACCTGGCTTTTGTGATATCTAATAAATAGGTTTTTCCTAATATTGTAGCAATTGCCCTCCAAACAGAATGTTCAAAATTTCTTCCTTTCAGCCCGATCCAAATGCTCTTTGTTGCCCTTGATCCTGAATGCGGAGCCTGTGTCCTCACTGAAGAGGAAGTGCAGTGCCACAGAGCAGCTCCCTGCAGCACCACTGGGGTCGGGGTCACAGTGAGTGGTCCTCTCTCTGCTACAGCTCAGTCACCTGGCAAACAATCGCCCAGACTCCAGAGAAGTATGATTCATCCAGACACTTGCAAAACACACAGCTGCTGCTGGGAGAAGAAATCACTTTCGTTCAACAAACATGCAGAGAATCATGAGAAAGAAGCACTGAGCACGTTAGGTAGTCAGAAGGTGCATTCTCCTGTGCTGATGTGGAACAAGCCCAAGTACACTGGTTCCATCACTGGAGACAGGCAACGCTGGTTCCATCATCACTGGAGACAGGCAATGCTGGTTCCATCATCACTGGAGACAGGCAACGCTGGTTCCATCATCACTGGAGACAGGCAACGCTGGCGCCATCATTGGAGACAGGCAACGCTGGAGCCATCATTGGAGACAGGCAACGCTGGCGCCATCATTGGAAACACGCAATGCTGGCGCCATCATTGGAGACGGGCAACTGTGTTGCTTTTATTGTTTGTTATATAGAAACACACTGTGTCCAAGTACTAAGAAGTCTGTGACTGGTTACCTAGCTGTCCATCACACTTGAGTACACTGGATATAAAGATTAAAAGAATTAAACATTGAAATGAACTATGCCATCTCTGCTCTACATCTATTTTCAGTTTCAATTTCATTTTAGATAATCTCACTACGTTTTCCAGGCTAGCCTTCAACCTGTGATCCTCCTGCCTCTGTCACTGAGTGTTGGGGGGCAGGCATGCAGCGCCATGACGAGAGCGCTCTTATTTTGAACTCAGGCATATCCGGGATTCACTGAATAGACTCTGAAAATGCAATGCATGGAAATGGGCAGACATTTGAGACAAGTTGTATCTGAATTTCTTGCGGGAAATTTTCTCGGCGTAGCTAGAGGATCTAGACAACCTACATGATCAGGTCCTGAGGGACTTCCATAAAGGCCAGAGTGAGTTCTCAGACCACAGTTCTGTCACTGTTAAGATGGACACAAACCTATCTCCTCTAATTTATGGAGTCATTGTCAAGATCAAGCGAAATAAGATGTTTTTATGAAAGCTTCTGTACTCCTCGAGAACAGTGATTGACTCGATAATCACAAAGACTCGGTAGAAAAGAAGCCCAGAAACGCTATGCTCCTCTACCAGAGGAGTGCAACAGGGTCCTAAAGTTTACACAAGCTGCAACCTTCATCTCTGCATTTAGCCACATGGACAGTTTTAGAGTCATGTCTGTGCAACTAGGCAACTAGTTTTGAAAGAAAGCATTTATCCCAAGCACCCAGTTTTTAAAAGTGGCAGCACATGGCTGCGATCCCAGTGCTCGGGAAGAAGGTCCCTGGGGATTGGTGACCAGCCAGAGAGTCCTGTCTCAAGAAAATGTGAGGAGCGATGGAAGAACACACATGGTGTCAACCTCTGTCTTACGTGTGTGTGTGTGTGTGTGTGTGTGTGTGTGTGTGTGTGTAACAGGAGAGTGCACAAAGTGATGGTTCTGCAGTTAAGACTACAGATTGCTTTTGCAGAGGACCAAGTTTAGATCCCAGCATCCATGTTGGGCAGCTCACAACTGCTTATAATTTCAGCTTCAGGGAAACCCAATACCTCCTGTACCTAGACTCATAAGCACAGACCTACCTGCAAACAGACATATACATTTTAAAAATATTAATAATAAAGCTTTAGGAAAGAGGAGAGAGAGAGAGAGAGAGAGAGAGAGAGAGAGAGAGAGAGAGAGAGAGAGAGAAAGAGAGAGAGCCCATGACCAGGCATGGTGGCTCACACCTTTAAGCCTAGCACCAGGAAGCAGAGGCTATATTAGAATTGCTGTGGCTTCAATGCCCGCTTTGACTGTATAGCAAGACCCTAACAGAGGGAGTGAGTAGAATGAGGGACATGGAAGGAGAGAGGGACAGGGACAGGGAGAGAGAGATGGAGAGGGAGACTAAGGAGAGGCAAAGACTGGAGGAATCATGATAGGGAATTCAAATTTGGAAGTAGGAGAAACTTCTGGAGCCAGATGCTGGCTGTGATTGTCCAGCGAAAGAACTGCATGGTGTTGCTGCCTTTGAAGCCGTCCTTACAAAGGACTAAAATGGCTCCATCTGCGCTATGTGTGTCTTTGAACAAAAGGAAAGAGGTTCAGCTGGAAGGGCAACAAAAGAGTGAGCACCATGCGCCACTTCCCTGAAATGATGCACAGATCAAACGGAATCTCCCAAGAAAGGCTTTAAGGAAAACCAGCCAACATGTCAACAGCCTGCCAAAGACCTTATGTCCCAGTCTGTGGGCCATAGTATACATCCATGGGCAGAGTTCCTAAAGCAGAGCGCATCCTCCCTAAGGGAGACCGAACTCTGCACACAATTTAGTTCCTAGCCCTTCCCTGTAGTATACACAGACAACATGTTTAGTGTTATAATTACTGTTGTGTTAGTTATCTTGTATCTATTTAGGGTTTCAGGGGAGACACCTATCACGTTTTCATTCCTTTGTGGCAAATGGGAACGGAGTGAAACCAGAATCTCTGGACATCTCTGTAAAGAGAGCAACAGGACACGGTTCACAGTTCTGAAACTATGCTCAGGGTCACAGAGCTCACCAGAAGGAGTCTCTCCCAACCCCTCCTCCTGCTAGGCTCCTCTCCTCATTTCAGACTCTCAGCAAGGAAAGTATGAACTGCATTTGCTTATCACACACATCCAAAAATATCCAAGTGGGTTTTTATGAAAATACATTTGAGGTTAAACTTACTATAGAGATAACAAATTCAATTTCAGTGCTCAGGAAATTGGTTATTCTTTGTAAAGGCCTGAAACGTTTTCTACACACAAGTCATTCAAAACTGAACAGCTCTGAATTCTGCACCTATAATCCTGATGGAGTTTCATTTTGCAAGTTACAAATAACAACTCAAAAATACAGGTCATTGTGTGGTAGTAACTATTGGGGTTTAATTACTTGACAATACGATATAATCACCAAGACATGCTGGGATCCAAAGCCAGTATCATGAAGGCATTGTGTGCTAACTTATTTTCCAATCCATGAATTGTTAGAAGATGGCACGGAAGCATTTTGAACCAACACAGGCTAAGTGGGCACAGAAGTGTCCGTCTGGGTCTGGCCCTGATAGAAAACTTTGACTTTTCACTTCATATAAAAATGCAGATTACTATGGACTTGGTGTGTGGCCCACTGGTAGAGCCCTGACTTTCGGGTCTTTGGCACCACAATGAAAGGATAGAATTTTCATTCCTGGAAGTCCTGGGAACCTCTGGAACCTAGTGGCACAAAAGGCCCCCGTGTCTGCACCTTTAACAGAACCCCCGAGAAATGCCTCCAGAACAGAAAGGCCTCTTTGTGTTACGTTAGCCATTTGGTACACATCATCTTGCAATGGTTCTGTAGTCAGAAAGAACCCTGGAGACTATTCCAACACAATCCATTCATTATAAGATGTCCCTTGACTTACAATGGGTTAAATCCTTTTAAACTAACTCAAACTCAAACTAACATGCTGAGCAACACAGCTGCACTCCTGCTCAGCTCAGAGTGGCCCACACTCGGGCAAAACCTAACTCAAAGCCTATTTTATAACGAAGTATGGATCATCTCATGATATTTATTGATTATTGTATCGAACATGACAAATCGCATGGCTAACCAGATCCTCTTTCAGACCTCTGTGGAACTGAAAACTCACACCAGAGACCATTTGTCCATAAAGCGAAGTCACGGAAAAGTTAATACGTTGCCGCAGCACACACAAACATGGCAGAAAGGCAGGCGAACCATCTGTCTACACTTAGTCCTATTTTGCTTTTGCCAATGACCCTGAACTGGGCAATCAGTAAGCATCAAGCCTTGGTTAACACTGTTCCACCCGTGAGACTATCTAGTTTATACCTTCCTGTATCTACCCTTTAAGACTCAAGCAGCACCTCCCATATGAAACGCTCACAGAATTATCACTGCTCTTGCAGAGCCTGTAATATATATGACTTGTTTTGCTTTCTGAAGATTGGACAGCGAGATTATGCCATATGCATAAACGCTGTGATGCTCATTATGAAGGTGAGTAAGGTTATAGCTTAAGCTGTAAAGTGTATCAATGCAGTTAGAACCCTAGGTTAGAAATAAAAGGGGTCCCCTCCCATCAACGCTTGAGGCAGGTGGGAGAGCTGGTTCTAAGGTCAGAAGAGTTGGAGAACTGGTCCTGGTCCTGCCCCTGACCAACTGCAACACTAGGGAGAGTAGCCCTACCCCACTCCTGGGCAACAGGAGAACTGACCCTGAAGGTGTAGGTGTGGGTGATCCAACCCTGAGGACCTGAAAGCGGGAGAACTGGCCCTGCCCCTTGCCCATCTCTACAAGGTGGGGATCTTGCCAAGGCAATTCTCTGGTGGTGAGAACAGAGAAGAGTTGGCTGGCTGGTCAACCCTGCAACTACCCAGGTACAGAACCAGGGTTATGAATTGGCCCACCACAACATTCACCCCATCTGTGATCTGCTAGAGCACATGAAGGGGCTGGTCCTGCAGACCCAAAGCTGCAGGATCTCCACAACACAGGAAAGTTACAGAATAACCAAGAGGAGTCCCAGGGAGGGCCCAGCATCGACTGTGTAGCAGAAACCGGAGGCCGTGAACCAGACTAACTCTTTGCAATGAACACTTGCAAGAAAAGATATTTGGATAAAAGGGTTTACTGTGTGACTCACTGTGTCACACTACAGCTTCTACAATGAGATTGAATTTTTTTCCTCCTTTTTTCTTCCGTGGCCTGAGAGGCCAAGGCCTTAACTCAGTGGCTGTCTATTCAGGCTGTATCTGAGCCCTACAACAGCCTAACTAAACCCAGATCTCGAGAGAAGAGCCAGGATATCTGGGGTTCTTCAAGCTGTCTGGGAGGCCTCTGTGCACAGTGAGGTGAGTCCCACTGATTGCAGCCAACAGCCCTGCTAAGTAGACTACAGTAAGTGTGGCAGCAACTCTGGAGGTCCTACAGCCTGAGAAGAGGATGTAACCAGGAGACAGAGATACTCAGAGATACTCATACATGCAACTCATTGTATCCAACAGACCCGTGTTATTTGCACCTAATTTGGCTCAAGGCCAAAAAGAAGGGAGAACTCATCAGGCCAGCCCATTTTAAAGGCAAATGGCCCTCCACTTACCGAAAAAGAGAAATGAAATTGTTAGCTCCAAATTTGCCCACTAGCAAGGAGAATACTCTAAAACCATATAAAGTCTTAAAAGCTACACTATAGCAACACGCATCTACGGCTCTGAACAAAGCTTTGTGCACACCACAGCATCTTAAAGACATTGTGCCAATCACTGGTTTTTGACACTGAAAAGATTGCACAATTCTCTACCCCTGGAAAAAGTGTTTGAGTATGCTGGCTGTTTGAATGCAACCATCCAGTACCCTTAACCCTATCACCAGTTGCTTGGAATAGGTGAGTTATCCTATGCTAAACAGTACAGAAATTGTTTGTGAAGACCAGCATCCCACTTGGCCCAACAGCTGGATTTACAGGAAAGACAACGAAAGCCCTGCAGGTGTGTTTTACAGAAAGGGCCTCTAGATGCAATGGCGTGGGAGCCCAGAAAGCTGTTGCAATGAGAACCAGCGCTCCTTCTATCCAGTTTCATAGCTGTGTACTATTGGGTAGCTTAAGAGGAACAGGGTTGAGTTACCTGCAGGGACAGAAAAAACGATTCCACAGTTAAGTAAATTGGGGAAAATATCTGGTGGTGCTACAGGAAATGACGTCTTCTGGATCCTGAAGGACGGGTTCAGACTGTTGACAGAATGACTATATGGGAAAGCACAAGAAATCTGGCCTTGGCAGTCTGCTTCCGCCTCCAACATAAAGAGCCCGGAGCCTTTGGCGTAAGTGCCCATGCGAGCTCCACTTAGAGCTAAGCATCCCACTGTCTCTGACTCTCTTCGCAGTGTCTTAAGATAAAGTCTCAAGGCCTTACACATCAGAATGAGTTAAAATAGATACCTGGATGATACCATGGTTAGACTCAAACCAATCTCAGAAGGTGGGATCTATAAATCCTCATTTTTTTATTCTGCCAACAGTCTGAACCCCACAAAATCATTCAATCCCATTCTGTAAATTTCTACTACACAAACGGACTGTCTAACATAAAGTTCATGATTACACCCCACAATAAAACACAAATACATTTGGTTTATTACTTCCTTGCAAGTGTACAGACACACATTTTATGGAAAATGTTGAAAATTGAAAGGTATCTAAAGAGAATTCTCTAGGGATACAGAGCTCAGTGTGAGCCTCACACCCACCACAGTCCACGGTGTGTTAGACAGGGAGGCTGTGATAACTGAAAGTCCCGTGGCTTGTTTTCCTTACTTATGTATTGGAATTGTTCAGCATGCATGTAAGTAAAAATAGAACACAATTGAGAGAGTGGCCGGGAAGTTGATACAGAAAATTGTTGCAGCTGAGAAAATCTACAGCAGCGTGAAGCAGAAGCTGGAGATGGGGTAATTGCTTTCTTGGGCAGGAACATCTGAGTGGTGGCTGGGAAGGAGTGGCTATGAGAGAAGAAATAGTAGAGTTCAGGGCAGAGAGCACCACGACTCCAGAGGCCAGCCCCAGGGTGAGAAAAGGCTTCCTGAGAAACTATGATAGAAATTAAATAATATATGCCGAAAGCTTAGGAAATGTAAAATCACTGGCATGCGTATAGTAATTTAGTAAATGGAGCTGGAGAGATGGATCAGTGGTTAAGAACATTTGCTGCTCTTGCAGAGGACCTGGGTTCAGCTCCAACTACCTGTACCGTGTCTCCTAACCATTTTTGGTTCTAGTACCATGGGATCTGACGCCCCCTTCTGGCCGCTGTGGACGCCGAGGACAAACATGGTACACGTGCATAAGTGCAGGGAAAACACTCATTCGCACAGAAGTTGAAAAGTAATTGAAGAACAGAAGGTAAAAAAATGAAGAGCTTTGGTCTACGTGGATTAACTGTGCCACTGAGACTATGGCGCCCGGAGGAGGGGAAAGAGATGGACGTTTAGAGCAAGGAAAGAGGGACTTTGGGTCTCTGAAGGATGGGCGTTCATATGAAAGAAGATTTCATTTTAAATTTTAAGTAGCTGTAAGGATATGAAATGCAGTTGAGAGAGAAAACATCCCAGGAAGGGAGAACTCCAATAAGATGACACACATTAGCCAGAGTAGCAGAAAATGAACTGAATGGAACAGGGTGAGATCCAGGCGGCCAGGTGACCCGAGTACAGCCCTCTAGCAGAGGACTGCTAATAAGTAGCAGGGCCCATGAGGATCCTTACAACCCTTTGAAAACACACGCACTCACAGTGCCTTTCTGTTTTAGCTTCTCCTTCCTTTCCTGTGTCGACAAAAGCAACAAGGGAGGAAGGGTTTGTTCCGGCTGACAGCTCAAGGTAGAGTCCATCCTGGTGAGAAATCAAGCCACCTGAGGAGCTGGTCACATGGTCACATGGTCACATGGTCACATGGTATACACCATCAGGAAGCAACAGTGGATGAATGCAAGCTGTCACTCAGTTCCATTTCTCTCTACAGCCCAGGATGCCTGCCAGGGGGTGGAGCCACCTGTGGTGTTTGCTTCTTTTCACCTCAACAAAATCAAGACAATCTCCTGACAAGCAGGCCCACAGGCCCTCCTCCTAGGCAAATCACGGGTCTGTCAGGTTGACAATTATCAGTACCATGGCAATGTCCCCAAGCACTAAAACCAAAATGTATGTGCTCCACAACCTCAAAGAGGTTTGAAAAGAGACAAACTGAGGAACCCATATATTCCCATTTGAGTTTGTCACCCTGGAGCACAAAGTGTCCCCAACTCTGCAGGAACAGTCTACACCTCAAGATGGACATTAAGAAACAGGGTAGACCAATATTCATTTTAAACATGAGGCTAATTTTTCTAATAAGTGTGACCTAATTATTTTGACTTATTAAAATAATCACTCTCTATTTTGGTGTCCTCCACAGACTCATATACTTGTAGCCAGTAGCTGGTGTTTGGCCAGATATGGAGCCTTTAGAAGACTCGGGTGGGCTTTGAGGATTGAGAGTCTGGCCTCTTTTCTTGCTTGTTCCCTCTATGCTTCCCGGTGCCATTCATCCCTGCCGCGATGGAAAACAATTCAGAATCAACTCTTTCTTCTCAAAGCTGCTTTTGCTCATGCTCCTTCCCAACGCCGAGAAAGAAGTGTCCAGTGCATTCTATCTCACCGAAGTGTGGCCAGAGGCCACTGGACGCCCAATAGGGGCGTGCTAGGAATGCCAAAACCTTTAGCAAGTGGCATGCGACTGTCCTGGTTTGCTTTTAGGTTTGTTTATTTTCTGTGTTGCTTTGGAATGTTGAATGTTACTTGTTCCTTTTGCCTTTCATTTATCAAACATAACTCAGTCCTTATTAACTTTAACAATCCACACTTTATTCACGGACTTTGACAACATGCAGAGTGGTAGACTCCTGGCTCCCAGTACCACATAATACATCAAGAAGACCTACTACCCACACCTCTGATTTTTTATTATTTGCTTAGATGCTTTATTTTGTCATAAAGAGTTTCATATACTTTCATGCAAGTATATAATGTACTTTAAGCATATTCTCCTTCATCACCCACTATACTCTCTTTCAGCTATTTTCAATTAATTTTTATTTTATTTTCTGTGTATAAGTGGTTTTTTACATACATGGTTGTGCATCATGTGTGTGCCTGGTGTCCCAGGAGGCCAGAAGAGGGCGTGGAAACCCCCAAAGCTGGAGTTACTGATAGCGGTGGGCTACCATGCAGATGTTGAGAATCAAATCTGTGTCCTCTGAAAGGAGAGTCAGGACTCTTAACCACTGAACAATCTCTCCATTCTCCTTTGTTTTATATGGGAGGCTGTGGACACAGGGAGATAGTGTTCTCTTTAAAAAAAAAATTCTAATGAGCCAGGCATGGTGGTGGACACCTTTAATCCCAGCACACTGAGAGCAGAGGCAGGCGAATCTTTGCATTTGAGGCAACATGGCCTTCAGAGTCAGTTCCAGAACAACCAGGTCTATACAGAGAAACCTTATCTCAGAAAAAGAAAGAAAGAAAGAGTAAAAAGTCAAAATCATTTTTCAAATTATTTGCCTATGCCATCTAGTAAATAAAATTAAGAATAAAACTAAATCAAATTACCACTTGATTACTGTTAAAGATAATTCTTCCAACAACATGTAGCCATAAGCTAGACTTAGGAGTGAGGCAGGAGGGAGCTTTGGAAAGTTACACATTATTTAATGGCTTCTGTGTGAGCATTTCTATTTGTAAACTAGATATATCTGTCTTTGATGCAGGTGCAACTCAGAAAATACTTTTAAAGACTGTATGTGCTTTTTATTTATCACATGATATAGGTTTCTTAGAAGTTACTTGAAAATAAAATTGTACTGTGACTCTCATAAGAGAACTTATTAAAGCATCTTATGGCAAATATTCCATAGAATAAAGGTTATTCATAAAATTATACACTACTTTGTGAAGCTCAGAATCACCAACAGGCAAATTTGCAGAATTAAGTTAATTACAGCAATTAACAGGTTTTATATTAATGTAAAGAAAACATTTGTCATACAATAAAATTGTGTGGAAATAGAATTTCACGTGGAAGGATTCCTTCCCAAGGCTGTAGAATTTCTGTGCATGCCTACAGTATGTTACAAGGTACCTATTCCACAAAAATTATAAATTCTGGTGGGCAAACCCGTTCCCAATTTAGTTATCTTAGGGTTCTCATCCTTCCAATTCAGATGCTGCTGCTGTGCTTTGATCCTGTAAGAGCAAGGCAGCTTTAGGACCACATTGGTCCTGATGAAGCAGGACATCTCTGGCCGTGAGGAACATCACCCAGCCTAACCCAGTGTCCTAGAAAATAAACCCAGAGCTAAGCAGGAAGTTATGATTCTTTAGATAAGGAAGCTCAACTCCGCACAGCTTCTCAAGCTGAATTTTCACTGGACTCAATTAGAAAAACCTGTGGCAGCCACAAAATAGCAACTGCTACTGAGAAAGAGACCCTATCTCCTGTCCCCAGGTCACCTGTCCTCACCGTGACCCGACTGCAATCTCCCCTCCAAATGAAAATGGAGCCTTTAGGATCACAATGTCAACTACCTACTTGCTGGGGAGGCCCACTCTTAGAGAGGTGTGGGACTCTTGAACACTTGCTGAGTTCTTATTCGGACTTAGGTTCTTGTTTCTCTTGCAATGCCGTGAAATTTGAGATCATTCTGGATTTTCCAAAAGGCTTCACTTATAACTGAATGCTGCACTCATTATTTTTATTACCATTGTGATAAAATACATGGGGGAAAGCAGCTTAAGGAAGGAAGGATTTCTTTCGGCTCGCGGCTTGGTTACTACAGAGCACCAGCGGAGAAGGAACACCTCGGGAATGTGAGGCAGCTGCTCAGACTGCACCCCAGTCGGAGGTAGAGATGGATGCTGGTGCGCCTTTTAATTCAGTCTGGAACCCCAACAAACAGGACAGCGCTACCAAATTTAGGGTCCGCTTCCCATCTCAGCTTACCGAATGGTGCAGCTCCCTTACAGACATGCCCCGAGGTTTACCTTCTAGACAACCCTGGACCCTGTCAGGATGACAGCACCTTTGTTCTATTCTCTTGCAGGTCCACCAGTTCTACCTGTTGGATTAGTAGATGGAGCGTCTAAGAGTGTCCTAAAGTCTACCCTATGGTGGGAAGCATCCGCCAATGCCATCCCGAAACGAGCAGCACACGACTGTTGGTCCACCACACAGACACGAAATCAGCAGTCATTTTCTGTCTAGAACAGAGTTTACTTCATTAGCCACGTTACACCGTGAGCTCAATCCAATTTCTCAAGCTGCAATAACGCAATCATCCAAGCTAATCATCTTCATGGCAAGTATTTAAAAGCACTTTCTGAGAGCCATCTCTTCCTGTGTCAGGCAGGATCAACATCAAGTCAACAGCTCACCGAGTCTCCGTTCTGTCTTCTTGGAAAGGCTTAATACTGTAGGAAACGGTTGTTTCTCGCAAGGGAGAGTTGTCTCTCACCCTTGCAGGCACCAAAAAAGGGCGTCCTGGTCAATAAAACCATCCGTGCGTAGCCACTCACAGCCGTGCTTTGAAAACTAGATTCTCACGATCCCTTAAGTATAGCTGCTCTTTTGACATCCTGCAGGACTGAGAATATTACAGTTTGGATAACTTCTACAGCGCTGCAGGACTGAGAATATTACAGTCTGGATAACTTCTACAGCACTTTGGATCATTGAAAGAGGCTTAGGGCAAAGAAGGAATTTTTTTAAAGCAGGGCATTGAGAGATAATTTGTACGTGAAATTCCATCCCAGACTACCACCTCATAGAAATAATAATGGCGGCTCCCTCGAAATGCTCCAGAGGACATAAAATTAATAAAAGAGCAGGAAGTCCAACCCCAGTTCAAGCTAACCATTTGACAGCTTCCTAACTTGTGGGTTCATCGTGGTCCTGGGTCTCCTTTTGCCGTCGAGCGAGCTCTCTTCTAACCCTGTGAGGAGCTCATTTGACCTGTGCCCTGGGCGAGTAACAAATTCATTTCTGTGGCTGCAGAAGCCTAACAGCTTGAGTTTCAAAAGGGAATGCTATCCTCTGCTCCTTTGCAAAGCAGCTTGGCGATGCTGAAAGTGAAGGAATCTCACCACTTCATGAGCCCCAGATAAGCAGTATCTGATGCTTGCTTCCCATTACAAACACTGTGATGTACACTGCGGGAGAACACTCAAGCCACAGACACCTCCCCCCGCAGTCAGTTCAACCCAGCTACATCGAAAGGATGGAGAGTGAACTCACTGATGTCTGATGTCACTTGATGTCTATTGTGATGAGTTATTTAAGAAGAAGTATGGGTGGCTCTGCTATCTGGCACTCAGGAACCGGCGACACACACAAGCATTGCCCAAGCTTAACATTCTTACCTTATAAACTTGACCGTACGTTCCATTTCCGACAAGTTCCACCAACTCAAAGATCCCTGCAGGGTCCTGAAGAAAAAAAACAACAATCAAAGTTTAAAACATCATCCAAGGCCCTGTCATCATTAAAAGCAAATGCTCAAAATAAGCAATTAAATCACTTGAATTTGAGGAAGGGCAGTTTTTAGATGAATGGTGTGAATTTTTTTAAACGTTTAATTAGACCACAGCTATGAAGTTAGCCAATTTACTTTGTTTTGATGTCACACTTCTATGATGAATTTAAATCACTGGAAAGGAAATTGTTTTCCATTCAAATAAAAGGGGTGGCTGGGGAAATGACTTCACAGAGTCCTTGTGGTGCTGTGGTGGAATAACCCTTTTGTACAAAATGAAAACGTGCCACTCTGATTGGTTTAATGAAAGCTGAACGGCCAATAGCTAGGCAGAATCTCCAGGCACAGAGGATGCTGGGAAGAGGATGGAAAGACACGAGGAGACCCGCAGGAAGTGGGAAAGCAGGATGGACAGTACACAGATGAGGTAAGTGAGCATCCAGGCAGCATGGAGATGAATAGAAATGGGTTAGTTTAACTTATAAGAGCTAGTCAGAAACAAGCCTGAGCTATCAGCCAAGCCTTCATAATTAATAATAAGTCTCTATGTGATTATTTGGGAGCGGGCTGGCAGGACGGAGAAAGACTGGCTACACCATACATGCAAGAGGACCTGAGTCACATTCACAGGACCCACTTTAAAAATCTGGGCATGGCCGAACATATCTAAAATCCCAGCACTAAGAGCTGGAGACGGGAGGGTTCCTGGACTTGCCGCCTGGCCACTCTAACAAACCACTGTGCTCCAGGTTCGGTTAAAGAAAGGAAGCCCTGTCTCAACATATAAAGTGGAGACTGCCTGAGGGGATAGCTGACATTGACCTCTGGCCTCCATACGTGCACACATATCCATGCATACCACACCTATATCCACATGTGTATACCCACATACAAACAACAAAAAGGAATCAGCAATGTTCTCACTATGGAATCAAGGTGCCCTTGCAGCAACATTGAGGAACTATGAAAGACACAGGCTACCTCGAGTAGTTTTTGGACTATTTCTACTGAAATGTTTGAGCTGCTTACTAAGGTGGATGACAGGAAGAAAACAAAGTATGCTGGCTAATTTGTTTGTTTGTTTGTTTTTAACAACATAAGCAAGAGTGATCTAGGAAGAAGAAACCTCAATTGAGAGAATGACCCCATGAGACTGGCCTACAGGCAAGTCTGTGCATGATCATGTTGTCTCATGATTGATGTAGGAGGGCCCACCCCACTGGTAATGCCACCATTGGCCTGGTGGTTCTGGGGTGGGGAAACAGCAGGCTGGGCGAGCCCGGGAGAGTAAGTCACTAAGCAGCTTTTTCCATTGGCACTGCTCTTTCCCCGTGTCTCTGTTCTTGTTTGAGTCCCTGCCCTGACTTCCCTCAATGGTAGACAGCGATCAGGACATAGCAGCCAAGTAAACCCTTTCTCCCCACTTTGCCTGTGGTCATGGTATTAATCACAGCAACCTAATATAACATGTTCCCGAATCGTGAGACAGTCTTCTTTACAGAATTCAAGAGTCTCCAAGAAAGAAATGGGGATCTAGAAAGCCACCTCCCTGAATGTTTTTCTCTCTCATCCCTATAATGCTGCCCTTGTACAATATGCGTTTGCAGCACTCACAGGGTAAATGAGGGATTTGGAATTCAACCTAAGAGAAGGATTAGGAAGTTTATGGCAGCAAACAGGTTTCTATCAACCCTCCCCTCAAAGCCAACTAGTGCCATGGGGCTCCGTGAATGTCTGACAGTCATTGCTACTACTGCTAAGCCACAATCTCAAGAAGTGGAAAGGAAAATGAATCCATAAAGTCCATAAAAGTTCATAAAATTCAAGTCTGAGCCAGAAGTCAGCTTTTACTCCTAAGATTCCTAACCAATAAGAAATTGTTTCTTTAAAAAAATAAACTGAGCTAAAAAAAATAAAATGGCTCAGAAGATAAAGGCCAGCAAGCCTGAGGTCAGGAGGAATCCCAGGAACCACTTGGGGGAAGAAAAGAGCCAAGCTCCAGGAAGTTGTCCTCTGAACACACACACGCATACGTACGTACGCACACGTGCGCACACACAAATGCACTCACGGGTGAGCACACACACACGCACATGGACACACACAGAATCACACACATATACACGCTAAAAAAATAAGTGTAATTTTTAAAATGTAAAGGAATAGCTGAAGAGTCCCAAGCACAACCACCCACAGAGACAAGGTAGACCAAAGAGTGAAGTGACCCTGCTGGAGAAGTCACTCCTTGACTCGACAGGGACTGGAGGTGTGCAGTGCAACTCATCACTGCCCGGTCAGCGTCAGAGCACAGAACTGCCAGGTCTAATGATTTCTCAAGAAAACCCAGACTTTATTTTTTCGATCTAATTTTTAAGTGTTAGTGAATTAATTTAACATATATATACACACGCGCGCACACACACATATTTAGATAGATAGATAGATAGATAGATAGATAGATAGATAGATAGATAGAAGAGAGAGAGAGAGAGAGAGAGAGAAAGAGAGAGAGAGAGAGAGAGAGAGAGAGAGAGAGAGAAGTTAAAAACAACAAAACAAGACCTGAAGCAGAGCCTACCGCTAGTGAATGCACAGAAGAGCAAGCACCTGATGCATCTATGGCAGAGTGGAGGAGACCAGCCTGGCCCATTAGCCTCAGACGTAGGACCAAATGCAGCTGTAACTTGAACACTGTGTGACCCCAGAAGGGCCCGGAGGCACAGGCTAGTGTCTGAGCCAGCCAAACACAGGTGGCTTTTACCCCATTAAAAGCTGACACCTATTAATACCTAATAGTAATCACTTTGGGGTTTTGATAAAGTCGGATAGCCAAGGCTGGCCTCTAACTCACTATGAAACCCCATGTAAAGGGTGACCTTTAACCCTGACCCTCCAAGTGCGGGGGTCACAGGTGCCGGGTTAGAATCCAGGGCTTTCAGTTGTTCTAGGAAAGTGTAGAAAGTGAGGAGCGACCACTCCAAGGTGTGGCTGCAGGGAAGGTTTTATGGTAGACCTGAGGGAGAGAACAGTCAGACGCATCTGGGAGTCCAGAGCAGCCAGAGAAAGTAGTAGACTAAATATGGCCAGCAGAGTGAACTTGGACATGGGGGGGGGGCAAAAGAGGGGCGTGCGCGCGCGTGTGCGAGAGAGAGAGCATCAAGAGAGGAAGACAAAAGAAGGTGCATGGTCACAAGGGCAGGGTTCTATAGGAATGAGAAGCTGGGCGAAGGGAGGCCCATAAACTAGAGAAAGCAGTTCAGGGTAGGGGCAGGGTGAGAAGAGCTGAGAAGATCCATGCTCAGCTGCGGCACTCAGAAACCCCTGAGGCCAGCATGTGCTTTAGTATGCTAATAGGCACCAGATATAGCCAATTTCTTCTGGACAAAGTATTTTGTGAACTGGACCACATCCCTAGCCCAAGTAACCACTTTTATTTTGTGTGCAAAACCACAGCATTACTGAAGTGGAAGAGGGTTGCCCCACACTCCAATGTTCCCGAGGAAGCTAGCAAAGAAGTTAGACTTTTTGAAAATTTGTTTACACTAATCCGGACCTCTCCCCCTCAAGCCAAGCTTAAGGATCTATCAAAGACTCCACTAGAAAGCTAGGGAGCTGGCTCAAGGACCAGCATGGGATCTCCTGCATCCATGAAAAATGCCAGGTTCGTGTTGTGGCAAACCTGTAATCCTAACACCAGGGAGGCAGAGATGAAAAGCCCCCAGAGGAAGCTCGCAGGCTAGCTACACTCTTGAATTGGTGAGCTCTGAGGTCAAGTGAGAGACCCTGTTTCACATAAGGTGACAAGTGTCAGGAGAGACAGCCTTATGAGCCAAGCAGCTGCCTTGCTGGCGAGTTAAACTGTGCACACTGCAAAGGCTAATCCCAGCTAGATTTGCAATTGCCCCTCCTGAATAAAGACTCAGATTAGGGCACAGGATTCTAGGCTGAAATCCCTACTCCATACCCCCTGCCAGGGTGCATGTGTCCTGGGGGAGGAGCTAGAGTATATAGAGACTGACAGGAAAGCCTGCATCAGAGGAGTGGCCACACACCTGCAGTTAACCCCTCCCCTTGGCTCCATAAGGAAGCACAGTAATACATGGGTTTCCCAGTGACCTTTGCACAGAATCAGGCCATGCTTCATCTTTGGGATCTTGGGAGGAGGGGTAGACTTTGCTTTACATAGGCCCCAGGGAAGGAATTTTAACAAGAGTAATGAGTAAGATATTCAATGCCAACCTCTGGCTTCCACACATATGCATATATGTGCATGTGCCCACACACATACAAACATACATATACACCACATATATATCCAACAAAATCAGAAACAGGAAGCTTTCGGTCACTGAGAAAAACTAGAGTAAGCTTTAACTACTCTTACCAAACCAAAAAAGGAAACAAGCAAATAACAGAAGATGCCAGAAATTCTAGTGATGCCCACCTGGTCCACAGAAGTACAGACCAAGAGGTGGAAAACTTTTAGGGGACAGCAGCACTGAGCCATAAGTAGGACACTGTCAAGGCCCCCTGGGAGCCCACGGAGAAATGTTTAGTTTATTAAGCGCCTAAGCCACTTAGAAGAGCAGGTGTTATTACGCCACCATTAGAAAGAAATGAAGAAGCGGGGATAAATGGTAGCGGCGGCTGCTTGTTTCTAAGCTGTGCTTCCCAGAAGTTTGCTTGTTCAGTGATGTTTCTGCAGCACGATGGGAAAGGAGCTCTCCATGGGCTTGAAATCTCAACTTTTTAAAAAAAAAAAGTGAAAAGAGAGAAGTCCAGTCTTGGTAGCTCACAATTGTACAATTACAGTCCCAGCACTGGGAGAGACTGAGTGGTGGGCAGGAAAGAACAGTCTGGGTCATACGGTGCGATGGAGGAAGGGAAGAGGAAGGATGTGGGGAGAAGGAGGGGGACAGATGCAGGGTGGTGACCAGTGGCTGCTTAAGGGGGTGGGAGTCAATCAAGGGTGCGAGGGGGAGGACAGGAGTGGATACACTTGCTCTAAACCCAGGTCTCCTACTTCTTGACTTTGTTCTTATGGGTGGTATTAATAGCTAGTTCCGGAGAACATCTGGGCAGCTGACTTCAGAGGCCTTCTCTCCCTCTCCATCATCCCCCGATGGACAAATGACCAAGCCAGTCAGTGCTCCCTACAGAGAGTTCCAATGACTGCAGGAGAGAGAAGTCTTCTCCCAAACACATCCAAAGGGCTCAGAAGCAAAGGTCAAAGGAACTAAGGGATCTCAACAGTGATTGACCTTGAAGAGGCAACCACAGTGAGAAGACTCTGGTCAGTCAAAAGAAAACAGACTTCGCATCCCAGATCTATGTCCACACAGGCAATTTATTGCCGTGTCTTAGAAACCACGTCTCCAGGGACTGATGGAAGAAGGATTTAACCAACAATGTAATAGAAGTAGAACTCACTCAGACCCCTGAAGCCTTCTCTCCATTTTCAAATACCTGATCCCACGTGCTGGAAGAGCAGGCGGTTCGAACAGGTGCACACCGTTGCTAGTTACACCCCTAAGGCACAGCGTAAGTGGGGCAAGCACCTAACTTTAACCTGCACAATGGCAGTTGCCCCAAGTAACTTCCTCCAAGGATGACCCATGAGCTCAATCCTTGTGGTTCACGGTCTCTTCTCGATCTCATCTTGCCCTTCCCCTGGGAGCCATTTACACTGCTGCATAGCGGTGTTAGTGGAAATATGCCCCTGCCATTACACCATTCAACCGTCTTGTAGATTCCACTTTTCCTGCCCACAGTGGCAAGACTCCACCCTTGGCATCTCCCCAACCCCTCATTCTGCTCACTGAATGCTGATGGTCTTACCTCCAAATGTCTACGCTATCCACTCACCCACTCATGCGATGGCCCCACCACCTCTTTCTGGGACTTCCCTCTAGTCGGTTCTCCCCTGTTGTCAACCTGCTCGCTGCACTCATTCTTCTGAAATAAATATTTCTTATCATGACAGACGACATAGTTCAAATTGAAGCCAAGTTCCCGTTACTCTCGGGCCCAGCCTTTGCCACCAGCTCCATTTTTGTCATTCTCTGCTACTACCAACTGGAGCCTCAGTTACCTGCCATTTCCCCAGCATAACACATTGGTTTCTGGCCCCTGATACAGCAATGCCCATTTGTTATGGGCATTCCCTGGCAACCAAGCCCGTCCCTGAAAGCCCATGATGGCTTTTCTGTGAGGGGCATTTCATGATGCATTAGCTCCCCCTGCATCCTCTAAACCACACAGACCTTGGTGGAACCATGTGTACGCAGAGCTGCTGCCCTTACACGTTTCCCTCCTCCGATGAGTCACAAATGGCCTGGCATGGAGAAGCACTGGAATGTTTACCTACGCATTTCCTAGCCTTTGCTACCAACTACCAGGGGAGGGAGGTGTTCCATGCCCAATTAGCCACCTCTTGTGTAAAGGAAGTTGGGGGAAAAAATAAAATAAAAGTGTTAAAACGATCAGAGTGTAGAGCCAAAGACCTAGAATGGTACCATCTGTTCTCCATCTCAACAAGCTGCTCCGGTCCCCGTTGCCATCACCTCCCAGCCACGCTGCACCGTTCTCCAACACATAAAGCTGTCACACACAGAAGTCCCTATAGCATTCCCGCTCAGAAGACATCCATGAAGCCCACTGGTGCGACAGGCTGTCAGGATGTGGCTGTGTTCAAGGCCACTAGGAGGAAATGTGTTCCCTAATAATCATGTTACAGAGACGAACTCGCGAAGAGACAGAGCTGGCTTAATTCTCCCTCTCATGTTTGCTTAGCTGTCTCAAAGCCAGGATGGGCAGCGTGAAAGAAGGTTCTGCACTCTGCAGAGAAAAGAGCAAATCACTGACATTTACAGACCTGGGAATCCCTGTTGCCTACATATGCCTTTATTCAGATCTTAACCTTTACTTGGAAGCACAGAAGAGGATTTAATTCCACGTTAGAGTAGTTTACATTATTTTATAACAAAATATAACTGCATATCAAAAGGCAGGCTGTTCCCTGGAAGAAAATGTTACTTTCCAGCAAGCACTGATAAAGGCAATTTGATTAGTTGTTATAATAAGAAATTGAAGTAATAGCCAACATTTCACGACCACTTATGTGCAGAGACCTATTCTCAGCATCTTCTATAAATGGTGAATTTAATTATCACAACTCTGTCAAGTGGGTGGTGCTTTTTGAGTTTGTTTTGCGGCACTGGGAGTTGAATCTAGGGCCACATTGCGTTACTTAGGCAAATGCTCGACCACTGGGCTATAACTTCAGTCTTTGTTTTTACTTTTATTTGGATGCTGTCTTGTTTGTTTTGAAGCTTGGCCTCATATATTTGAGGCGAACATCAAAAATAGTATGTCTCCAAAGGTGGCCTTGAAATTCTGATTCTCCTTACTTCACCTTCCATTACAGACCTGTTCCGCCCTTCCCTGTTTGCAAAGAGGTAGGGATGGAACCCAGAGTTTCACGCCTGCTAGCAAGCACTCTACAAACTGAGCTTCAGCCCCAGGCCCTACTTTTTGAGACTAAGGTCCAGGCTTGCCCTTGAGCTTGCAGTCTCTTGATACCAGCTTTATTTCACACGCCTCCACCACCAGGCATGAACCGCTATTGCTATTGCTACCTTTAATGGTCTTCAGGTGAGGAAACTGAGGCACATTCACAAATCAGAATTCTCGGCCCCTAATTCAATACCTACTATCTGTCTGGCTTTGGCAAGATCCAGAGCTGCTTTGCACCTTGGTCTCTTCAATCTAAAATGAGAACTTAATTCCCTACCTCCAGGGTAGCTGTGAGGATTGCAAAAGTTTCTAGACAAGCCTGGGATCTGATATATAATTACACTTCAATAAGCATCCATCATCTTCCAGTTTTTTTTTCCTTTTTTTATACTTCCAAATGAACTCAGTTAATAAACAAGGAATGTGCCACACAGGAAATTCCAGCCGGTCTTTTATAGATTTCTAGCTTTAAAATCACATAAAATTAGAAAAGCCAGGCAAAAAAAGCCTATTGCTTTCCAATCAGTAATATCACCTCAGGCTTAGCAAACAGGGCTGGATATTTATGGACAAACAAATTCCTTGTAAATGTGAGGTGATTGAAAGGATTCGTTAAGGCTTCCTGGGAACTCACTGAGATAAATGTGCTCTTCCATCAACTGATGACTCAATGCCTAAATGGCAGCATTGATATCCTGGGCCCAACTCTGAAGCTGGGTGAAGAGATTTAAGATCCAGGAATTAATATTGCTAGTCTCTGGGTTAGACTGTCCTTCTTCCAGGCCCCCTGAATGATGCTAGATTGATTGGAATACGAAGTCACATGTCAAGCAAGGGTTGGAACAGGTACTCTTGAGTCTCTATTGAGGATACCGCTTCCTTTGTCAGGCAAATTGCAGTATGGAGAGAGCAGGCTGCATCCCACCACCCGGCTAGCTTATACCCGAAATAATTACACAGAAACTCTATTCATTTAAACACTGCCTGGCCCATAAGCTCTAGCCTCTTATTGGCTAACTCTCACATCTTGCTTTAACCCATATCTAATAATCAGTGTATCACCACGGGGTCGTGGCTTACAGGGAAAGATTTAACATGTCTGACCTGGCAGCTGGCTCCATGGCAGCTCTCTCTGACCCTGCTTTCTTCTTCCCAGAACTCAGTTCTGTCTTTCCCGCCTACCTAAGTTTCTGCCCTATCAAAAGGTCAAGGCAGCTTCTTTATTCAACCAATGAAAGCAACACATAGAAAGGACCTCTTACACCAGCGAATGATGCCATTGATCCTTTTCCTCATCATCCCAGTTTGTGAGAAAGAAGATGAAGGACCAGTAGGGTTCATGAGCAAGGGCCCAAGTCCTTCAGGATTTCCAACCTGTGGCCTGTGGGCCATGTGAATCTCTGTGTGCCTACGAACATGTCCCAGGACACTTGTAGACCACAAATTGATATCAACAGGTTGGGTGCCCCTTCTCTAAAACACCACTTGTAGGCACAGCATAAGACTCTCAAGCAGAATCTCTTACTTGGAGCCCTAGTCCTTTGGCAGGGTAAATAGACCCCAGAAGAACCCGGATGGTTGATACAGCTCCTAGCACTTGTCTACCCCCAGATTGCCCACTGACATCTGCCAGACAACTGTGCTTACTCTAAACTTACTGGCCTGAAAAAGACCAAAATGTTATTTTCCGTAGAGCCATACATAGCAGCTGTTTTGTTGGGTTTCAGCCCTAACTGACAAGCATATGCTTACAAAAGCAAGACAGAATGAAGCAAGCAGGAACAGGGGAGACTCTACATTTATCTGGAGCCTGCGGGGTTTTCCCCACACCATCCTTCCAAAGCAAGTACCATGTGCGGAAGTGTTCTGCTGACTCTGCATTCTTGGTTCTAGTCCCTGCTGCTCTCCCAGGAAGGCCAGGTCTTTCCCAAGCAAGTTCTTACTTCCTGTCCCTTTTCTAATTCAGGGTAGTAAGTGACAGGAGTCAAAGGTCATGTCTTTCACAATAGAGCTTACTTAACCTCTGATATCCACAGGCACCATCCACAGCCACCTGCTGGCTTATGCTTATTCTAAACAGAAGCCCCTTCTCCAAGTTGTTCCAGCTGGTGGAGGAAAAGCTACCAGTTAAATGCTGCATTCTGCCAGTGAACTATGACAACAGTTGCACAGAGGAAATGAGGTTCCAAGACCCACCCCATCCAGGACATCCAGAATGGAGGCCAGAAACCACTTTTCATTTCATGCTGGTCCAAGTCATACTGCAAGTAGAAAGTTTAAGGGGAATAATGTCTAAAATAAGGTATTGGTGATACAACTCATTGGAAGACCTTGCCTGGCATGCAAAAGTCCCTGAGCTCAAGCCCTAGCTTTTTTGTTTGTTTGTTTGTGTGTGGGAATTGAACCCAGGTCCTCTTGAAGAGCAGCCACTGAGCCATCTCTTCAGCCCCAAGACTTTTATTAATTTGGTTTTACATTGGTGATGTAGGTAGCTCAAAATACTTCGTATATTCATGACCTCCTGAGCTGAAGTTTGTGTGTGCATATATATGAAAACAATACACTTGCTTCATCTTATTTGATCATCTCTCTCTCTCTCTCTAGGGGATAAATTAAACTATGTAGACATTTCATAGCATTGGTCCAAAACAGTATTCAAATGTGGATCTATGTCCTGCTAAAGCTGTTCAGCATCTCACTCTGGAGTCACCATCTTTAAGATGGGCAATACTAGCCAGGATTCCTTCTCTGAGAGGCTGCTTCTTGCACGTGATCACACCAGAGCCTTGTGTTAGACCAAGTCTTCTGGGAAGCCTTGAGTCAGACAACTCCAGGTCTCCCTCTGTCCCAGTCTGAGTTCCTCTTCTACCAACAGTGGATTCCCAGTCAGGTCCAGGCAGGGTTGAAACATAACTGCCAGGCCTCCAGGACCCTGCTGTCCAGGCTGTTAGATCTGAGGGCTGAGCCTAGAGCCCTTGCCTCCTGGTTGGGTTGTGGTGGGCGTAGTTCCATTCTCAAATGGTCAGGAGCCGGCAACAGAACAGTTTTCTAAGCTCCTGCCACTGCTCGTCCACAATTCAAGCTGAACTCACAGAGGCAGGCCTTCCAACTGAGTTACAAACCTGGCTCCTTCCTCAGATCAAGAGCTCTCAGATTTGGGGCTGTGTTTCAAGTTATAGCAGACATCAGTGCTGTGGTGGGGACAGGCAATGGGCTGTGTGCTTTGCACACATTTCCCCAAGGGAACCGTCGAAAGTACTCATCCAGCCCTGGAGAAGCAGTGCTATTACCGTCATCACAGGTCCACAGTTTACATCTCCAGACTGCACGGTGCTGCCCGCTGTGCCGTAAGCGTCTCTGTCCAATCGAGAGCCAGCCCTGTGTAAAGAGTGCTCATGCTTCTAACCCAGAGTCACTTTTTGGGTCCCCAAGATTTTGCTGATACTCAAAGGCTCGAGTCTACTGCATTTTCTACTATGTGGACTTCAGTACAGGTTACCAGCACTGATAATGCTAATATATCTAAAACTTTTATCACTTTTTGTAAACTTAGAAAAGTTTTTATAGGCTTCAGGGAGTTAGTTGTAAGATTTGGATTCATCTGTCACAGGTAAAATGGACTCCAAATAAATACTCCTGTCAATCAACAGCCTAAACTTTCCCACTACTGCGTACACCAGGGGGTGGGCTTCCCCCTGCCCCAACTACCAGGACCGTGGGTATGGAAGTTTCAAAGGTACCCCCAGGATAAAAATTTTTTTCCCCAGATTCGTTAACTTGGTCTCCAGTCCCTATCATGTATCTGGCCCACCAGGCTTCCAATCAACTGCAGGCTCCAAACTGGTCCAAACACAACAGCCCTAGTTGCTTCTGACAGAATTTCCAACCAGCCAGAGCCTCTGACTCCCAGACTGCTCCAATGAGGCAAACCCCAGGTAGTCCACAGAACCTGTGCAGTGAGCAAAATGCATGCCTCACAGCCTGCATCCCTCTCTCCCTTCCCAGCCTTGATCAACATTCCAGCCTTCCTGCTCTTCCAACAGCAGCAGCAGCAACAGCAGCAGCAACAATGCCCCATTTCAGCAGAAGAGATAACTTTGTTCTTCATCACCAGCAAAAAGCTGGACTGTCTGGCCCCACAGAAACATGGACAAATCTCACTCCGTGCTTGTGTGTCATCCCCACGCTTCCCACACAGCTCTCTGCTCTAAACCTCTCCAGCCCAGAGGCTGGGCTTCATTCCCTTCCCTTCCCCAGCTTTCGGTTTCTTTATATCTCAGACATTTGTGTCAAGCGCTCTCTTGACTCTTCTCTCCCTCTTAGTCCTCGGCTCCCTCTCTCTTCTCTTACTCCATCGCTCTCACCTACCCCTCCTCTCATGGCCTGGTCTATTCTGCTAGCCAAGGTAAGTCTGGACTCTTTCAGATGCCTGTAACTGAACTCTCCCTCTACAGAAAAAATATTGCCCTTCAACCATGCGTCGGAGCAGTCATGTCTTCATTTCCACTCAATAATAATATGAGCAAAAGTGTTATGAGTCCCAGTTTTCAGATAATGAAACTAAGGAATAAAATAATTTGTCCATAGTTAAAGTAAGTCATAGAGATAACAGTCAGGAGCATGAAATAAGAGTTTGAAAAAAAGGTAAGGAAGCTGGGCGGTGGTGGCGCATGTCTTTAATCCCAGCACTCGGGAGGCAGAGGCAGGTGGATCTCTGTCAGCTCAAGGCCAGACTGGTTTACAAGAGATAGTTTCAGGATGTGCTCCCTGGAGCTACAGAGAAACCTTATCTTGACAAAAAAAAAAAGAAAAAAGAAAGGAAGGAAGGAAGGAAGGAATGAAGGAAGGAAAGAAAGAAAGAGAAAAAAGTAGGAATAAAAATGTTCCCCCTGGAGTACTGCGCTGAGCACAGAAAACGACATGTATGAAGCATTTAACACAATGCATGGGCATGCTTAATAAACAAGAGTGTGCCAGTCTTGGTGCTAGGAATATTAAAAGTTGTCCCAAGCCAGTAACAGCATTGTTCAGTACTGGATTTAGCATTTAAATCTAAATAGTTTGAGTCTAATATGTTAAACGATTATCACTTCTTTACAAATGGTCCCTGACAAAATTAATGTGGGGCAATGAGGAGGACAAGGACCTTGTAGCTTCTCAGTCAGAGCAGGGGCGGTGACCTCAAGCCAAACCGTTCAAATCTGCCAGGTGGCTGGGAACACACAAAGTTGGTTTTGCCATGGCAGTTCTATCCCTGCCTCCCCTTAGTGACAGGAGCTCCGGAGGGAGGAGCCACGCAACCCAGATTTCTCTCTGCAGCAGTCACACACCCACACACACTTGGCCATTCTAGGAGATGAATACTAATTACTTTGAATTAGCCAGTCAGTTGGTGTGAGAAGCAGCGGTGTTTAGTAGTTAAGACCATGGACTCTTCAGCTGAAAAGCCCCATCCCGACCTCAGCTTTACTGCCTAGGGGCTAGGGAGCTGTGATCACACTGTTTGATCTCTCTGTGCCTCCACTGCCTCAGCCGTAATAGTACCCATAAGAGAAGGCATTACAGTAATATCTGACATATTTAAAGTTCCAAAAAATGTGTGCTAAAACTTCTTGATCCAAAATTGTGTGGCTTCCATTCATTTCATTCAATTCAGAGTTCTGGGTATCTAGATCATGCATAATAGACAGTCCGTGAAAGCTAGGGGAAGGAGAGGCCCAGTTCTCAGCAGTGCCCTCGACAGCAGCTTCTAACACAGCTCAGGAAGACCTCGCTAGTCATTTTACAGAGGAGCTCCGGAGTCCTCAGCGAAGACTCACAGACACTCAGAAATGCAGGTTTTCTACCAAAAGAGTTGAGGTGGTTTGTCCAAGATGTTGCTAGCTGGAATTGAGTCATAACCTCAAGAATTTGCTTGTCTGCTTTTTTTCTTCTGTCCAATGAAGGCTTTTGGTAGACTAAAGGTCTCACTTTGTCCCATTTGAACAGGGGGCCTAAAAGGGAAGGCACCAAGAGTGCTGAGGAACACAGTGGGCAGTTGTAAACTCTAGTTGCTTGGTTTGAAAATAAGCCAATTTATGTATTTCATTTATTTATGACATATAATTAATTTATATCACTGTGATAACCCATTTGGTGGGCCATACATAAACCTCAACATAGGGGATTAATTATTATTTTCAAAATATATTTCTCTGCATTCACAGATGTTATATAGCCATACCCACCATTTAGCTTAGTTCCATACGATCTCCATAGCAATGAAAACAAAATTCTACAAAAACTGATTTCATTCACTGATCTCCATTAGGAAATAGGCATAGACAGTTAAGAACACAAAACTAAGAGGGAAACAACCAAAGAAAGATTTATAACTCACGTTTGAATATTTCTTTAGGTTTTGATGTGCAGTTGTTTTGTTTTATTTTTAAATACATATTTATTTGTTATTTTATGTTTACATGTGTGTGCCAGAATGTATGTATGTATGTGCACCAGATGCATGCAGGGGCTTGTGGAGGCTAAAGACGAATGCCGGGGTCCTTGGAACTGGAGTTCAGGGTGGCTGAGCCAACTGATGCCCTCTGCAAGGGCAGTAAGTGCCCTTCCCCACTGAGACATCTCTTCAGCATGGGCCTGGTTATTTTGAGCCTTTGGCTGCTGTCGAGACTCCCTGGCTGGTCTTCTCATACTCCTTTGCCATATCCACACACTGAAGTACCCCCGCCATATGCACACACTGAAGTGTCCCTGCCGTATCCACACACTGAAGTGCCCCCAGCCATATCCACACACTGGGACATGGAATACGGGGTATGAGCCCACTCAAGATTTGAATGCAGAGGTTGTTTCCAATACATTCAGAGTCAGAAAACAATAGGCTAACTCCAGAAAGCAAGGCAAGAAAAAATTCATGAGTGTTTCACAAATTTTGGACAAGAATAGGTGTCTTCACCTGTCCCAGAGCCACTGCAGGTCACAACCCAAGTGGCTGGGAAGACTGACTTGCACACAGAGGCCCCAGCTCAGTCTCCCACATGGGCAGGCTTCTTCAGAGATGCTATGGTACAACTTTGCGGGGAAAATGCATCACGGGGTTGACAGAGATATGCAAACATCGGATTCCTCTGGACCTGTCAGGACAGGGCAGCTTTCCTGTATTTCCAGCAGCACAAGGTCCAAATGATGGGAACCAGCCTCACAAAGCCTCTGGCATTCTGCCTTTGCTGAGATGCTTAGATGGGGGAAGAAGATAGCAGCTGCAGCAGATGGACGTGAAGACAGGGACTGATTGCCTAAATAATTAACTAAGAAAGATTAGGAAGGCATCCAAGGCTCTACTTTGGAAAGGAGAGCCCTAGCTGGACCATTCCCCAAAAGCTTCTCATTTACCACCTGCTTAGAGCAAACCAATTATGTGAATGTTTGCTTGACAGTACTTCCAGCAGCTCTTCCCGCATCCTAGCGACTGGTAGAAGATGATGGAAAAGACACCTAGTAGGCATATAAGCCACCCTGGACTGCCTTTTAACCTTGACCCCTTCTGACAGCAGAAGAGACCCACAGATAAGGGTCCAAGATGGGTAGACTGGGCACGGTGATAAAGTCAGTGACTTGGGCCTTCTCTCTGGGGTGCTCAAGAAGGCACTCCTGATTGTTTGGGTCTCCTCTGATTTCCTCACATCATGGGAGGATTGGGATGGCCCAGAGCCATGTAGGAACAGCTGAGAACATGTCAACAGATCTGTCATCTGGCATACGAAGATACAAGCCAATCCCAGTCCATCACTTGATGTCACCATTAATGGTACAGATGGCTGGGTATCAACTCAGACAGACTGTTGGCTGATTATAGGGCCTCATTTGTATACGATCCCCCTGACCCAAAGTTTTTCTGCCTGTGGCTAAGGCAGCATGGGAGTGTGTGTGTGTGTGTGTGTGTGTGTGTGTGTGTGTGTGTGTGTGGAGTTTGGTGGTTTGTTGATCTTACAAGACAGACAATGGAATAGGGAGCTTTTTACTATCCAATGAGCACCTAAACGCAAATTTAGACAAATCAAAAGATATAGCTGAATTTCCTTAGGTTGTGATAAATTTCTATAAATATTAGATTTCCACTGTCAGGTAAGATTGGAATAGGAAATATTGCTCAGACAGTAAAATGTTTACTGTACAAATAAAAGTATTTGAATTCAGAGCTGAAGTGCCCACATTAAAAACAAACAAGCAAGCAAAGAAACAGGTGATAACGACAGCAAGTCCTCTAGTCCCCATCTGAGGAGATGCGGACAGCAAATCCTTGGGGCTCACTCCAAGCACAGGCCCAAGGCCTGGTGGTACCCACATTGAAGATGGTTCATCTTACCTCAGTTAACTCAAGCTAGAGACACAGCATGCCAAGACGTGTCTCCTGGGTAAAGTAACCCCACAGGCAGGTCAGCAGATTTACTGTAAGGCTTTCTGAAGGACTGCTCAGGGGAGAGTGAACCAACTGGAGAAAGGATTTTTTTTCCTCCTCCACGACCTCCCTAGCTTCTTCTTTCCAGATTTCCAGATTACCTGGGACCCTATAGCCATTTCTGCTCCGGAGGTGAATTAAGAATGAGGACCGTGTCCTTTGCTTTACACAAGCTTCTCAATTTCAGGAGGTCTCACTTATTAATTGTCTCTCTCAGTGTCTGTGCTGCTGGGGTTATATTTAGGAAGTGGTCTCCTGTGCTAATGAGTTCAAGTGTACTTCCCACTTTCTCTTCTATGAACTTTAGTGTGGCTGACTTTATGTTGAAGTCTTTGATCCTCTTGGACTTGAGTTTTGTGCACAGTGATAGAGAAGAATCTATTTTTACTCTTCTACGTGTTGGTATCCAATTATGCCAGCACTATTTGTTAAATATGCTTTCTTTTTTCCATTTTATATTTTTTTGCTTCTTTTTCAAAAATCAGGTGTTCGTAGGTGTGTGTATTAATATCCGGGTCTTCTATTCGGTTTCATTGGTCCTCCTGTCTGTTTTTATGCCAATACCAGAATGTTTTCAGTACTGTAGCTCTGCAGTAGAGTTTGAAGTCAGGGATTGTGATGCCTCCAGAAGCTCTTTTATTGTACAGGATTGTTTTGGCTATCTATCCTGGGTTTTTTTGCTTTTCCTTATAAAGTTGAGTGTTGTTCTTTTGAGGTCTGTGAAGAATTTTGCTGAGAAGATGATGGGCATTGCATTGAATTTGTAGATTGCTTTTGGTAAGATTGTCATTTTTACCATGTTAATTCTACCTACACATGAGCATGGGAGATCTTTCCAATTTCTGGTGTCTTCTTCAATTTCTTTCTTCAAAGACTTAAAGTTCTTGTCATACAGGCCTTTCACTTGTTTGGTTAGAGTTACTCTGAGATATTTTATGCTATTTGTGACTATTGTGAAGGGTGATGTTTCTCTGATTTCTTTCTTAGCCCATTTACCATCTGTGTAAAGGAGGGCTACTTTTTTTTTTTTTAGTTAATCTTATATCCTGCTACATTACTTAAAGTGTTTATGAGTTGTAGAAGTTCCTGGGTAGAATTTTTGGGGTCGTTTATGTAATCTATCCTATCATCAGCAAATAGTGAGAGTTTGACTTCTTTTCCAATTTATAGCCTCTTGGTCTTCCTTTGGTGTCTTATTGCTCTATCTAGGACCTCAAGAACTATATTGAATAGATATGGAGAGAGTCAACAACCTTGTCTTATTCCTGATTTCAGTGGGATCGCTTTGAGTTTTTCTCCCTTCAGTTTAACGTTGGATGTTGGCTTGCTGTATATTGCCTTTATCATGTTTAGGTTCATTGTCATGGTTAACAAGAGAAAACGACAGCCTACAGATCGGGAAAAGATCTTCACCAACCCCACATCAGACAGAGACCTGATCTCCAAAATATACTAAGAACTCAGGAAATTGATTACCAAAAGAACACATAATCCAATAAGAAAAATGGAATACAGACCTAAATAGAGAACTCTCAAAAGAGGGATCTAAAATGGCTGAAAGACACTTAAGAAAATCCTTAGTCATCAGAGAAATGTAAATCAAAACAACTCTGAGATTTTATCTTACACCTGTAAGAATGGCCAAGATCAAAAACACTGGGTTCGACTTATGCTGGAGAGGTGGTGGGGAAACGGGAACACTTCTGCATTGTCGGTGGGAGTGCAAGTTGGTACAGCCCCTTTGGATGTCAGTGTGACTATTTCTCAGAAAATTAGAAAACAACCTTCCTCAAGACCCAGTAATACCACTTTTGGTTACATAACCAAATGATGATCAATCGTGCCATAAGGACATGTGCTCACTACGTTCATAGCAGCTTTGTTTGTCATAGCCAGAACCTGGAAACAACTTAAATGCCCCTCGACCAAAGAATGGATAAGGAAAATGTGGTACATTTGCACAATGGGAGTACTACACAGCAGAAAAAAATGACATCTTGAAATCTGAAGGCAAATGGATGGATCTAGAAAACAACATATTGAGTGAGGTAACCCAGACCCAGAAAGACAAATATCATATGTACTCACTCATAAAAGCAAAGAAAGCCAACTTACAACTCACAACCCCAGAGAACCCAGACAACAATGAGGACCCTAAGAGAGACATACATAGATCTAATCAACATGGGAAGTAGAAAAAGACAAGATCTCCTGAGTAAATTGGGACCATGGAGAGGATTGAAGGAGAGGGGGAAAAAGGAAAGGGAACAGAGAAAAATGTATAGATCAATAAAATCAATTTTAATAAAGGAAAAAATAATGATGACCATATGCTAGACTGTTAGAACAGAACAATAAGATGATCTAAGACTCGGGTGACCATGGAGCCTCCAGGCCATCACTATTCTGCCAGTGTGTGAACTTCATTATAAGAGAGAGAAAAAATAGCTTCCTAAACCACTAGAATCTGTATTTCTATCTCCTGCAGATAGATTCTAATTGTTCTGCCTTCGAGTCTATTGTGCAGATTTTAAGTTTACTTAGATAGAGCGAGCTATGCTTATTTACACTCTTCTTACACACCCAGCCATTTTTTTCTCTCAGTAGAATTGGTGGTCATTACTCTTCAAATACGTCATATCTCCTCCTTGTCTGTATTGGAAAATGGCATTTTCCAGGGCTTTTAAAAATGTTTTAGTTTTAAATTATGTATATGTGTGTACATGTGTGGGGGTCTGGGCACACGAGTTAAGGTGACCTCAGAGGCCAGAGGCATCAGGTCCTCTGGAGCTAAAGTTTCAGGCAGCTGTGAGTGAGCCACCAGAGATGGGTCCTGAGGACTGAGCTCTGGCTCTTTGCAAGAGCAGTAGGTACATTAGGCCTCTCTCCAGTCCTCACAATGTTTCCTGAAGCTGGATATGGACACACGACTTACTCTGCCCGTGAACTGTGTCAGGTGGTGATGCGCCCCTTGGAAGGCCTGAGGGCCAGGTGCAGCTATCGTGATGACTGTGGACGTGTGTGTGTGTGTGTGTGTGTGTGTGTGTGTGTGAAGCTTCCCTTAGTCAGCCTGTGCCCGCCCTTGGGACACTGAAGAACAGTGCACTCTGCTGACCCACACTCGGCCTATGTGACATGGTCAAAACTAAACTCCACTTGGAAAAAGAAATCACTAAGATTATTTGCTACCTTAGCAAAAGTTGGGTCAATCTCACGGACAGAAATCTCTAAATGCTGTAATAGTAGTAATTACGTCACATAGTGCTTTCTGGTTAACAAACCAGGATTTGAGACAAACTACTTATTCACTAAACATCTGTATGCCCCAGAAATCACACACGGCACTTCATAAATATTGTTATTATACCTCTGCGTCAATCCTATGAGGAACATAGATAAGAAAAAAGAGGAAGAAAGAGAAAGAAAAATCCTATTCCTATTCCTCCTGTCTCCAACCTATAGCATATGAAGATGGTCTTGGAAAACCCTTACCAAGGTGGCTAATACACAAATTCTGGTGGCTGGTTCTTACTAAGAAAGCCATAAAAACTCAAAAGATGGTGCCTGCTTTACATGACTGACCATATCCTACAGGGTCTAAAGCAGAGCACTTGGGACTTGTAGTCTCTGTACCCAACTGTAAACAGGAGATCTACAAGTCTTCTGAATGCCCACTGGAAGGCATTTGAACTCCAAACATGCTTTTTAAGTCACTGTCAAGGTAACCTGGCAGCTAAGAATAGTCTCCTCACCACCGTGGCAACCTGACTGGGAGGCTGCTTATTCGCACAAAGCAAAAACCAGGCTCCATTCAAGCCAGGATTGCATTTTGATTGTATTCCACTTTCCCCTGGCAAAGGGCTACCAAAGGAACAAGGCTTCCTTCAAAAATGCTTCTTATTGGCCTGTGGAAAACAGTCTTTTCTTAGCCTGGAAATTTTTAGAAAGGAAGATATATTTTACTGCTATAAGTACAGAGACTTTAAGATGGGCTCTGAACAATCCAGTGATCCACACCCAGGCCAGAGCACCATATGGAAATGTCAGGGGCACACCATGATCTCTGTTACATTATAGTAAACTGTGTTCATTTCCTGCACACTTGCAGTGTGCTATCACAGAACTTCTAAGCCCCCCAGCGGCTCCTCTCAGCTTCTCCATCTCCAACCTCAGGCCCGTGTTTAAATCCACAGCACATCTCTCCTCCACGATCAGCCACAACCTCGGCAGCGATGTCCTGCCAATTTTGTGAATTATTTTTATTCTTGTTTTTTCCCCTCTTATCCAGATTGATCCCATCTGTCTTAGTTTGCTTTCCATTGCTGAGATAAACACCATGACCAAAAGCAGCTTGGGGAAGAAAAGGTTTGTTTGATTTACACACCACCATCACTCCATCATGACGAGAAGCCAAGGAAGGAATTCACGCCTCAAACCTAGAAGCTGGAGCTGAAGCAGAGGCCATGGAATAGTGCTGCTTACCGGCTTGCTCCCATGGCTTGCTCAGACTGCTTTTTTATTCAAGCAGGACCACCAGTCCAGGGATCAGCTACCTATAGAGGACTAGGCATGCCTACATTCATCATCAATAATGAATATGCCCCTACAGACTTGACTATAGGCCAGTCTGATAGATCATAGAAGATTTCCTCAACTGAGGGTCCCTCAGATCCTAAGTGCCTCCAGCTTGTGTCAGATTGACAACAGCCAAACAGAACCACATATCTGTCATTCAAGTAGCTCCCACCCTCCTAGGTCTAACATGGACCATGTTTCTTTATTTAATGAAGCAATTCATATTTTAACAAAATATTGAAAAACAAACATCTTATTCTATTGGTCCAGAAATACATAGAAAATACAATAAAATAATAGTTATATTTTAACAAAATATTGAAAAGCAAATATCTTATCCTATTAACCCAGAAATACATTGAAAATATGATTAAAATGTAATAGCTATATTTCATGTTGAAGTTTCTCCCATTTTATTCTCTGAAAGTAAATTTTATGTTACAGTATATCCCACTGATGGCCTTGACTGCTCTTACTGCCCCAGAAGACAGATCCCTAGAGAGCAAGGTTGGAGTTCAAATGGGACTTTCCCATGCCCAGATACGCGATTTTTGGAAAATCTCCATCTCTTCGAGTGGGGGGTTTCTTAACCGGAGATTGCTTCTCAAAGTGAAGTTTATGGTCAGAAGCAACTGTTCAACCTGAGAATCTTGTAAGACATGACTTGGCTCCACCCAACCCTGTTGAATCAGAAGGAATATTCTAACATAATCCCAGATGATTCAAACACATAATGAATCTTCCAGAAATACTGGCAAAGTTTTACCTAGCACAGAAATGGCAGGAAAGGGAGATTATGGAAAACCCCGAGGGGATTCTCACTAAATCAGGAAAGCACCCTCTTAGGTCTCACAAGTGTATGCTAAGTCCAGCCATTGTGAAAAGAGTTGAGTCCCAAAGAGTGCATATGATTAGTAATGGTGAACTGATTAGGCGTGTAATATCAATGAAAAAAAATATGGAAAGACTATGACATAAAAGAGCATAAAACTAAAATTAACTTTACAGTTTCTCTAATATTTGAGCAAATCCATTTGAATGGATTTGGTTTCTTTTCTTATAAACAGGAATAAGAATATTGGCATGCTGCCTGACTCTGAGCTGTACTAAAATGGAAATGAGATTTAAAAAAGGATGACAAAATTTAGCCAAATACAAAGCAATAATTAGGTACCATTTTATCATTTATTACTAGACTAAAATATGCCCACAAAAGATAGGCCCTGTTCACAGGTGGCTGCCCTTAAGGTCACCTAGATGGAAAATGCCACATGCAGGACACTGCGGAATAATGCAGAGTCTGCCTGCTTTAGAACTTAGGACAGGGGGAATATCTCATTCAGGAAAGTGCTCTCTGCACAAGCATGTCTCAGCTTTAATCCCAAAGCACCAACAAAAACCCCAGCACACATGTATGAACTCATCCACACACAAACATGCACCCCCACCCACCAACGTGCACACGTTCTAAATTGGCTAGTTTGATGCCAACGTGACACATGATAGTATCATTTGGGAAGAGGAAAATTCAAATGAGAAAACGCTCCCACCCAAGACGGACCTACAGGCAAACCTAGGGTATGTTTCCTTAGTGATTGATGTGTAAAGGCTCAGCCCTCTGGTGTCCTTGGGGAGGCAGTCCTGAGTTGCATAAGAAAGCATAGTGAGCAAGTCATGAAGACCACACTGGTAAGTATCACTCCTCTATGGCCTCTGCATTAGCCCCTGCCCCAGGTTCCTGTTGCTGGAGTTCCTGCCCATAACTTTTCTCGCTAATGGACTGTTACCTGGAAGAGTAAGCAAATAAAGCCTTTCCTCTCCAAGTTGCTTTCGGTCATGGTGTTTTTCAGAAATAGAAACCCTAAGACATCCACCAACAAACAAATAAACAAGTAAGCAGGTTAATAAATGAAATTGGTAGGGTTTTAATTATGGACTGCAGAGAGCTTTTGAGGTTACAACTGATCCTACTCCTACATGCTAACAAGAAAGCTGAGGGAGTCTACTGCTTGGCAAACGCTGGGGAGGAGCGTTGGAAGACTACGCAAGTGTCAAGTCCCACGAAAAAAGGAGTTTACAATAGACCTAAGGCATCTCAGCACCCAGACTAAAGCGAGAACCATGGAATCTCTGGGCTGCCAGGACAGGAGCCTGGGACAGGATGCCATTGTTGGGCACCAGTCTCACGGGACACGGGGAACACAGACAAATGACCGCCGATAACTATTTCCCAAGAGCCCTGCTCTAAGCAAATTTACCTACTTCTTCCTGCTTTATTTTTAAAGTTGATAACATTTCCAAGTTTAAATATAGTTAGTAGCAGGGGTGGTAACTGGGATTTGCACTCTGGGCAGGTGGCCAAGCAGAAATGTTATTGCCAGGAGAGATGAGACTGACAGAGACACAGTCAATAAAGGCTGAAGACAAGGTGGCATCTGGCTGGCCTCTGAAGTACAAGCAGAACTTTGGTAAGTGAGGCATGAGCTTGCCCTTCAGTAATACTATGTTAATAAAACCAGTATTAATTGTGGGTTTCATTTATGCGGGCAATAACTGAAGCCCAGAGCCATATCACTTAGAAGATGGGGAAAGCATCCATTGATGTAACTTTAGAATATTGTGAAAATGTGATACCATAACTTGTTCATGAGGAAAATAGTTCTGGATGTTGACCATACATGTCCGTGACAGCACTGAAGACCCACAAAGCATGAGGAATCAAAGCCATTCCTTTTAAAAACAAAATCCGTTTAAAACCACACTCCTCCCAACAACAGAAAAGCAAATAAATCATCATGAAACACTGAACCAATTTGCTTGTTGCTGCCTTTCTTCTTTGATTATGCTCTTTCTCCCACAAAATCAGAAGCTGAGCAGCATCCTAGTGTTCGTAGTTGGAGAGACAGGTCAGTGAATAAGAACATTTGCTGAGCAAGATGAGAGGGCCTGAGTTCAAGTCCCTAATACCAATATAACAAGTTTGGTGTGACCAGGCACAGCTGGGACCCCAGTATTATGGAGGAAAAAGACTAGGGGCCACCGGCCTAGCTCCAAATGCCATGGGAGACCCTCTCTCACAGGAATAAAGTGGATCGTGGTAGAGCAGGACAGTGATGTCCTTCTCTGACTTGTGTATAATCACACACACACACACACATACAAACACACACAAGTGCACATACCACACACATACATGTCATACATAACACAAAGAAGGAGAAAAAGAAGTGATAAATGACTCATGAAATTATGATAGTGTCCGAGTGCCAGACCATAGAAGCATGTAATAAATGCTGCTCAAGCCAGTAACTGACCAAGATCAACAGCAAAGGTAGGTGAGCTATTCATGCCTTCTGTCAGTCGAGTAAAAAGATGCCCAGAGAAGATATGCATGTATCCTCCTTCCTCTGAGAGATGCAGATTCAGGACAAGCATCAGCCGCAAGTGGGGCATCTTCCAGCAAGGCCTGTTTCCCATGGGGACATTGGTGTGTGGCTAGTGTTCAAAAATATTAAACACGGGAAAGTTTGTACCCCAAAATCAAACACAAAGAGGCTCATGATTTTAGGCTTTCCAGGGCCACCTCTCAGTCAGCACAGCAGTGCCGCTAGGGTCTCTGGTTTCCAGCTTCCCAACCATGCTATTTTAGCAAACACGTTCAGCACCATGTGGTGTCTCTGTACCATTTGTATCCTCATTTTCGAGTTCAGCCAATGTTCCTTATTTCACCCCTGTTCACTCACAGTTTATAGTTTCTGATTAGAGCTAGGAGAAGCTCAGTTTCTAAAGCCTGTACAGGACAGGCTCAAGAAAGCCAATACTATTCTTTTAAGATAACAAAGGAGTGTCTATTTTTATTTTATCTAATAGTTTGATAATTCCAACATCTCTACCCAAGCAGTATTCTAAAGGCCCAGGGTGTGACTCAGTCTTATCTGCCAAGGTCTCTATGGTCTCTTTTTCTTTCAGCACTGAAAGAGAAAGGGGGGAGGGATGTTAAATATTTAGCTGCTCCTCAAGACGTTAGAAAACTCTGATCTTCTAGAATTTCTCAGGTTTGTACAGATTAGAAGAGAATAAAGTGTAAAGGGTGTGTGTGTGTGTGTATGTGTGTGTGTGATGCTTGTGTCAGGGATGCTTGCGTCTGTGTACATGAGGAAGGCATTATTGTCTTCTCCTCCCACGTTTGCCTTGCTCCTTTGAGGCAGGGTCTCCCCTCGCTTTTGTTGCTGTTGTTGTTGTTAGACTGGCAGTTAGGAAGCCCCCAGAGGATTCTTGTCTCCACTCCCTCAATGCTAGGGTCCCTAGGAGCATGGGACCACATCCAGGTTTTTCAAGTGGGCACTGGGATCTGAGCTCTGGTCCTCAGGCTGGAGCTGCAGGCTCCCTTAACCACTAAACTGTCTCTCCAGCTCTGGGAATGAGACCCGTATACATTACTGCTCAGCCTTGCTTTCCACCAATACAAAATGTCTCCTGCTTCTCCTTATCCCCCGACTTAGTGAAGTTGTTCTGTGAGACAGGAAAAAGCATTCTTAGATCCCGGAAGGAGACTTGGCCACACTGGTACTACCAAAACAAGGGGAACATGTTTGTCTTGTGTGTTTTACAGTATATATTTTATAATTAAAATGTTCAAAAAATAATTTATTCATTAAGCAGGCAGCATTAATCCATAAGAAATACTCAGAAGCAGTCCAAGGACTAAAACAGCCAAAGCTTGCTTTAGAAGTGGTTTGGGGCTTACTGAAACTCAGTGGCTGGCTATCTGACATCACTGAAGAAAGTCCCACCTTTACCATCAAGTACTGGGTACTTAACCATGCCATATGGCAAATTCTTACGGTCAAATTTATCTGCTATGTTGAGGTATCAGGATTTGACAATGGTGTGTACCCGAAAAGAGCTGTGGCAAGTGAGGTTACCCAGAACCATGCCATCTGTCCCTCCGTCTTCCTCACTGGGTCTGATCTTCTACAGGTGGTTCTTCCAAGCATCCCTGGGATGTGCCCTTGTCAGCCACTACATAAAATGTGGGTTTTCCTTTGTTTTGCTCTTTGAGATGAGAAATGAGTGGGTGTACAGCTGGAACTATGATTAGAAAGATGTGAGACCTAAAGAAGAAAGTGAGACTCTGGTGGCAGCTGAAATCAAGACGCCACCCAGGCTTTCTTCAGAGGAAGGCCAGTTCCTGGCCAGTCCTGGCCAGGTGGCACTAACACTCCCTGTCTAGGTGGTCCATAGGTGGGTGTGGGTCCTCAGCACAGAAGCAGATCAGCAGCTCAGAACTTTCGCTCCAACAGACCTGGAGCAATGACTGTAAAATCAGAGTAGTGGTGGGGAAGGTGGGAGGAGGAGGTCTTCTCGAAGGTTCCAGAGAATAAGCTACTTAGTTTGGTGAGTTTTCCTTTTGGTTTAAGCATCTTCTAAAATAATATGAATTAATAAAGCTGACTTCATGCATTTTAGGTTTTTTCCATGCGTGTTGAGTGTTTCGCCCAGACACTGGCCAGGGACAGAAGTGGTGGCTCAGAGGTCCTGGTACCAACTCATCCTTCCTGGTCAACAGGGCAGGTTAATCCTTCCTAACAGATGACCTGGCCTTGCTGGAGAAGACCAAGAGCTCTTGTCTTCCTAGAAACCCGTTCTTTTGGAGGACATGGCTTGAAGCCTTGCTTTTATAATACTCAGAGCTTCCTGTGGGGGTACAGTATCAACGAGGACTCTTCAAAGGATTGGGTACTCAGAAGTAACTAAAGTATCCTAAAATGTATGTGCTTATATTTTAGAATTAGGCATAAAAAGGCAGAAAGGGGCTGGGGAGGTGGTTCTGTGGCTACAGAGTGCTTGACGGTTTGAAGTACATGACATAAGCCAGGTAGCTCTATTCTGAAGGGAAGGTACAGTGATGTAGGATTTTCATTACACTGACATTGTTTTTATGTTATTACTGCAGATAACCGAGTAGGTTTGAACGTCTTCCCATACGCCCAGCGCTCTGAAGACAGAGATGGTGGTGTCAGGCAAACTGCCTAGGTGAGCTTGCTGAAGTGATGAGGAGTTATGGGCTCTAGTGAGATCCCCGGCTTCAGTACATAAAGTGAGGGCACCCAGTGTCAGCCTCTGGCCTCCACACACACTTACACATATGTACCCGAATACATGTGTGTCCGCACACATGCGAACATTCATACCATAACGCACACATGCACACACACACGTGCACACACTGCTCCTGATTAACCACGTTCAGTTAAGCCCTTCCTACACCCACTTCTCTCTCCTCAGTTCTGCTCCTCCTCTGCGTCCTCAGAGTATTTGTTCTAGAAACGACAGCTCCTGCCATACATTGAAATTGCGAGTTTAAGCACTCTCCTCTGCATGAACTACCTAGAGAAGCTACAGTTCTGGAACATGCTGTGATCTTAGCTTCTCACTGTGTTAACACCAACAGTAAGTTTTAAGTAAGTCTGTAAACCGCGTCTGACTGAGCCACAGCCATGCCCACTCTTTGCACATTAAGGGTCCACTCAACATTCACATGCAGACCTGCAACACTGACAGCTGCTCCAAAGACTTGACATTAGCATCTTAACTGCACAGAGAACTGAAGCCCAAGCACAACAATCGAGTAACTTAAGACAAATTTTAGCCAGCCTCCAACTTGACAAAAACAGGATCCAACACAAAGCTTCAACCTTAGCCGAGCATCAGACACACCCTCTTCCCTCTGCTCAAACAGTGATGAAAACGGTGGCCCCTGTAATGGAATCCAAGACGCTCTCTCCTCTGACTCTCGTTAATACTTAGAACCTAGGAAATTAGTCTAAGAATCAGTTCTTTCAGGGGCGAGGGAAAGGGCCCAACGGAGAAGGCACTGACTGTGCAAGCAAGAGGATCTAAGTTTGGGTCTCCTGCACCCAAAGAAACCAGGGATGGGGGTGATACCAGGAACTCTGGTACTGGGGAGTGGAGGCAATGAGAACCCGGAAGCTGAGTGGCCAGCTATTCCAGCCAAGAACAGTGGGCTTCGGGTTCACTGAGAGACACTGTCTTAAACACTACATTGGTGAACAGTGATGGAGAAACATATCTGATATTGACCTCTGGTCCATGGACACCTTCACACACACACACACACGCTCACACACACGCTCACATACACACACACACACGCATGCTCACACACACACACACACACACACACAAAGAGAGAGAGAGATCAAGGAAAGACCATTTTCCTATATTCTGTGTCATCACTCATGAATGGTTTTTCAATAGGACATTAATCATTGCCCAAATATTTACAAGCATGCCAGCTATGTGTCACACACTGGGGATTCAGGGGATGAAAAGTCACAACCCCAGTTCCCAGTAGTGAGCACTGGAAAGACCTAATCTCTGCAGAGGGCCTGCTATGGGAACTTCTGAGTGCCTCCAGGTAAGCATGCTTAATGGACAGATATTACACTGCCATTAAACTCATCATTAGGGGACCAGTGAATCTGCTAATGGAGCACAGGGTAACCCACTTGAGGCTGTGTCTGGGGAGGATAATGTCCTTCACTTGCCAACCTCCAATGACAATTGAGGAGTGGCTACAGATGGGCCCTACAGAAGGGTACTTAAGGGACTGACCAGCACTTGCCAATCAGACGGTAATATGGCCGTCACCTAGCACAGCAGAGGGTCACAGGACTTAAAAGCCAGTCATTATTAGACTTCAACAGAAAGCACCCTAGCAGTGTCTCCTGAGATGAGACCCCCATTTTTCTCAGTGCATCGTATCCATTTGGAGGCAAGCAGCTGGTGAGTCTCTGAACCTAACCCCAGGAGCCATGTGACAGATAACATTGATTGTTAAGGTGACAAGATCTAGTCATCAAGGGATAAGCCGCTGGGCATCCCAGGGTTATATTATTCTCTGGGCATGCTTGTTAAGGAGTATCCAGACAGCATTACTTCAAGGGAGAAGGCCACTGCAGTGTTGCCTGGCATTATCTCCTGGGCTGGGATCCTGAACTGAATAAAAAGGAGAAAATAAATTGAACAGCCATTGCTGTCTTCCTAATTGTAACTAGCTGCCTCAAGTTTTCGCCACCACGACTTCCCCCATCACAAGGTTTCTTTGAACTTTGAGCCAAGACAAACCCTTCCTTCATTAAGTTGCTATGGTCAAGCCTTTTGTTGCAGACAGATACCTAACGCAAAGTCTTACTTCCATATACTACAGCATATATACATATATAATATACATATATAAAGTATACCATGGATGGTTCCCGGGAGCTGAGCGTGAGAAGGCCCTGATAGGAAGAGCAGGTGAGGTTTCCATGCAGCTTTGGCGGCAAGGATTTGCGCACATCTGGCGTTCTGGCACCGAGGACTCAAGAGAAGCCAAGCTGTCCCACTGGGCAGCGAGAGTGGCTGAGGAAGTGTTCTCAGCACTTGCACTGAGCTGTTCAAATGACCTCCCAACTGAATGTGCTCTTGTCAGACTCTCCTACGTGTTAATGACCGCCACACTATCTCTGAAAGCAACACACACAGGACGGAGAGTAGGTAATAAGTAATAACAGCACAAGATGGCTGCCTCATCTGACGCCTTTGTCGCAGTAAGTACCATTGATCTCTCTGAGGCTTTCCATCTTCACTTTCATTACCCAGTGGACAGGGAAATTACTGTTTACAAACTCCTCCAAAGAGGCCCTATTTGACGGGGTCTCCTACACAGTCACTCGATTAATAGAACTAGGTATCGGTTAGGTGGGCAGAAGCTGTCAACACACTGCCATGCTGAACTAGTCACAAGCTTCCAGAGAGCGGGCACTAGGCTGGGTGACCCTGATGGCCTCCTCTCTTGGCACATTTAGCCTACAAGCTATCACCTGCCTTCCTGTACGGCTGAGAGCATGAATGTCAATCTGATCACCTAACCTTCATGAAGTCAATGACCAGATTTAGTTGCTCTAAGACCATAGCTATATTCAATCCCATACTTCTTATCCTTAGTGTTCTGGTACCTGTGAATTTCCTGAAATTAGATACTGTGTCTGTGTGTTTGTTGTTTTCGGGAACAAAGTCCAAGCATTGGTCATCACAGAGAGTGCTAATAGAATTTTCATTGCCCCTTCGACAAACCTTCAACAGGAGCTACAGAGTAGGTGCGCTCCCCTCTCTTTCATCAGGGAAGAAACAAACTGAGCCATCACCTAACCTGAGCTAGGACAGCCTGAGACTAAGTTTGGCAGCCTCCCTCCCCTTTCCAAAATATCTTTCCAGAGAAAGCATTTGCCAGTAGCAAGGCAGACAGACACAGATCACCACAGCTGGGGTGACTGCCATTTATCTAGACAGGCCTTGGGACAGAAATTATTTTTATCTGTCTTGCGGGCAGGGGTGGGGAGGAGTACGCACATATGCATGAGCTAGAGGAAAGAGAATCTGCACGGAAGGGAATCAAAATTTGCCACTCCAAAGCTTGGTACTTTGGCAAAAGGATTATTGTGAGCAGAAGGCGACAAGGATGACAGATGTAGAACAAGCTCCACCCTCTTCATATCTGTCTAAAAACAGAATAAATTTTCCATCGCCACAGTAGCTACCCTTACCAAGAAAGAGAGCACTCTCACTGCAAGTGGCAGGGACCTACATCTATAAATAAACCTTAGTGGAATGGTCCTTGTCTTATATTCCTTTCTCTTCCACTATACACTTTCCCTAGTGGTCCCAAGATGTATCCTTTTCTTATTAGATCTTTATGATTCATCAATTTGGTATGGCTATGTATACTGTGTATCTCCAAGTTCTAATTTTGTGCCTAAATTACAATTCTTTGAGAACGCCCGATGGATGTATGTCATTAGAACTGTTCTTTTCATTCAGTTATCTGTGATGGATTCATTTTCAAGTTAATTTTGAGAACCAAAATAAATGGGCTTCAGAACCACTCTAGCTTGTTCCAAGGGAAGGGGTTCCAGGAGCTTTCTGCCATGTTTTCCGGTAGAAACAGTAGGCCTTCCACCTTCCGCCTTCCACCTGGTGTGGCACACTCACAAGCCGCATCTCCAGGAACCGCCCTAGATGGGGCCCTTTGTTATCCTAAGGGAGACAGCAGTTCCCACCACCTCCCTCCACCCGTTCTCCTCGCCCAGAGCACTGCACTCTTTCTGGGTTGCACAAGTACGAACACATGGGGAATGCTAAGAATGCACCTCCATTTGGCAGCCGGCTTGCTGTCTTCTTCTGAGCAGCCGTGCAAATGGTGTGAACTGAAACCAAACAGCCTCAGCAACAAACTGCAATCCAGAGGTCAAGGCAGACTCAGCTGCCCCTGTCTTTACACATTCCTGGCTGGAATCCCATGGAGTTAACGTGGGCAAGAACAGACCAGGCAGACCAAGATCCAAGCAACACCCTGCTGGGGCTTGAGAAAGCAGGCACAGCAAACTTCTGCCTTGTTTCTACACACCATCCTCCTTTGAGCAAGATCTCCCAGGCTGAACTCTAAGTTGTTCCTGGGGATTTCTTTCAAGCATAAAGTGACCTCACTGGTTTCTCACCCTATTTCTTGAACCATATGATGGCCCCATTGGGAGTCAGTGGGTCCCACAGCACAGCCTCAACAGCTGGGCCTGAAATAGGCACGAAGCAACGCTGCTCTCACAAACAGCTGCCGTACTCACTCCTCAACTCTTCTCCAAATTCTTTCTATGAGGGATGACTGTCACCCCTACAAAAAGACAAGGACTCAAAGGAATCAACCAGTGGTTTCTTTCAAAATTTACCAAACTAAGGGGAGTTATGACTCAGAAATGGAAGTGCAGTGTTAATTTCTCGGGAAATTGTTTCATTTCAAATATACCCCAGATACAGACAGAAAAGATGGTGTCTTACTTTCCCTCCCAATTGCTGTGACCAAATACCATGATAAAATCAACTCAGGGGATAAAAGGTTCATGTAGCACACAGTTAGTTCATCACGTGGGAAAGTGAAAGCAGCCGAAACGTGAGGCAGCAGATCAAGAGCAAAAAGAGAAAGAATGCATACACACTTAAGCAATCCAGGACAGAAGTGCAGAGAATGGAGTCACATTCAAAGGGAAGCCTTCCCACGTTGACTAATGGAATCAAAACAACACTGCACAGGCATCGCTGCAAGCCAACTTAGCTAAGTGCTCAAAGAAGCTCTCTTCTTAGATGTTCCAGAGTGTGTCAAGATGACAGTCAAATTGAAACACCACAGGTAATTGATTCTGTCTTCTGGCAAATATTTATTTATTAAGAATTTATACTAATCCTAAAAATGCATATTTTTCACAATTTTTACACTTCTTAAACTGGGTTTTATCTGAAAACTAAGATGGTAGCTTCCAAACTTTAGTTAATAAGTCATCAATCAACTATGAAAGCCACTTGGTGACCAAGTAATCTCTCTCAAATTTGTCTTCATCCTCGACGTCACTACCAGAGTAATGTCTCCAGAGCAATCTGGTCTGTGAAGTTCCCCTGTCTAAACCAGCCATAAAATGCCCAGAACAAGAGTGATAGGTTCTTCACAACCTGTCCCAGGCCTTCACTGTCAGCCTCACCCCTGCTGAAGTTTGATAATTTTCCTCAGAAGTCAAATTCCTCTCAACTCAGCTCATTTCTACCGATCATTTCAAGTATCAACTCTCTGAAAATCACACAAAGAAAAGTCTACTTGTAGGGTCTTTAGCCCACTATACTTTACTATAGTGTCATTACACTGCCCCCCTCCACACGAGCACACGCATGTGTGCACACACACACATACACACCAGGCTCTCAAGGCAAAGTCTGTACCATGCCTGTGTCTGAAGCAAAGCCAGAGACCCTGCCTCTCAAGAAACTGGAGATCAAAGCATAATCACTGGAAAGAGGGATCAGTAGATCTCAGAACATAACCTAGGTTCGTAAGATCGTAGGCAGGTAGTGGTCATCAACAATCAGAGAGACTTGGCTTACTCCAGACTCAAGTGCCATTTTAATAGGAAAAAGAAAAAACCAAAAGAGAGGGAGAGCAGGAATGGTGGCCTCTGAGTTCCCTCCCCTCTACAGTCTGTGCTCCAGTGGCATCTCCCAATGCACTGCTCCTCTGGTTTGGTCACTGCCTTCTGCAGTGATGCTTCCTTTTTGGAAATAAATTCTCAGGTTAGAAAATAGTCCAGGTGAATCTACAGGTGAATCTATTAGAGGAGAGGAGAGAGCATGTCTAAAACTCTTAAGGGAAAGATAAAGATCTCAGACATATGTCATATAATTTCATACCTAGAAAGTAAGTCCTCCCTGCAAAATCAGTGAGGCAAGACTTGACAAAGTTACTTTGTCTGACAAAGAAGAAGAAAAGATTGTGGTTTTTAACTGAGAGAGGGACATGCTATTTTTATGAAGTTTGTCAAAGCGGGGTGGGTTTCAGTTCACCAAACAGCAACCAGCATTACACGTGCTAACAGGCTGTCATACAGAAAAGCAAAGACTCGAGCATTTGACAGGCAAGGTTTCGTTAAGATCTCCCACTGACTGCTTCTTTTATTCTGGACACTGCATCTCTCCAAGACCTTGTTCCGACTTTAGTAAGAGAGAGGTCATGAACACTATCCATGAGGTCATTATGGATTAAAGATGGCACAGCAAGCTCTTGTAATAGGTCCAGACACAGTCACAATGACTACACAGTTACTCACACCTTCTCCAGACAGAGACCACATTTCATGTCCTGTTTTGTCCTGTTTCCTTGACTAGAACACTGGAGATGCACATAACGTTCAAGAAATACAGCAGATGGAGACCGTGCTGATGAGGAACAGTCAGATAAAGCATTGCGTCCCCACAGAATGACTGTTTCCATTATACATCGAAATGCAATTTTTCAGTGGTTTTCTATCTTTTCACTCATGAGATGCATCCTAAAATCCAACAGTGTTCATGATATATTGTGTAACTTAAATAAAAATAGTAGCAAATTGAACACAGGAGCATGTGCCTAACCCATCTTAGAGACAGCGCGTTGCGGCTCTGAAGCCACTCAGATGTCCCTCTCTGGTGTGTGCCAACCTCACATCCTATGCAAACAGCTTGAGTGTTAGGCTTCTCAGCTTTATCCCTTCTTGCTATATTTTTCAAATGCCTTAATTGATACACAGTTCACAAACCACACAATCTTTCAGTCGAAGTGAACAGCATCCAGTGGATTTCAGCATGCGTAACTATCACAAGCCACATCTAAGAAGCCCAGCGCACCCTTCAGCTGTCATTCCACATCCCTAATGCTCTCAGTCCTAAGTAACTGCTGATCCACTGTCTTTCCACAGTTCCTATTCTGAACATGACTATAAACACAGTCATGCAATATATGGGTTTTGTGACTGACTTCTTTCATGAACCATAATGTTTTCAGGGATCATTCACACACTGGCATATATTAGATTTTATTTCTCTTTCATGGCACACAATTAACTATCTGTTTATAGTTAGCAATCTTTGTTTTATCTGTTGTTCTACAGTTTATAGGCATTTGAGTCAACTATAACTTTTATCTTTCAAGAACAATAATCTATGAATGTTTGTATACAAAACTTTGTGGATATGTAAGTTTTCATTTTTCTCAGTCCTGTGCTAACGGCTTAACCATGAGGGGCTTGCTATTCCTAGAAGACAAAGGGATTAAAGTATCAAATGATTTAGCCTGCCAAACCAACCTATTTAGCTCAGGGTAGGCCATCAATGACTGTAGAAAATCTTCACCCACCCACTAAATAGTTACACACCAATAGCTCATGTATGGGCAGGCAACAGTTTCCAGAATTCCACTGTTGAAGATGAGAGGTGACCTTCATAAAACCGGGCCTTCCTCCAGTCCTGCCCATTCTCTTCGATGTCCTTTCTAAAGAATTTTTCTTGTAGACTTGGTTCATTGTCTACAAAGCAATTAGCTGACAAAACCACTAAAAGTCAAATGTAATAATGGACCAAGAGTGAGTATGTACAGAAATGTGTTGATATTTCCACTAAGCACGGTCAATTTTATCAAAACTATCATTTCCTTTATGTTCATAAAAATTATAGGAAATTTACTCCATATCAAAAGTCTGAATTTTCAGGAGTATTCTAACATCAAGAGGCAGTGGAGAAGGGGAAGGAGGAGGGAAGGAGACGGAGTAACAGGCTCCCTGGAGCCTCTGAGATCCTACAATATCCATCCACTCACACAGTCACCAACCGCAGTTCTATGTGTCCATCCCTGTCCAGCCCTGCCCCTCCTCCCATCCAACTGTGCAAAGGGCCCTTGCATCTGAGCACCACTGAGCACCACCATGTTCTTCACCGATGGATGCACACCTCTCTGGGCATCATAAACTGACGGACAGACAGAGTAAGATGACTCACCAATGCTTAATGCCATTTACCGTCATGTCCACTGTGTAGAGGGGGAGTGGTATGAGAAGATGTGGCCTATACAAAACTGCATCTGAGATGTCTGACTCAGATTACACCACTGATCTGCCGACTATGGAGAAGGCTCTGGGAAGCAGGGTTACAGCATTCCCTGTGGGGGTCAGAATGAAAAGATGCTGCCGGCTCCTAGGAACTACATGTTCTGATCCCAAGTGAAGCTCGCATAGTTAAAAAAAAGCCAGAAAAATAAACTATAAAATAAAATTTCTCCTGAAAAATGACCAATTACCAATGTTTACGTTTACATTTGAAACATGGAAATATAACTGTGATGTATTTATATTTCAAAGAAAATATAATATAGACAAGATGTGCATAATTTTCAGAAATTAGCACATAAAGTTTACTGATGAAAGGATTTCTATGATAAAATAAAAACCTGATCTGTAGTGATATTTTGTTTGTGATCTAACAAATAAAGTTTGCATGAAGATCAGAGCACAGAGCTAAGCCATTCATTAGCCACAGAGACCAGTCAGTGGTGGCACATGCCTTTAATCCCAGCACTCAGGAGACAGTGGCAGGTGGAGCTCTATGAGTTCAAGGCCACCCTCAGAATGATCCAATCTAAAAGAGAAACAGGGCCAGGCGATGGTGGCTCACACCTTTAATTCCAGTATTTGGGAGTCATACGCGTTTAATCCCAGCACCAGGGAGGTGGAGACAGGAGTGATATGGCTGGGCAGAGAGAGGAATATATATAAGGTGGGAGGAGACAGGAGCTCAGACGCAGTCTGACGGCAATCTGAGGATGCAGTCTGAGGGCAATCTGAGGATGCAGTCTGGAGATGCAGTCTGAGGATTTGTAGCCACAGGATCGTCCCTTCTGTCAGGGGACTCAGCAGAGGTAAAAGAACTCTCTAGTGACTGGCCGCTTTGCTCCTCTGACCCTCCAGCTTTCACCCCATTAGCTGACTCCAGGTTTTCATTATTAAGAACAATTAAAATTCATGCTACACTGATCGTTTGCTGTCTACATATTAATAGTTCCGTCTAGATTTACAAGTGTTAGCAAAGCAAATGCATAAAACAAAACAAACAGGAAATGAGTCTGCTCTCTAATTGAAACTCAAGCATTTTTATTCATTTTTTTTAATCAAACTGTTTTAGATGTAAGTGATATAAATGACCAGGGAGAGCTGGAGAAAGAAAATACAGCAGTCCCGAGATATGAGGAGTCTGAATTTATCTTGGCCAGGACACAATTTTCCCATTTGCAGACTTTTTTCACACCCATCGCAGCAAACAGCGAGCACTTTCAGATGCACCCAAATAAGTAAGGTTTTACTATTAGCACTTTTCAAATCATCTCTCCCGAGGCTGCCACCTTTTGCCAACCTGAAGTCGACTTCGAAACTGTTAGCTTCCCCTGCCTAATTCCAATATTACAATATTTTCCTCAAAGATGTGTGAAGTCGGTAAGTACACAGCTAATAGCATGCCGCTGCTATGCTGGGGGTGGATGGGAGGGGAGCACAGAGTGTGGAATTGTTAGGCGAGCAGAAGACGGCCGCAACTTACTGTGCTCATCCCCACGGTGAGGACACGCACCCTCTCTCTCCCCACAGCTATTCTGTCATGGATGAAACAACTGTCCCTAAACAGCTGCCAAACAATGCAGACACTTCTTGTCTGTCCCACGAAGGCCTTCACAATGTGTGCTCTGTTCAGCTTCCCAACAGCTGCCATTATCCTTACAGCCCCACATACAAGTCAGGGCTATGTGAGCCTTGACATGGGAGGTCAGAGACTGGGACTGAGGGGTCGCAGTCTGCACAGACGCAGCATCTGTGCTGCGGAGCTTAGACATCCTACCCACATGCACCCAGAGGAATGAATGTCTTTATGTGCTCTTGACATGCTACTCGCTACCGCAGTGGTGTGCATTTCTACACGGTGTTCCCCTCCACAGCACACTGTGCCCCTTGCCATGAAAGAAATGCAGCGTTCATGTCACCACCGCGGCACAGCACAGAGTTCCTGCACTCGGCTAATGCCTTAGCTCTAAGACCTGGGGAGTCTTCACTGTGTCCAGAGCACTGCACAGAGCTTCCTGCACTCGGCTAATGCCTTAGCTCTAAGACTTGGGGAGTCTTCACTGTGTCCAGAGCACTGCACAGAGCTTCCTGCACTTGGCTAATGCCTTAGCTCAAAGACTTGGAGAGTCTTCACTGTGTCCACAGCACTGCACAGAGCTTCCTGCACTCGGCTAATGCCTTAGCTCTAAGACTTGGGGAGTCTTCACTGTGTCCAGAGCACTGCACAGAGCTTCCTGCACTCGGCTAATGCCTTAGCTCTAAGACTTGGGGAGTCTTCACTGTGTCCAGAGCACTTCTGACCCACCTGTGCCTTTTCCCTGCCTGGGTCCTGCACTGCAAGTGAGATGCTTAAGGGTTCATTTTCCTCTCTAAGTCCAGGGGTAGGCACCGTGCCTGAGAAAGACAAGATACTCTGTGCTGGTTATTTTTCTCAACTTAACACACACCAGAGTCACATGGAAACAGGGAGCCTCCACTGAGAAACTGCCTCCATCCGATAGGACTATGACTACACCTCTGGGATATTTTCTTGATTGATGATTAACGTGTGTGGGCATAGGCCTCTGTGGATGGTACCATTCTGAATAGGTGGCCCTGGGTTGTGTAAGAAAGCACACTGAACAAGCCATGGGGAGCAAGCCAGTAAGCAGTTCGTGGTCTCTGCTTCAATTTCTGCCTTGAGTGCTTGGCCTGGCTTCCCATGATGCACTGTGTTGTGGGAATGTGAGGCAAATAAACTCTTTTCTCTGGTAAGTTGTTTTCAGTCAGCATTATTACAGCAGCAGAAACCAAATTAGAACCATTGCCACTTTTGAAAAGAATAAAGAACTTCTCCAAAACATTCAAAGAACTAAGAAAACTCAGAACAAGCCAGTGACTGTCAGCTTTAAATGACAACTTCACACAACCTAGAATCACCTGGGGAGAGTCTCACTGAGAGATGGGCAGTGTTGGGTTGGCCTGTGGGTCTGTCTGTAGTTAGGTTCACTGATGTTGAAATGTTGACAGAGGTTTCTGTGCCTCCCGGTCCCGCAGCCATTCAGTTCCAAAGAAATACACAGAGGTCTGCATTGATTATAAACTGCTTGGCCTATTAGCTCAGGCTTCTTATTAACTACTCTTAGCCACCTGGTGCTCTCCTCAAAGTGGTAGGCTATAACCTGAGATTTTGAGCTAAATGACCCCCCCCCAATTTGCTATTTGTTTAGATATTTTATCACAGCAACAAATCCAAAGCCTTTAACACGGTCACTAGCAAGTGTGAACAAAATCCTAGGACACAGTCATTAGCAAGTGTGAACAAAAACCTAGGACATGGTCACTCGCAAGTGTGAACAAAAACCTAGGACATGATCACTATCAAGTGTGAACAAAAACCTAGGGCAGAGTCACTAGCAACTGTGAACCAAAACCTAGGACACGGTCACTAGCAAGTGTGAACCAAAACCTAGGATATAGTCCCTAGCAAGTGTGAACAAAAGCCTAGGACACAGTCACTAGCAAGTGTGAACAAAAGCCTAGGACACAGTCACTAGCAAGTGTGAACAAAAGCCTAGGATACAGACCCTAGCAAGTGTGAACAAAAGTCTAGAACACAGTCACTAGCAAGTGTGAACAAAAGCCTAGAACACAGTCCCTAGCAAGTGTGAACAAAAGCCTAGGAAATAGTCACTAGCAAATGTGAACTCTTGCAGAGAAGACAGTCTCAGCTTCCCCTATGGCCCAGCTGCCTACATCCAGACTGTTAAAAACATTCCAGCCTTCTTCAGAAATCCACCATCTGGTCAAAAACCTGGCTTCTTAAACTGTGTGGCCTGTGAACCCCAAGGTCACACGAAACGTGGGTCATGAAGAAAACTATAAATAGACAAAGGTTTCAGAACCTGAAATGACCAAGATTGAACTCAAAACCCAGCTCCTAATGAACCCGGAAGCTCTGGTGACTCCGCTGCAGCCCTTCCGGTCCTTGCATGTATTTATTTCCTGGAGGTCGGAGGAGGTCAGCACACATGGCAGCGACAGCTTGCAGAAGTTGGGTCTCTCCTGCTATGTGGGACTGAGAATCGAACCGAGATCATCAGGTTTTTAGCAAGCACCTTTAGCTGAGGTGCTCCCTCACTGGCCACCAACGTTGGTGGTGAACACAACACACACACTTTGCAATGGGTGTGCTCTTGTGACACCCCATACCAATGCACACTGCCTAAAACAGTTTCTCTCAGCTGGGATTCTGTACATTATGCACTGCAGAGTCTTACTGGACACACAAAGCTTTCTATTAAATCATTTAGTTACAGAAATACTTTAAATAATCCCTATCGTCATTTCTCTAGTATCAAATTAGTACACCTTTGGACTGCATTGTGTTAGAAGATGGTTTAAGAATCTCTACTTGAGATGCTAATCAGGGAGTCGTTAACAACAACAAAAAGACTGTTATATGGGTTTTGATTTAGGATGAGGAAAGAATCTCTAATCATTTCTGAAATGTCCTAAACATACATCTACTATTTTGTATTATGATACTTCTGTGAGGTGGCATGCTTGGCACTGACTAGCATAGAATCAATTACTGACCAACCCTGGAAAGTGCCAAAAACACTCTACATGTCTTGCAGTGTCAAGTACTCAGCCAGGATTTAATTATTTATGTAAAAATAAACAAGCACATCCATCTCATTAGAGCAGGGATCTGCTTCCTTTTCAGTAAGCAGTACAACTTTACAATTACTAATATTTGTGTGTCTGTTTTATCTGTCTGTATCTTTTACACATCTATATGCCCAGTGTCTATAAAGATTTCTCAGGTGAAAATGAGTAGTGAACAGAAAAGTGTTTAAAGTCCTTGTCTAGAGGATCTGAAGTAAAAAATATCCCAAGACCTTAAATTTCACTCTCAATATTTCTTCCTCTCCCTCTCCTTTTCTCTCTCTCCTCCCCCTCCTCCTCTCTCCTTCTAACCCCTCTCTGTGATGGTTTACTAGAATGCAGTCAATCACGAGTGATGGTTTTGCCCTGAAACCCAGCAACCCTAGGCATTTAAAACTCTGTCCTAAAGAAATGATCAGCAATGCACACACAATTATGCACAAGGTTATTAAATGTGGCATTATTTATTTATAAGCACACAAATTGGAAAGCACCTAAATGTTCAACAACCAGGGATTTGTTAAATAAATTTTGAATACCTCCATGATAGAATGCCAGGCAGCCATTAAAAATAAAAACATGTTCATCACAACATAGTAAAGACCATTACCAAAAGAAAACAAAAACAGAACAAGCATTGCTATCCACAGTTTGACCCAGATTCCACTGGTAAAAACATGCACATGACGGCACACACACGAGAGCACAGTGGAGACATGCCAGCTCTACTGGGGTCGAGACCTGAGCAGTGGCAAGGGAGTGATGGAAGGGTTTATTTTGCTCTCCGTTCTCTTCCACTATTCTTTCTCGCATGCTTTACTTAGTACTGAGAGAAGGGACAGACTCTGGCATCATGGGTGGGAAAAATCTACACAGAAAGAAGCGGGGCTCAGCCCCTGAGCTGCCCTGCCAAGGGGTACAGAAAGTTGCCCACTCCTTCATGGTAGGATCTTCCAGGAATGGACACACAGCGGGGATGTGACTTTCGGCAGCTTCCAAGGGGCTTTACAGACTCGGAGAGCACAGAGGGTCTTGTGGCGTTTCTAGAATTGGTAGAAACCACATTTAGAAACCAATGTCACCTCCCCACTTAAGAAGAAAGTCTAAATCTGTGTTGTTGTGTTTTAAAAGTTGATCAATGAACTTCTAAGCAAACCATGCCAAATGTCGGCTGATTTCCTTGTTGTGCTCATAGAAAAGCCTGGATTCAGGTTCCTGCAGGAGGTGTTTCTTCCCCGAGGATATTCATCCACACCTGCTGTTCCAGAGCATCTTTACATGTGGTAGCTGACGGCTCTGATGAGGGAGATTTAGGAAAGAAGCATCAGGGTGGTAAGTTGAACATTGTAAATCTTCTTCAAGGGGTTTTCTGGGGAAGAGTCCTGACCGCATGAGAGGAAATAAAATCCAGCTCAATTCGGAGCTACAGCGAGGGGTACAAAGGGTAGGGATAACGGCAAAATCTCAGAAGTGGGAACAGTGGCAAAGTGGTGTAGTCTTCAAAAATAGAAGATAAGAGAGGCTAGAAGGTGAGGGACCAACCATGATTACAGGAGACAATATGACTTTTGGGTTTGACCAGGAGTTTTAAGCAGGAGTTTTAATCAGAGGTTTCCTGATCTCTAACATGGGTCTGTGAAGCCCTCTTCTTCAGGGACACAAATTAGACTGAGGAATCTCTAAAAGTTTCCACATGCCCTGTGATGGCACCGGGTAAGACGCTTGCCTTGACTTACGAACAACTTAATTCAGATCCTGGCACACACAGAAAAGCCAGATGCAGTAGTGTATCTGTCTTGAATTCCCGTGACCCTATAGGGAGAATCCCCTGTACACTCAGTGGGATTGGTACACACAGGGCTCAACAAGAGACCCTGGCTCAAACATTTAGAAGAACAGCTTAGAAGAGTAGAAGACATGCTCTTCATTAGAAGAGAAAATGATCCAGGAAGGAGAGAAAACAGGAGCAGCAGGCTCCAGGAACCACAAAGTTTAGCATAGTCTCTGGTGCAGATCAGAATAGGGTTTGCAATAGCACCTTGCATAGTGCCCAGGTGCACCCTGGGATGAGTTCTCCCTAGCAGCAATCAGCAGGCAGAGGGCATATAAGAAGAAGATGAATCTATAAATGGGAGATTCAGGCACTTGCAGAGCAAGGAAGAAACTCAACACAACCTCACAGGGTCGATGGGAGAATTAAATAGTGCATTTAAACACAGCCCAGCATCTGACTCAAAATGTGAACTCCATGAATGTTAGCTAGCATGGGCATTGTCACTGCTGCTTTCATTTATTTCTAGAACCAACTGAATTTATTGTGTCTGTTTTATTTTTCTTAGGGGCTGTGAAAGCCAACATGTAAACAGAGGAACATTCACAAGCTTTATGGGGTACTGAAACCAGGATGCTGAGGAAGGAGCAACAGCTGTTAAAAGGTATTTGTTTATAAATGCTGCTGAACTAATCTAAGATAGGTATTTTGAAAATACCTTGACTTCAAAATTGAAGTCTAAAGGTATGTTACTTTGAATAACAGGTTTTGCTTTTGTTTCCATAGGAAATGAGAGGCTATGGATTCATTTTGAGTTAAGAAAAATCAGGTTTGATCAAGGAAGACCACCTGAAAAATCTCTGGTTGGAACAGATAGCCCAGATGTCTGAGTTCTACATCCAGAATAGATTCAAGACTGCTGCCTGAGATGATGAAGCCTCACAGGATACTCCAATCATGACTTGATCATAATTCTAAATTTTCTTTAGATCCCCATAAGATTATCAGCACCCCAACAAGCAGGAAGTAGCCTGGGATACACCCACATTCCCAAAAAATTGACTATGGATATTTTCCTTTGTTTAAAATGTTGGTTACAAGTTGTTATGGATAATGGTCAAGAGAAAAGCTAAACCAAGGATATTAGATTAAGAATACTTGTTGTTGATTTTTTTTAAAAAAAAAAGAGGGGAACGTGGTGTGGGACAATGATCTATATTCTGTCAATTATATTTTAAATAAACGCTGATTGACCAGTAGCCAGGTAGGAAATATGGGCGGGACAACCAGACGGGAAATATAGGTGGGTCAATGAGAACAGGAGAATTCTGGGAAGAAAGAAGTCCTTCTTCCTGCAGTCCTGTCCCAGCCACAGAAGAAGCAAGACGTGACTGCCTCACTGAATAAGGTACCGAGCCATGTGGCTAACATAGACAAAAATAATGGGCTAATATAAGTTGTAAGAATTAATAAGAAGTCTGGACTACTAGGCCAATCAGTTTATAACTAATGTAAAAAGAAGAAGAAGAAGAAGAAGAAGAAGAAGAAGAAGAAGAAGAAGAAGAAGAAGAAGAAGAAGAAGAAGAAGAAGAAGGGGAAGGGGAAGGGGAAGGGGAAGGGGAAGGGGAAGGGGAAGGGGAAGGGGAAGGGGAAGGGGAAGGGGAAGGGGAAGGGGAAGGGGAAGGGGAAGGGGAAGGGGAAGGGGAAGGGGAAGGGGAAGGAGAAGCTAACAACCATGTATTTCTATACCCCACTTATTACATCTGACTAACTAGTGGTTGGGTATTTTTATGAAAATGATTAGAGATAACTGGTACTATTTTATCACAATTATGTCAACGCAAAATAACTTTTTAATTGAGTGGAAAGCAATGTTTTCTTCAGAAAGCCCATGCATTTTGGATTGGAGCAAGATACCTGTGAACTTACAGTCCATTATTGCTGCCCTTACTTCATTCAAAAGGGATTTGTGGGGGTTGAAGATGACACAAAAGAACAGAATTAAGAATAAAGTGGAGGAGTTTCTCTCTCTCTCTCTCTCTCTCTCTCTCTCTCTCTCTCTCTCTGTCTGTCTGTCTGTCTGTTTCTCAGGGGAGACAGGGAGGGAGGGATAGAGGGATGGAGAAGTATAAAGGAAGGGGAATGTGTTTAGTGCTTGATGGACGGAAAGGGACATGCTAACAAAGCCCTTTCTGGAAGTCAGCAGTGGCTCCGCAGTGTGGCCATGAACCGCCTAGCAAAGGCAATGAGAAGGAGGAGGGAAAGAGAGCTGGTGAGCGGAGTCAGAGTTCCTGGAACTAAGGGGAAACACTGACAGCAGATGGTGAGGCTTTCCTTCCTAAACTGAGCAACACCAGTAGAGCGAATCCTGCAGCCAAACTCTATCATTTTCAAGAGGCACCCTTGATAGAAAGAACGAGAGACTCAAATTGAAGAATCGCCCTCAAATTTCAGCATTTTTTTTGTACTGACAAATCATCCTTTGCATTCCATTATAGGGAGAATCGTTTTGAAATATAACCAGAACAAATATATCCACGTTCCCATTTAGGGAAGGAACTAAATTCAGAAACTTAAACCTCCAGGTAAATTCATTCGCTTATTACTACCTCTAGTGACTACCTCTATGCTGCCAGGAAAGTCTATCTTGGAATCTTGAGTTCTCCATAAGAATATCAAAACATCATGAGCGCACAGGAGTTATGTTCAAATGTGCAGTGTCTAAAGTATGTCTACCCCTTCTCTGAGACCTGCTGAAGGACACATCCTGAGGAAGTATATGAGTAAATAAAGATGAATAAATGGGGCCTGGAAATGAGAAGTCCACATGGGGATGTGACGTAGGACACCCCCAAGAAGGCAGACCGTGGCTCAGGCAGTCCAGAACGGACCTGAGCTGAGACTACAGAAGAGGGGACAGGGGATGAAGCCGATCCCTGAATGCTGTAGCTAAATGCATTGTGAGAGGGCAGCACAGAGCCAACGGAGGTGAGAAGATGGATGAGCGGAGAATGAAGACTCTGTTAACAAACCTATGCACAAGTGCTTCTGTGTTAGCAAGGCAGGGGGGGGTGAGTAGAGAGTGGAACAGCACCATTTGCGCAGGGAAGCCAGAGACACTAGCACTAGTGACACGCCATGTCACTGGCACAGGGGAGGAGAAGTGATCCATTAGGGCGAAGTGGAAGTGGGGCTTCTTAAAGCAGCGCATACTTTTGATGCTTTGGTTTTTAAACCACGGGAATAGGTTGCCTCTTCGAAAACAACAAGCCGTAAATTCGAAGGCTAACAGAGGGTGTCATTTCCCACAGCCATGGCGGCTGACAGCTACGCCTGTTCTTTCCCCAGCAACAGCTGTTGACCTGCACCTTGCTGTCTGTATCACAGCCGTCCGCGGAGAATCAAGGCCCAGAGGTCACAGACCACGGCTTCAGCTTAGGAAGTGAAACTCCCGCTTCTGAGAGAGGTGGGGGAGGTGTTTTCAATTGATGGACACGTGAAGCGTGACTTTGTTTCCCATGAACATCGCGGGGGTGCGCACCTGCGGCATGATGTGTGCCCATAGGAATCAGACACAAGGCCCTGCTCACAGGGGTTCCCTGGGAATCCCTTTTTATGTCAGATTATGTACCAGAAAGAATTCAGGATTCCTAAGCTCTCTCCATCAAATGCCAGCATGCCATGACTCCCCTAGGCTCTCAACATGGTGAGGAACAGATACGAACAAGAATTACCGTCTTATCTCCCCATTACGACACCTAAAGTTCCTCAGTGCATGTTCGTAATGAACTCTAGAACACATTTCCTGGCAGAGTCGGCGCAATCTGACCTTCCAAATGTTTGACTGCTGCTAGAGATAGTTTGTGCCTTAAAATTTTTAATAAAAACAAAGAATGAGCTAAAGAAAATTTAAGAAACCTAGAATCTCTGCCAACCTTCAGTCCGGCCCCCTTTACAACTGCGGAGTATGCAGCTGAATAACAAAACTGTTCTTAAATATGTATGGATATTCTCTCATTGATTATGCTAACTAATTCTCTTAAGAGTCCTATAAGCTTGGCAAGGAAAATATTACTTTCCCCATTTCCACAGAGAGGAGTCTAAAACCCAAAGCAGTTAAGTGATTTTCCCCCCAACCTCATAATTGACAGAACTTGGAGTAGAAATTGGAGCTTTTTGGCTGCCAGTTGGGCAATTTCCCCACTCAGCTAGGAGATTCGCTCTAGATGGCAGCTGGTCTATGCCAAGACGAGGCACTTCGGTTCAATTAAAATCTCTAATATAATAATTATAAATTTGAAACCTAGCCTCATGTTTTTAAATCCGTGGGTCAGGTATAATGGCCCTCGACACAGTAGGATTTGAAAATCAACGAAACTGGGAGAGTTCCTCACACAGATTGGCGGAGCTGATGCTCGCAATAGCAACTCCAGACAAGCCCCATCATTTCCCCCTTCTATGGTTGCATGTGAGCAGAGGAAGGGGTGAGCGATGTGTTCTTTCTGGTCACACACGAGGAAGAGTGGAGAACCTGAATGGAGAGTGTCTGACTCAAAAGTGTAAATGTCCAGTGGGGTAATTATAAGATAAATAATGAGAAAATTTGGCAGGTGGGATGCTTTAGATAAACCATGAAATACTGTATTTCATGCAAGTAACATTAAATCCAGTGCCCCTATAGAATACTTCTGTTTTTAAGAGTAGCTGCGTGACGTATTTAAGATGGAGCAGCCAGCCCTCTGTGCGAGTTGTTGGTATTGTCAGGTGTGGATCACGTGTTTGGAAGCTCAGAACCTGAAGGCAGAGAAAGGGGGAATCACGGAGAGTTCAAGGCCAACCCAGTCTACACTACAAGTTCTGGGCCAGGCCTACACAGTGAGACTCTGTCTAAAGAAAAAACAAAACAACAACAACAACAACAACAAAACGTATTTAAATTTCCCAAGTGGTGAGTATGTAATAAATTACCAGTTAGAATCTAATAATAATATGTCATTATTATCATCATCAGTATTATCAAATGAGACTGTCACATGTCCTACATAGATGCCACTGAGGACATAAGAATTTTTTTGTACACTTAGTTTACTAATGCATATCTTGAAAAGCCTAAAGAAGTGAATGTACAAAGAATTAAATATCAGTTTGGTAAAAGGATGACAACAGAAATAATATACAGGCTAAGTCCTGAGTGAAGGGGCAATCCAGGGAAAGCATGGGGACCTGAATTTGATACCCAAAACCCATAAGAAAGTCAGACATGACAGCACACACATTTGTAATCTCAGTGCTGAGAAAGCAAAGACAGCGAATTCCTAGAGTCCATTGACCAAGCAGCCAATAGACTGGCCAATGGAGTGCCCAGTGGCCCATCAGCACCTTCCACTATGAACACACGTGAGAATCTAAGAGCTGGAAGCTGAATCCCATCCTCCAGGCTCACTAAGTAAAGAAGCATCACTTCGTGGCACAGAAGGCCAAGAGCTCCCGGGCTGCACGCCTGCTTTCTATCACCAATGTCTTCCACAGTCTCAAATCTGAGTCAGTTTTTATACCATGCAGCAAACAGCACATCGACTCCGAAGCACACACGCTGATAACATAATGTCCACAAACGACTAAAGATAATAGAAAATCCACAGCACAGCAAAAAGAGAATCATCACAAGCTAGACTTCCCATAAAACCCATTTTGGTGGCATCAACTCCTACAGAAGATGACAGAGTGAACGCAGCATTGTTCACACTGTGTTTATGTTTTGTGTCTTGTGGAAGTTCTGTCATTAAAGACAGGGAGGAAAAGTCAGCTAGAAAGCTAAAATACCACACTAGGGCTGTTTCTCCCATTCTACTTGGGGAAAAAAAAAAACAGGATTGTTTATGTATAGAATAAATAAATAAATAGTTTTATTCTTATTAAGAAGAAAAAATAACCAGAGTACTCATTGAGTCAAAATCAAGGCAGATAAGATCTCCCTTTTAGGGTTCTTCTTCCCCTGATCCTTTAGAAAAGCCCACAGGAGAACTTAAAACCCACAATGCAAATGATATTATAATGAAGCCAGGGTCTTCTGAGGATGCGGAGCCTTTTATAGTGCACGTGTGTCATCTTGGCAAGCTCTGTGGTGCCTTAGCTTCTGACAGAGCAGAAAGAACCTAACGGCAGCTCCAAGGACGCTAACCACAAGGGCACGTTCTGTCCACCAGAATGCCCGCTACCAAGCTGAGTTCCCTTGCTTAGCTCATTGCTAACTCCTTGCCCACCTCCTTTTCACTTCCTTCTTCTCCTTTTTATGAACTTAGGAATATGAATTCTTGCTACCTGTCTAACCCAGTGTTCCCTATTGCATATTCAACAGTAGTTTCACAAGGATATCATGCCAGAGAACTAGACATCTCTATTTATAACGATTTTGTTTAAACAAGCAAGGCAAAAATAAAATTAAGGAAATTGGAATTCAGAAGAAAAGTCGCAATGTCTATATACCCTGTTAAAACCAGACTTGAGAGATCCCAGCACCTGACTGTGGAAACAGAAATACACAGTGGTGTGTAGTTAAGCATTTTCTGGATTTTCAGATGCTGGAAAACACACCACACCCCAAAAACTTAAAGGCTTAAAATAGCAGTTTTATTATCTCTCATGGTTCTGAGGTCTAGAATTATCTGAAAGTCTTTGCTCTCGCGTGTCTGCCCCTCCCTGAGAAGCCTGCTTGGCATCTCTCTCCACAGAGTCTTTCCAAGTGAGTCTCTTGGGCTTCCTTGCAGTATGGTGTTCTCGATGCAGTCACACTTCTTACAGGGCATCTGGCGTCTCCCAGAACACAGAATGACAACTCCAACCTCTTAGAGACTTTGCCACAAAACTGCCAAAAACTCATTATTGTCATGTTTTAAATGCCTAAGAGTTCATGACCCAGGCAAAAAAGCACAGGCCTCCTACTTCCCAATGGATGACTTGACTGGACAGCCAGTACTAAATGCTGAGATGGCCTGGCCTGACCTCCATTACTACGCGTAAACACGCGCTCCCCAGGGATGAGAAGAAATTAACGGGGAAGTTAGAATCCCTGCTCACCTGGACCAGTTACTTACTTCAGGTATTTTCATCTTGCTACCAACTTCTAAGACGTGGGGATGTTATTAGGAAAAGAGACAGAAATGAAAAGACTTTGCTGACGGTAATCAAACGTACATATTTATTTACTGCACGTGTTTAAGAATGCCTACTGTGTAAATACGTAATACCATTATCATTCTCACAAAAGCACAATAGGTTGAATTTCAAATCCAGATCACTATAGGTTTACACAGCTCATAGCTTCAGGCGCGTCTTCCTGGTGAAGGTGGAAGACAACTACACAGGACCATGGACAGATTTTCCGAGCACCGGCGAGAATGCAAAGTTGCATTTGAATTCCTGCTGTGAATATTCATTTAGAGGATCAGGATAACTTTGGGTTATTTTAAACTAGCACCAGAAATCAATACTACTAGTACCATAGAATATACTGCATATAAAACTGCTCATTAAAGCCAGGCAGGCGGGGAGTTGCTTCCAGTGAGGCCGACTTAGCAATTACACAGATGGGCCTCCCCACCAGCATTTTTTTAATGAATATCTCTGACTTTCTGGGCCTTAGAAGAACACCCAATGGAGAAGGTGAGAACCTTCTGGTTTCCGGTGACTATTTGAAGTCCATAGAAATTAGTTTTCTAAGAATCTTTTCTTGTCTCCTTCTTGATAACAGCAACCAACACAGGGGTTTTGACTCTGATGTCTGGTTTAGGAAAAGTGTGTATCAAATCTGCCGAGAGACTCCATTAGCACCCCAACCATCCAACTAAAGTCTGTCCTTGCCTCACAGAGTGCTGCTTCCTACTGAGGTCCAGGCACGAACGGGGGCACTGGCCCCTTCTTGATTCACCGCCATTGCGTCTACAAACTGAACCAGCAGAGCAGCTGCTTGAGATCGGTGCCGACGGTGCAGGGAGAAGAGAGAGTGAACGGCACCATTGTGGAAACTGGGTTAAGAAAATCCCAGGGATAAATACAGAACTAATTAGAGTCTTCAAATTAATATGCACAAACTGAAATGAATTTTCAAAGACATTCCTCTTTTCTTGCTGCCGTAATTTAAACCTTTTTTCTGCAGACCAGCTTGTCATGCTGACAGAAGTTCTTGGTGACAGAAAATAATGATTTTTAAAAATCACAAAAAGGAGGCTGGAGAGTTGGTTCTGTGATTAAAACACGTACTGACTGCTCCTGCAGAGGACCCACGTTCACCCATGCTGACCCTGTCAAAGTCACTATAACTCCAGCTTTAAGGGATCTGATGGCTTCTTCTGGCCTCCCTGGACACCCCACACAGGTGGCACACACCTATATAGACAGGTGAAAATTGGTAAAAATAAAAATAAATCTTTTTTTTACAAATCACAGAATGCTATTAATTGGGCTTCTCTAATATACCAGTTGGGCACTATGAAGCCATCACTACCCGCATTTCACAATTGAGGAGAACAAAGCCAAAACTCTTAGAAGCAACAGGCTGGGCTGGGTACAAATGATTCTCTTCTTAACTACTTACAAAGTATAAAATGACCCCAGCTCTTGTGAGTAGATGAATCCGCGTAATTCAATTCCAGCAATCACTGTAATAACTATGTCACATTGGTTCGCTGTTACAAGACCTCTCAGAGCATAGTAAGTTTAAATAACTGAAGATATTTTTGTTATAGAGGTCAAATAAAAAAATCATAAAAACTCAAATAATGAAGGCTGCAAACCAGGCGACTCAGACACATGAGCATCCTATCCCTGCGCCACCGGCCAAGCGTCTCGGAGAGCTTTCCCTTGGCACAGTGTGAGTACTCTGTGACAGCATGGGCTAGGGAACTTTGAGAGAGAGTTTCTACAGTCTGTATTTGTAAGTTAAGTAATCAATGTACGTTTTCCTTTTACTTTTTACCTACAGATGTAGGGGATGAAATCAGAAAATGTCTCTATTCTCTATGGTCTGCAGATTTCCTCAGTGCACTGCTACAACTTGAAAGAGAACAGGCTGATATGTAGATCTGGTGTCAAACCTCAGGGCTGCCTGTTCTGGGTGGAAACCTGAGAAGTGACTTCATTTTTTAAACATAACTCCCACCTTCATAAAGTGAGCTAATAACTGAAGTTACCTTGTATGGCAATAAGAGGATTCCTCCTGACACAGCTAAATGCTAAGTGGTATTAGCTAAATGTGATAGTCAACACACATTGTAGACTTGGAAGGATTTAGAGTCCCCAGAAAACACATCTGGATGTTTCTACAGGGTCGTTAGCAGAAAGGTTTGGTGGGCAGGGAAGACCCACTCTGAATGTGGGTGGCACCATGCCAATGGCGGGGGTCTTAGGTGAAATAAAAACAAAGAAGGGAGCCCCTCTTCCTCTTTCCCTCCCTCCTTCCCTCCCTCCATCTCTCCTTCTTCTTCTTTCACTCTTCCTCCCTCCCTTCCCACTCTGCTCTTGATTGCAGACATGATATGATCAGACACCTCAAGCTTCTAACAGCGCCTTTCCCTCTGTGATGGCTGTCTTCTTCTTCTTCTTCTTCTTCTTCTTCTTCTTCTTCTTCTTCTTCTTCTTCTTCTTCTTCTTCTTCTTCTTCTTCTTCTTCTTCTCCTTCTTCTCCTTCTCCTTCTCCTTCTCCTTCTTTTTCTCCTTCTCCTCCTCCTCCTCCTCCTCTTCCTCCTCCTCCTTCTTCTTCTTTTTCTTCTCCTCCTCTTCCTCCTCCTCCTCCTCTCCCTCCCCCTCCTCCTCCTTTTCCTCTTCCTTTTCCTTTTACTTCTCATTCTCATTCTTCTTTTCCTTTTGGTTTTATGAGGCAAGGTTTCCCTGTGTAGTTCTGGCTGTCCTAGAACTCACTCTGTACACCATGCTGGCCTCGAACTCACAGAGATCCACCTGCCTCTGCCTCCCGAGTGCTGGGATTGAAAGCGTGTTTCACCACTGCCCAGCCTGTCCCGCTTCTTAAACTGTGAGTCAGAACAGACCCCCCATCCCTGGGGTGGTTTCTGAGGCATAATTCTTCACAGCGGTGTATAGTGTAGCACACACTACACTTACAAAATCAATTTTTCCAGTTCCCTATCCACCACAGTAGTGGGTATGTAAGCTACCTACCAGTCCATCTGTCCATCTGTCCTTGCGAGAGACTAAATAAGTACCCTTGTTGTATGTATATGTCACAGTAAGAGCTGGATCCTGGCAGACAGGGTGCAGCCTCCACAGGCTATCTTTAATACTAACTGGGAGAGACAGGGTTTATAAATGCTTTTAAATGAGATGATTATGGAAGCTATGCTCCCCAAGTCTGCCTTTTGTGGTTTATGCTATAGTTCCCCTTCAAAATTACATTTCATGAAGTTCTTATAAGTTACCTCAGCCACTAAATTATTAATTCCTTGACAATAAGAATGACACTTGGCTGATCTCTCTCTAGGAGGCTGACTAACCATGGCTCACACAGGGTACATAGTTAATAAGTGGCTGCTGAACTTTTAAAATTATTCTAATGTAGAAACAGAATGACTAAATCCTTGAGTTTTTAAGTAGTCCTAATTAACCTCTATGCTATGAAGTGTAATAAGGAACAAATATATTTGAGATTTTACAACTTTCTCTGAAAAACATTTTATGAAATTCTTAATACTCTTCACAAATTAAAAAAAAACATTTTTGAAGAAACAGAAAAGGGAAAAAATCAAGGCATTCTTTCCACACATAAAAACCTCAGTAAGTGATACAGTGAATGGATAGCCTGCCTTACGTCAGGTTGAACTGGCGTGGGCAGTGTTTAGTGAGAGCTTGGACAAGCTCTCATCCACCTCTGCTGCCGAGCGTTGGGTCACACATTGCTTGGCAGATTGTGCCCAATCATGACCTACAGCAGCTTCCTCTGTCCTGTCTTCCCACCCTCTTCAAGGAGAACTCTTGCAGCTATTTATCTGAATAATGATTGAATTGATTACAGTATTGTGAAAGGCATCCTCTTATAGTAACATAATTTCTTTCCACTTTTTCAACTTCTACTTTGCTTCCGTCTTTATCTGCAAATGATGTAGGATGTTTTCTATATGCCATGAATATGTGTTTCTCTCATTGGTTCATGAGTAAAGCTGTTTCGGCCAATGGCCAGGCAGAATATAGCTAGGCGGAAAATCAAAACAGAGATATGGAGAGAAAAAAGGCAGAGTGAGAGAGACATCATGCAGCCCCAAAGGAGTAACATGTCAGGGCATCACCCACGAGCCACAGCCTTGTGGCAATACACAGATTAGTAGAAATGAGTTCATTTCATTATGAGAGCTAGCCAGGCCTATGCCTGAGCCACCGGTCAACCAATTACAACTGATGATATTAAACCTGTGAGGTGGGCAGAGAGAAACCAGTTCAGTTGAGTCAGAGAGAAGTCCCCATTCACATGAAAATCTTGACCTCTCTAAATCATTGGCTCTTTCTGGTCTATCCCCACTACCGGGTAGTCAAGCCTGCTCATGCCTCTCATGATGTACTAGCACCCCTCTGTGACAATGCCCAAGAGCATCGTGGAGTGGGGCTTCATCCCACCACCTCCCCGCAACCTCAGAGCTTTGAAAGACGAGCTTTTCCTAAGGCATTCCTTCGAGACACACTCTGACCTAGTTTTGTGCTGTCAATCCAAAAAGATTCAGTCAACAGCAAGCAATGTTGTATGTGGCTTTAACGTCAGCCATTAGTCAGGTCGCTAAGAACTGCCCCTGCTTGCGAGACTCCCAGCTTGTTTATTCAGCTTAGACTCAGCTGCCTAGGAATAGTCCTGCCCACAGAGGACTGGCGCTTCCACCTCAGTCCTCAGTCAAGACAATCTCTCATGCCCATGGATACAAGCCAGTATTATCTGAGGAATTCCTATTGAGGTTCCTTCTTCCACGATAACTCTAGGCTTTGTCAAGTTTACACTAAAAGCTGACCCGGACACCCGTGCATTGACAGTTCCAGTTCTCACTGAACACTAGGAAAATGGCTGAGGTCCTAAACATGGCGTAGCCTCCACCCTGCCAGCACATGTCTGCTTACTCACATGAGTGTGCACACCTGACCTCAGGAAACAAGGTGCAGCACCTGAGGAACCTGGTAAATGTATCCCTGTGAGACTGGAACTCCTGGGAGGAAGCGCTCAGCTCATGAGCTAGGAAGCACCCCCTCTCTGGAGCCATGTCTAGCACCGTGTGGAGCGATGCCATTGCTGAACTCAGGTGTGCACTGTCCCGTTTGGTGGCTGCAGGAGGTCAGGGTAGTTTTCAAACGTTGGAAAACCTTCTGTTGTTGAAATGCATTCATTCCCCCTCCATTGTGTCCCTGCCACAGGTCAGTAGCGACACACGGAGATGCTAACCTCACATAGAGCCTGGTTTGCCAAGAAACAAGCAGGAACATGGATCTAGAAAACCCTGCTCTCCCAATTATTGGGAGGAAGTGTGTGGGAAAGACTTAACTTCTCTGGGCCTTGTGCTAAATTGCAACACTGAATTCAGAACAAGAGTAAAAATGGCAGAACATAGCTTGAATCAACTGCAGAACATTCTGGAAAGACGGTGTGATTGCACTGTCATTGAATGAATTCTTTTTAGAAGTCTTAGAGAACACAGAATTCAGTGCACTCTAGACAGGCACTTACAGGCAGTGGAGACTAATAAAGTAGCGGAAGGTACACGGAGAACATAAAATCCCTTATCTGCACATTATACACATGCGCACAAATGCACCACCATTTACAAGTGTCCATCCACTGCTGTGGATTACTAAATCAGACTATTAATAAAAACATAGTAGTCATATATTCAAAGAATGAATTAAGTGATCAATTTGAACTTCACTTATTCATTATGTTTGCTAAACTCTACTTTCTCAAATTTCTTTGAAGGGGGGATTTTTTTTGTATATTCTTAAGGACCTGTTTTCAGAAACAGAGAAATAAACTTACTTTGAGAATCAATGCATTCATCGAGTACCTAATATATCTGTTAATGAAGACGTCTAGACACAGCAATATAAATATGTATAACACAGGGCCCTAAGTTAGCTCACAGTCCAGTGAAACTGTAAACAAAGAAAAATGGGTCAGCAAGATGGCTTTCCTTCAGACCTGATGGTCTGAGCTCCATGTCTGAGACCCAAAAAGTAAGAGAACTGACTCTCACAAGATGTCCTCTGAACACACAAGCTGCATGCACACATGTGTGCACCATGCAAATAAATGCTAAATCCCTATTGTGTTTGAATAGGAAATGTCCTTGGGCTCCTCTATTTGAATACTTGACCCCCAGTTGGTGACACTCTTTGGGCAGGTTCCACAATCTTTAAGAGGTAGAGCCTTGCTAGAGGAAGTACATCTCCAGGGGTGGGCTCATTCTGGCCTTGCATAAAAAGGATTGAGTTCTCCACATACTAACTCTTCATAAGCCACTGACGTTAGTAGTTGAAACCTCTCTAAGCTTGGCATCTTCATCGGCGCAAATGAGAACTCTGGACAAAGCAGTCCATCTGCGTGCCCGTCCCGAATCTGCTCCAATAAAAACATGTGATTCTAACTGCCATCTAAGCCCCGGTTGAGCCTGCCTATGCTATTGCAAGCTGCCATGGTGACAGTTACAGATGCCTTAGCCAATGCTGCAATGAGCCAGTGTATGACACTGTGTCAACATGTGAACGGTATTCTTATTGCACAGCAATAAAAGCCTGGGCACACAGTAAGTAGAGAAAATGACTGCAGTCACTTATGCCCTTTCAAATCAAACTCATCAATTCACTATAAACTGGTGGGATAAATTCAAATGCACCCCCAAATAATAAATGATTAATTTGTGTTTTTGAGAAAACATGGAATTAATGTTTGTTTTTAATATCCATAAGCCAATTTCAAAAACCTTACTTTAAATAACCTTTCAAGGGGCTTGAACAATAACTCAGCCGCTCAGAGCACTGACTGCTCTTCCAGATGACCTGGGTTCAATTTCCAGGACTCACATGGCAGCTCACATCTGTCTATAACTCCAGTTCCAGAGGATCAGGCACCCTCACACAGATAGACATGCAGGCAAAATATCAATACATAAAATATAAATAAGTGAAACATAAAAATAAATAAGTAAATTAATAACCTGGCAAATACCAAAAACCTAGTACATATACTAATAATTCTCAACTAAATGCATGCTGGTAACGTAAACAGCAACACTAGTTCACATGTGTACACGTGCCAATCCTTAAGTATCTCTTTGGCCACTTCTGAAGAGAAGTGTATATACCTGCACTATACCAACTACAGCAAACCCAAGCCAAGCCATGTTCCTATACCACACAGGCTTCACCTTTAACAGTCCACGGCAATTTTCTCCAGATTAAAAAAACAAATTTGTGAATCCTGTCTCCTCTAAACTCTCTCAAGCCTCCCCTGTCATCCTCTGCTCCCCGATACACACACACACACACACACACACACACACACACACACACACCCCTGGCCCCTGTCCTTTGTCCCCTCTCACCATACCCCGGCACTACCATGTGTTCGCTGTTTCCTGACAGGACCACAGATGTCTGAAGTCTAGCCACAAGTACAGGAAGCTGAGGCGGGGAGAGGTGAAGGTTACTGAAGGTCAATCAATAAAGAGTAGATAGCACTAACAAATGGAAAGCAGGTGCAAGGTCTTCAGAGGAAATTCGAAATGACCTTGACTGCTCCAAATCAAGACAGGGTGTGGGTGGGTATCCAGACCTGCGAGGGAGCTGAGCTCAGTGGTCTCCTTGCCTCTCCAGGACTGGGTTCTTTAGCTATACAGTGGAATGCGGTACATACTGCCCCCCCCCCAGGCTGCGGTACCTCGTGCATGGGGTACCAGTGCATGGGGGCGTGTCCATAGATGGCAGCTGTGTGCTGGACATTTCCAAAAGCTAGAAGAAAGGGTTTGTAATGTTCTTCCCACAAAACCTTGAAGGGACAATGGTTTAACCTGGTTTAAACATTATGTAATGTCTGCATGTACTAACACTACACACGTCTACATGTATTAACATTACACAATGTCGACATGTATCAACATTATACAGAACCCGGTAGGTGTGCTTTCTGACCATCGGTTTAAAAATAAACATGAGGACTACAGCAAATGCTAAGTGACTAAGAGAATGTACTCCTCTTGTGGAGGACCAGCATTAGATAGATTCCCAGTGCCAACAGGCTCACAGCTGCCTGGAACTCCAGTTCTAGGAGAGTCCAACAACTCTGGCCACCAAGAACGTCTGCCTTCCTGACAGACAGATACACACACACACACACACACACACACACACAGTTTAAAAAAATAATAAAACCTAAAGTATAAAAATGTTTAATTATAATTTAAGTTAAATTTTCAATTTAAGGTCTAGTATTATTATTAAATAATAAATTGTTAAATTAAGGTATGTTGTTTAAAGTACATGTCATCTCGTAATTGCTTAACAAGCAGAAGCTCTTAGGACACCCTAAGACCAATCTCCCTTAGCTACCGTGTCTATGTTCCTCCACACAGATTAAGTTCTAAGATGCGCTGTAGCCACTGAAAGCAAAGTGAAAATCAAGCAGAGCATTCTTATCCGCTATAGTTTACAGTCTCCCAGGCAGAGATAGACAGCAAAATACTCAAGCTAAACACACAGCATTGAAGGTGTCATGTCCTGTGGAGCTGCGGTTTACAATGAGAGGCCCTCTAAAACTGATAACAAAGACTCTCCAGAGGTGAGAAGCCATGTAGATGTTTGCAGAAGAGCATTCTGGGAAAGACTGGAGAGTCTGAGGAAAGGGGGTGGTGTGTGCTATTGAATGGTGGGAACGGACTGGGCCTGACCTGAGAAGGCTTTATTACTCATTGGTAAGGAATTCAGCACTGAGGTGCTGTGTGGTGGCTCAGTGAGTAAAAGTGTGTTTACTGAATCCCTGGTAGATTTTATGCAACTGTACCAATGGTATGATCCAACTTAAGCTATCAGGATCACTTCAGTCTCCGCTGAGAATGCACTTGGTATCAAGGAAGGAGGAGAAGGCCTGTCTGAGAGTCCAGGGCCAATAATTCAGGACAGAAGGCAGTGGCTGGTTGACAGCAGTAGAAACGGTTGGATCCTGAGTCATTCTTTCAAGGGAATATGGCACCATCAGGATTTCATGATAGATCTAATGACCAGAGCACAAAACAAAGGAGCCAGAGACAGCTCCCTAGGATGTGGCAATGAAGAACTACAAAGGAGAGGGGCTCTTCACTGGAAAGAGCAAGACAGCAGGGTGAGGCCTTATCTCTCCTGTCACAGCTTCCTGTCCCTTACAGTCAGCACCAAAGGCCCCGCCCAGTTTCAGAATGAAAATGAGTCAATGGTAGCTAATGCCTTAATCGCTCTACCACCAGACACCACACCTTCCTGCGAAACTGCTCTGTGGTCAACGGCCTTTGCTTCCTTAAGGACCAGGGCCACCACACTGCTTCCTCCCTGTACCGCTCCTGCAGGGCAAGTGGAGCCTTCTACCCACCCTCCAGCACCTGCTATCCCCACTGTGGCCCCTGCTTTAGCTCTGCGGGGCTATTTCCTTCCCCAAAATTCTCCTCCTTATGAGCCCTAATATGTCACTGATTAGACCCTTTCTTCCGTAGCTGGCATCGTTTTCCCTTTCTCCTTTTCCTTCCCTTAGGCATTCTATCCTGTGAAGTCCCCTATCTGCCTCTAGGCTGCCCCGCCAGGACGCCACACTGAGGTTCTCCACTGCTTTCTGAAACAGCAGCTCCAGCACCCAGTTCAGTGCCCACATTGACAGGACAGTCAGGCTGCCATCCACTGGGCTTCTGCACTTAGTCGTCGCCGGTGTTCTGAGCTCTGGCTCCACAGCCACAGTCACGCATCTGCAGCCCTCCCGGCAAATGCACCAAGCCTAAGCTATGTGCCCTGTCTTCATTGTCCCTCCACTGCAAGCCGCTTTATTCAAATGACCCTCACAGGCAGAGAATGATAGCTATGCATGGAAACCAGTCAGGAGGTTCCTCAAACACTAAAGATAGAACTACCATCTGCCCCCACCATACCCAGCTCCTGAGAACGCACGCGCCCTTCAGAAATCCAGTGTCTCCTAGCCTGTGCTCTTTTGTTTTCTCCCAATGTCCAGGCAAAAGCGCCCTTTCCTAGGGTCTTGCTGGTCCTCCAACAAGCATTTGCAGCCACCCCTCCACGCCCTCGCCACACAGTCCCTCTGGTTGTTGACTCTCCCAGGTCTCCTTTGCTCTCCCAGTCCACCCACACATCAAAGTCCACTGTACAACCCCAGCTTTTCCCAGGAAGTTGTTCACACACTAATCACAAACCAGCAAGACTGTTGTGCAGCTTTCTAGCCCTGCACACCCCAGGATTTCTTATCCATATCCCTGTGTGGCCTCCACCAGCTATGTTTTGTGAAACTGCTGGTTCTTGGTCCCCACACTACACTTTCTGATGACGTCAGAAACCCCCCAGGTGAGACTACCCGGTGTTTACCTTTGAGAAGCACTAGCTTGGAAACCCTTGCCTTACAGGCTTTATCTTGCCAGGCGCACAATGTGCACAGTGCCAACCGCACTATCTATGACATAACTATTCTTTGGAAAACCGGTTGTGCCAATGCTGCTTCCAGCAATTTCATCACAGTAAATACCAAGTGAAGCTTATCTCCAAACATTTGTTTTTGAAAAACAAAGCAAAAAGCCATTACACTAAATAACAAAAGGATTCGTGTTTTTTTTTAACCAGGAGTCAACAAAAGTAAATTAAAATTGTTTTAATTAAAAGATCATTTTAAGTAAGTATTAAGTAATTTTTATTAGTCATAAATAATTTACTGCTATTTAAACTAGGAGGGATGCTTCTTTTGTATTTCTTTTATGTTTCAACTTCAGATAAATAGTTGTGAGGTTTTCAGGCAGTGTTTAAATGATGAATACAGAAGGAGGCTCAATAAAAAGGCCTCTGAAGGGAAGAACAGACCTTGAGTATAAACGGGAAGCAGAACCAAGCCACGCTGAACTCAACATCGTGCTTCCCGAGACTCCAGGAAAGACGGGTTCCACATTTACTTAGCACAGCCAGTGCCTTGGTTTGGGTCTTGAGCATTTCCCAGAGGCCCAGGGCTTCAAAGCTTGGGAAGTGGTGGAGCCTTTAAAAGGTGTGGCCTGGTGAGAGGCCCTTGGAACTGTGTCTTTCAAGATACCCCAGCCACTTTGTCCTCCTTCTCCAGTCCTGTCATGCAGGTGAGTGAATTTGTCCTCCCGTGTGCTCTGCCGGGATGCGCTGTCCCATAAGACTCCAAAGCAACCAAGGTCGGTAACCCAGACATCTGTGACCCTGGGAGCTAAGGAAACCTAGCTCTTTAAAACTTAGTTGTTCGGATATTTGTTACAGGAGCAGAAACTGACAGCAGGCCCACTCTCGTCATTTCCCTCTTTCAACTACTGTATTTAAGAAGCAGTCAGTCCAAGAAGTCCCCAATGAACACGTTGTCTCAAGAAGAGAAAGAATGGTGAACTGGGAACGTGTTGGAGTTAGGGTTTCTTGTGTTTCCCATCCCTCTCAGCTACTCCGGGAAGAACACAGCAGTAACTACTGTGCTGGGTCTTCGCATCGCTTTCTAAACTTACCTTGTGGCATTTTACTGTCAAAAATGTCCCAGCTTCCATGCAAGGCCTCTTCCTTTAATGGAGTTGTTCCCCTTACTGACTAGGGAGATGAAACAGGCATGCCAAGAAGTAAACAGAAGTCCCCTCAAAATGGGGGCTTATTTACTTTTAGAAATTATTTATTGTTTTTATAGTACTTGTTATTTTCACATATTAACTTTTAAAATCTTAAAATATTAAAGGGTAGATTTTTGTTACATGTAAGCATAATATTCCAGCTCATGTCCACCTCTAAGAGAATTTTAGTTGTTGCTGTATTTTTTTAGCATGTGTCACATATTCAACCCACACAACTATGAGAAAGAGTGAAATTGCTATTCCCTAGACCCACAGGGTAGAGGGAGAGAACTAACTCCACAGTTTGTCCTCCGACCTCCACATCCCCCACCCAAGGAATTACGTATTCTTAAATAAAATACATCTTTTACAATGTGTTTTCCCTCATGCTCAAGAAGTACTATGAAAAGAGATGGTCGTCTTGAGATGGAGAAATGATTAAAATACGACTAAAAACTTAAAAAAAAATACCCCAAAATGCATCATATAGGGCGTGTGCAGTCCAGGGAGATGGACCCAGCAGGCTGCTACCCAACAGTAAGGAAGTCAGCCAGGAACAGAGTTAAAAGCAAGAGCAGTAAAGGCAAAGAAACAAATCCAGGTCTCGGGGAACACAAGTGGGCTGACTTCTAAATAAAACAGATAAAAGGAAATTATATCTGTACTCAACAACAAAAAAGTCCCTTCAAATATTGCTTTTTAAATCCATACGATTAACTAGCTAGAAAACCAAGTAACGCTGATGCACTACAAAGGAACCATGCAACCCCTGTTTATGGGTGGCATGCAAACCTATGAGCCATCTAAAAGTTCGGCAATATACACAGTGACTGCAGTCTCCAATTATTGCTCAGGAAAACAGACAAGAAAAAATATTAAGCTATACATGAGTTGATAAAAAATATGACACATATATAAAACATTACCACAAAACAAAATCAGTCCAGAGATGAATTCCAGCTAAGTGAAAAACAAACAAACAAACAAAGCAGAAAAACTCAGAGAACTGAAGTGGTAACAGCAGGAAATGAAGGGCTGTGCATAATAATCAATTTAATGTAAAACGCAAAAGGTGCCCTGAAAAACGCTGCATGTGCTCTGTTTACTCTTCTCACTTTGTTTCTGTTTTTGTGTGCTTGGAGTTTATTGGGTATAGTAGTTTGAATGCACTTGGCACCTATAAACTCATATGGAGTGGCACTATGAGGAGGTATGGCTTTGTTGGAGTGGATATGGTCTTACTGGAAGATGTGCATCACTGTAGGGGTGGGCTTTGAGATTTCTTATGCTCAGGATACCGCCCAGTGTTGAGTCGACTTCCTGTTGCCTGCAAGATGTAGGACTCTCAGCTCCAGCACCACATCTGCCTGCATGCTGCCATGCTCCCTGCTGTAATGATTATGGACTGAACCTCTGCACTATAAGCCACCACCTCAATTAAATGTTTTCCTTTATAAGAGTTGCCTTGGTCATGGTGTCTCTTGAAAGCAATAACAACCCTTACTAAGACAGTGGGGGCCACTGCTAGGAATCAAACTCAGGACCTCATACATTCAAGATAAGTCTCTATTACTAAGATATGCTCCAGTCCAACATCTCTACAATTTAATTTAAAAGGTATATATTTTTAAAAGGGGCATATAATATTAAGCTTATAGCAAGCAAAATAGCAAAGTTCTGGGACATCCAGCAGAAGCATGAGATCGTAGTAAGAAATGAAGTCTCACTCAATTCCGCAGTACATTGAGCATACTAAGTGACAGATTGATATATATATATATATGTGTGTGTGTGTGTGTGTGTGTGTGTGTGTGTGTGTATTCAAATTGGAGTTGCAAAATTGAAGAAGAAGGAGAAGGAGGAGGAGAGGAGGAAAAGGAGGAGGAGGAGGAGGAGAAGGAGAAGAGGAGGAGAAGGAGAAAGAGGAGGAGAAAGAGGAGGAGGAGGAAATTTGTAGTGGCATTTCAATTGTACTTTAATAAATAGAGACTGCCTGAAGATTTGAGAGTAAAACAGTCCCACTGGTCAGCCTTACAGACCAGATTATGGTAACATACACCTTTAAATCCAGTAGCCACAATGACACACACCTTTAATCCCAGTAGCCACACTAGTTGTCATAGAAACTGGGCAGTGCGTGTCTTTAATTACAGCAGTGCACACCTTTAATCCCAGCCCTAGAGAGGAATATAAGACAGGAGCAGGAGGGGAAAGAGCTCTCAACACATAGTCTTATTCTGAGATTCCTGGAGGCAAGATTGCCATTTTCAGACTGAGATTGAGGTAAAAGGCAATGGCTGGCTGTTTTGCTTTTTGGATCTTCAGGTTGAATCCCTGAAGTTTCTGACCCTGAGTTTTTATTAATCATGATTTAGAAATTCATGTTTGTTATGTAGTCTTGAACTCTTGATCCTCCTGCCTCATCTTCCAAATGCTGCAATTACAGGTGTTTGCCACAATGGGTAACACCCTTACCTGATTATCCTTCTAAAAGAAATTTAAAGTCCTTTTGTCAGATTCCAAATTGGTTCCTACCTGGTGCTTCCACTGCATCCCTACAGTACTGGGAAGAATACAAGTTTCATCACTGTGTTTTTTGTTTTGGATCATGTGATTCCTGCATGTATTCATGTCTTCCTCATGTCTCTTGACAAATTTTAATTCTTTTCTTCATATAGGACCTGAAGATTTTTTACTAAAAATTTTGTTTACTAAAATTTTGAGACCATATCTCAAAAAAAATACAAAAGAATGTTGATTTGAAAATATTTACTTTGTATCCAGCCATATTTCTGAACTATTATTGATAAAAATTCTTTCATTCATTTAATTCTGGTTTATTTCATATTTTCTCTTGTTTCTCCTACATATGCTCTTCTTTTGGTGGTTACGGTTATATTAATAGTTGTTATATTAATAATCAGTCCTCATCTTAACTCTGATGCCCTTGCATCATTTTTAAACATGAACGTGTACTAATTAAGATTTTTGTTTGTTTGTTTGCAACTGTGTGCAACAGAAAGCACAATGAAGAGAATGCCAGCAGTGTCAACATCGTAGTATAAAATAGGATGAGGTAGATCAGTCCCAGAGTCCATTGGGTTAGCTGGTCAACAGCTATGGAACCTGATCTGGATTATTTGGATGTCCCAGAGGTCCATATGAATGAAGGTTTTCTCCCCAAGAAAGAAAGATTAGGGTCTGGGGGAGTCTTTGAGAGATTGGTGTAAAGGAGACCTTTTGATGCTTAGCCCTTGAAAGGGAGGAAGACCCCAATCTCTCAGTCACTCTTCTTCCTGACCCAGGCTATAGTTTTCTTCCTGTGCGCTCTTGCTATGACATGAACTTTCAGCAGAGTTTCAAAGCAATGTGGCCAATCAACCTTGGGGTCAAACCTCCCGAACCGTGAACCAAAGTCTTTTCTTTGGAAATGTACAGTTTGGGCTATTTCATCATAGTTAGGCAAAGCTGATCCACACAGCACCTGTGTTGGTTTTTCTGCTAGTCTTTGGGCTTAGTAGTGATGATTAGCAGACAGGGCAACAAACCAGAGCAAAGTATCAGTTTTTATAAATGGCCCACATCCAAGCAGTGAGTCTCTTCAAGAAGTTCACATATAAAAGGGAGGGAAACTTTCTCAAGAGCATCTACTGAGGCTCCTCCAGCTCCCTGATTAAACACCTTGTGTCATAGGACAGTGATGGCACATGCTTTTAATCCCAGTACCCAGGAGGCAGAGGCAGGAGTCTGAGGTCAGCCTGGTCTCCAGAGTAGGTTCCAGGACAGCCAAATCTACACAGAGAAACCCTGTCTTAAAGAAACCAAAAAATATAAAGAGAGAGGGAGAGATAACAGCTTGTGTCACATGCCTTGCTCCCTGGTTGGTTTTTGTCAGAAGCCTAGATATATCTGGGGTTCTCCATTGAGGAATTGCCTCCACCAGATTGGCCTGTAAACAATCTGTGCTGCATTTTCTTCATTAGTAATTGATGGGGGAGGGTTCAGCTCACTGTGAGCAGCTCCACCCCTGGGCAGGGGTCCTGGGGTGTATAACAAAGCATGTTGGAGAAGCCTTGCAGAGCAAGCCAGTAAGCATTGTTTCTCCATAGTTTTGCCTTCAGTTACAGTCATAGTTTTGACTCCAGGTTCCTGGCTTGAGTTCCTGCCATGACTTTTCTTCATTAATGAACTGTGACCCAGGGTCTACAACCCTTTCCTCTGCAGTTTGCCTCTGGTTATGTTTATCACAGCAATTGACACTTGTTTACAACCCTCATCAAAGGAAAATGGAATCAGTAGGACTGTCATGGTTTCCTCTATTTTCTCCCTACTGGGAGGGGGATCCCTACCAGCATGCTAGAAGTGAAAACACACAAAGAAATTCTGAGCTCAGCTAACAAGAAAAAGGATAAGGACTGATGAGCTGGCTCATCAGACTGCTGCCTAGCCTAACAGCCTGGGATCCATGACCAGGATTCAGGTAGATGGAGAGAACCAGCTCCACAAGCTGTCCTCTGACTCCACGTGTGTGCTCTGTGGCATGTTAGATGTGTACACGTGAAAACACACTTAGCAAACAGACCTTTTTAAAAGGGGGGTGGGGTGACTGTGACCCAGTCCTGCCTGGTGAATCCTCCTGACTTCCAGCCGCCTGCACAGACCCCAGTCTCCAGGCTTGTTCTGGTCACACATCCTGTATGCTGACTCGGGCTGATAAATTTAGCTCTCACCGCTCGTCAAAGAAACCTCTTTGTGCACCAGATGGAGATGAGTACAGAGACTCATAATTGGTCAAAAGCAGAGTATACGAGACTATAGGGTACAAGGATCTGAGAGCCCCATAGAAGAGGGGCAGCTGGCCCATCTGCAACACAACCCCTACAGCCCAGGCTCTGAGAACCCCATAGGAGAGGGGCAAGGTGATTGCTAGAGCCAAGGGATCTCTACCTGTTGCTGGTGTCCCCTAGGCATGACAAGGAAAGTACCCCCATGTCATCTCATGATATGGTTGCCTGTAAAATCAGTATAAAGATAAATCTTCACATGGCAATGTGAAGACTGGAAATCTGATAGGTCTTACTCTTACAGACAGAGCCACAGCTGGCTAAGGGCTGCTGCAAGAGGGAGCATCCATTCCCCCCAGCGACAATATCCTACACAGGTTTCTAATCCCAAGCAGTCATCCCTGGACACACATGCATATGAGCAATGCTAAACAGACTCAATATGTTGTATATATGTGAGCACATATGTATGTACATACATGAAAAATAGTGAAATTTGGAGAGGAAACATGGAAGTTTGATGGGCAGTGATATAGATACAGTGTTCATGAACAACGTTCTCAAAAATTAATTTTATAAAAGAACACATTTACACAATGCCGTACTACACAGTGGGGAAAAAAATGATGATATCTTGAACTTTGCAGGCAAATGGATGGAACTAGAAAACATCATATTGAGTGAGATAACTCAGATCCAGTAAGACAAATATAATATGAACTCACTCATAAGTGGCTTTTAGACATAAAGCAAAGAAAACCAGTCTGCAAATCACAATCCCAAAGAACCAAGACAACAATGAGGACCTTAAGAGAGACATACATGGATCTAATCTACATGGGAAGTAGAAAAAAAAAAAGATCTACTGAGTAAATTAGGAGTTGTGGGGATCATTGGAAAGGGTAGAAGAGGAGAGAGGGAGGAAGGGAGAAGAGCGAAGAAAAAGATAGAGCTCAATAAAAACAACAAAAAATATCAACACTGACTTTGAATGTACTGAATACTTATTATATATCTGCATTATGGAAACACTGTCCTGCGACATAGGTTTTTAATATCTGCAGTAGCCTTATGGCTACATATATTACTAGGTCCATCACACAGGACCTAGTAAAAAAAAAAGCCAAGAGATTTTATAAAAACCAGTTGCAGGTTGCTAAGCCAGTAGACTATAATGCCCTTATGACGATCCAGGAAGTTCAATTTGGAGGGACCCTCTAAATCATTCTGCAACCTAGGCCTCTTAGCAGAAATGAGATCAGCTACAAGTTCACAAATGAGCCCGAATGATCTCATGGCTACGTCTCCTGTAGGCGACTCTGTGGATCTGGGAAAATAAAGGTCTAGCTGAATTCACGGGCAAGCTGTTGTTTGGAGAACCCCAGCCGATGCCATTGTTAGCCATCCACAGTCCAGGTTTGAGAGGCCTGGGAACGGTTGAAGATGATTCACTTCTGCACAAATCCGCAATGGAAGCCTACATCGACCTCAGCCTTCCTATCTTGACAGGAAGACCTGAGCCCTCGCTGTACTCACCAGCCGGGACGACTTAGAGAGGTTGCCCGTTATCTCAAATCTCCTAAAATAATGAAATAGGTGTAGCAACATCCATGACAGTTCCCACTCCTTTTATTACTGTCCCAAAGCATATGAAAGCTCAAATTCTATTAAACCCATGGTTATAGGCAATCTCTGAATAGAGATTAGTGCCTGAAAACAGAGGAGTTGATTTAATTCACTTGATTTCAAAGAGTCGATCCAAGGAATGCATAGTCTTTTACAGTCAGAGTTGGTTACTGTGAAGCACAAGCTCTCTCTACATTTTAAAAGGAAGAAACATAACAAGGGGGGCTTGGTGGAAAACATGGAAGGCATGATAGATTTCTACACAAAGCGGCAATCAATCAGAAGACCTGATGCAAAACTTCCACCACCCAGCTCTGTCCCCGGAATGAAAAAGCCCAGTCTTCGTCTGCTATAGCCAGAGAGACCACAGAAAGTGTACGTTCACTGAGGCTCACCAAAGCCTAGAAGCTGGAAAGGAAAGAAACATACAAGTGTCATTATAGGCAGAGGAAAGGGGCCCTTGCATCAGCCCTGGAAACCTGCTTCACAGCTAAAGCCTGCCGCTGTCGCTGCGAAGCTCTGATTCCGCCACTCTGTGCACTCAACACCAGAATGAAGGTCAAGGTGGGCTTCTCCTGTCCAGAGCACACCACTCTCATGCGGGTCTGTGTCCTCCAGCCGCCAGGAGATGACAGTGAACCAGGGCTCCATTGGAACCACCAGGCTAACCCCTGCTTGTATCCAAAACCTCTGAGCCATCTCCTTCCACGCCACCCCCACCTCTGAACTCCACGTGAAGACCTGCAATGGGCAAATACCTGTGCCTTTCACAGACTTCTAAGTCGCAGACTTTAGAGCAGTGGTTCTCAACCTGGGGGTTTAATATGGGGGGGGACCCTAAGACCATCTGAAAACAGATATTTGCATTACAATTCATAGCAGTAGCAAAATTACAGTTATGAAGTAGTAACAAAATAATTTTATAGTTAGGGGTGGCCACAGTATTAAAGAGTCACAGCACTAAAAAGGTTGAGAATCATTAGCTTCAGAAGCTTTAGAAGGTTCCAGATGACTTCCTTTAGCAAAACTTGGGGTGCCTACAGCATGCTCCGATGACAACACAAAGGAAGTCGCTGGTTTGAGGCTAGCTGATTAATTGGCCAGCTACTCTTTCTATCCTGAGGGGGCACAGGACCATCTTCCTGCTCTTGCTGGGGCAAATCAAGGCCTTAGAGAATCCAAAGAACTCAACTTTCGCACTCACAGCATCTTGTCCCATGCAGCCATTGACCTATCTCCCTTATGAAGCCCACAGTTAGGTTTATGGCGCGTTGCATTAATGAACTACCATGAAATCTGAAGAGGACAAAGAACCAGCATGTGGACCAGGCCAACCACCTGAAGACCACTTTCTGTTTCTTCTCACTGACATACAAAGGCCTGGGAAGTTTCTCCAGTGCCAAGAATGATGTCTAGCGCTGCCTTCGACAACGGTCTTTGAATTTCTCACGAATCCCCTACACTATGTCAAAGTTTGGTTTTCTGAGAGCACAATCTTTCCTGTTAAAGGTTAAGAACACATAACATTTTACAACAGTGCCCCCTCCACTTGGTGCTTAACAGGAAGACTCCAACTGGGATGACAGGAGAAGTTCCCCACTGTGAACTCTGTGCTGAGCCAATGATGGGACACGCAGATGTCAACCCACACTAACCCACCCTTTGGTGTCTCGGTAAAGGCTCTAATGGCTATGCAGTCAAACGATTCTAAAATGAGAGAATTGGGTGACACAAAGTATAAACAGAGCAAGAGAAAAGTAGAGTCTAGAAGTAGAGTCTAATATTATCCAAGGGATCAGCCTGAGAGCCAGCTGCAGCTGGGATGTTACCGCAAGAGTGTCTAAGCAAAAGAGCATATGCCCTGATCAGGGTGAAGCCAGGGCGCGCAGCGCTGACTGCATCCCAGCTGCTCCCTTGTCAAGTTCATTATTCCAACCTCAAGTTCAGGCTCAATCACAACCTCACTGCAGCTCCAAAAGTATCAAAATCCATCCCAAACCAAGAACACACCTCCCTGGAATGCACACTCTAGTTCTGTCCCTAAAAGGGTGTCTCCACTATGTCATTTGAAAGTGGGGTATAACAAGAGCATAGAGTTTTCACTTTATGGTTGCATTTAGTAGGCTTTAAGAAATCATCCAGACCCTGGTTAAAAACCAGGGTTTATCATTTTGGAAAAGCCTGTCTCTACCCCTGTAAAATTAGAATAGTACATCACTACAAAATGTGATTTCTTTTCTTTTGACAACTCAGTCCTATTAAAATGGTGAGTTCAGTGCTTGTCACATAGCGAACGGTATAAACTATCTGTACCTTTTATAGCATGTGGAATATTATAATAACATAAATATTTAAGTGATGCATAATAAAGTTATTACTGTTGCAGTAATATTAGTATTGCTATTATTAGCTTTGCTGTATAAATTACTATGGATCAATTCGAGTACCATCATGTGTTCCTGTGATCTAAGAGCTGCAAAGCTAATGACCAGTTCACTGTATAGAAGCCCTATCCTAACTGAGGTGTGAGCCCCTTAATTAAACCACCTGCCTGCCAGGCCCTCCCTTCATCAGTACCTGGCACAGACAGCCACTAAGGTCTCTGTTAGTATGATGAATTTTCTTCCATCTAACTGCTTTGCAGTAAGTTCTCCCTCCCTCTCCAGTATCTCCATGCCTTGCAGGCAGCTCTGTGTCTGTTCAAGACTATGCCAGCCTGGAGGAAAGATCACAATGGTCCTTGGCACCAAGCTCCTCTCCAGCTCTGCTCCAGCTGTTGAACACCATGAGCCTCCTCTTCCCCCATTTCTCAGGGGTTCTGACCACAGTTGCTGCTCCCATCTGCAACAGCTTCCTTGGACTACCAGAGCAAACCCCCTCTTCTCCTTGGGATTGCTACTTCCTCCCGTCTTCTAGTGATTCCCTTCTCACTGGAAGCTCCCTTTGCTTCGATGAAAGGAACTGCTTTGAACTGCTTGTCCTCCCAGAATCTCTAGGCGGACATCAAACATCATTGAACTTCACGCAAAGTGGTAAGTGATGAATCTAACTCTTCTAGGTTAAATAAATTATAAAATATGGAGTGTCACTTGTGACACCGCTGGTATCAGGTGAGGGGCTCTCAACAGGACACAGCATTCTACCTTTGGATAAGCTGCATCTCATGTGTCCATGGCTGTCAACCCAGCCCTCATTGTGCCTACCCTTTAGGACGTGTAAGAGGCCTAAATCCGCTAGGCAGATAGCAGGAATTGAGGCTTATCACAGTTCTCTAGCACAGAGGTACAGATTAGTAGGGCCCAGGTTTGATTTACTCAACTACAATTTACAAATCAGATTCGTTAGTTTAGTCTTATACAGTCCTACAGCTAAGCAAGAACAGTGAACATCCAAACATCCGGTCTGCAATCGCAAGATACAGAATCTACAGGCTAAAGTGATACACAAAAGATGCAGAGGGTCTTTGCTTCCCTTCTTGCTGTTGTGATGAAATACCCCAAGAAAAGTAACTTCTGAGGAAAGGTTTTAGCTCATGAGGGAAGGCTATAGACTGTCATTTTGAGGGGAAGCCACAATGGCAGGAGCTTGAGACGGTTGGTCACATGATCTCCGCAGTCAAGATGCAGAGAGGAATAACTTGATGCTCACACTTTCTTCCTCCCTCATTGTCTCCCTGTTTTTTTACTTTTTTTACACAATCCAGGACCCAAACCCAGATTCACCTGTAGGTAGTTCTTTCCACATCACCATAATAAAGACAGTGTCCCCACAGACTATACACAAGCCACCCTAACTGGGACAGCCCTTGTCCACTGTCAGCTGATTCTAGGCCATGCCAACTTGACAGTTAAATACAACCACCACCCATGCTGAGAGTCCTCTACTCTACTTCAACTAATTTTTTCCCTAAGAGTTGATTGTTTACAATACATTAAACTCACTATGTAACTCACAACAATTCGAGAAATATAGAAGAAACGGTGACTTGCCTATAGATTTTGCCTATAGGTGAGAGCTGATGGCACCACAGAAGGGTGGGGAGTGAGTTAGCTCGCAGAGGGCTGGCCACGTGAGGAGCGCAGCTTCTGCCATGAGTCCCAAGAAGTATTCATTTCTTGAAAGAAAAGACAAAAGGATACCCAGACAGAGCTTGCCTTCGCAGGGATTACAATGTCCTCCAGGGGGAAGGAGAGGGGGACAAAGGGCCTGCTGTGACATGGTCTAGAGAAGAGGTCCAGGCTGGGGGAACGGCATAGATACTAGAAAAAGCACCAAACTCCTCGATAGGAGAAAGCTAGCTAGGAATGGCTGCAGACAGTGCATCCCGGTCCTGGCTCCAAAGCCCTTCTCTTCCCAGTAAAGCCTCATGACCTATAGCACCTTCACTTGAAGGAAACCATAACTCTGTAAAGTGAGACATGCTCACAGGAGCACAGGGTCCCAGGCAGGCAAGCAGAAAGCAGCAGACAGAGCTGTGGTGGTTGATAGCTCAGCGTTTGCCAGGACGTCAAGGAGGCCTGGGTGCAATCTCCAGCCCCTTGGTTTTGTAAGAAAATAGTTTGTTTTTTAAAGCCAGGTGTGCACACTTGTACTTCCTAGGCTGAGAAGGTACAGATGGGTGGGATCCTGGGGATCAAGTTGGCCAGCCTAGCCTACATGGTGAGCCCCAGACAATGGAAGACTGTCTTAAAGGTGGTGAGCAGCAGCTGAGGAACAGTTCCCAAAGCTATGCTCCATAGGTCTCTTAGCCCACACCTCAGCTTCCATGTCTCTAAAGTTCAAATCGTGGGTTACTGCCGAATGTGGCTGCAATAAGATGACACTTATTAAAACCACAGTCCAGGGTTAGCTGCATGGGAAAGAGCTAAAAGAGCTGCACCTTTCCCAGTACATGCAACATTATGAATGTCATATGCAATAGTATAAATATTACACATGTGCAGTCACACATGTGCACATACACACACACACGAAACCAGAAGGTGGCCCCAGAGTCTGCCCCCTCCAGGTGGTGAAGAAGTGAGCTTCCTAGAAATGCCACTTCGCGGTCTGATGGGGATTTGCCCAAGTGGAGCTGGCCCTAAAAGAAAGCATAGTCCAGCATAGCACGTCTGTCTTTACACTTGACTCAGGTGTGACTGAGAGGCCACCAAACTGGCTCATGTCATCTTAGCACATCTCTGTCACTCTAAAGAGACCCATCATGCCCACCTGCAGTCTTGTCTTGACACTGGCCTGTTTTCTGTATGGATTCACCTTCTCTGGAAGAGGCATACAAGCAGAATCACGCAAAGTGCAATGTTTGTATTTCATTGCTTTTGTAGAATTTTTAAAAGATATTTTCCACATTACAGTATGTATCCATACTTTATTTTTATTGCCAACTAGCATTCCATTTCATGGAATCACATTTTATATCCCTTCCTGTCAGCTGGAAGATATTTGAGGGGTTTTGCTACCTTTTCACTGATATGAATCAACTCTACTGGGAACAACCATGTGCTCACTTTTAAAAGGCTGTACATTTTCACGTTGTTTATGTCAGTGTCTAGAACAGCAATCACTAGGTCACATAGAGAGTTTCCCTTTGATCTTTTCAAAAATAAGCTCAACTCCTTTCCCGGGTATCTGCTCACACTATTATCCCATCCGTAATACAAAAGTAGACCAGTTTATCTATATTCCAAGATCTGTTGTACCTTTAAATTCATCTCTATATCAGCTGTGGATGCAACCACAGGGATGGCACTGCCCAGAATGGGCTGGACTCTCCCTCATCGATAACTAATTAAGAAAATATTCACGGGCTTATCTACAGTTCAATGTTATGGAAGCATTTTCCCAATTGAGGCTCCCTCCTCTCAGATAACTCTAGCTTGTGTCAGGTTAACCGAAATCCATCACTTTGCAAACAGGCACATGAATTAGGAGAGAGCGGGCACAGCGTGCACCCTCTTCCCACAGGGAGAGCTCACCACTATCTGGAACCTAGTCTCTGCTTCAGTAAGGTCTTATTTCAAATATCTCCCTGTTCCACTGAACTTGCATCGTTCTCTGCATTCAAAGAGTGGCTTCCTCTGGGGAGGACCCCTTTTTGTTCCTAGCAGTGAGGACCTCAAGCAATACCAGTTTCTGGCGCAGCTGGTAACAGGGAGGTTTAGGTACTCAGCTGGTCAGGTCCCCTAAGACTTCAGTCACGCAAAGAAAACAAAGAGAAAGTGGGAGTTAGGAAGACCTAAAGAAACACTGCTCCTCTTCCCCCGGTCCCTCCTCTAAAACGTGCAGCCTTCTAAATCCCACACGTACCGTTCTCCTCCCTAAACAAAAATGGATTAGATTCCAGGAATGATGGCTACAGCAACTGCTCACGCAGGTTACATCTTCCAAGTGCTCCCTGATAAAACAGACTATCTTTCAGGCCAAAAGTCCCAGGCATGTCCAGACTTTAGACACTATGGCAGGATGACATGGCCATCTACAAAATTCATGCTTGAGTAGCATGCAGTCGAGTTACAAAATACAGCTGGTACTCCAGTCTCATAACGTAAGGAAGCTTATGAGTTTGTTAGGTCAAAGTTATAGCCTTCCTAGGAGACAGGTTGAACACCCCTGGATCCTGCCTGCTCCAGGCAGCGCCTGGGTACTGAGTCTAAGCAAGAAACACAGGTCTTTTTTTGTCTTTCCATAAAGAATATGGAGTTCTCACTGCCTGATTCTAGGCCTGTTGTTAGATGAGAGAGGACTAGGGACTTCGGAAGGAGAAATCAGTACTCGGTTTTGACTTTGGTAAGTGTTCTAGGCCCCAGGATCAGAACCATCAGGCTCCTGACACCCAGAGCGCTGTGTGTCCGTTGAGTCTTCTGAGTTCAAGTGAAAAGTCGCTTGACCAAACTCAAAGCATTCTCCAACCCTGTAAATGGCTTGAAGTGGTTTGAAATGCATAATTTCCTTAGGCAAGGCCTATGACATCACTGTTAGGTAGTTAGTCACATATAAGAAAAAAATAGCAGACATTAGGCAGGCATTTCTGTTGTCACTGTTTTGAAATGGTCTCCTGTAGACCAGGCTGGCCTTGAACTTGTTGAGAATGACCTTGTTCCTTCACTGTGTGCCTCCAGGTGCTGAGAAGGAAGGTGTGTATGACCTCAGCTGATCTGCGTGGTGCTGGGGATCTAAGGAGGAATGCACACTAGAAAGGTACTACAAACCGAGCTACAAACTCAGCCCCATAGGCAGACTTTAGAAATAGTAGAAGCCCTGCCTAAAATGTAGTTTGGTACAGTGGCCTCTTTGGCTATTATCCACTTTCTCCCCTTGGGAATATCATCTATTCTATACTCGGCCCTGTTTGTATGGTTTGAGTTATTTCTACAGACATCACAAGCACCAGAGGAGACAGGGCGTCCAGCTCAGGCCCCAGTGAAGTCACTGCCACTAGAAGAGAACGTTCCCTCCAGTATTCCAATATTTTAGGGGACTGAATATGCTACCCCCTTTGAGAGTAGTTAATAGTCTTGACAAAAATGGTTGAGCAACTCACTTCCTGATTCCAGTATCTAAGAAAGTTGGACCTCTCCCCCAAGTCACCAATAACGGGGAAGGCAGAATCATCTTGAACAAGATTTTTATTCTTCTGTCTGACCATCTCTTTTCCCTGTCATAAACATGTCCTAAGGAGAGGTCCTCAATTGGCCTTTTCAAAAGCAACTTCCCTAGCAGTGCATGAAATAAAACGCATAGTCCCTGTCAAGCTGTAGGGACACCTGCCTTGATAACCATCATTGGCACCAAATCCCTTCCAAACCAGCAGACATGCACCATAACCAGTTTGCTTATCTAACATATGGGGACAGAACAACAACCTGGCGCATCACTGTGACTGACAGAGAAGTGTTTATCGGTTGTTACAATAAAATTCACTGGCTTCTCTCAATAGGGAAATTCTTTAGCTTTCCACAAATATATTCTGTTTTCCCGGTGTAAATAAAAACTAAAACAAACAAACAAAGTAGTAATGATTTGGGCTCTGTCTTAATGACTTGAGTTCTCTTCCAGCTGCTGTGAGAAAAATCCCGACTAGGCCTGGAGATGCAGCATAGTAGCGAAATGCTTGCCCAGCACGTGCAAGGCCCTGGGTTCAAACCCCAGTGCCACCAAAACCAAAATCAAAGCAAACCAAAACTGGCAAAAAATGACTTAGGGAAGAGAGGCTTTATTTCAGCTCAGGTGCGGGTTATAGTCCATTACAGCAGGAAGCCACAGCCCAGGAGTTAGAGGGTGTTGGTCAAGTCGCATCCACAATCAGGAACAGAGAGCAATGCGTGCACTTTGGCTCCTGCCCTCCATTCTCCTCTCCTGCCCAATTCAGAATCCTCTGATGGTGCCACCCACGGGGGTGTGTTTTTATCATGTCCATTAGTTTAATCAAAATAGCACCCCACAGACATGCCACAGGTCTACACAATCCTTAGTGGAGATCTCCCTTCACAGGTGACTCTAGGCTGGGTCAAGTTGACAATTAACTTAACAACCATCACAGTCTGCAAATAGAAGTAAGGTCAAGAACATGTAAGTATTGATTCCCTTTTTACAACAATTGATTGCTTGATTCATTGACTGATTGATTGGTTTTGTGTGTATGTGTGAGTATATATATGTGCACATGAACATGTACACATGGACGTAGTGGTCAAAGGTCAACTTTCAAGAGCCAATTCACTCCTTCCACCATGTGGGTTCCAGGGTTGAACTCTGGTCAGCTTAGCAACAAGGACCTTGACTCACTGAGTTATATTGCTGGCCCGGGATTCTGCCCCGGATTCTGCCCCGCCCCTCCACACTTTTGGCTTCCAGGCAAATGCCAACACCTACTGGGGCTTTAAATTAAATCCACATTTCTATACAGAGACTGACACCAAAAGGTTCCATCTTTTTGAGCATGAGAGGCTAGGGTTTTTATTTGTGTGTGTGTGTGTGTGTGTGTGTGTGTGTGTGTGTGTGTGTGTATCCTGAATAAACTTATCAGTTAAAATAACATTGTCAAGGAGATGACTCAGTCAGTAAGGTACTTGGTGCCTGCTCTGCTCCCATGAGCATCTGAGTTTAATTCCCAGCGCCCCAGACAAAGCCAGGCCTGGTGGCATGCATTTGTACTGCCAGAACTGGGACGGCGGGGACAGGGGGGTACCTAGCAGCACTTGCTCATCAGCCCATCTAGCTGAATTGGCGAGCTGCAGATTCAGTGAGAGACCATGTCACAAAACATAAGGTGGGAAGATTTCCTCCACACACTTGCACACACACCCCCATCACTCAAATCCACACACATGGCTACAGCACGAATATACATGTACACATGCACTACAAGTAAAGGGGGAGGAGGGGTAAATCATAGAGCATAGGACACCATTTCCTGAGGATCTGCCACTGCTGAGGTCTCTGAGCCTGCTGGGCAAGCAGCACAGGCCCTTGTTCTGCTCACTATCCAATTCAGCAAACTTGAGTCATACCTATAAGGAGACAATACTCAGACCCGTGTCCTACATAGTGAGACATATTTAACACAGTCAAACTGGAGACATTAAAGGTGTTTCCGTGTTTGTTTGTGGGTTTTTTTTTGATGCATTTCTTTATGATGTAGCCTACCATGCCATTTCTTCTGTTAACCCCAGATAGAAATTACTAAGCCATAGGACACAGCCACGCCTCAGTGCCCTTCACTACTTCATTTAACTTACTACAGCAGCTTGATCTTAGGCCAGGGCACACACTAGAATGGAGGAGCTCATTTTCAAATTCATGTTGTTTGTGTTTTGGGATCTCTGAGGACCAAAGTCACAGTTGATAGGAATCTTGACATGAGCAGATTGCGCCAACCAGCTGGGTCAAGCAAGGGCACTGATAGAGTGTGGTAGGCGCCAAAGCCACCCTCAGGCTTACCCGAGCATCCCTGGACACCCCACTCTTTAAGCGCCTAACAAGGCATTGCTTTCCAAAACACAGTTAGCACCAACTTCTGATGTGGACATTTCTCATGGTTCTGTTCCGGATTTAACTGCATTTTCTATCCAGATTATAATCAGAGAGGGTGTTTAATTGGATAATGTTCACGACTACTTTGAAGATATAAAGTACCCCACAAATGCTAAATATTATTATTATTGTTTAAATACAGTTTGCAATTACTGCTTACAACCCATTCCACCCACTTCCCTGCTGGAACTTGATTACAGGCAGCTCCGAAATACCTAGAGGTAAATTGATGAAACCGCGTCCATGTGAAGCTCTGCATTTTACCCCGGGCATAGATAATTTGTAGGTATTTTAAGGCGAGGCTTGGCTCATAAAATTCAGTAAATCAAAGCAATTGGCCCTGCAAGATGGACAGCCAGAGTTGTTTCAGTTTTAATAGTTTCGTACTTAAAGACCAGGTGGAGGATCAGGGTGGACTCCAGAATGCAAGCTCTCTCTGTGTGTCTCTGTCTCTCTGTGTGTCTCTGTCTCTGTCTCTCTCTGTGTCTCTCTCTTCTCCATCTTCTACTTTTCTCCTTGTTACCTTTTTTTTTTTCAGTACTGATGATCAAACCCACGTCCTCACCTGGGACAAATTCTCCAACTAAAGTGTGTTCTAACTTTCTACCATAATCCTACAATACCTAAGGTCTTATTTTAAAAAAAAAAAATGTTATAGTCAAAGATTTTTATAGGCAAAGATTTTAAGTAACTATCTGGGAGCTAAAGCCCTGAAAACAGCCCCTGTCCTCTGCTGGCTTCTGGCTTCATTTGTGATCTTGTGTCAAACCCCCAGATGCAGCATTCCCCAGTTCCTGACCCCAGAGGACAAAACTGTGGGTTTGACACCACAAATCACCTAACACAAACTTGCTTGAGCATTTTCCAAACATGGCCAATTTGCTGTGAACGCTGCACAGGGAGGGCAGTGCTAATCCTAAAAGACTTAAGCTGTGTGATCAGGTTTGCATTTTTGGTTGATGTTGGATAAAATGGCAGTATCATAAGGAAGAAACTCCTGGAAAATGATTCCTAACAGCAACACTATGATCCTCAAAGATGAAACTTGGATGCAATACTGAAGCTAAGATCCAAGTTCTTCAACTAGATCGGACCTCATGACCAGGGTCGTCCATAAAATGACAGCCAAGTGGGTCCCAGTGCGGGAATGACTTTGGGGCCCCTAGTCAGACATATTCTCAGTCATCTGGAAGCTCTGTGACTTTCCTGTGGTAAATTAATTAGTTTTTGTAAAGTTTTCATATTTGTTTGTAAACGATACTATATACATCCTAGGATATTGAAAGAAATTTAGCAAGGTTGAGAACTTTCATACCTTTACCCTAAATTACACTCCCAAGACATTACTCTAGGAGATGCTGATAAAATAATATTTATCAGAATCTAAAAGCTTGAAGCAACCTCAAACTTTGTCGATAGAAATATTACAACACATCTTAGCAATAAAACTCTAAATAGTCTAAAAACATGATTAGAAAATTAAACATTGGTTAAAAGTCGATTATATACTAAACATTTTAGTCCTGATAACAATTCTACATATGACTCCTTAAGATGAATACTAAAATCTTTATAAATAAAATGATATGATATTTCAAAATCATATGGAAAATGAAGTGGTTAGGAGCTTTGGGGAAAGATCAGTCATGAGGAATGTTAAAGACAGATACTTGTCTACTTGGTGTGTGTATTTTCTTAATAAGAGTGTTTTTGAGACTTAATTCAAACTGCATAAAATTTTCTCTCTTGAAGTGGACAGTGACTTTTACTGTATTTACATGGCTGAATAGGAAGGGGACCATTTAGACCATGGGCAGTCACTCCCTCCCTCCATGAGCTCCAGCAGCCATTAAATCCCTTTATTTCTCCATGGACTTTCCTAGTCTGGAAATTTCTCAGAAATGCGGTCATACGACAGGTGTTGTGGAGTCTTTCACTAGGCTAATGCCCAGCCATGGGGCAGCACAAATCAGCGCTTATGACCTGTGGCTAGTCCACTCCGCTCTCTGCCGCTGTGATAATCCATGATCAAGAGCAACTTAGGGGTAAACATGGTTTATTAGACTGACAGTTCTGGGTCATGTCCATCACTGAGGGAGGCTAAGGCAGACACTCAATCAGAAACCATGGTCTAGTCACTGGCTCATGTTTTCTTACACATGGGTTTCCAGACCCATGGTTGAGGGACGATTCTGCCCACATTGTAGGCCGTCTCACGTCAATCTTCCATCAAGACAGGCATGTCCACAGGCCAGTCTGATCTGGGACATCCCTCAGTTTAAGTTCCCTCTTCCCTGATGGCTCTAGGCTGAGTCAAGCTGACAATAAAAAGCTCTGCACAAGTGATAAACTGTATATTACTTATTCATTAAGTGATAGGAGATGAGCTTCCTTCTTAGAGCTACATTAAAGATCCATACATATTTTAATATGAATATATGTTTTAACTTGGGCATACACTAGAAGTAGATTGTTGAGTTAAATCATAAGTTAGCATTTTGAGAAACTGCCCAATTATTTTCCCAGTGCTATTTATGCCTGAATTCTGCTGATTTTATGTAACTTTAAAATACCCTACGTAATATTTTAGTTAGGGCTTCTATTGTTGTGAAGTGACACCATGAACATGGCAATTCTTATAGATGAAAACATTTAATTGGGGTGGCCTACAGATTCAGAGATTTAGTTCACTATCATGGTAGGAAGCACGGTAGCACACAAGCAGACATGGTGCTGGAGAAAAAGCCAAGAGTTCTATCTACATCTGGATCGGCAGAAAGCAGGAAGAAAGACACTGGGCCTGGCTTAAGCATTTCACACCCCAAAGCTCACCCTCAGTGACACACTTCCTCCAACAAGGCCACACCTCCTAATAATGCTGCTCCCTAGGAGCCTGTGGGGGCCATTTTCATTCAAACCTACACAAGGATATTTTTAAACCATCTAGAGACAATCATCAATAGCATGGGGAAAGCTTGATTACTAACTTTGCTTGCTTGCTTACTTGTTTTGCAAGTAGGAATTGTCTTGCCTGCACTCTATCGGTGCACTATATCCTTGGCCATCTTTTTATTTTTTTTATTTTGAAGCACAGTCTCTCTCCAAGCTACCCATGCTGGCCATGAACTCAGTTTGTAGCTCATGCAGAATTTGAATTCACAATCATGTTGCCCCAGTCCTGAGCTTACAGGCCTAAACCATGAGGCCCTGATAACAACTAAGTTTACATAACAGGTTACAGCTAATACATAAAATATAATCTTAATTCTTTTAAAGCTTTTTTTAGGTATACACAGAGAAAATTACTAATGTATCTCAAAGGTTATCGTGAGAACCAAATGGAACCTCTTTTTGCCTATTCATTGTTGCAAAAGTTTCTGTAGTGACCATGAGTTGCTTTAATGATAATATGAAGAGAAGGAGTTGCTTCTTTAGCAATTCAGAAGCCTTTGCTCACATTTAGTCTGCGTTTTGGGACACTGGAATCCTGGGCCATCCTGCTCATACACGAGTTTGGCTGCTGCACATATTTCAAGCTCTTAAAGTTAGACTCTCTTGGCACAAAATTATTAGCTATTCATTCATCTAATGAATTGCTTTCTCACTTACGCAGTGAGGGAGACAGATCCAGAACCTTGCTCACACTAAGCAAGCCCCCCACCACTGAGATATACGCCCCCCATGTCCCCAACTTCTTTTGTTTTAAGATAAGGAGTCTCTGATGTGTACAGACTGGGCTTTTGTAATCATTCTGTCTTAGCCTCCTGGCCTGTGAGCTTACACCACTGTATGGGTAGTTACTTACTATATGGTTAACATAACTGTGTTTTCCTCCATCCCATAGTTACATAGACCTGACCACTTAACAATTAAGAATGTTTTATTTCTACATAAAAGCGACTTTGCCAGCATCTTTGTAGCCACACTTTTCCAAGTTTATTTTTGTACTGTAGGAAAAATAGATTCTCCTAGATGACCTGGAAATTAGCAAACCAGTTGAGGGATGTAGAATAACAGGATCCCAGCTCTGCCTTTGGGGCTTCATCCTACAAGAGAAGGATCTACTCTGAGCTCCAGTGCCTACTTACAAAAGAGGTAAGCTGCATCACTAAGCACTAGATAGGAAGATTGATGGACAGATGTGTAAACAGATATCCAAACACAATCACCCTTGGGTTTTCATTTCATACTTCCTTAGTTCAATGATTCAGTGGCTTTATCTTGTGTTCTACTTTTATCAGAAACTGACACACAATTCCTTTGGATGTGTAAGGCAACATGAATAAATATGATCCTTTATCCATAAAATAATTAACTTCATAAATTGGACAATACTTACTGAGTATTTATCATATGTCATGTGTCATGTGTCATGTGTCAGACAATGTTCTAAACACCAGGATGATACATATGGCAAGATCTCTTTGAAAACAAGGCTTCCAATTCATGGGGTCCATATACATTTTTTTTATTCTAAATAGTCATAATTGCTTTAAAGACAATAAAACCCTGAGTAAAATAGTGAAAGGTCAAGTGACTATGACATGTGTAGCAAAGACCTGCCTCTCAGGCAGCACATTGCTCTCACAATCTGAAGAGATAACACGTCAAAGAAAACCTCTGTGGTAGGCAGTTTCTGGAGGGCACGTGGTGATGCTTGTCTCTGGCAATGTGTCTCCATGTAGGGGAGTCCTTCCTCACTGACTAGGGCTAACCTAAATTACAGACAAGATAGCAGGAAGTCATGATGTATGACTTCCAAGATTACATCATAAAAGACTGTTGCTTTTGTCTTGTCCACTGAGCCTGCACTACCTGGAAAGAGTTGTTGCCATGTCACGAGGATGCTCCAGCGTGACACCACAAGTCTGGGCCACTTTTCTTTCTATTGCCTTGATGACGACCATCACCAAAAGCAGCTTTGGGGAGGACAGGGTTTCCCTTTGGCATACATATCCTGAGTCCATTGAAAGAAACCAAGGCAATGCTTGAAGGAGGAGGCCAGAAAGAACACTGCATACTGGCTTGCACCCCAGGCTTGCTCAGCCTGCCTTCCTACACCCATTCGGGACCTCCGACCTGAGTGTGGCATTGCCCCCAAAGATCTGGGGCCTCTCACATCAATTTAAACCAAGAAAATGCCCTACAGACTTGCCTATAAACAGTCTTACGGAGGCACTTTCTCAACAAAGATTTCCTCCTCCCAGATATATCTAGATTTATGTCAAGATGACAAAAGTCGACCAACACAGACCGTCCGCCCTCTCCCAATCCCCTTCCACCCATTTCTATCTTCGTCAGGATAAATATTCAAGGTCATTTTACAGTGACTTCCCGGATATAAAACCCTTTCTACCTGTTATTATTTTTCAGTGAAGATTGATGTCCTAAATATCACAAGAATGTTTTTAAAAACTGAAAACACCTTGGTGTGAGCATGTGTATGCATGCAAGTGCACAGGCACGCACACACACACACACACACACACACACACACACACATGTGCATACACCAGCCTTTAGATTCTAACCCTCAGAATATGAAATCTCTCAAGACAGTATACGGAGAAAATTGAAGCAATTTTCGCGATAAGAAAATTCTAGAAACAAGGACTCTCCTACACAGGACTTGTCATTGTGTTTCTCATGATTACTGTTTCTGAGATTGCACTGTATGTAACAGGCATCCACTGGAGCTGTACCCTCCGTAAAAGGCATCCCCTAGAGTCACGCCACCTACGGAGCGTAATTGAATGCATGTTCCCTGAGGCTGTGCTGTGGCCCGCATGGGACTGCTTTTCTGGAGTTTCTGTGTCTTCTGTAGGCAGCAGCACCTCCAGACCCTCTACAGGACTGTTCATGTATATTTGTGAATATGGTGTTTATTGTTTTGTTGTGTGAAAACTCCTGGATTTAATCCCCAGGGAGATCCAACCTTCTCTGCTCTCAGGAAGCTCACTGTCCAGTAGCTGTCATCTAGGAAGGCACATCCTGAGTATTATAAGAGAGGCATTTGGTCAGATCTGTAAGTGTCAGAGAGAACGTGTACTTGAGAAAAAACAAGAACAATTGTTTGGAAATAGTAGCCAGTGTATGTTTATTATTGAAAGGCAATAAGGTAGGATGTGCCCTAAAGGCATCCATCAGGTGGAAGAATTGTTCTCTGTGTCAGTAGGAAGCTGGCTATTAGAATGAAGGACTGTGGTGGTAGATCCAGGTGAATGGGAATTAGTTTAGACACCTTGCTGAAGTGCAGACTTTGCTCCATAGGCTAGAAAGCCAAGGAAGGCCTGGTTAAAAGGGATGACCAGAAAGAAAACACGCTTTAAAAGACAGATGTGGCTACCATGAAGAAGCTGGTCAGAGGAAGGCGGGGGGCGGAGACACAGGAAGTGAGTCTTGTCGTGAGTCTTGCCCAGGGAAGAGTCATTACAGTAGCTACAGAGAAGAGTGGAGACAAGCAGACTCAACAATAGATATTCAGAAAGAATATTTATGCTTGGAGAGAAGGAAAGTATGTTTTCAGAATTCAGGCTATCTTGGGACAGCTGTGTAACACGAGGGCCGGCTTGTTGGGGTTTCTGTCCCGCCCGGTACCCCAACAAGCCAGCAAGTCCCAAGGAAAATCACACGGAGTCTACATTAGGTTATAAACTGATTGGCCCATTTGGTCAGGCTACTTATTAGCTCTTATAACATATATTACCCCATTATCCTTATCTATTTTAGCCACATGGGCTCAGTACCTTTCTCAGTGTGACAGCTTACATGTTGCCTCTTCGGTGGTCTGTGCAGGAGTGGCTGAGAGAGAGCTTCTGCTTCCAGAATACTCCCAGTCTCTTTGCTCCACCCCTACTTCCTGTCTGGCTTTCCCGCCTATACTGCCTGCCTGGCCAATCAGCGTTTTATTAAAATATGATTGACAGAATACAGATAATTCTCCCGCCATGCAAGAGCCGGGTGAGGTGAAAAGCAGGCCTGCCCTGCAGCCCCACAACTACACAGCTGGGCTCAGTCTGGATAAGTAGGAAGAGATAGGGGCATCATCTCTTTCTGAAGGCAGCAAACTTCCAACCACAGTGGAAGAAACCATCCCCCGGTTTCTCTAACTTTCCCGCTAGAAACCTCACATGTATACATGCAGAAGAACATTTAAGTAACTAATACCATGGAGATTTTCTTGAAATTCTCAGCATACTGCTAACTAGCTTAGATTTCCTTCTAAGAGAACTACACCCTCCCCCCCCCCCCCGTCCTGCCCAGGATGGAAGCAGCAATGTGACATCAAAGCAGCTCTCAGACCCCGGGTATCCCAAATTCTGTCAGAAGCACAGCGAATGGCTGCATTCAGGTGGGCATGGCCACCAGGATTCCATCACGGCAGCCCAGGAAGGCTGCTGTCACTCAAAGAAGAGTGGTGTCAAAGCAGAAAGGGCATGGATTCATCCTGGAGCAGAAGGGAGAAAGGGCCAACCAGCAAGACTCAAAATGACAAGCTTTCAAAAAGCCTTGGAGATAAAGGGATGGGGAGGATGCTTGATACGGGCAAAGCATCTGGAACGCTTTCTCCGATGAAATAGCCCATGACCTCCGAAGTAGATAATGATGCAAGCAGCAAAATCAAGACTGGTGTTAGACTTTGTGTTAAAGACTAATCCTGTTAATAATGAATACTAAAAAGGTTTGATTATTCTGCTGATGTTCTGCTAACTATTGCTGCACCCCCTTTTTCTTTTCTTTTAGATTCATTGCTGTTTCAACTGCCTGCATGTCTGTGTGAGAGTGCCATGTGGGTGCTGGGAATTGAACTCAGATACTCTGGAAGAGCCGCCAGTGCTCTTCACGGCGAAGCCATCTCTCCAGCCCCTGCTGCACCCTATCTTATTAGGAGGCCATGTTGTTGCAAAGAAGATACTTTTCACCATCTTGGGGGAATAAACTCATCGAGAGGGAAGCAGCTGTGCCCCTGCCATCTTAGGATACTGTTCTCAATCCATGCAACTTTACAAAAATCCTATTTTAGACCAAATTTAATTAAGTGCTCTGGGGTAGTGAATTAATAATGTTTCAAGAATTCTCTAAGACTCAAGAGACCCCTGGCCAGCTTTTAAACACTGGGCTATTAGAGTATCATTTTTTAAGTGTCCACTCCATTCCAGCCCCTCTGAAAAAGAAAAGCGATGAAAAGCTATGACATAGTAAAGGTGTTTGCATTTGAATAATGGGTCATCCACACAGAATAGGAAAAAAGACAAGAAAGAGAAATTGTTTTCATGAACTGATACTATGAAAGAAGCATAGTAATCTTTAAAAGGCGTCTGGGTGTCCTTTCTCCTCTAGAATGGCTGTGTATCCTAGAACAAAGCTCAACCGAGGAGCTGAGAGATGTGTACAAGGCTTCATGAGCTCCTAAGCTGGTCTGTCTCAATGCTATTGAAAGAGACACCTTCAGTGAAGAACACTGAGGATGGAACCGGATAGCAACCTCTGGCCCCCACAGGCATGAATACATGTGCACTTACATACAGTCAAAGGATGTGCCTTCTAAAGCGGACACAGTGGCACACACTCATAATCCCAGCACTCAGGAGGCTAAGGCAGATGTATTCGCAGTCAAGACCAGTCTAGGCTACAAAATGAGTTCCACACTATTCTTGGCTGTTTCTTACAACCTGTCTCAGAAACCAAAACAAAGGGAAAACATCTTTCTGCATTTTCTACTAGGTGCAGTCACTGGGATCAAATGTTGGTGAGCTTGAGTTACCCATAAAATTCTATCTAATGACATATTTGTATGTTTCTTTGTGACTTAAATGCTCTGCCCTAAAGTATTTGATTTTAAAATCCAGGGTAATGAAGACAAATGGTTGCTATCCGGTCTTGGCCCTACTGACACTTAAAGTGGCATAACCCAAATCACAGAACTTATGGAATATGCACAGAGAATCCAGAAGCTTGTGACCATTCCTCCTCATTTACTTACGCATTCAGTGACTGCAGTCAAGACATGCGTGCAAGCTTTCTGAATGAGATTAGTTTTTCAGTTTGGATGTTGATGGAGAGAGAAATGGCTAGGGACTGGAGAGATGACTCAGTGGGCCAGGTGCTTCCCACACAAGCATGAGGACCTGAGTTTGGATCCCCAACAGCCACACACTGAAAAGCTGTCTGTGGCAGTGATGGAAATGGGGGTAGAGTGGAAACAGGAAGATTCCTGGGTCATAGTGACAAGCTAGCATTGCTCCATCAGCGGGTTCAGGGTCTAGTGAGCGCAGAGAGGGCCTGGTGAGATGACAGCACTTTCAGAGGACCTGGGTTCAGTTCTCAGATGGCAACTCACAACTGTTTGTAACTCCAGTTCCAGGGGATCAGACACCCACTTTTGGCCTCTGCAGGGTCCCAGAAGGCACATTGTGCATGGGCATACATGAATATAAAAAAATTAAATTAAATTTAAAAAATAGAAGGTACAGAGAAATGGAGGATGTCACCTGACCTCAATCTCTGGCCTTTCCGCTCACATGCACACACATACACACATGCATGACACCTGTACACATGCATATATCAACTTACATATGCTTACACTGCACACACATATGGGGAGGAGAAGAGAAGGAGGAGAGAGAATGGCTAGGCCAGAAAGTCATGGAGGGGTGTAGAAAGGTGGGCTTAATTTGTCTAATTTTGTTCAAGTAGACAAGTATGCCTGAGTCCTGTCCCGCGCTGAAAGTATGGGATCAGCACCCCGATCTTGAAGAGCTGACACCGTGGACCAACTTGAAGAGAGCCCATGTGCTCCAGTTCCGAAATATAGTAATCTTCAAAAAAGCGTTCGGGGTTGAGCTCCCCTCATAGGCAACAGAGCATCATGGTGGATAATTTCATCTTCTAATACAGGGATGTCTGAAGCAGGCATGACTCAAGCACAGGTCTGAATAAGGGGATTGTTTGTTTGTAGTAGTCCGTGTGTGCGTATACACATTTTCATACACCCACACAGATAGAGTTTATGCCCATAATACTATATGTAATACCCGCATCTACAGCCACTGCCCAAAGCAGGCACGGAGGCCAGAAAGCTCACACACAGAGTAATGTGTGTGTCTGGACGGACCCCTTGGGACATGTTCAGAAGGAGACAGGCTACTGAGAGAAGTTGTCCATGCAGGACAGCCATCTGTCCTGTGTGATTTAGATTGTCATTTGCCTGCAAAGAAGGGACTGGAAGAAGGCTAGACAGATAAATTCCAAAGGTGCCTAAGAGCTCTGGTCATTTGCATCGATAAGTTCTCTGCTTCTAGCAGGTTTTCTACTTTCAAGAAAAAAATATTCCTTGACCCTGATCAAATGACTTCTCTTGCTCCCCACCCCAAGCAGAAAACATTTCAATGATTTCCTTTTCAACTATAGATAATACGCCTCGGAAGATGGAGGAGTTGGGAACCATAGGTTCTCTACTTCAGCTACTTTTATCCCCCTTCGGCTGCGTGACCTTGGACAACAGATTTCGCCTCTCTGGGCTTCAGTCTCCCAAAGGATACACGAGGGGAATGGCCCAGTGTTCTCCAGATCTTTTCTAGCTCTCGGCTATGTAACAGCGCCCTACCCAACACCCGAGATCTACTTGAGCTTCACAAGCTCTGAAATGAGGATTCAATAAATTGAATTCTGATGATTTATTTTCTAATGAGAGACCCCACTTCATTTCACACACACAAAACGAAACAAATAAGCAACAACAACAAACACTACCCAAACCTTGGGCAATTTAAACGATAGGGACTGATGTTGGCTGCTCTGGTTTGAATTAAGCATTGTTCCCATTTGGGGGAATTTTAGACGGGGCCCAGTCTGGGATCACTGGCTGAGAACAATGAGCCCCCAAAGTCAGAAGGAGAAAGGCCTCTCTAGACAGGAGCTGCTTTTAACCACCAAGCCCAGGGTTTACAAAGAGCATTGATTGTGTACATTAAAGAGCCACAGGAACGCGGAGGGACTGACAGGCTGACTCACTGACCTTGCCTGCATCTCAGGGGTCAGGCTTTTCCTCAGGAGGTGCGCTTTCAGGCTCTATGGCAAGCTTAGGAACCAGCAATCTCCAAATCTGGGGAGCCAGCCACCATCTACTCTCTGATGTGTGCGGCCCACCCACTAGCCCTGGGAGAGAAACCTACCTGCATGCCTCACCCACCACAAGACTGCCTGAAGCGCCCAGGCCTGCTGAGTACAACTGTCTGGCCATCTGCATAAGTCTTCCAGCCAGCACCTCCTCAGGCCCTGGGAGTAGCTGTTGGCCTAGCTCTTTGCATACCCCAGTGCAGGCAGAGAACTCATTGAGCAGCCTGGGTGACAAAGGGCAATCCCAGTGAATCATGCAAAGCTATCTGTTTCAAATACAGGTTACAGGGCACAGGTCTCCCTGAGTGGGACTCGGGGAGCTGTGATGACAGGTTCTGTACTTGGCATCTCAGAAAAGCTTGCCCACAGAAGCCAGTCGTCCCCCCCCCCCACCACCTCTCAACTTAAAAATCACGTCAGGGAGAATGATGCTAAGATTCTGGCTCAGCTAAATCACAAGCCTGGCTCATTGTTCAGGTCGCTACCTCTTCGCCACTCCTCCTTCCTCAAGTCTGGGGCCACTGGTCCACCTGATCAACTCACCCTCAGCAACTCCCAGCTGCTAGCAGAGCAGAAGCCCTGACAGTGGGTAAAAGGGAGCCATACATGCACTTGTCCTAAGCGCCCTCTCTGTTCCCAACCCCCACACTCAGCTGCCCACTGGTTCCTGATGTGGCCTTTGGGCACTAGAGGAACAGAGGGCTTACTGTAATCAGGCATGAATGAGCCTTTGCTGCCCCACTCTCACCGCAGCCCGTTTCAAAGGGCAGCCAGTCCTCAACCTGAGCACTGCCTCTCTGAATCCTCACCTCTCTGGACCAAAAGATAAGGAAAGTGCCAAGGAGTCAAAGTGTGGGCGGCAAAGAGGCTCCCAGAGCCTGAAGAAAAAGTATCACTTCGATGGACAGGTAACTAGCTTTTTAAAATGTCTGTGGAGAAAGAGGAAAGGGCAGGAAACACAGGTCAATGGCCCCAAGATTTAGCATCAGCCTAACAGTGTGTTCGGAGGACCACTGGCCTTCCACCCAGACCGGCAGTCGGTGACTTGACACCATCCCTTCAGGCTCAGCTACCCTCCAGGCATCAAGCAGATGCACTTGTTCTTTATTTTATTTTTAGTTCGGGAGAGGAAGAAACTAGTACTGAGATTGGTGTTCAATCTTTCTCAGATCCCCGCTGCTGCCACCGCCACCACCCCTTCTTACCCCCTTCCTGGCAGGCAGCATCTAATTAAAATGGCAAGAGCGCTAGGCTCCCTTCCCCGAAGGAGTGTGCTGGGATTAGGAGTGGGTGTGGGGAAGCGTCGAGGCTGCAAAGGGATTCCTGGCAGTATGATCTCCAAACAACAGCAAAATGGATTCTAGATCAGTAGAGTCTTATTCAATACAATGGAACCGGGGTCTGAGGTGTTTCGGGAGAAGGTAAAGGCAGAGCGATAGAGCTGGGGGAAGGGAAGGTGTTCTACAAAGGACTGGTCACAGACCCGGGAAACACACACACACATACACACACCCCCACGCGCGCACACACACCACGCACACACAGTCTCTCCAGGGAGTTCCGGTGTGGTAAGGAGAAGCTGCTAAGGCGTCCCTTTCACCTGCTGAAGTTCAGCCATAAAACTGAAAGGTCACAGTCACCGAGTTAGAAAGGCATGGGCAGGGTTGAGTTCAAACCGTAGATAAAGGTGAGTGTACCCTGGCGTTTAGGGAAGCGCCGAGCCTGAGCCCCCGCACCGGAGGCAGAACCCGGGAGGGGAGTCAGTTGCCATCTACCAGACCAGCCCGGAACAGCAATTACTGCCCTCTTAGAGCCGCAGGGTCGGCTGGTGGGGACAGGTAGACTCACGGTGGCATCTTGCAGGTAGCTGGAAAACCTGAGGGACCAGTGCCTTTATTATTGAGGAGATTCTTTTTTGCAGCAAGGACCAGTCGGGTCTCGCGCCTTGGCAGGAGACAATTGCACGGGTGCACACACACACACACACACACACACACACACACACACACACACACACACGCCTTTCATGCAATTCTCTTACACCGACCAAAGATGAAACTGACATAAGCTCCACCAGCTTCCTTGCGGAGCCTCGGGAAGAGCCAAGGAGCACAAGGGCAGCCCAGCCTCTGCTGTAGGGGTAGCAGCCTAGGACCTCATAAGCTGCCCCGGAATTAGAACAGAAAACCAGGGAACGTTCCCTCGCCCAGTCTCAGACCATTAGAAATAAAGGAAAAAACACGTTCTGCTCACCCTCAGGGCGGAGAGATCGATTTCATCCAAGCTGCGAGCTGGGGAGTCGCTCGCCATGTCGACTCTTCGCGGGAGAAATGGACCAAACCAGTCCGAAGAGTCTGCCTTGGCAAGTCCACCCTGGTCTATTTCGCTCGCGTCCTCATGCGGCTGTCCGCCAGAGAGGCCCGGGGCCAGCCTCCCCCGCCCACCCGGGCCCCCAACCAGAGTCGGATTCCGATCTTCCGTGAGCGTCGATCCGCGGGTTCCCGGAGCCCGACCTGCTCGGATCTCCAAGCCCGGAGCCGCGGTGCGTGTGGGCTGCGCGCCCTGATCGGCTAAGGGCGCTGGGGCTGCGTGGGTGTATTTAAATGGGACATGCTTCTTTGCTTGTGCGTGGATGGCGGCTGCATTGGCTGTTATAATGAGACATATCAACTCCTCCACTCAGCTGGGGGGGGGGGTGGAGAACCACACAGAACTGTCTATCACCGCTTCCTGGGAGGAGTGGGGGGGGGGACGGAGGCGTGGTCTCCGACTGGGGAGAGGCCGCGCTTCCTGACCGGGTCCCTCTGCACTAGCCAGGGAGGGGGAGGGGCGCGCACCCTTTCCGCCCCAGCTTTTGCGGGTTAATAGTACTGAATCGGAAGAGACTATCTTGAACCTCGCTGTGCCGGAACCCGAAGGTTATTTTTTTTAACATGTTCAATTTGTGCAATGCACCAAAATGGCCCTTCGATCGCATCTTGGGGTTTCTTGACTGGGTTGAGATGCTCTAATGGTGAAAAGGCTGGTGAGGAAAGGCAGCGGGAAAAGACAGCAGCGTCCTTCCTCCCCCATTAATTATTTGTGGGGCTGGAGTAAAGGCGGGCCAGTGCAACCGGTGCATATAAGGACTTATGCACAGGGTAGGGGATCCGCCTCCCGGCGCAGAGCGGGTTGGGGAGAAGCTCACACTCGCGGAGCAGGCAGCCTGGCTTTGGCACTGGGCAGTGGTCACGGGGTCGCGGTCATTTGCGGTCCCGGAGTTGCAGGAAGGCAGGCCCGGATTACCCGTACTATCTCAGCCGTGTAGATTGGCCAGAAGGTGGAAAGCCTGGAGATCTGAGCTCCGTCTCGACATCGCCACACCCAGGACCTGCGCGTGCCGCAATTCCCCGTGGAAATGACCGAATTGAAAAGCGAGGCTTGCTCCCTGGGTGCAGTAGCTCGAAGGCTTCAGGTGACTCCCAGACCGACATTAATTGGGCGACACACTGCCGCCGAAGGCAGCGTTTCCTTCTCTGCGTCTTTTCCCCGGTGACCCACACAGATTGATGAGAAAGTTTGGCTCAGGGAGAATAAGAGGTGACATACGAGCGATTTGATTTCTCCGGCTTTTTCACTCAAAAGCTGCGTGTTTACGGTGGTAACAGGACTTACTGTTATCAAAAGAGTGAAGTCATTTCCCCAACCCCCGCGTGGACCTTCCTCTCTCCTGGTTTGGCCACGCAAAATTCGTTTAAAGAAAACATTAATTCTGAACTCTGCCCATTCCCTTCAATCCATCAGTAGCTCTGAGTGTTCTTTCCTACATTTGAGACAAGAAGCCAAGCGCACTGCGGGTTTTGGTTTTTGCTTTGCTTTTTGTTTTGTTTTCTTTGGGGTGGGGTAAAGAGGTTCCTTTTCTTTATTTTATTGGTTAGTTAACTTGGTTTGGTTATGAGACAGAACCTCATTGACTTCAGGGTGACTTCTAACTCACTGTGGAGCTGAGGTTGGCATTGAACTCACACACACACACACACACACACACACACACATCCCGCAAACACCTCCCGAGTACTCAGATTCCAAGTGTATACCAACGCCTGGGCCATTGCTACTTCTTAAATCATGACTTGTAAACTAAATATGAGCTTCAAAATATGTCAGGTGGATGACAGAACGAGCCCATGTTAATGCCGTTAGTGTTTGCTGGACTGTTTGGGCCTGACACTAGAGCGCAGTTCCCACAACATGCAAATATCAGCAGTGGTCTGGGAGCTGGGCTGCTAAAGATTATATGCTGAGTATTTTTTTTTAATGTTTTTAGATATTTAAAGGACTCTATTTGAAATTCCTAATGAAATCATTTAGCTCATGTAATGGGTGCTGAGCCTTAAATCACTGTGAAGGAAAGGCACCAAAACCACCTTTGCCCAGCACTACTGCTTGCCCCTTGTGTGTCGTCTTTTTAATTCTCGCCCTTCATCTAGGCAGTGTGCTAGCTTGTCTCCAGGTAAAAGAAAATAATTTTAGATTAGGTATTGAGATGTGTAAGCAGGATGGTTTTTTAAACTTCGAACTTGCAAATAGGAGATAAACACCTTTTCCCTGAAAAGGTGTAGAGTTAAATGAAACATCACAAAATGATCTTCTCCCCTGACCCTAATAACTGGCCCCAAATTCTAGAATTGGTTCAGAATAGCATGCACTACTATGATGACTACTGAGGAAGCCCCACCTCTGAGCCAGAGAGGACACCAGAGAGCCAGGCTTAGGCGGGATTGAGGGCTCCAGAAAACAGCTTCAAAGAAAGGTACCCTAGAGAGTAAGGGAAGCAGCTGCAGGTGAAGGGTGGTACCCCCTGGGAGCAGGGGAGAGCCAAGGCAAAACCAGGGAGAGCTTTGCACGCCCTGTAAAGGAGCATCAAAGTCTCTTCTTTAGGCCAGGTGTATCAGATTTCGACTGTTCTGCACAATGCCCTGATTTCTTTTTCTCTGAATACTATCTGCGCTCTTATCAACAACTCTTTTGTTTTTGTCTAATTTAAAAGAAAACATAAGGCACTACTATAAAAAGAAGTCTAGATCTAATAGGGCCCCCGACCTTAGTAGGTCCCAGACCTTGGCATAACTGACTCCATGATGAAGTACCATTCAGGATGCAAAACTTAGCATGTAGACCACACCATCTGCCAAAACTAAAACAAAGGCCTAATCCACCAAAGTCCATAGTTCTGGGATCATCTCTAAATGTGCTGGCTTTGGGGCTTTTGTAGTTCTGCTTCTGGCTAACTGCTCTTGCTAACTGAAGTTTGTCAACCCAGAACATGGTTTTTGTGCTTAAAAGCTCACCCTGAGAAAGACTAGGGGTACACTGGGATCCTGAACACGCGGTATAGTTGTTGACTGCCCAATAAAGACTTTCTATTGACTTAAACCCATGCCCAAGCAGTCCTCTGTGGTGAATACTCCACAACATTAGACATACCCACTGGCACAGGTATTCTGCCAGTCATGTTTTAAATAAATGCTGATTGTCCAGGCAGGAAGTACAGGTGGGTCAACCAGACAAAAAATAGAGACATGACAATAGGAATAGAGGAATTCTGGAAAGGAGGAAACCCATTCCTGCCATTCCTGCCCAGACCATCGAGAAGCAAGATATAACCTGCCCAGCTGTGAAAGGTACTGTGCCGTGTGGCTAACATAGATAAAAATAATGGGTTAACATAAGTTATAAGAACTAATAAGTAGCCTGAGCTAATGGGCCAATCAGTTTATAACCTAATGTAGACTCTGTGTGATTTTCTTTGGGGCTTGTCGGCTGTGGGGTATTGGGCAGGACAGAAACCCCAACAAGCAGGCCCCTCATGTTACACACCCACACATATGGAAAGGAAACCATTCAAATAAACTTAATGGAAACGAAATCTCTCCCACTACAGTTAGTCTGACAATAGGTTTCTCCAGACTCTGAGTTTCTTCCAGAAAACCCCCAGGGGATATGAAAGCCCAGCCTCACAAAGGCAGGCAAGAAGCATGGAGCAAGAGGCCAGCAACTAAGATTATCTTAGATACATGATGATAGCTGAAAGGAAAGAGAAAATAGCAAGCAACATGGGCATTCAGGGTTTGCCCAAGGTGGCATTTTATTCCTGACAGGATCTAGGACTGGGGGAACTGAGGCCATTCAGGCCTCAGTTGGGGGCCAGGAAGCACACCTGTCTGCTGTTTATCATTGGAGTAAGTATGTGATAACACAGGCACAGGCAGGAAGGGCACACGCCTACTGGTCAGTGAGGAGGAAGAAGAGGAAAAGGTGGGAGGCAAGGAGGTACAATGATAGCTATGGGGTTTGCTTTGTTTGTAAAAGTTGAAGCGACTATTGTTAAATGTTTGGAATTGTTAAATATAGATTGCAAGCTATGGGCATTCATTATATTGTTTGTGGTATGTTTACATATTTGAACTATTCTTGTATCTCCAAAGTATTTATTTCTAAGAGAGACAAATCAAAGGAGAACATCTTCTCCCCGTCATGTTCAGTGTTATTTAATAACAAATCTATGTGCCAACTCAAATCACAACATGGAAACCAGAAATAACAATAGCATGTATAGGGTGGCAGATGGAGCCCAGGCTTGCTCCTAAATCACTACATAGCTGAAGACGACCTTGAACTCTTGATCCTCACAAGTGCTGAGCCGCCACGTCTAGATCAGAAAAATTGTTTTAAACTTACCTTAAGGTTCTAAAATGAGAAGCATCAACTGGCCACTTTTCCTGAGCACTGTCTAGATGGCCTAAGTCAGCAAGGCTGGATGGCTGTGGAGTAGCAAACTGCATTGCTGAGATTTGGGCTGACGGAGGCTACGTGAACAGGCATGATTATTGTGGTGAGTAACCAAGGGACATCATTGATTCATTGATTAATTCTGTGTTATAGCAGTATTAGGCCCTGAGAGCCTGGAACACACAAATCCTTCACATCACAGAGACAAACAAGCTTGTAGGCAGTCAACAGTAAGATTATTTTAGATAGAGCCAAGCGGTACTGGTGCATGCCTCTAACCCCAGCACTCAGGAGGCAGCGGCAGGTGGATCTGTGAGTTCCAGGCCAGCCTTGTTTACAGAGCTAGTTCCAGAACAGCTAGGGCTGTTACAAAGAGAAATTCTGTCTCAAAAAAAAAATATTTTAAGTAAATGGTGGTAGTTGGAGACTCAGAGGTACACATCCCTCCCTTGGTTTCAGCACCAGGCATGGGTGCTGGACCAGTGAGAGACCCTGTCTCAAAAATTAAGATGGTGAGTGATTAAGAAATATATCCAGTGTTGACCTCTGCCCTTCACACACACACACACACACACACACACACACGTTTAAAAGAATATATTGAGATAAAAACACAGGAATTATTAATATAATTATATGAATTAAGATAATAATTTTATTGACAGTAAAATAAATCATAAATATCATGCCTATTCTTCTAAGCTTTGGCTGTGGTCTGAATATTTGAGGAGCCCTTACTATTAAATGTTGCAGCATGAACTCAGCAGTGATGGTATGAAGATGCAGTGCCCCTGGGAAGGGCTGAGAACATGAAGGCGGAGCCCTCGGTGTCACACGATTAGTAGAAACTCAGAAACAGGAACTGGGGTTTAACCTGAAGGTCAGAAAATCAGAGCAGTCGGCTACTGGCTCACACCTCTACGTCAGTCTGAAATGGTAATCCTGCCTCCAGGTATCTCAGAGTGAGACTGAGACTGAGAGCCATCTCCTCTCATCTCATATTCCTCTCTAGTGCTGGGATTAAAGGCATGCACCACCACCGACCAATTTCTATGGCAAACTAGCATGGCTACTGGCATTAAAGGTGTGTTTCACCACTGCCTGGTCTGTAAGGAGGATAAGCGCAGCTGTTTTATTCTCTGAACTTCAGACAAGCTTTATTAAAGTACAAATGAAGTATCACTATACTTTGTGAATGAAAGGCATGCCCTTGTGCCCTTGGGGATTCAAGGTGTCCTCTCTGTGGATGAGTTTTAACAGACTCCAATGCTGGTACCTTAGTCTTGGACTTTCCAGTCTCTACATATAAGCAATAAATTTCTGTTGTATCCAAAATTACTTACTTTGAGGCATTTTTTATTTTAGTAGTCAAAATGCACTAAGAAAACATTAATGTGTTTACATATTTAATATTTATTGTCTAACAAAGTAGCCAATATTATTAGCATATTTATTTTTACATGAGACTAACAGAAGAACAGAAAGGTTTAATTTTATCCGGAGCAACACAGTTATAAGTGGCTGAGCCAGGATTTGAACTCAGGTTCTGCGTCTCCATGTTATACTATCTCTAAAGGAAGGGCAAATTTATACAATAGAAGATCAGGCCAGGTCAGGTTGTTTGTTCATTTGTTTTTGTTTTGCTTTGTTGTCGTTGCAACAGCAAGAAACTTAAGGAACATGAAGAGGTACATCCAGAAGTTCCACTCTGCATCTAACAGGAGATCTTATAATGTATGGAAGGAAATAAAGAACAAAAATTCACAGTAGAAGTTATTCCAGTAGCTTTTGTTTGAAAGTTCTCATTTGGTACCCAACAAAAAGTACAACAAAATATCACACTCAAACACATCGTTGTAGAATTTCAGAGCATGGAAGCTACACAGAACACACTAGCTCGGCTGTGTACTTCTTACCAGCAAGAAGGTAAGCAGAGTTAGGGGCCCTAAGGGAGATGCTTTCACGTGGAAGGTCCTATCTAACTCTAACCCTTGATGGGGAGGACGGGACAGTGGTGGACACCTTCAGATGGATTGGGTTCAGAGGCCTAGCTCTTCCAGCTGTCTTTTTCCTTGCCGGGATAAACACTATGACCAAAAGTAACTTGAGGAGGGAAGGATTTGCTTCGTCTTATACTTTCATGGAACAGGTCCATCACTAAGGGAGATCAAGCCCAGATCCTGGAGAAATGCTGGTAACTGTCATGCTTCCTCTGGCTTGCTCACTTAACTTAGGTCAACTACCTAGGAATGGTGCCACTCACACTGATCTGAGCCCTCTCATACCAATCAGTATCACACACACGCACACGCACACACACACACGCATACACACACACACACGCACGCACTACAAATATGCCTATAGTCCTGTAAGATCCAGGCTATCCCTTAGTAGAGACTCCATCAAATTTACTTTAGGCTGTGTCAAGTTCATAGTTGAAATTAATAGGGAAATGATCATCTCTGAAATTATTATCAGAAAATTTGTTCCAGCAAAGAGAACAAAAAAGAATCTTTTAAAAAGATATGTGAAACAAAAGACAGGGATAAGAAAAGCAACACATGTGTATGTATGAGTCTGTGAGAGAGAGAGAGAGAGAGAGACAGAGAGAGAGACAGAGAGACAGAGAGGTGTATGTATATATATGTATTTATGTATATGTAAATGTGTGTGAGAGATGTGTGTGTGTATATATATATAATGTAAGTGTGTGAGAAAGATGTGTGTGTGTGTAAGAGTGTGTGTGAGAGAGGTGTGTGTATGTATGTGTGTGTATATATATATGTATGTAAGAGTGTAGGGAGAGAAAGATGTATGTATGCATGTATGTATATACATATGTAAAGTGTGTGTATATGTGTGTGTGTATGTGTGTGTGTGTGTGTGTGAGAGAGAGAGAGAGAGAGAGAGAGAGAGAGAGAGAGAGAGAGACTGACTCAATGATAGGTGCCTAGATCAGTTTGACATTTAGTCATGCCTGTGAGGGATTTTTTTTTATATTCTCTTAATAGATGTAGAAAGATCCAGTCCACTAAAGGAGACAGGGAATTCTGAATTTTGTAAGTGCAGAGGGGAAACTAAGCATAAGTAAATATGGTTGCTTTCATTTCTATTCACTCTTAACTATGAATGTGCTTTGTTCAGTTGCTTCCAGCTCTTACCACTATGGCTTCTTTATTGATGTACTCTGACACTGGGAGTTGCCTGTTTTCAGGGTGTTTTATTTCATCAGCAGAGGAAGCCAGGACAGTGGCTCACAAAGGAGCCTGGAGCATCACACATCCTAGACAAGTGCTCTGCCACTGAGTTACCCCAATCCAGACATCTCTGCTGCTCACTCAAAACCATTCCACTCCTCATTACTGTTAAGATGATTTTGAAAATTTACCCTCAATGTGTTTACACCTTGAGTATAGGCTCTCCCAGCTCCAAAGAGAGCATGGTCTAAGCTCACCATGGAAAGACTAACCTTGCTCTTTATGTCTGCTCTAAACACATGCTTATCCCAGAACAGTGACTAATAAGTGAACCCCCGAGGAGCTATGGGAATGATTTTTTTCTTTGAAAATTATAGCAAGAGTCTGAAGAAATGGACCGGAGTTTAAGAGCACTGAGTGCTTTTCCAGAGGACTAGGGTTGCATTCCCAGCATTCTCGTGGCAACTAGCAACAATCTGTAACTCCAATTCCAGGGGATCCAGTGTCCTTTTCTCCCCTTGGGGACACCAGGCATGCTTGTGGTACACCGGCATGCATGCAGGCAACACATCTACATATGTAAAATAAAAATAAATAAATCTTTAAAGAAAAAAAAGGTCAGATGTGTTGAGAACAAGGGAAGCTTATTGACACTCAAGAGAAGCTTGCTGTAGTGGTCACCACCCCAAGATGGCTCCCAGTGCTCCAAGTCTTCTTGTATTCACACCTTCCCATGAATCCTCCCAACACAGACCACAGAAGCCTTCTGAAGCAGGAAATGTAAGACGTGTCCAATGTTTGGCCTGTTCTCAAATCACTTGCCCTGTAACAAAATTTCTTAGCTTTAACTTGCAATCATTTGGGGCCTGGTATTCTGTGTTATGGGAGAAGGATTTTCTGGACAGTGCAGGAGCGTCACCAGAATCATCCATCCTATCCAATAAACATCAATGGCACCTTTGCAGTTCTGAGAATCACACGTGAAGGACCCCAGTGGACAGAAATCACCTCCAGTGAGCAGCACCGCTCCAGAGGAAGCTGACCCATGTGCTCTGCTAAGGTTCACACACCTTGCTAGCCCTGTGAGTGAACCATCTCCAACTGGATCCTCCAGCCGGAGTCAAAGCCTAAGGTTGGCATTCAGTGTTCACTCTCAAGAAATACCCTGAGCTGCAGCCAGTCAGCCAACCTGCTCCCAAATCTCTGATACACCAAAAACACAAGAAATAAAACATTTTGAGAGATTTGATCAGCTAGGCAGCAAGGGAGAACTAATATGTTATCTTCAGACAGGGTTGCATGAAGATGTAATCATTGGATCCACAGAAGTCTTTTTGTCTACCAGGACAGAGCCTGAGAAAACAAACAAAGATACAAAGCACTGGGCTTGTTCATGACACCACAGAGTCACCCAGGTCGCCCACCTGGAACAACCTGTCTGCATTTCTTTATGTGGGTTGTATTGCTCCCATTTTTAAAAACATGTTATTGGCTATTTGCAGTCAAATTCTTCCTATTAGAGAGAAATAAAGATGAAAAATTTAAGAAATTAAATTACATGTATAACTTACATGTATGTGTACATGTGTGGGTTATAGTGTACATATAGAAGTCAGGGGGCAGCTTGCAGTATTTGGTTTTCTCCTTCTACCACTGTGGGACCTGAGGATTAAAGTCAGGGACCTGAGACTTGGTAGGGTGGCCAGGACCTTTACCCACAGAGCCATCTTGTGAAACCAAGTCTTTTAAGCCTTCATCATTGCTGATTCAAGCATTAAAAAGAAAGAATGACTACAGCCAATAATAATAGGATTGTAAAAGAGAGGGAGAAACGCACAATAAGACTTTTGTCTTGTCCCGAGGTTATAAACAGTATCGTCTCCAAACACAGAAACACATGCTGATGGTTCTTAATGTCTACCATGGTCACCATATCAATGAATATAAATTGAATGTTTATGGATAATCTATTTTGTTGGAATAAACGGGCCAAGTTTATCCAGTAAGCTCCAGAAAAGAATAAAATAAAAATGTAAAGCAGAATGAGTGCTGTGAATACGGCCATGTTTTCCTTAGCTAACCCCCAGATCATCCGTTCTATTTCTTCTGCTACAGATGCCTCCTAGGGAAGAGTCTCCCATTCCCTCGCAGTGGGGGAGTCTTGTTGCCTGTTCCTGTCCAGGCAGGCTTTTCTTTCCGACCTTTGTATTACTAGACAGCAAACCACCTCCAAAACCAGAGACTAAAAGCACTGACAATTATTCTAGGAAAGCACGTGTTAGTTCATTTTCTTGTTGTTATGATAAAATGTCCAACAAAAGCAGCCGAAAGATGGATTGATTTGGCTTACAGTTTGAGGGTGTTGTCTGTCACAGCAGGAAATGCGTGGTGGCCACAGTTTTAAGGCTCTGATTAGTTGTGAAGTGGAGAGAGGGGACTGTTGGTGCTTAGCCTTGACTCTTTTTTTGTTTTTTTAAGTACAAGCTGGGACCCCAGCCCATGGGACGCTGTCACCCATGTTTAGGGTGCATCTTAACACCCTCAATTAAACATCTCTGAAAACACCCTTCTGGGGAATGTGTCTCCCAGGTGATTCTAACTCTAGTCAGGCAGATAATGAAGATTCACCTACAACCCGGGCAAGGGCTGTGGTGGGGAGAAGCTCATGTGCTGGGGTTTTCTCTGTCCTGAGCTCACAAAGGTCTCGTGTACACTGTCACGAAGGCTTTGACGTCATGTGTGCTGATGCTCTGACATGTCCGGATGACAGACACAGCCTGCTTGTCAGCATCCGCCAGCTCTGACCCTCACATTCTTTGCGCCCTCTTTCCCCCTCTAAAGAAGAGAGTGGGATCGAGGACGTCCCACTTAGGGCTGACTATTTCAGTCTTGTGTCTTCTACCTTGACTAGTTGTGGGCCCGTGCGCGCTACCTGGGGAGACAAGTAATCATCAGTCTTCCCCAGCTATGCACCCTGTGCTCCCTGAGTGCTAACTGCATCAATGACGGCCTGCACCGGTGCAACAGTGCAAAGAATATCATGGTAATAATGGCATACTTCCTGATTGGATTTAAGTCCTGTAACATGAGGGGCCGGCTTGTAGGGGTTTCCGTCCTGCCCGATACCCCACAGCCGGCAAGTCCCAAAGAAAATCATACACAAGACTCCATAAGGTTATAAACTGATTGGCCCATTAGGTCAGGCTTCTTGTTAACTCTTATAACTTATGTTACCCCATTATCCTTATCTACATTAGCCACATGGCTCCGTATCTTTCTCAGCTGGGCAAGTTACATGCTGCCTCTTCGGTGGTCTGTGCAGGAGTGGCAGAGGAACCTCCCTGCTTCCCAGAATTCTCCTGTTCTCATTGCATCACCTCTACTTCCTGTCTGGTTTTCCCGCCTATACTGCCTGCCTGGTCAATCAGCGTTTTATTAAAATATGATTGACAGAATACAGACAATTCTCCCACATCAAAGTCCTACTCCCCAACACATACCTGGAGCCATTGTCAGGCCTAGAACCTGTGGCTGCTCCAGTCATGGGCTTTAGGAAAGAACCATCTACTATGACTCTGCTAAATGGACATAGAATTCACTGCTCCTGGTGACTTATTCTTACACTACACATTGATACATTCCTCAGTCCCTATCAGAGAAACTCTGTTTGCAGTAGCTGCTGATTAACACAAAGATCCACACCACTCACAGTACAGATAATAAATTTCCTTCTTAAAAGATGAACACTATATGTGTGGGAAATAACAAAGGACTGTGGTGATTGGCTCAGTAGGAAAAGTGCCTCCAATAGAAGTATGAGGACCAGAGTTCAATCCCAGCATCCATGAGAAAACAGGAACAGTAGCCCTGGGTAGCTGCCTAGACAACCAAAGAGACCCATATTCAATAGCAGATCCTGTCTCAAAAGACAAGGGGAACCACAGTCAAGGAAGACACCATTGATCTCAACTCTGCCGACACCACCCCCCAAACACACACACACACACACACACACACACACACACACACACACACCAATCCTAGTAAACCAAGATCACACATGTTTAACTCTCCCATACCAGGCTGAGAGATGTGACCAAGCCATAAAGCTTGGGAACCCCTCTCCAAAAGGCATCAGTCGTTACACCAAATTTTTAGACCACATGCGTGGCAGAGCTATATAAATGTGAAATCCACAATTGTTGTACCTTATTGGTGAGATTGGCGTTGGCGGGTGTACGGAAACTTATTCTCAGAGGTCTGCTGGACTTTATCATCACCTGGACCAGCACTTCTTTTAAAAATGCAAGGCCCAGCCTCTTACTGCCCTAACCCTTGCTCCCTGCTTCCCTCTGTCCCTCCCTGGCAGCACTACCATCTTCTGCCTCTTGAAGAAGCCACCAGAAAAATGAAGCATTACTTTCCAATGGCTTTGACTCTTACACTTTCTTTTCTCTGTCTTGTGCTGGCACTCATGGTGTTTAAAAGCCTGAAGTTGGATATACTGTGTACTAGAGACTCTGATCCCAGGCAAGAAAACACGTTCTCTAAAGATGCACTTGCCTGAGGCTCAATTTTAAAATAGAGAAATAATACGGTTGCTTTGTTTCTTTCCTTCCTTGTTTTCCCAAAGATGGAAGATTTCAGATAGATGGTAGATAAAAACAGTACATTGTAGATATGCAAATAATACATATGTTAGATTATAGATACATATATAAAAAGCAGATAATAGATAAATAGACAGACAGATGTTACTTTAAAAAAAAACCTCCTGCCATTGGGAATGATAATGTTCTATGAATGCATTTCTTTTCATTAAATGAGTTTGAAAAAATTTTCTTAATAATCTGGCACTGTGAAACCCAAAGACACACACAACACTTTATCTAAAATACCAGTATTACACATCCTCTAAATAGACAACACTATTTTTACTAGGAATTTGGCAAGCACTTCCAAAATGTCATTTTCTGTTTTCATTCCTTGAGAATTTCCTAACAACGAATATGCATAGGAGTTTTAATATGCAGCTGGAATCCTTCAATATTTATTGTGGAAATTTAACTGTTTATGATTTTGTCACTTTGTTTAATCTTCATAAGTCCTAAGTAAGTTGTAAGCTCACCTGTAATCAGGCCAAGGGATGGAGTTTCCAGGCTGCTGCTTTCCCAGCGTTCTTAGGACCTCACACGTGATAGGAAGCATTCCTGACATGTCTTGCCGGTGACCAACACTCTAACACAAATGAGGAAATGATATTAATTCTCACGATGGGTCCTGTCCAGATTGTGTCAAAAGCTCACAGCCCTGTGTTTCCTGTCACCTCACTGCCCACCCTCACCCAAAATTCTATTGTTGAACCATTAACTGTTTAATTTTACATTCAAGCTTTTTCTACTTTACCATACACAGAAAATGATTTCCACTTTTTCATTCCTTATCCACATATTAGCAATGGCACAATTCCACAGAGCAACCAGCACTCGGCAAGGGAAAGACAGCCCAGCTGGACTCTGACATTAGGTCACATAGTAGTCATATAGTATATATGACTTAATATTATATCTACTTTCTATCAGACTTTCAAAGCTGGAATGCACCTTTGAAATTGCCAAGTCCAATCCCTGGCTTTTATAGGTGGGGGAATCAAGGTCCAGAGACGCTGAGATTGCCCTGGAGCTGACACAGGAAAAGGCTTTGAGGCCTAAAGTCTTCAGGAGTGGGGCTACTTAAAAAGCAAAGCTGTATTTATCACTATTGTCTCCCACCAGATTTCCCATCTAGCCCTTCTACATTACCACATTGTGCCCCAGACAGTGAAAGTCATCTCTGCTTGTGTTGTGCTTTTTATTGTAAGGAAACTGTGCTGCACAACTGGCTGTATTTCCCTTAATGTGTGGACTGCCTCTGAGTGCCAGGCTAACTGAGTGGTTTTGCCATTGTAGCTTCAGGGTGGGAGGAAGTGCCAAAAATGGGACCTAGGAAGTTTTGCAGAGTGGTTTCTCTAAGCCAAAGGAGCCAGGGAACAAAGAAGGATTATACTGATCAATTGGCCAAAGAGGGCAGAAGGCAAAAGTCTCAAGATTCATCAAAGTCTCGCCAGCGGGTGTGTGCATGGGTTTTAAGGCTGACATGGGGGAACTCCTTCTGGAAGCCCTGGAATGATGACACTGGTTTTCTTTTCTGCTGTGGAACTGTTGACTACAAAGGTATTTCTTGGACTTAGCTCTATTCCACTAATGTCTAGCCTAATGCTCGCAATATTAAATGCCTCTAATAAGCACTTCGATAAAAGTCATGCTCATTAAAAAGTGAACTGGTAAATTATGAGTTTAGTGAAGTAGCCAGTAAAAGCAGAAAGAGCTAGCCGATAAATTTTGAATAAGTCTTGAGTTCTCTAAATGTTGAAATTTTAAATTTGCACTTTCGTGCAACTAATTGGTTCTAATAATAAACCAAAGCCTAAACTTCCATCATATTTTTCTAATAAAAAACAGTTGTTTGGATGGAGATGTAGCTCATCTCCATTGCCTAAGGTGCATAATTCTGGGCTCTGTACCAAGTCCTACACAAACCAGACACAGGTGGCACACCTGTAAGACTAGCACTTGGGTGGAAGAGACAGGATTCGAAGTTTAAGGCCATTATTAGCTACACTGCAAGTTTGAGGCCTTCCTGGGCTACATGAGAGAAAGGCAAATCAACTCTCCATTCATAATTTTCGTTCATTCTTAATAACTATAAATTCAAAGCTGGGGTGTTGCTCAGTGTAAGCACGTAAGCATGAGACCAGAGTTCAGTTTCTCAGCACCCCTGCAAACTCCAGGTTCATCACTTGTAACCCCAGTGTGAGAGGCAGAGGCAGGATTCCCAGAACAAGCTGCCTAGTTAGTCAAGCCAACTCAATGAGCTCCAGGTGCAAGTAAAAAACCTTATCTCAGTGTCTAAGATGGAGAATTAACCGTGGAAGACACCAGATGGATGACACAGCTCTAGCACGCATATTCTCCTACACAAATGCCGATGCACATACACATGTGGGATCATGGACATACACATATGCATGTGATCATGGATGCACACAAACATGTGATCATGTGTGATCATGTGTGATCATGGACACACAAACACACAAGTGTGATCATGGACACTCACACGCAAAAGGAAAAGTTTGAAGTTGGAGTGCATGAGAGTTTGTCTCAAAAATCTGAATATTAAAGAAAGAAACAAAAAGAACTTTTAAAAAATGTAAATTTGTGCACATGTATAGATCCATTCATCAAAATATATTTTGAATACAAACCATCGAGTTACCCTCAGCCGTTTTCATTTACACAGTATTTCTAAACATGGGGCATTTTCATAAGAGGGATCAAAGCTTAAGGAACATACTGATTCACAGAATCTTGGTGAGCAAGATTCCAGAATATTCACTTTTAAATAAGTAACTGCCCAGGTGTCTCTTTCCTTGTTCCTAAATATTTACTGAGCACTTCTGATAAGCAAGGCCCTATTTGTTTAGCTGCCCAAATAATGAAACCAATAGGAGACTATATCTCTGTGAGACAAAACCAAATCTTATAGATAAACACAATGAAACGTAGGTTAAAGGAGGAATGGAAGGGCTGGGCTCGAGGAGAGCTTTAGTGGCTATGTTGGGAACGTTCAGGAAGAAAACTAGGGTGCAAAAGCTGGTTGGAGAGAGGTTCTAGATTTGTATCGAAGTTATTGGTGAAGCAACTACTGAGGGCTGCTTAGGTTTGTCTCTACCCAGACACTCACAGGTGTAACATGAGGGCCGGCTTGTTGGGGTTTCCGTCCCGCCCGGTACCCCAACAGCCGGCAAATCCCAAAGAGAAATTACACACAGGACTCCATAAGGTTATAAACTGATTGGTCCATTAGGTCAGGCTTCTTGTTAACTCTTATAACTTATATTAACCCATTATTCTCATCTATGTTAGCCATAATGGCTCAGTACCTTTTCCAGCGGGGGCAGCTTACATGTTGCCTCTTCGGTGGTCTGTGCAGGAGTGACAGAGGAACCTCTCTGCTTTCCAGAATTCTCCTGTTCTCATTGCATCACCTCTACTTCCTGTCTGGTTTTCCCGCCTATACTGCCTGCCTGGCCAATCAGCATTTTATTAAAATATGATTGACAGAATAAAGACAATTCTCCCACACCACACAGGCAGTGTAGACAGCACAACGGAGCTCTCGGAGAATCCAGCAATACCATACCAAAGCCTCTGGCTGGGCCGAACAGCACCGTGAGTGCGTGGGCCTCCATCAAATTCACTTGCTGAGCTGTTACCTCTCAGGGGGACAGCATAAAGAGGTGGGGCTCTGGGGAAGGTGACCGGGTCTAAGGGGAGCAGAGCTTCGTGAGTGGGATCAGTGCCCTTCTGAAAGAAACTCCAGGAAGAAGGCAGCCCCTTTCCATCACATGAGGTCACAGCCAGAAGGTGCCACTGAGGAGCAGGCTCACGCGGGACACTGGATCTGTTGGTAGTTTGCTCTGGAACTTCCTACTCTAGAATTGTGAGAAATAAGTTTACATTGTTTCTAAAGCACCTCGTTCAGGACACCTTGACTCTAATAAGGCAGCCCAGCTAAGGAAGCCCAGCCTTGACAGGAGATGTTTAAAGCCTTGGCTTTGCAGTAGTCAGGATGTTTGAAAGATCTTGATTTTTTAAGCAGGGCTAAGAAGGTGGAGCATCAATAGGTTGAGCCTGCTGCGCCCTCTGCTCACAGGTTGTGACAGCGGGGCGGGGCTAGCCACGAGCGGGGCGGGGCTAGCCACGAGCGGGGCGGGGCTAGCCACGAGCGCAGTTCATAGTGCCCTTTCCTGTTAAATCTCCCAAATAGATGGCACAGCTCCTTCACGCAGTCATCTTCAGCCACACCTAGTAGTTGTTTTGTTTTCTGATGAGTGTGCCCTGGAATATGAGTATCGCCATGATGAGTGTGCCCTGGAATGTGAGTATTGCCATGATGAGTGTGCCCTGGAATGTGAGTATCACCATGATGAGTGTGCCCTGGAATATAAGTATCACCATGCTTAAGTCCCCAGCTTTAAGCCCTCTGCAATTTGGGAAGAAACTTATTTGAAGATTTAAAGAAAGATCATTGTTTGAAAACTTTCAAACATGCAGTAGTAGAAAGTTCATCAGCTTCTCTTCGACACCACCAGTTTTAACGCCAGCAGCTGGATACCATGCTTGGTTTTCACCACGTCCTCGCCCCACGTGTGCTTTATTTTCTTGGCTGGCTATGTGGAGACTGATCTTTGACATCATATCATTTTATCTATAAATATTTCTATATGTATCTCAAATAAAAAGTAGAGGGGCTTGAATGAAGGCTGTGCTGAATGAAGGGCTTTAAATCAGAGTTTGGAAAAGGAGAGGAGGGGTAATAGCTTTATAGTGGAGAGGTCCAGCTAACGACCAACACTGTCTTAACCAGTGACCAAAGGTCCCATCAGTGGGATGGCCTGTGACAATGGCTTGCTGCCTCAGTTTGGTGCAATGAGCAAAGTATTAGTAGAATCTGTGTAACACATGGAAGTCAGTTAGCAGTGACAGCCCACACGGCTTCTTTTATTGTGGCCACTGTCCCAGAGTAATAGAACACGCTCACAGTAGGAGAACCTGGCTCCAGAGCTGCCGTGCTGTGTGCAGTCAACTTGCCTCCATTCAGAGTCTCCGAGAAGACATACCTCAGGGCATATCTAGGAGGGCATTTCTAGAGGGGCCTAACAGAAAAGAGAAGACTGACCCTGAGAGAGATGGGGGAGGGAGGAAGAGGAAGAAGAGGGAGGGAGGGAGATAAAATATGTCTCGATGCCTTGAGCTCCTGTGGCCAGGCCTTCCTCAACAAGGAAATCTGTACTCTTACACTGTTAGCCCAATTAAACCCCTTCTTCCTTACATTGCTTACTTTTGTAGGGTATTTGGTCACAGCGATGAGAAGAGTGACCAATGCCAGGACATGTAGGAAGCTGGGCCCTATCTCTGTAGCTTCTCAGCGGTCTGGAAGTGTAACGGAGGAGGGGCAGGAAAACCACAATGTCACTGTCACCCCTCGGAGGAAATGTGATACTAAACCAGGGCAGAGAGAAGGCTTCACAAGACTTACTCAGAGTTGCCGTCTATGGAGATACTAGCGCCATGGTTGGAAATCCAAGCACCTTCCTGACGAACGTTGAATTAAGCGTTGTTGTGCAAAGCGGCTATTGACTCCCACTGTTAACTCAACTCAGCAAACTTCAGGCCCTCTTTAGTTTTCATTCTTGCTTGGGCATTATTCCGTCACCTTTGTCATCTAATGAAATAATGAACCTTTGCATGGTCTTGAGAGGGCAATAAAACTTTTACTTCTGTTCAAAATTAGATTATTGGAAAGTTCTGCTATCCTGGCACCCAACAAAACAACCATGGTTTATTCTTAGTGTAATCTAATGTCCAGCCATGCTTTATTTGCTTGCTGTATCCAGATTATTCTTATGCTTAGTAAAACTTGGTGAGCACAGTCTTCTTCCAGGCAGAGACTGGAAACCCCTGAATGGCAAACTCTGGATGAACCGAGTAGTGCATGCCAGTAATCCTAGCATGGAAGAAGCCGAGGCCAGGGGATTGTAAAGTTAGGGCCAGCCTGTGTCATATAACAAGAACCTGAGTGAAAGGAGACAGACAGACAGACAGACAGAAGATAGATAGATAGATAGATAGATAGATAGATAGATAGATAGATAGATAGATAGATAGATAGATGATAGATACACACATACATACATAAACACACATATACATATATACATGGAGGGAGGAAGGAAGGGAGGGAAGGAGGGCAAGGAGAGTGAAGAAAGGTAAAGAGAGATGAGAGGGTGAGGGGGAAGGAAGAAAGAAGAGAGAAGGAAAAGCAAGGCAGGGGTAGGGAGAGGAGAACAGAATGCAGGCAAGCCTTGACTCGAGATATTTTGCACGGCCCAAATTCTTTGTTTAAAATTATCGTGTGTGTACACATAATGCATGTGTGAAGGATGCCCCCGGCACAGTGTGTGTGTGGAAGTCAGAGAGCAGCTTTGTGGAGCTGTTTTGCCTTCCACTTCCATGTGAGTTCTGAGGACCAGGTCTCTAGGCTTGAGGAGCAACCCACCTCACCAGCCCCTTGGGCTCTTTGTATCAAAAGAAAGTCAAACTCCGTGATGATCAAAGCAGGCATGTAATTCATGAGTTCTGAGCTCTGCTCGCTGGATGCTTTTGATCATTTGGACACTATGACCCCGTCACCAGAGAAAAATGCACACCTGCACATGTATCCTTTTGTCCACAGAGCACTTGAGGCCCGTCTGAAGGTCTAGGACCTGAGTTAGAAGCACAGCGTACTTTCTCACTCCGCTGTGCTCAACGAGACCGCCTTCAATAGGATCTGCATGTTCCCTTGTTTCTCTAGAAGAGAACACTGTGTGTTGCCAAGCCCCATGGACATGACAGGGAAGATAATCTGTAGTCACATGATATCGTGGGAAAAGCCTCAAGCCCAGATTCCACAAGCATTTTTCAGTAGTTTAGAAAATCACCTAGCTTTTTAGAGAAACAAAGGTTTACATTAGGAATTTATAGTTCAGAGAATCCTACAAAATTGTTACTCTCGCCTTACAAATTTGGAAACTAAACATTAGGTGAAATAGTATAGCTAAAGAAATATTCAGTTTAACGTTCAATACAACTTCAGAATCAGGCCTGTTTTCATCAGTAACCCATGTTTTCTCTTTCCCCTCAGATGACAATGGTGGTCTTCCAGCTGTGACAGGGCACTTTCTAGAAGTGACTATCCCAGTTGTACAAACTGTAAAGGTCCATAACTTGGTCCTTACTGGTTTTGTATATTTGATTTCTTCATAGAAATTTTCTAAACTGCAAAAAAAAAAAAAAAAAGTCTGAAACCCACTAATTTCCCTCTGTCGTTCAGTCTCCACACTGGCAGGCTCGGCTGGTAATCTCGACATCTTTGTGATGGGTAAACAAGGCACAGGCCCTGGAGAGATGCTCAGGGGTGAAGAGCATTTCTGCTCTTGCACAGGATTCAGGTCTGGTTCCCCAACGAGGCAGCTCAGCATTGCCAGTAACTCCATCTCCAGGTGTAATACCCTCTTCTGTCTTCTAAGGGAAGCTCCACGGCAGGGGGTGTACGCATATCCACACAGACACACTCAAGCACACAAAATGAAAAGCTAGAGAATACAAAGGAAGCAGCTGTGTGAGCTGGTGGGCATTGTTCAGCCAGGAACGCTAATGCCAATCAATGTATGACAACTTTGGCAAGCATCTCTATGGCAAGGCTAGGTTGTGATGGGTTATGAGTGCTGCACCACATGAGGACCCATGGTAAGATCCCCAATACTGTCACCTCCCCGAGAAAGTTTTGTTGAACTCATTTCTGTGAGTTTGAGGCCAGCATGATATACGTGCATCTAAAATCGAGGTGCAGGGCAATGCATCTGCCACCTCAGTGGTGGGGGGTGCAGGTAGTGGGGGATGGATCCATACAGTTTATTGGCCCTCCGGCCCAGCCAATCTGTAAGCTCCATATTCTCTAAGAGACCCTAATTAACACAAAACCAAAACAAAGAAACAGACAAAAAACCCACAAGTTACATAAAACATACCCAGTGTCGACCTCTATTCTCCACCCACACTATATACACATGTACCTATACATACTTGTGCACACATACACACACTGCATAACACACACACACACACACACACACACACACACACAATTATCTTGACAGCAATTAACCTATAACTTTGGCAACATGTTTCCCACACTGGAAAAAGCATGTTAACTTTCAAATGTTTTTTAGTTGATAGTTTAGATTTGAAAGCTGTATTTAATTGATGATATCACAAAATGTTTTTGAATGGTCATTTATTAATACATTGTTAAATGCATAATTGGATTTTAAGAGTCTATGACTATATCTCCTCAAATTTTTGTTTCAGATAATCTACCTTTCTTTAAGATTGTTAAAAAAATAGAAAATGATAATTTTGAATTTTTGAGAAATTTTGGATCTAATTATTGGGTTTATAGTAATCTAAAATATTACTATAACTTTAACTGGAAACAAAACTTTCATATCTATAATTTTGAGACTGACTTTTCTGTCCATCACTCAGTGGGTAAGTTGCCAAAACCATATGAAATGGCCTATCTGGTTGGGGAGGTAGGAGGCTGGGGAAGTGAGGAAGGGTGTCACAGGAAATAGCCTCTGGGCATGCTGAGGTTTTTATAGTCTGGAGTTCACAGTCAAAGGAGAAACCCACAAGTTACTATCAAGCTGACTTGTGAGTGGAAATAATTCCTTCCATAATTAAAAATGCAGTTGGCCATCCATCCCTTTTCCTGCAGCCTCCATCCCTTGGTGAAAATATTTGGAAAAAAAAGCCTCTGTGCTGCTTGCATGCATATTTAAAAAATTATTCCCCAGCCTCATCCAGTGTGAGAGTTATTTGTAGTACATCAGCTCAGCACTGTAGTAGGTATCGACCGTTGCTGTGTTCAAAGCTCCTAAGGAAGCAGATAAAGGCAGTAAGAACTTATTTTCTTCATTTTAAGTCCAAGGTCAGCGGGGTCCATTGCATGGAACCAGAGACAGACAGAGCAGCATAGTGGGGGGAGCATGAGGAGGTGGAGGCTGCTCACTTCACAGCAGCCAGGAAGCAGCAAGAGAGAGAAAGGCAAGAGAGCTGTGTTCTAACCAAGGGCATGCCTCTGGTGACTGAATTTCCCTAATTAGGTCCCACTTACTAGTTTTAGCCTCCTCCCAGTACTGACCTTATGAATATGTCAATGGGCTCATCCATTGATTAGTTCAGAGTCTTCACAATTCAAATCTTTCTCAATAATTTGATCCACCAGCTGAACAGGAGTCTTTTGTGGGAACACATCATATCCAGATGACAACATGGAAGATGTGTGCAGCTTACAAGCAAATACTACAATATTTTATGTAAAAGGTTTGAGCACCTCTGGATTCTATTTTATTCATAAGGAGGTTCTTGGGCCAATTCTCCCTGGATAGTAAGGGATAATCTATGCAGTGATGCTGTGGGACAATGGTCTGTACCCTGTCACTTGTATTTTTTTTTCAAGACAGGGATTCTCTGTAGCTTTTGAACCTGTCCTGGAACTAGCCCTTGTAGACCAGGCTGGCCTCAAACTCACAGAGATCCGCCTGTCTCTGCCTTCCAATGCTGAAATTAAAGGTGTGCCACTACCACCGGCTATTTAAAGAAAAGTTGATTGGCTAGTAGCCAGGCAGAAAGTATAGGTGGGATGACCAGGCAGGAAGTAGAGGCGGGGCAATGAGAATTCTGGGAAGAGAGAAGTTTTAGTCTGCAGTCATCACCCAGACACAGAGCAAGCCAGTCACAGAGCAATCAAGATGTGACTGCCTCGCTGGAGAAAGGTACCAAGTCACGTGGCTAACACAGACAAGAATTATGGGCTAGTATAAGTTATAAAACTTAATAAGAAGCCTGAGATACTAGACCAATCAACATTTATTTAAACACAAGTGACAGGGTACAAACTAGTGTCCCACAGCACACTGTAAGTGGAAGTATGTTCCCATTCCTTTTTTCTTTTCATTTCTCTTCTTTTTTAACATTATTTTTATTGATTCTTCAGGAATTTTATATCATACACCCAAATCCTACGCATTTCCAAGTCATTCCATATCTGCCCTTCACCCCTTGCAGTGCCCCCTCCAAACAAAGAAAAATAATAATTATCAGGACAGTGGTGGCACACGCCTTTAATCCCAGTACTCAGGAGGCAGAGGCAGGTAGATCTCTGTGAGTTCAAAGCCAGCCTGGTCTACAAAGTGAGTTCCAGGACAGGCTACAAAGCTACAGAGACACCCTGTCTCAAAAAACCAAAAGAAAGAAGAAAGAAAGAAGGAAAGAAAGGAAGAAAGACCACTCATTCCTCATCTTCCCTGCCTCTCCGTCATCTCTTCACCCGTCTTAGTGGTACTAGGATCTGTGGAGAGTCAGCAGCGGACCCTTCTGTCCAAACAGTATCAGTTGCAAATGTTCATTGCAATGTGTCAAGGTCTCTGGCTTCTGGTACACCATCAATACTGGACTCTCTACCAAAATTTTCCTCAGATAATCTTCTGTTGCCCCAGTCATGGAGACCCCGCGGCTATGGTTCTACACGGCAGGTCCCTTCACTTGCTCCCGCAGGCCATAGATGGGGTAGATATTGGTGTAGGCCAACTCAAAGCCCTGAATATGGACCTGGGTGAAGGCTGAGTTGGTCAGTCGTGGCCTCTACTAGGACCGCACCCCTCATGCGAAGGGCGGATCCAGCCCATACCACTAGGTTCAGCTCTCTGGTGCCCATGATGAGAAGTGGGACCAACTCTCCTGCTGCAGCAGCCAACAAAGGACAGGCCCAGTTATCCCAAGGCCAGCGGAGGGCGGGCACGGCCAGCTCAGCTTGGATTCCAATATGAATGTTTCTCATGGTCATCAGTGGTAACACGGGCCAAGGACATCAGCACATATCCCAGATGTAGCAGGACGGACAATGACCAGACAGACATGGTGCTCGGCAGCAACTTGGGCCTGGACGTCACCACGGCCTCAGGTGGCAGCACAGGCCACTCAGATCAGCAAGGCCCTGGAAGTAGCATGGCCCTCAAGTACTTACATGGTCCCCAGGTGGTGTTTCAGACTATGGCCATCCACATGGCCTTCAGTGGTTAACAGGAGCCATGGATTTCAACACAGACCTGGGCTGAAGTAGAGCCACAGACTGAGACAAGGCCCTCAGCAGCAACCCAGTGTAAATAGAGACTGCTTTTCTGTTTCCTGGTTGCCCTGACCCAAATGATCACACAGAAACTATACCAAACACTGTTTGGCTGATGGCTTAGGTATATTTCTAGCTAGATTTTACATCTTAAATTAGCTGGGTGGTAGTGGCTTTAACCTCAGCACTTGGGAGGCAGTGGCAGGAGGATCTCTGTGAGTTCAAGGCCATCCTGGTCTACAAGAGCTAGTTCCAGGATAGGCCCCAAAGATACAGAGAAACCCTGTCTCGAAAAATAAATAAATAAATAAATAAATAAATAAATAAATAGCCCATTTCTACTGCTTTGTGTATCATCATAAAGCTGCGGCCTACCGGTAAGGTTCTGGTGTTCTTCTCTTTCGGCAGCTGCATGGTGTCTGCCTGACTCTGCCTTCTTTCTCCCTGCATTCAGCTCGGTTTTTCTGCCTAGCTCTGTTGTGCTCTGCCATAGGCCAAAGCAACTTCTTTATTAACCAATGGTAATAAAACACGCTCACAGCATCTAGGGGGGAATCCCACATCAGCCCAGGCCAGGATATCACTTTGGCTCCAGGCTGCAACAAAGGATGCTCATATCAGCCTCTTCCTCACCACCTTCACGTCTTCAGTTCCTCCTCTCTCCGTGTCACGTGACCCACTCCGGTTTTCTCTCTCTCTCTCTCCCGTTTCTCCACCATATTTGCTCATCACAGTGGCTTGTGCTGCAGGTAAGCAGCGCCAGGCGGGCTTGTGTGTCTTAAGCCAGCCCAGACCCAGGGGCATCTAGCAGGCCTTTCTCTTCTTTTTCTTAAAATACATATTTTTCTTTCTTTCTGTGAGAATTTTGTATGACTCCTGCCACAGTCACCCCACCACATCTGCCTTCCAGTTTCCTGTTGCACACTTAAGTCCACAGCTACTGTGGTTTTGTGCTCAAGACTTGCACCAGATCAAACCAGTCAAAATCCCAGCACGGATGAAAGATGTGGTCCTGCAGCCACACCGCGAACTGAGAAGTCAGCTGCAGTTGACTCCTGCTGAGGAAGGGAGCGTCAGCTTTCTTCTGGGATACGGCCCCTGGAATGCTGGCTGTTCTCCTGTGGATGACCCACACCACACACTCAGTAGCAACACTAATACAATTCTGGGTTGAAGAGAACAGCTAATTTTCTCTTTCCAATCATATAGAAAAAAAAAAAACCTTCAGGATTCTCACACGTGCTTGGAACTTCAAACACAATATTACTTCCATGGCCCAGTCAATGTACCTCCTTCCATTCTGGTTCTTGGACTGAAAAGATCAATCACTAACCTGTTTTCTTTCCCATGGCAAAATCTACACTAAACACCACTCAGTAACGTCTTTGGCGAGTCATTTCTGAGGCCTTCTTTCACGTTCCTCTTCCATCTTTCTCCCACTTCACCGAATTCACTACTTTCCTGTTCTAAGACTTAGACTATTTAATGGATACTTTGTCTTTCTAGACCAGTGGTTCTCAGACTGTGAGTAGAACCCCTCTGAGAGTCAAAAGACCCTTTCACAGGGACCACATAGCAGATATTTACACTATGATTCACAGGAGTAGCAAAATTACAGTTCTAAAGAAGCTATGAAATAATGTTATGGTTGGGCGGTCACAACACGAGAGTCACAGCATCAGGAAGGCTGACAACCACTGCCCCACGCTGTCACTCTCTCAGGCTTCTAGAACCAGGGTAACTTTTTTTTTCCCTTCTCATGAGCTGAAAACTGCCGGGCTCGGCCGGGTATTGATCTTTGGTCCCAATTATCTCTAGTTTATTCTTTGTCCCATTCTCCAGGATCCATTTTTCAGTTTCTTCCCACTTTCCAGCCCTCACCACACACACTGTGTGCCTCCACCTCCACATACATGGATGCAGTAGAGGTGGGCAGTTGTTCAGTATGGCTCATGGGGTACACCTGTTAATACTGTAAGCACAGGGCACACAAACGAACAAGGCTGAGAAGGTGTCAGTCTTGGTCTTCTGCCACGTTTGGAACAAGGTCTCTTGGTTTTCACTGCAATGTATCATAGGCAAACCAACCCATGAGTGGCTGGGAATTAGCCTATTTCCACTTCACACCGTGGAATGCTGGGACTATAGGTGTGCGCTACTGTGTCTAGCTTTCTATGGGTTCTGGGTGTCTGAACTCAAGTCCTCATTCTTGCTTGCATAGCAAGCAAATTACCCACTAAACCATCTTTTAAATCAGGACAACACTAGCTCTTAGTCTTGTGGTGCTATCATGTGGACTAAAAGAAACTGTCTGTAGGAGTTTGCCGGAAGAATGCCCCATGAAACTTCACTACTGATACCATTCCTAATTCCAAGGCCGAGGTCCCGCTGCCAAGGTCTCTCTGCAGCATCTGAGAAAGATCCTCGTGTTCTGTTCAGTTCTCCTTGTGCATTTTCGTTTTCATTGAACTTTTTCAAACCCGCATTTTTCTATATTGACAGTTGGAACATAATTAAAGCAGATCTTTGTGCCTTATAATAATCAAATTATAGACAAAGGCATGGTCGCTGCAGCCAGAAACTGTGCCCACTCTCTGCTGCGTGAGGCTTTGCACCCCGTGTCCTTCTCATCACCCTGTGTTCCTTCTCTGCAGTGGCAATCACAGACACAGCAGTAGCAATAAGCCCCTTTTCCTAAGTATGCGCTCTGTGTCTGCAGACTTATTTCCATCACTCAATCTAATCGCCACAGCTGAGAAAATTTAAATCAACTTAAAATACTTATTAAAACTCTAAAGTTCAAAACGTTGGATGCAGCCACGCTTTGCCCTAAAACCCACTCCTACTGTTAGCCTCACACAACCACTAATTGACTTCACATCGCAGAACTTTTATATACAAAACTATAGATTAACCTATTTTGAACATTTCCTGTAATTAAATGTGAGCTTTTGGCACTGGCTTCTTTCACATAGCATAGTGTTTTCAAAGTCCTTGTCACATGTCTTGGTACATTATTTTTCGAATTTTTTATTTATTAAATTTTAGTGTGTGTGAGTGTGTGTATGCATGTGTGTGTGTGTGTGTGTGTGTGTGTGTGTGTGTGTGTGTGTGTGTGAAAGAGAGAGAGACAGAGAGAGAGAGACCTCCATACAGCACCGTGTATGGAGGTCAGAGATCACGTTTCAGGTCCCAGTCCTCTCCTTCCTTGTCTTTAAGCAGAGTCTCTCATTGCTTCCGTGCCGTGTTCTCCAATCTCGCTGGTATCTGAGCTTCCAGGATATTCTTCTGTCTCCACCTTATACTCACTCACTGTAACAATGCTGGGATTACAGATGACGCTCCTGTATCTGGCTTCACATGGTCCAGGTCACCAGGTTCACCTACTTTCTGAGCCATCTCTCCAGCCCGCGACTGGACTCATTCTCCTAATGGCCAGATAATAGTCTGCTAGGCAGGTTATCGCATTTTGTTTACACATTCATAAATGAAGTTCTGGGAATGTTTTCACCTTTTTCCTGTTATGAATAATGGTGCTATAGTGTAAAAAGCGTTCAAGTAATGATGCATTTCCAATCTCCCTACTGTTGCGTCATTTAAAAACTGTAAATTTATTAAGAAACTGCCAACCTGTTTTCCAGTGTGGTCATGTTTTCTACATTACCAGAAACACATATTCCTTTGTGTTGGGAAGATTTGGATGCTTTGGAGCCTTTTCTGTAGCCATGGAAGGCTGTTCAGCTGGATTCTTGGGCCTAGAACTGCAGGGTAAAGATGGATTGAATGGTACTCCAGGAGGGAGCTTGTGCAGGGTACTGTTCTCATGGCTGTGTGAAGGCCTGATGGAAGCAGCTTCGAGGAAGAAAAGCTTGTTTGGGCTCTTGGTTTTACAAGGGGTTCAGTCCGTCGTGGTGGACAGTGTTGGATCAGGAACTCACGGCATGGGGTCAAACTGCGCCACAGTCGGGAGCAGAGTGACAGAGTTCTAGTGTGCACCCTCTTCCTCCTGTTTTCCTACATGTTCACTCTGGAACCCTAACCCACAGTACCGGTGGTCCCCACTATCCTCTCAATTACATCTCTGGAAGCAGCCAGAGGTAGCTCTCCTCAGGGATTCTGAATTCAGTCAAGTCAGCAATGAAGAGCCCCATCCCACGGAGGCTCATCCCCTTGGAGAAGATTTTGGTGTCCATAGCTCAGCAGAAATGCCAGCCCATGTCAGCTTCTTGCAGGGAACTTTGCTTCTTACAGCTTTCCAGCTTTTCTTAATCTGTTTCTGAGAGGTGTCTAAAATAAATAAGCAGTCTGCTTCCGAGGATTTCCTGCCTCAGCCTTCATGGAGATGCACATTAATCAAAATCACTGAAGTGGAAATACAGCTAAGCGACTAAAGCCAGCCGTTAAGTGGTCAGAAAGCTAGAAGCAGTGTGCCTTGAAGAAGCCTTTCTGTTATTTCCCCACTATGGAGTTAATGTTGTAAATGTTTGTATGAAGTAATAAATATTACTGTTTTAAGGTAAAAGATTACTTTTTTCCCATCAATATAACACCTTTTATTCTTTTATCCCAAATCAAGGAAGTCTGTGGTTCTAACTATGGTTCCCTGCTCCTCACTAGGAGGCCAAGTGTGCATTTCCATCTGACTTTCTTCAAGCTCTTTCCCTAGTCTCACCACTATAACATATTATTGTGTTCATGACGTCTCTTCTTTCATCATGTGACTAGAACATTGGATAGAAACGACTTAAAGAAGGAGAGGCTCGTGGGTTCAGAGGAGCCCCTTGTGGTTGGACAGAGTGGCTGCTGGGAGACCTCCATCATAAGGTGATGGAGGGAAGCAGCTTCTTTGCATTTTACCCAAAGGTATTTTAAGGTGAAAATTCATACACTATGATATGGCCTGATGCTCTGTTTGGGTGAAAGATAAAGACTGCATGTGTGTTACCTAAAGACAGCTGGGGCTTCAGCTGGCCTCATCTATCTCTAGACCGGGCAGTTTGCAGAACATTTTCTCTTTGAGTTTTCAAAAATTTCCCAGGTATTAAAAACAAACATTATTTGAGTGGCCAGAACAGAACCAGGAAGGAGTGCTAGACACACTGCCAAGGACACCCAAGACAGTCGGGCCAGTCATCCTAGGCCACAAATGCAAGAACCTTAGAGCCTAGGAGCTCCAAAGGGCAGGATAGGAAAGACAGTGTGAACCATGTACCCGCGTTGAGCTGCACTGTGGTGAGCTGAGGATGGAAAGATGTGCCTGCATCTGTGCGCAAGAATCTGGGTGATAAGACAGTCACTCGGATGTGATGGCCTTCAAGGTCTCCCTTTGCTGGAGAAGGTCAACTAACTTCCCACTTCCCAGTTTTCTGCTTGACCAAGTGCTTGAAGAATACTGGACCAGGAGCCTTGTATGCACCCCTCTAGAGACACAGAATGAGGCTTGTGGAGGAAGTGTTTCAGGAGAAAGCTTGTTTTGCATCATGGATTCTCCATGTCTGCCTGATTTGACAGAATAGCTGCTACCAAGACCTGGCACAGAGCAGACCTGAGGCAGCAAACTCTACAGGAGCAGGTACAAGGGAGCAATGGTTGAGGGACTAGACCAGAGACCTCTGCTGATCTGGGTGTGAGTCTGGGACTGTAACATGAGGGGAGCCTGCTTGTTTGGGGGTTTCTTTCCCGTCCTGCCCCCAAGCTGTTTAGTCCCAGAGAAAAATCACACTGAGATCTCTATAAGTTATAATGCTGATTGGCCCATTAGGTCAGGCTACTTATTAGCTAACTCTTACATCTTGATTAACCCATTTATCTGATCTATTTTAGCCATGTGGCTCTGTACCTTTTTCAGTGGGGCAGCTCACATCCTGCTGCTTTGGTGGCCTGGGCAGGAGTGGGAGGAATCAACTTCCTCCTCCCCAGAATTCTCCTGCTCTCCTTGCATCATTTCCACTTCCTGTCTGGCTTTCCCGCCTACACCTCCTGCCTGGCCAATCAGCGTTTATTTAAAACATGATTAACAGAATACAGACAATTCTCCCCCACCATGGGACCTATGAGGGAATAAGCAGGAGACAGAGACCCCTGCAGGTCTGGGCACAAGCCTGGGACCTCTGAGGGAATAGGCCAGAACAAGAGACCTTTGCAGGTCTGGGCAAAAATCTAGAACCTCTGAGGGAATAGGCCTGAGCCAGAACCTCTGAGGATCTGGGCATGAATCTGGGACCTTTAAGGAAGTAGGTCTGAGCCAGGACCTCTGTGGGACTGGGCCCAAGCCAGGGACAGCTACAGAAACAGGTTGGAGCCAGCGGCTTCTGTTGGAGCAGGCCTGAGGCAGTGAACTCCACAAGAGCAGGTATAAGGAAGTGACAGCTGAAGGAGTAGGCTGGAGTCAGAGACCTGTGGGCATAAGTCTGGGACCTCTGGGAGTAGGCCTGATGCAGAGACAATTGCGGGACCAGGCCTAAGCCCAGGACCTCTGTAGCAGCAGGCCCAGGCCAGGGGCATCTACTGAAATAAGCCTGAGCCAGCAACCACTGCCAGAACAGGCATGAGGCAGCAAACTCCACAGGAGCAGGTACAAGGGAACAACCCACGCCCCCTGCACCCTGAGGGAGCAGCCCCAGTCAGAGAACTCTGCAGGACCAGGAGTAGACACAGGAAGCCACTACTGACTGAATAGGCCTGAACCAGAGACCTATGCCTGAACGGTCGTGAATTGCGACCTCTGAGATAGCAGTATTGAGCCAGCTACACCCTCCGGAGCAGGCCTGAGCCAATGACCTCTGCCAGAGCAGGCCCAAGGAGGCAATCTCAGCAGAAAGAGCCCCAGGCAAGCAATCCCCATGGAAGCAGGCGCAAATGACCCCTGGTATTGCAGAGCAAACCTCAAGAGCACCAAACAACCCTTAGAAACACGTAGTGACCGACAGGGTGACTACACCATGAGGAGAAGCCATCTGAGCCTTGGATCCACTGGCAAATGGAAGATTGATCACCAGAGTCACAGACAGCCCCAACTATACCAATCAGAGGAAAAGATGGGTAGACAAGGTAAGAGCACACACAACACCACAAAGAACAGGACACCAGTAAAATCTAATGGCCTTACAACAGCAAGACTTGAACAACCAAATATATATGAAGCAGAAGAAAATGACATAAAAAATAATGTTAGCAGAATGTTTGAGGCCCTTAAAGAGGAAATGAAAATTTCTCTCAAAGAAATGGAGGAAAAGACAAACAAAAATTTGGAAGACAGCAACAAAGTTCTTAAAGAAAAGCAAGAGAAAGCAATCAAACATATGAAAAAAACTATTTAAGACTTGAAAACTGAAATAGAGACAATAAAGAAAGCATGTGCTGGGGAATTATAGAAGCAGAAATCATGAGAAAACAATCAGGAAACACAAATGCAAGCATAAACAGCAGAATACAAGAGAGATGGAAGAGAGAATCTCAAGCGCTGAAGATACAATAGAGAAAATAGATTCACTAGCCAAAGAAAATATTAAATCTAACAAAAGTTTAACACAAAATATCCAGGAAATATGGGACACCATGAAAATACCAAACCTAAGAATAATACATATAAAAGGGGAAGAAGTCCAACTCAAAAGCACAGAAAATACATTTAATAAAATCATAGAAGAAAAATTTCCCAACCTAGAGAAAGATATGCCTATGAAGATAGAAGAAGCTTACAAAACACCAAAATACTAGATCAAAAAAAAGTTCCCTTGCCACATAATAATCAAAACACTAAACATAGAGAATAAAGAAAGAATATTAAGAGCTGCAAAGGACAAAAGACCAAGTAACATATAAAAGCAGATCTATCAGAATTACACCTGCTTCTCAAAGGAAACAGAGAAAGCCAGAAGGTACTGGTCAAGCATTGTGCAGACATTAAGAGACCACGGATGCCAGCCCAGACTACTATACCCAGCAACAATTTCAAGAACCGTAGAAAGACAAAATAAGATATTCCGTAACAAAACCAGATTTAACCAATTTTTAGCCACAAACCCAGCCCTACACAAAGCACTAGAAGGAAAACTCCAACCTAAGGAAGATGGCTACATCAACAAAAACGCAGACAATTGATGATCTCACAGCAGCAAATCCCAAAGAAGGGGGAAACATACAAAATGATATCACCAACAATGAAACCCAAATTAACAGGAGATAACAATCCCGGGCCATTAATATCCCTTAAATGTAAATGGACTCAAATCACCCATAAAAAGGCACAGGCTAATAGACTGGATACAAAACAGAATTCATCTTTCTGCTACATACAAGAAACACACCTCAACTTCACGACATCACCTTAGAGTAAAGAATTGGGAAAAAAATTTTCCAATCAAATGGACCTAAGAAACAAGCTGGTGTAGCTAGACTAATATCTAACAAAGTAGACTTCAAAACAAAATCAATCAAAACAGACAATGAAGGACATTTCATATTGGTCACAGGAAAAATTGATCAAGAGGAAATCTCAATACTGAACATCTAGGCCCCAAATACAAGGGCACCCTCATATGTGAAAGAAACACTTTAAAAGCTTAAATCACACATTAAACCCCCCACACGAATAGTGGGAGACTTCAACACTTCACTCTCACCACTGGAGAGGTCTATCAGTTAAAAAAAAAATTAACAGAGAAATAATGGAACTAACAGATGTTATGACTCAAATGGACTTAGCAGCCATCTATAGGACATTCCATCCAAACAGAAAAGAATATACCTTCTTCTCACCACCTCAAGGAACCTACTCAAAAACTGACCACATACTAGGTAACAAAGAAAAATCTCAACAGATACACAAAAATTACATGTATCTTATTGTATTACCATGGCTTAATATTAGAATTTAACAGCAACACTAGTTCAAGAAAGCCCAAAGGATGCTCAATTGTACAGCAAGGACATGTGCTCAATTATGTTCATAGCAGCTTTGTTTGCCATAGCCAGAACCTGGAAACAACCTAAATGCCCTTTGACTGAAGAATGGATTTTTAAAAATGTGGTAAATTTACATAGCAGAAAAAAATAATGACACCTTGAAATTTGCAGGCAAAGAACAGATCCAAAAAGCATCATTTTGAGTGAGGTAACCCAGACCCAGAGAGACAAATGTCACATGTACTCACTCATAAGTGGCTTTTAGACATAAAGGCAAAGAAAACCAGCCTACAATTTACAATCCCAGAGAACCTAGACAACACTGAGTACTCTAAGAGAGACGTACCTGGATCCAGTCCACATGAGACGTAGAAAAAGTCAAGATCTCCTGAGTGAATTGGGAGCATGAAGACCATGGGAGAGGATTGAAGCAGAGGTGAGGGGAAAGAAGGCGAACAAAGAAAAATGTATAGTTCAATAAAATCAATAAAACAAATATTATATTCTTCTGGGGTCTTTGATGGAGTTGAAGAATAAATAGTTATAATTATAGTTTTCCTTAGTTATGATAAAAGATAAAGTAGATATAAATATTGTAACTGTAATCTTTGCTTGATACCTGTTCTGTTATATGTAATTAGTTAAAGTTAAAACCTTCCTTTTTTTAAACAGAAAGGGGGAAATGATATGGGAAGTCCTTCTGTATATGTGTTGCTTTTATTGGTTAATGAATAAAGAAGTTGGCTTGGCCTATGATAAGGTAGAGTAGAGCTAGGTGGGGGGGACTAAACTGAATGCTGGGAGAAAGAAGGTGGAGTAGTGAGATGTCACGTAGCCCTCTGGAGACAGACATGCCAGAACCTTGCCCGTAAGCCATGAACCTCATGATAAAGTATAAAATAATATAAATGGATTAATATAAGATATAAGAGCTAGCCGATAAGAAATTAGAGCTAATGGTCCAAGCAGTGATTTAATTAATACGGTTTCTGTGTGATTATTTGGGGTCTGGGCAGCTGGGAATGAACAAGCAGCCTTTGTTTCTATTTCAGAGGCGGCAACATGGAGGGCAGGGAGAGTAGGAGTCAATCTGGGTTCATTTGATTATCAGACCAAATGCCCTTACAAGGCCACTGTTTCCTTTTCTGTGCAGTGGGGTGACAAAAACTTACTCAGCAGGCCCAGTCCAGTTACAGGGGAAGGGAAAGTCTGGGCCTGAGTATGCTCTTAAACTATATATAGTTATTGTCAATCCCAAATACAGCTTGCCTCAAAGTAGTCTATTCTGGAGGCAGACATATATTCAAACTGCCCTAATACTATGTTTCAATGTGGAAACAATTTTATGATTTTTTTTGTAGAGACAGAACAAAGGAAGTCACAAATCAACACATTTATAAATTATTTGATTTTAGTTATGTGTGTACGGTGGAGGAAGAGGGTATGTGCCTGATACCTTGAAGGCCAGAAACATCCGATCACCATGGAGATGCAGCTACTGATGCATGGGTCCTGGGAACTAACTGGTTCTCTGAAAGAGCAGTGTGTGTTCTTAGTGGCTGAGGTCTCTCCTCTCTTATCCAAAAACTTGGTGGGAGCAACACATAGGCAGGTGTCCTGCCTTGTGTTTTCTGCCAACTCAACACAAGCTAGAGTTGTCTGGGAAGAGTAAATGCCCTTCGAATTGGACTGTAGGAACATCTGGGGAAGGGTCCAGCCCACTGAAGGTAGTGCCACCCTTGGCAAGGTGGTCGAGAGTTATGTAGGAAAGCGGGCTGAGTGAGTTATGAGAAGCAACCCAGTTAGCAACACTCCTCCTGGCCTTTGCATCAGCTCCTCCCTCCAGGCTCCTATTTAAGTCCCTGCTCTGACTTCCATTGATGATGGGCTGTGCTGTAGGACTGCGAGAGCATAAACCCTTTCCTCCCCAAGTTGCTTTTGGTCCTGGCGGTTTTATCACAGCAATAAGAACCTTAAGGGAGACAGCAGGTTAGAGTAAAGTAAGGACATCTCAACCTTAGGCCTCAGATGCTATCTGGTGACATTCTCAGTTTTTGGGTTGGGAGAAGTTAGTGTCTTCTTCAGAATACATTTTAAAGATTTTGGTATAAAAGGATGTTAGGTCAGACATGGGGTAGACAATAAGTGACTTCCAAAGTCACTGAAAATGGTTCAAGATAATTCACCTGTGCTCTTGGTAATTCACTCTTGGTCACAAAGGTTAGTCATTTGGCCTTGTAGAATGTTTAACAGGGGTGTGGCTTCTCTCTCTTCTCTTGCTTCTCTCTCTCTCTCTCTCTCTCTCTCTCTCTCTCTCTCTCTCTCTCCTCTCTCTTTCTCTCTCTCCTCTCCTCCTCTCCCCCTCTCTCTCCCCCCTTTTCCCCCTTCTTTCTCTCTCTCTCTCACATACACACATGCACACGCACACGCACGCACGCACACACAGACACACACACACACACACACACCATCTTCAGTTCCCACTCTCTATGCATTGTGGAAAGTTGTGGCTGAATCACTTCCGTTTTCATGTGCTTGGCAGCAGGACATCTTTGTGAAAGATAAATTTGTTTATTGACTATGTTGACTCTACACAACTCAAGGAAATAGAATGTCCCTATTTGCCTATTACCTAATAGCAAGACAGAACTTGGGAGACAATCTGCTCTGGAGACAATTTGCTCTGGAGACAGGTTTAGGTAGAGGAGTATAAGGATACAGGCTTTTCAAAATTGAGTTATGATGATGGTGCCCCAACTGTTGAAAGAAGTTTCCCTTCCCTTTCACCTCCACACCTCATACCCTATCCCATCTTCCTTCTGTGCACTGACTAATGTCAGTCATATGGAGAATCTCCAACAACTTCCTTGAGGTTCCATTAAGATCAGTCTGGTGTAGACTCTGTCTAGTTAACTAAAAGGTTTGTGGTAGGGTGGCTGGAAGACCGAGGAGAAAGATTACGGGAAATTTTCAGCAGAGGATGGTTTTGACTGAGTCTGATTGCAGTGTTCTGAGCACCTGCAGTGAGCGCGTGTATCCACCCTCTCTACACCCTCCCTTCCCTCTACACTTGGCCTTGGCTGGAGGCCACGTGAGTTCTGTGCCCTTGCTGCTGCACAATGATCGGTGAACACTGACTCACCAGCCCACAGAATGGGCACTGCCAGATGACTGAGAGCTCCCTTCCTCGCCTTTGCCCTTTCCAGAGAAACTTGCCTTTCTGGTGATAATTGGTGTAGAGAATTTGTGTGCCCTGTTTTTCATGTATCTTTTATCCCCTTCCTCCCCCTCCCCCACTTCTCCTCATTTCTTTCTTTCATGTACGTGACATGTACTGATATGTGTGTGTGTGTGTGTGTGTGTGTTCATGTGTACATGCTCATGCAAGGCAGCTCATAGCCACATTTTGAATATCTTTTGAATAGCATGATCTAGGGATGCCCATCCTACATCTTTTCCACCTGACTTCTATACCTGCCTCCCTAGCGGCCCCCATCCCCATGTATCTGCTTCTGAAAGTTATGCACTGGTGCATCTTGCAAAGCTGTCTTTCCTTCCTCTGCAGCACGTGTAGGTGCCTGTCTACAGTGCAAGTGTTCCCCTGTGATCTCTGTAAGCACTTCCTGGGCAGTCACAGGCATAGGAGCTCAGCATGCTTGTTTACATTATGGGATCCTGCTGAAGACAGGTTGACCAGAACTGAAGAACATTCCTGGCCCAACCTCAGCCACACAGTGCTGGACTATGGAAACATCCGCAGCATGACTTAACACCAGTTGTCCCATTTAATTATCTGGACACTTGAAAAACATGCAACTGTCCGTGCTTATGAAGGATTATGAAAACATACACACCAATGCCCCATTAATTCTGCTTCTAGATATCCAGGCAAATAGATCCACAATTGGATTTATTTCATGCCATTTTTTTTTCTAGTAGAGATTATGAGAGCTGTGCCTCAAATTTCTCTACTTCTGATTGCAAAATTTCGTACAGGAAGTATATGAAACCTATTTATGTGCTATTCACTTAAGTCTTAACCAGCTGCAGGAAGACCGAAGTTTCCAACTTATAGTTGGCATGGTAATTGTGCGTGTTTGTGGAGTAAATGCAATAGATCACATGGTACAGGTGTATAGCAGCTGATGATCCAGTCCGGGTGACTAGGTGTGTCTCCTGGGACATGTGTTTCTGTATTGGGCCTTTTGAACCCCCTTTTCCATCTCTGTATGAAATATATAAAGGTTGCGAGGGCAGATGAAGTGGCTCAGTGGGTAAAGCCTCTTGCTGCCAAGCCTGGTGGGCCGGGCTCAGTGCCTGGAAGCCCCTGGTGACAGGACAGAATTGATTCCTGAAAACTGTCCCATATCCCTTACACACGAGTGTCTGGGCAGGCTCGCAACACCCTCCCCTTCAAAACTCTATGTAAATACAGAATTACAACACAAACAACACAAAGAGTACTGTACGGTCGATCAGAGTCACCCTGCTGCAGGACAGACGTCTAGAGCATCGCACCCCTTCGACTGTAGCTCGGCGACTCTTGTCTGACCCCCTGTCCTCTCCCTCCCACTCCACAACTCTATGATTGTTACTGCTCTCTTTCCCGCTGTCAGATCAACTCTCTTTCCACACATGAGCAATGATACACAGTTAGATCGACCTTCTGGGTGGGGCTTTTCACGTCACACTGTCTCCAGCCGCAGATGAGGGTGTTTCGTTCTTGGTGTGGCCCGGTGATATCCCACTGTTACACGGATCCCATTTTCTGTATCCACTCATCTGACAGGGAACTCTGACTCCGTATTCAGCTACCGCGTGGAGTGCTGTGGCCATACTGTCTCTTTGATATACTGACTGGAATTGCTGAATCATATACCATTTTTTTTATTTTGTTTTTGTTTTTTGAGACAGAATTTCTCTGTGTAATAGTCCTGTCTGTCCTGGAATTCCCTCTGTAGATCAGACTGGCCTCGAACTCACTGAGATCTGCCTGCCTCTGCCTCCTGAGTGCTGGGATTAAAGATGTGTGCCATCCCTGCCCAGCTTCATATACTCATTTTGACTGAGAAACTTTCACACTCTTTTTCCATAATATTTTACTTACTTATATGCTCATCAGTTTTTGTTATTCTTGCCCTTTTGTTAAAATGATTCTGAGTCAAACAGAATGGAAACTCACAACAGTTTTGATTGACAGTTCCCTGGTGATTGAAATGGGGAGCTTTTCTCCCCATATAATCTTTGATCACTCATACATGACAAGATCAAGTTCTGCGCGAATCAAGGTTGTTCCTCGCTGCCACCGGGCTTTACCTAGCATTGCGTCATAGGTTTCATTCTTCAACGTTAATTTATTTAACGTACCCTTTGGGAGGAAATTCTTTGTTTAAAGCCCTTTCGCTGAGTGTTATGAGAGGAGGGAAGGAAGAAAAGTAGCTTTCCCTCTGTCCCTGCTCCCGGGGAGCCAGCCAAGGAGCAACGTGTAAAGAGGACAAAGGTCAGAGCACCACACCGAAGGAGGAAGTGCTGGCAGCTTGCACTAGCAGCACGAGAGGTTCTGCTTAGCTTGCTGTGTGTGCAGTTATCTATTATTCTTTCCAATTGTGGAAAGAGTCAAGGGTTGGCTAAAGCAGCATTCAAATTATGCCCAGCTTCCACAAACAGGCTCATTTGAATCTAGATAAAACGTATCAGATATTCTGCATATGACAATTCCCATTTGAATTCCTCTCTCAGTACCAATTTTCTAAGACTTTCTTGCCCTTCTTTTTATTGTTTATTGACTTTAGAAACTAGCAAAGAGATGGAGTGGGAAATGGGAAAGTAGTCTGCTGGAAAACGCAGTCTTTCTAAATGTGAATTCTCGATGCATTTAGAAATATCCTACAGAATGTTGGGTGTCCCCGGATAGCCCCACAAGCAAGTATAGCTGAGATAGTTCTCAGGCTAAAGAGAAAAGAATACAAGTAATATTTACTAACTGCTCAAATGCTAGGCATTTATGCTAAGAGCTTAGATGTTGCTTCTTATTTAATAGTCAGAACATCTTTTGAACAATTGTATCTTCTCTTTGTGGTGGGAGAGCAAATCAAGGAAGTATTGAGATGTACCCAAGGTCATTAGGGTCACTTGCATGGCTGCTGGCACAGTACCCAGGTCTGTCATTAGGGTCACTGCAGTGGAGCTGGTATAGTGCCCAAGGTCATTAGGGTTACTTGCAGTGGAGCTGGCACAGTTCCCAGGTCTGTCATTAGGGCATGAAGACTGTTTTTGATAAGTGTTGGACCTTTAGTCCTTCAAGTCTTCAAGTAGTACATGGCATTTGGGGACTCTTTATAAAGCATCTACTGAATGAGTGAGTAAGTGGCTTATACTCTGGCTTTAGAAGCAAATCTCTGGCAAGTGGGTCAAGTCACATGACCAGTAGGCAGTTCCCACTATGGATTGCAAGCTTGAGTCCCACCTTGACGTGCCGTCTTCCAGAAAAGAAAAGGGTCACAGAAGTGGCACCCAGGTTCCCCCTTCAGTCTTCCGGTTGCTGACAGTAAATGTGAAGATTGTTCCCATGCCTTTCTGTGACTCCAGTGCCTTTTCTGCAGGATGCCCTCTGCTCTCGCAAAGCGCCTCGATATTCTCTTCGGACTCCTGTAGTCTTCTTGATAAGACCCTCCACATACACACTCTGAAAGCTAGCCCCGCTGCTGTAAGAAAACCATCTTCACACATGTGGTCACACCTCCTCGGGACCCCAAGCCCCCGTGGACAGAAAGATTTGTCTTTTCCTCCCACTTTTGACCCCTTTCTACTTCCAACATTGTTTTAGAGTAATTCTTTAGATTATGATGTTAGGAAAACAACGTAATTTCTTAATATCTTTCTTAGGTTCCCTACATTAACTTCCTGCCACAGCGGTCAGCTCAGCAGCAGCAGTTAGCACTGGGGAGTCATTTCCTGGCCTGCTCTCCTGCCTTCCTCCTGGTCCAGCACCTGGTCTGGGAGCCACAGCCTGCTTCACTGAATTGTTTGGCTGTGCCCTGGATCTGAAGCCCCATTTGAAAAGGCTTGATGCATTTGCAAAGCACAGCCAAGATCCTTCTTAGAATGTCCCTCCATTTGGGTTTGCCAGAGGCCAGAGAGGTAATTTGCTGCCTGCACGTTCATTCCGGGAGCTCTGATCTGTCAGTTTGTCATCTTACCAAAGATAGTGGCTGTTGTGAGGATCAGGAAGGAAAATAAAAAAAAATGTACTAGAGCGTATTATTGTCAATATCCCATTTGCATTTCAAATCCAACTAAACAAATGAAGTGTGGATGACTTAGTGTGGATGAGAGTTGCTGGAGCTGAACTTGGGGTCTGGCAGATGCCCACTCTGCCCTGCTGCTGCAACTGTGCCTCCACTGAGGTTTGGAGCGTTCCTGGAGACCCAAGTGAATCATAGCTCTCAGCGTTCCTCTGCACGAATGTGAATGTAACCACAGTGACACTGGCAGAGAAATGTCTACTCAGCCTTGGATCTGGCCTACAAGATGTAAGGCAACCTTTTCAAGGCCATGAGATTTTAATAGTCTTTAAAGTGAAATTACTAGACATCATAGTTTTCCTGGGTAAAACATACAATTAGTGTATGAATCTAGGTTTTACAGGAGACATGTGTGCAGGGTGTTTGTTTAACTAGCCTCAGACTGATTGGCATGCAGGCCTACTCCAGTATTTTTCTATTAGTCTGTGAATAGGCAGTCCAATGAATTATTTATTGGGTTCGCACATCCTGGTGCTTTCCCTTTCTTTTTTGTTAAGAACATTCTCTATTGGAAGTCATGGCCTCCTTTAGTCGATTAACCTTCCCCTGTCCGGCTCTCCTCACTTGAGAAAGAAACCATTAAAATCCCCAGGCAACACTTTCAAGTGCAGAGAAAGTGGCTGTGCCTGCTCAAGACCTTCGTCACCTCCGATTGGAATCTTCCTTCTCCCCGAGCTGATTCCTGGGGTTGTACCGCACAGACACCCACACTGAACTATTTTTGAGATGAGTACAGCTTCTGTGAAGGAGGAGAGACAGTTAGCTGGCCTCTCTTCCTGACAGACCCCGGCCTCGTTTCCTGAAGAGAAGACAGGTGCTGGGGCAGGGTTTCTTCAAGAGCGGTCTTATCGTCCCTCTGTCCTTTCTGGCACCATTCTTTGCCCTTCGCTCTCTTTTTAACATCTAGGACCAAGATTCTCCTGTAGCAGCTCTTCCTCCTAGCTCGAGCCATGGTGACCAAGGAGAGGGAGTGAGCAGCAGGATCAGATCAGATGCGTACTCTGCCATCACTGCCTGCAGGATTTTCTGGGGGATTGGCTAGAATATGCAAGAAGAGAAGTTGGAGCTAACTCCTGATTTGTGACCCATGCAGTAAAAAGGATACTCATGTCAGGTTCTGAGGTGGGGACTCAACCTGAGGAGTAGCAGGTAGAGGGAGAGGGTTCAAGAATTTGATCTGAGATCCCTATGGGAGGGCCAAGGAAATGCAAACCTGGAATTTAGAGGAGTCTACAGAGAAAAGAGTATGAGGCTTTGGGGTACATTAAGAGCTATAGTTTTAGTAAAATATCTTGAAAATGTATTTAATATACCTGAGTGCTATGGAACATTTATTTGACTATGTATAGATGAGTTGCATTTGTTTATGATATGGAATATTTGTTTAACTAAGTAAATATGTGTTACCTTTGTTTAATTAGGTAAAGATGTGTTGTTATTTTCCCTTGACTACCTAAGGCACCTGATTGATCTAATAAAAAAGCTGAATGGCCAATAGCAAGGAGGAGGTATTGGTGGAACTGGCAGGCAGGGAAAGTATGTAGGAGGAGGAATTTAGGCTCAGGGAAGGAAAAAAAGAGACAAAATGGAGACACTAGGGACCAAGTGCCTAGACACAGACATGGGGGAAGCAAGGAAGTAGAACATACAGAATGGAAGAAAGGCAAAATGTCGAAGAAAAGAAACTGGTTAAATTAACTTAAAAGAGCCAAAGCTAAGGCCAAACATTCATAATTAATAATAAGTCTCTGTGTCTTTATTTCAGAGCTGGTTGGTGGCTGAAAGAAAAATTACAACTACACCTGAGTCCTATTAGCATATTTTTGTATTTTAAATTGTATTTCTCATAGCTCAGATGTCTGTTACTGTATTCCAAACCACCCCACATTGTGTTGCTGTGGAGTATTCTTTTACACTGTGTGAATACATGTCACCATGATAGGTTTAATGAAGAAGCTGACTGGCCTATGGCTAGGCAGGATAAGGTTAGGCGGAATCCTTTACACTGTGTGAATACATGTCACCATGATAGGCTTAATGAAGAAGCTGACTGACCTATAGCTAGGCAGGATAAGGTTAGGCGGGAGAACCAGATAAAGAGAATGCAGGGGAGAAGACGAGCCGAATTTGAGCAGATGCCATGAGACTCAGCAAGCAGCTTGGTAAATGAACCTCGTGGCAGCACATAAATTAACAAAAATGGGCTAAGTTGCTAGAGCTAGCTAAAAGCAAGCCTAAGCAATCAGCTGAGAATTGCTAATTAGTAAGTCTCTGTGTGGTTATTTTGGAGCCGGCTGGCTGACAGAGCTGACTGGAGGTCCTAATGAAAGGCTCCGCCTACATACTGCTTCAAACCATGATAATTTGCTACCATTTTAGCATTCTGTGGGCTGGGATTTCTTCAACCTGCTTAATTTGCATCTGTCACTCAACATTAAGACATTCAGCTGGAGCTTGGCAGCAAAGTCTTCTCATTCTACAGAGCATCTTGTGTCCTCTCAGCTGGCAACTTAGCTTGTGTTCTTTAAGTGGTGGCAACATGGTACTGAGAGGGTCAGTGCAATATCCTAGCACTTGTCCAACCTCTGCTTGTATTGTGTTTTCTACTGTCTCAGTTAGCCAAGCAAAATCACAAGACAAGGACCAGAGTCTGTGTAGGAAGGGCTTACAGGAGGGTATGAACACTTGAACACTGGGCAGGGGTTTAAGTCAGAAACATCATGGAAGATCTACCCCACCTGACTTGACAAAGTTAAATAAAGATGACGTATATAAACTGTCATGTGGTAATATCAATAAATCTTAAAGATCATTGTTTAATGGCAAATCAATCCCACACCAATTATGTTTTAAGGGGGTATTTATTTTGGGGGGTAAAACTTACATACACCATAAACCGATAGGAAGGGAGCCTAGTCGCTGGAGCAGGAACCGGGAGCAGGAGCCGGAACCAAGCGCTGAACCAAGAGGCCGACCAAGCTTGCTGCTCTTCTTTTAAAGAGAAATATACCACGCCCCAGTGGGCTGGTATTTCAGCGGCTATTGGTTGACAGAGCGGAAGGCACTCCCGCAACACTGTGGGCTCGTGCTTCAGCGACTATTGGCTGAAGCAGCGGAAGGTACTCCTGCAGCAATTGTTAAGGGACAACCTCTAAAAGGCACAGTGGTGGCACACGCCTTTAATCCTAGTACTCAGGAGTTAGGTAGGTGGATCTCTGTGAGTTCAAGGCCAGCATGATCTATAGAGTGAGTCCAAAACAACCAGAACTGTTTCACAGAAAAACCCTGTCTTAAAAAACAACAGTAATAATAATACCATCAAATAAATAATAAATAAATTTAAAAAGTCAATCCCAGGACCCATAGGCACCTGTTCTATTTCACAAGCATATATGAGAAAATCTTGCGATGCTGGTTGGATGTTTTTATTATATTTTCCAGAACAGAGTTATAGTCTTTTTCCTATATGTGCCTCACGTTGCCTAATAGATGTTCTGTGACTATAAAATCTAGCAAACAAGTTCTCTCGTGATCTTATTCTTTCTTCTTGTTTTTTTTTTCATTTTTCCAGATCTAGGATTAAATCTGTCTACATGGATGCTAGATGAGTGTTCTATCATTGAGCTCTATACCCTTAGACCAATTGATGCTCTGATTTTTGAAAGATAAAGATTCTATTTTATACTTATTAAAAATGACTTTACAAGCCAGGCAGTGGTGGTGTACACTTTTAATCCCAGCACATGGGAAGCAGAGGCAGGCAGATCTTTGTGATTTCAAGGCCAGCCTGGTCAACAAGAACTAGTTCCAAGACAGCCTCCAAAGCTACAGAGAAATCCTGTCTCAAATAAGAAAAAGAATTTATGAATCAGCAACCTCTGCAGGAGCAGGCCAGACCTGAACCAACAACTTATGTGGAATCAGGCCTGAGCTAGCAGCCTCTGCAAAACCAGGCAAGACTGAGCGACCTCCACACTCAAGCAGCCTCCATGGGATCAGGCCCAAATGACCTCCAGGAATGCTGAGCGACCTCTGGGGAGACTGGAACTGTGGCCCCAACTCCACCATGAGGAACAACCATCTTAGCCTTGGATCCACTTCAACTGGAGGAGTGATCACCAGAGACATGGCTCCAACTATACCAATCAGAGGAAAAGATGGGTAGACAAGGTAAGAGCACACTCAACACCACAAAGAGCAGCAACACAGCACCACCAAGAGCAAGTGGCATACAATAACAAGACTCAAATACCCCAAAACAGATGAAGGAGAAGACAATGACCTAAAAAGACTTTAGGAGAATGTTAGAGGCCCTTAAAGAAAAAATGAAAAATTCCCTCAAAGAAATGGAGGAAAAGACAAACAAAAAATTGGAAAAAATCAACAAGTCCCTTAAAGAAAACCAACAAAAGGCAATCAAACAGGTGAAAGAAGAAATTTAAGACCTGAAAACCAAATTAGAGATAATAAAGAAAACCCAAACCGAGGAAATTCCAGAAATGTAAGTTATGGGAAAAAGATCAAGAACCACAAATGAAAGCATAAACAGCAGAATACAAGAAATGGAAGAGAGAATCTCAAGCGCTGAAGATACAAAAGAGGAAATAGACTCATTGGTCAAAGAAAACATTAAATCTAACAAAACTTAACACAAAATATCCAGAAAATATTGGACACCATGAAAAGGCCAAACCTAAGAATAATAGGTATAGAAGAAGGAGAAGAAGTTCAACTCAAAAGCACAGAAAATATAGTCAACAAAATCATAGAAGAAAACTTTCTCAACCTAAAGAAAGATATTCATATGAAGATACAAGAAGCTTACAGAACACCAAATATATTAGACTTTTTTTTTTAAAGTTCACTCATCACATAATAATCAAAACACTAAACATACAGAATATAGACAGACTATTAACAGCTGCAAAGGGAAAAGGTCAAGTAATATATAAAGGCAGACCTATCAGGATTACACCCAACTTCTCAATAAAAACAATGAAAGCCAGAAGGTCAAGCGTCATGCAGACATTAAGAGACCAGGGATGCCAATCCAGACTACTATACCCAACAAAACTTTCAATCACTGTAGACAGAAGAAACAAGAAATTCCATGACAGAACCATATTTAACTAATAATTAGCCATAAACCCAACCCTACACAAAGTGCTAGAGGAAAAACTTCAACCCACGGAAATCAACTACATCCACAAAAACACAGACAATTGATGATCTCACAGCAGCAAATCCCAAAGAAGGGAAACACGCACACAATAACATCACTAACAATGAAAACTAAAATAACAGGAATTAACAATCACTTGTTATAATATCCACTAATATAAATAGATTCAACTCACCTATAAGAAAACACAAGTTAACAGATTGGATAATAAAACAGAATCAATCCTAGTGTTGCATACAAGAAACACACCTCAACCTCTAAGACAGACATCACCCCAGAGTAAAGTATTGGGAAAATTTTTCCAATCAAATGGACCTAAGAAAAAAAAAGCTGGTGTAACTATCCTAATATGTAACAAAATAGACTTCAAATTAAAATCAGTCAAAAGAGACAAAGAAGAACATTTCATATTAGTCACAGGGGAAAAAAATCAATCAAGAAGAAATCTCAATACTGAATATCAATGCCCCAAATACAAGAGCATCCTCATATGTAAAAGGAACACTTCTAAAGCTTAATCATACATTAAACCCTACACACTAATAGTGGGAGACTCCAGCACCCCACTTTCACCACTGGACAGGTCTGTCTGCCAGACAAAAACTTAGCAGAGATGTTATGACTCATATGATCTTAGCAGACTCCTATAGAACATTCCATTTAAACATAAAAGAATAAGCCTTCTTTTCAGCACCTCATGTAACCGTCTCAAAAAATTAATCATATACTAGGTAACAAAGCAAACCTCAAAAGATGCAAAAAAAAAACCTGGAATAACCCCATGTATCTTACCAGATCACCATGGCTAGTATTCAACAGCAACACTAATTCCAGAAAGCCCACAAACACATGGAAATTAAACAATGCTCACCTGAAGCATCACTGGGTCAAGGAAGAAATAAAGAAATATATTAAAGACTTCCTAAAATTTAATGGAAATAACCACAAAACATACCCAAATTTATGAGACACAAAGAAGGCAGTGTTAAGAAGAAAGTTCATAGCACTAAATGCTACATAAAGAAACAGGAGAAATCCCACTGATGCGTTAATAAAACACCTGAAAAGTCTTGAACAAAAAGAAGCAAACTCACCCAGGAAAACTAGATGACAGGAAATAATCAAATTGAGACATAAAATCAACAAAATAGAAACAAAGAAAACAATACAAGGAATCAATGAGACAATGAGTTGGTTCTTCAAGAAAATCAACAAAATAGACAAACCTTTACCCAAACTAACCAAAAGACAGAGAAGGAATATACAAATTAACAAAATCAGAAACAGAAAGGGAGGCTATAAGAATAGACACTCAGGAAATCCAGAGAATCATCAAGTTATACTTGAAAAACCTGTGCTCTACAGCATTGGAAAATGTAAAAAAAAAATGAATCTGGATAAATATCACTTACCAAAACTATGTCATGAACAGATAAGCAAATTAAACAGACCTATAACAATTAAATAAATAGAAACAGTCATCAAAACACTCCTGACCACCCCCCACCAAAAAAAAAAACAGGACAAGTTTCAGTGCCAAATTCCAGAAGACTTTCAAAGAACTAATACCAATATTCCTGAAATTGTTCCACACAATAGAAACAGAAGGAACACTGCCAAACTCTGAAGAAAGAAATTGAAGACACCAGAAAAAGTAAAGATCTCCCATGCTCTTGAGTAGGTAGAATTAACATAGTAAAAATGACAATCTTACCAAAAGCAATTTACAGATTCAATGCAATGCCCATCAAAATCTCAGCAAAATTCTTCACAGACATTGAAATAACAACACTCAGCTTCATATAGAAAACTCAGGATGGCCAAAACAATCCTGTGCAACAAAGGGACTTCTGAAAGCACCACAATCCCTGACTTCGAACTCTACTACAGAGCTACAGTACTGAAAACAGCCTGACATTGGCATAAAAACAGACAGGAGGGTCAATGGAATCGAATTGAAGACCCAGGCATCAAAACACACATACAAACAACTGATTTTTGACAAAGAAGCAAAAAATATAAAGTGGAAAAAAACATATTCAACAAATAGTGCTGGCATAACTGGATAGCAACATGTAGAATAATGAAAATGGATCAATAGCTATCATCATGCCCAAAACTCAAGTCCAAATGGATCAAAGACTTCAACATAAAGCCAGCCACATCGAATCTCATAGAAGAGAAAGTGGGAAGTACACTTGAACTCACTGGCACAGGAGACCACTTCCTAAATATAACCCCAGCAACACAGACAGTGAGAGCAACAATTAATAAATGGGACCTCCTGAAACTGAGAAGCTTCTGTAAAGCAAAGGACATGGTCAACAAGACAGAACAGGAGCTTATAGAATTGTAAAAGATCTTCACCAATCCCACATCGGACAGAGAGTTGATCTCCAAAATATACAAAGAACTCAAGAAATTGGTCATCAAAAGAACAAATAATTTAATTTTTAAAAAATGGGGTACAGACTTAAACAGAGAATTCTCAACAGAGAAATCTAAAATGGCTGACACTTAAGGAAATGTTCAACATCCTTAGTCATCAGAGAAATGCAAATCAAAACAACTCTGAGATTCCATCTTACACCTGTAAGAATGGCCAAGATCAAAAACACTGATGACAGCTTATGCTGGAGAGGATATGGGTAAAGGGAACATTCCTGCATAGCTGGTGGGAATGCAGACTAGTACAGCCGCTTTGGAAATCTGGCAGTTTCTCAGAAAATTAGGAAACAATCTACCTCAAGACCCAGCAATGCCACTTTTGGGTATATACCCCAAAGATTTTCAATCATACCACAAGGACTTGCTGGCTGTGGGGTACCGGGCAGGAATAGATACCCCAACAAGCTGGCCCTCATGTTACAGATGGCACCCACGTGGATAACTGAATCCACAGAAAGCTTGAGAAAGCTTAGAAAAGAATAAAGCATGGTTTCTTGGTAGCAGCAATTTCCCGGGTCTGCTCTGCTTGCTAGAGGCAAGCAAATGCTCTCATCTAAGAGAGGCTTCCTGACTCAGCTTTAGCTGCAAAACCCTGCAGCTCTTTTAAGAGGTCCTGCCACGAAACACTTAAACGGTGTCCATGAAAAGCTGAACGCATGCTTTTTGGTTTTCAGCTGTAGCAGGAAAAAAGCCACGCTGTCTTAAAATGCTGGCTTTCTGGGCTGTCCTGCCAGGGCAAACTCTGACTCTTTCAGGCAGGCAGTCCAACTGAGTGTGGTCTGTGAACAGAATGCTGCAGCTTGCTTGCTGGCAGGGACCTTGAAACACTGTAGAGTTGTGGTGATAAACATGGCTACAGCCGGTACCTCTGCCATGAGGCTGGAAAGCTAAGGAATGGGCTGGATCCAGCCAAAGCCACAGCTTTAATTCTCTCAATAAAGGCTCATGTGGTCATAAAAAGAGAGATATACAGTAAAAAGAGATTCAAAGACAAAGAAAACCTCTAAATGTTTTACAGTGTGTTAAAAATATATGCAGGCTAAAAGTTAAAGTTCTTAAAGTTAAGAAGAATGAAAGAGAGTAGTTGGGTATGGTGGTACACACCTTTAATCCAAAGCCTGGGAGGAAGAGGCGGAAGGATCTCTGTGAGTTCAAGGTGTGGTAGCACACACCTTTAATCCCAGCACTGGAGAAGCAGAGACAGATGGATCTCTGTGAATTCAAGGACAGCCTGGTCTACAGGGTTATTCCAGGACAAAGATATACAGAGAACCTGTCTTAAAAAGTAAAAATTAATGAAATAGAGGTTAAAATAAAGCCGCATAAAGATGGAAAATACACAGAGAATCTTGATACTGTATGCTATTATGCTCTCTTTGAATTGTTTGAATGCTGAGGATGGAGCAACAGCTGCTAAAAGACTTTTGTTTAAAAATGCTGCTGAACTAATCCAAGATAGGTATTTTGAAAATACCTTGGCTTCAAAACTGAAGTCCAAAGGTATGTTACTTTGCAGAAGAGATTTTGCTTTTGTTTCCACAGAAAATGAGAGGCTGTGGATTCATTCTGAGTTAAGAAAAATCCAGTTTGATAAAGTAAGACCACCTGAGAAATCTCCAGTAGGAACAGATGGCCCAGATGTCTGAGTTCTACATCCAGAACGAATTCAAGATGCTGCCTGAGATGATCAGGTCTCACAGGATACTCCAGTCAGGACTTGATTATAACTGTAAGGGGAGCGGATGAAGAAAGAGGGTGGAGCGAGCTGCCAGGAGCTGGCTGGGAGTGCTGCCGGTATTCTGCCTGAGATCTTTGTGAGGGAAAAAGCCTATTCTCCCCGGGTGCTCCTCTCTATCCCTGCCCCAGCAGACAGCACAGAGTAGACCACCACAGTCCTCATGAGTCTTCCTCTGCATGCTTTCCTCCTGGCCCCTTTCTGTCCCTTCACCCACATGTGGAGGGGCTTAACTTCTCAAACCTCAGGGGCTTTGTTTGGTGCCCTCGGCAGAGAGGGACTTCGAGGTTGATTCTGGAAGAATACTTTAGAATCAGTGATTGTCTGTGTAGAGGTTAAAGTTTTAATTAAAACTGCACATTGTTCCTAGTTTTCTCCCCCTCATCTAAGGCTGAGGAAAGAGCAATGACTGCTCCAAAGGACAGAAACCCTGTTCCCCCGCACTCCTCTGAACGGCCAGTGAAGTGTTCATATTCCTGTTTACCTCAGTAGGGCTGTTGGGGGAGCCTCGCCTTCTAGTGGGAACTTGGCTTCAGTCACAGGATGGTGGGGCAGAGGGAATGAGACGGAATGATTCCTGACGGCTGAATGAAGGTCTAGTTACAGATTCTGGGAACTTAGATGAAACCAGACTTTTCAGGAAATTCCATCTGATCCTCAGCGAGCAAAGGCAAATGCAGAGGCCTGTGAGGCAGGATGGAAGGCATGAGCAAACGCCCGCAGACCCTGAGAGGGGTACTTTCAGCCTGGCTTTGCCTGACCTTGGGTGACCTTTCCAATTGTCCAAGACGGGCTGATTTTAGGACACCTGTCTCATGCAGCAGCTGGGAATGTCAGTCCCACCTAGTTCCACTCAACTGAAAGTGAGGTCCAGCCAAGCTACCAGCTGTCTCCCTGCTGGTGCCCACAGTTACCGACCTGGTTGCCCCTTGGCTCTGGACTCTTGTTTATCCTGCACTGCTGTTACTCCTTTGTCCGTTCTCCGCTCCCATCTCTTTCTTTGACGCACTGCTTGAAAATGCATGTTCTCGATCTGAAGTTTTCCCAGGAAGGGCTAAGAACAAGCCCTGACATCCTGAGAGGAAAAAGCCATTTGCAGGTTTCTGAGGTTTCAAGGGTTGTCATAATAAATGACCGCACATCTAGTGGCTCACAACAACAGGGCTTTATGCTGTCATGTTCTGGTGCTGAAGTCTGACATCAAAGTAGCAGCAGACCCATCGTCTTAGCTTCTTGTGCTTGCTGGCAGCTGTTGGCATACTGACTTCCAGTTGCCTCCTCCCTGCTCCTGTCTCCACCTCGACTGTCATGTGATCTTCCCTGGATGTGTTTGTGTCTTTGAACAAAGTCTCTTCTTTCTTTTATATAAATACCATCACCTGGATTTGTACACTGCTCTATCCAGTATGACCTAATGCTCAGAGGCATCAAGGTTTAGGACTTGGATTCATTTTCTAGGGGATGCAACTAAACCTGGAGCCATGGATACACACTAGTTTGACTCACCAGTGTGAGACACTATTTATCTAACATGTTGACATGTGGGCTGTGCTTTAGGAGTGGCTCTCCGAGAGGGGAAGGAAAGGAGACAGCACGCTATTTGACCCAAACTGAACTTGAAGTACCGAGAGCAGAGAAATAGAAGTGGTGGGTTCTGTCTCACCTCCTTTGTACACTGTGGCATTAGCTAGAACTCTGCTGTTCTAACGTTTGAGAAGACTTCATCTCCCAACTTGCCTGTTTCTATATTCTCTGTATTAGGTGAAACCAATATAGGTTCTTTCTGCCTTAAAAGGTAAGTAGAACCCCTTTGCTGCCTCACATATGATCAATCAGAGATGTAGAAAAGCTGTTATAACCCTATCATGAAAAGCTAGGTAGTGAGTAATATAGCTGAGCACCAACCTCAATGCCAGTCTCTTTAACCCTTTGGAAACCCATTTGCTTTGGCTTGAATATTTGTGTAGATACTCATTATTCGGTAAGTACCGGGTACTCAACCAAAACAATAAAGCAAAGGATCCAGTGACATCGCCACAAGCTCACACTGTAGAAGGGGGACTCTGAGGGACACAAGAAGCAAAGAAATGAAACTGAAGGAATAAGTACCCCCTGATCCCTCCTAGGAGAGCTCAAGTGATGACGCAGTGCGATCGGTAATTAAAAGTCCGCCAGGCGAGCTTACAAGAGATACAGCTTTAATAAAACAGAAGGAAAAACTTACAACCGTCCAGAACGCTGGGTCCAGGCCAGAGAGAGAGAAAGAGTGGGTAAGTGCTCCAGCCAGATTTATAGGTAAACTTTTGCCTTACGACAACACGCCCCACTGACAGAATGTGATTGGCTGAACTCCCCTATCATCTCCCCCTTTTTTCTAAAATAAGACGAAACAAAACCAAATACAACTATATACAATAGAAACAAATAATAAATATAAAGTTACAAACAACAAACAATATTAAGCAAAAAACATATAGCAAAAGTTTTACTAAACATTTTATTTCAAGGAGTCTAAATAATGTAGAGGGTAACTACAACTATCTAATCTTCAACTCCATCAAAGATCTGAGAAGGGAAATAATTTTACTCAAGCAGCCCAGAAGTACAAGCGGGAAACTTCAGAAATGTGCAACAAATGGAAGAGACAACTCAATACCTGGGCAATCAACCAAAGTTTGCAATGTTGAGTCAACCAACTTTGGCTAAGGTCTGATGTAACTGACATGCCATTTTTCAAAGGCAAGAAACCTTTTAGGACTCTCTCACCCTGTCTTGGCAAGATAAGACAATCCAGCTTTTATCATTTACGGATATTTTATAATTCTGTCAGTTGTCGAGGTATGGGCTTTTTCTTTGCCCAAAGGCCAGTTCTGCCAAGAAGAAGACAAGCTCCAGGTGGAGTGTCTTTAGTGCTCAACGTTCTCTCGGGAGTAGAGCGGTGATGCCAGAAGCAATTGTGTCTCACTACTATAGAACTATGAGTTACATTAAAGGCCATTTTCTACAACTCTTCGAAGAGGTTGGAGATTATGCTATCTATACTAAATATGATCTCTATGTACCTAAATAACCCGATTAGCCTAAATATAAATGTAACAAACATATACGACTATTGATTTCTATCTATCTAACTTGAAGACTAAGAGAATGAACAACTGTGCAATGAGTGAGGACAATGACCTCCAAATGTAAACAAAGTATATCATTACATAAATATCTTAATCAGAGGTAGAAATGTAAATATATGTATATATATATATATATATATCAATACAAATAGAGGTAGAAGCATACTTACATACAACATATAGAGGTAGAAGCATACTCACATACAATATTCAATATATCAATGTACAAGAATCAACACCAATACAATTTTCTAAAAACAATAACTCACAAATACCAATATATTTTTATCCCATCACCAATCAATCCTCCCTTTTTTATGATAAACACCCCTGAGCTTATAAAATACCTCCCCCATTTCCTCATTCCTATGTCAATTATAACCAACCCCTAAATGATATCCCTAAACCTGAGGGCAAATTCTACTGGGAGAGGGGACGTCATCCTCTATAATTGCTTCTACAAATGGCACCCAGACGTGGATAACTGAATCCACATAAAGCTTGAGAAAGCTTGGGAAAGAATAGAGTAAAGCATGTTTTCTTGGTGGCAGCAATTCCCCAGGTCTGCGCTGCTTGCTAGAGGCAAGCAAGCACTCTCATCTAAGAGAGGCTTCCTGACTCAGCTTTAGCTGCAAAACCTTGCGACTCCTTTAAGAGGTCCTGCCACGAAACACTTAAATGGTGTTGATGAAAAGCTGAATGCATGCTTTTCGGTTTTCAGCCATAGCAGGAAAAAAGCTGTGCTGTTTTAAAATGCCGTCTTTCTGGGCTGTCCTGACAGGGTAATCTCTGACTCTTTCAGGCAGGCAGTCCGACTGAGTGTGGTCTGTGAGCAGAATGATGCAGCTTGCTTGCTGGCAGGGACTTTGAAACGCCATAGAGTTGTGGCGATAACCATGGCTACAGCTGATACCTCCGCCAGGAGGCTGGAAAGCTAAGGAATGAGCTGGATCCAGCCGTGAAAGCCATGCCTTTAATCCTCTCCTTAAAGACTCATGTAGTCAGAAAAAGAGAGATATACAGTAAAGAGAGATTCAAAGAAAAAAAAACCTCTAGATGGTTTATAGTGTGTTTAAAATATATGCAGGCTTGAAAAAAAAGTTTAAGTTCTTAAAGTAAAGAAAGAAAGAGAGAAGTAGGGTGTGGCAGTACACACCTTTAATCCCAATGCCTGGGAGGCAGAAATAGGCAGATCTCTGATTTCAAGGTGTGGTAGCACACACCTTTAATCCTAGTACTGGGGAGGCAGAGACAGGTAGATCTCTGTGAGTTCAAGGACAGCCTGGTCTACAGAGTTATTTCAGGACAAAGATATACAGAGAACCTGTCTCAAAAAGTAAAAGTAAAAATAAATAGAGGTTAAAATAAAGCTGCATAAAGCTGGAAAATACACAGTGAATCTTGATACTGTATGCTATTATGCTCTTTTGAATTGTTTGAATGCTGAGGATGGAGCAACAGCTGCTAAAAGATATTTGCTTATAAATGCTGCTGAATTAATCCAAGATAGGTATTTTGAAAATACCTTGGCTTCAAAACTGAAGTCAAAAGGTATGTTACTTTGCAGAAGAGATTTTGCCTTTGTTTCCACAGAAAATGAGAGACTGTGGATTCATTCTGAGTTAAGAAAAATCCAGTTTGACCAAGGGAGACCACCTGAGAAACCTCCAGTAGGAACAGATGGCCCAGATGTCTGAGTTCTACATCCAGAACAGATTCAAGACTGCTGCCTGAGATGATCAAGACTCACAGGATACTCCAGTCAGGACTTGATTATAACTCTAAATTTTCTTTAGGTCCCCATAAGATTATCAGCGCCCCCAACCAGCAGGAAGTCTCCATCCTCAGCTTCCACTGTGCCCAGCCTTACCCATCTATGCTCTATGCTTTGGTCCCCTCTTCTAGGGACGTTCTTCCCATGTTTTCCTCAACCTTCTCAAGCTCAACTGCCACTTCTCTGAGGAAGTCTGGGGCATCCTGCCTCTCCTCCAGCCACGTCACCCTACACAAAGGGTACTGGTATTATATATTATTGTAAGTTCTTTTTTACACATACCTGGAAATAGATATTTTATTATGCAAGGCCCATGTGTTAATTTTATCTGTATATAAAGTGAGTTCTCAGGTAAAGAATATTTTTCAAATAAGAAATTATGGTTTTTTTGAATGCCCAAGCTAATGAATGAATTGAAGAATAATTATGCCATGGTTATGGCAGTTTGACTCATTCTGGACTCACCTTTGAAGAGAGTCTCTGCTTTTGCTTTTGTTTTTGTTTGTTTTCTCGAGACAGGGTTTCTCTCTGTAGTCCTTGATTGTCCTGGAACTTGTTTCAAAGACTAGACTAGGCTTAAACTCAGAGATCCGCCTGCCTCTGCCTCCTGAATGCTGGGATTAAAGATGTATACCACCACTGTCCAGTTTTTTTACTCTTTTTCTTCCTTCCTTCCTTCCTTCCTTCCTTCCTTTCTTTCTTTCTTTTTTTCCTTCTTCTTTGAAAGAGTATTAACAAGGGATTGTCTAGATTAGGTTAGCATATGCGTATGTTTGTAGGCTATTGTCTTGACTGCAATGTGAGGGAAAATCCAGTCCATTGTGGGTAACAATATTTCCTGGGCTTGGATCATGAAATATAAACATAGAAACAGCAAACTGAACATAAGAATGCACACATTCATTCTCTCTTGACTTTGGATGTGACCAGCATCTTCAAGTTCCTGTTGCCTTGATTGCTCTGCAATGGCAGACTCTAATCTGTAACTGTAAACTTAAAAAAAACCCTTTCTGCCTAGTTTTTTTTGTTAAAGCATTTTGTCAAACCTGCTGGGGACGAAACTAGGATAAAATAGCAGCTACATGTAGAGTTAACTGCCCTCCCCTAGAAGGATCGTTATTTGCCATGTCCGGCATGACTCCAGGTACTTGACATGATTGGAGTGAAAAGAAAATGAAGAAATGCTTGATTCATAGGCATACAGGAAATCTGGGATTGGGTAGACTGAGTTCTCAGCACCCCGAAAGCTGGCTGTGTTTGTTATACACAGTGGAACAGAGAGGTGGGGTTATTACATGTACCTGAATCAAGGAGATGGGGTTTATGGTATATGGCTGAACCCAGAGGCAGGTTTAGCTAGTCTCCATAGGTGCAGTCTCTGCAGGGGAGCAGGCTTCAGGCCATAGACATCTTAGGGAAGTCACACTAGATATGTTCTGCACACACTATCAGCTTAGTACTTAGGATAGAGGAAAAGCTTTGCCACTTCCCTGATCCTAGGCTTTGCCATTTCCCATGGGTCTAAGGCACTTGCACATACATGACGTGCCTATGTCAACAACACATGTTCTCTCAAGACTTGACTGGTTCCCTATCGCTATTCATTTCTATGTGTCCATATATCTTATCCTTGCACAAATAAGTTTTTTTTTTACTTCTTAAGGGAAAAATTTACTTAGGAGATAGAGGAATCAAAACACAGAACCCAGGAGAACAAGGAGATAAATATCAGTTGTAATGTGAATTGAATGTCAGAGCTGAACCTCCTTGGATCTCCATTGTAACTTGGGTTTCCTCTGCATAATTTCAAGCAAGGGCCTCTAGGCGCCTCTATCTTAGCTACTTTTCTTGTTTATTTTATTACTTTAAAAAAATACCAATCCAAATTCCCACTTCTTCCCCTTCTCCCACTCCCTCTACGCACCCTCTCATCCCAAGGGAGGGCAATGCACCCTGCCCTGTGAAAAGTCCAAGGACCTCCCTACTACATCTAGGTTGAGCAAGGTATACATCCAAAGAGAATAGGATCCCCAAAAGCCAGTATATGCAGTAGAGACAAATCCCAGTGTCACTATGAGTGGCCCCTTAGTCTGCCCCAACTGTCAACCACATTCAGAGGGACTAGTTTGTTCCCATGCTCGTTCACTCCCAGTTCAGTTGGAGTTGGTGAGCTCCCATTAGCTCAGGCAAACTGTCTCAGTGGATGATCCCCTCATGATCTTGACTTCCTTGCTCATACTCTCACTCCTTCCACTCTTCAACTGAATCTTGGGAGCTCAGTCCAGTGCTCTGATGTGGTTCTCTGCTTCTGTTTCCATCTGTTGTTGGACGAAGATTCTATGGTAATATTTAAAATAATCATCAGTCTGACTACAGGGCAAGGCCAGTTCAGGCATCCTCTTCTCTATTGTTTAGGGTCTTAGCTGTGGTCATCCTTGTGGATTCCTGGGCATTTTTCCAGAGTCAGGTTTCTTGCTAACCCCATAATGGCTCCCTCAATCAAGATAACTCTTTCCTTGCTCTCATATCTGTCCTTCCTCCATCTCAACTATCCCATTCCCTCAAGTTCTCCTCAACCCTCCTCATCTCCCTTCCTTCTACCTCCTGCCCAATTGCTCCCAAATTTCATCAGGCGATCTTGTCGGTTTCCAATTTCCAGGTGGGTCTATATATATTTTTTTCTTTGGGTTCACCTTATTATTTAGCTTCTCTAGGATCATGAACTATAGGCTCCTTTGTTTATGGCTAGTATCCACTAATGAGTGAGTACATACCATATTCGTTTGGGGGGGGGTCTAGGTTACCTCACTCAGTATTGTGTTTTCTAATTCCATCCATTTGAATGCAAAAATCAAGATGTCATTGTTTTATACTGCTGAGTAGTACTCTAATGTGTAGATGTGCCACATTGTCTTTATCCATTCTTCAGTTGAGGGGCATCTAGGTTGTTTCCAGGTTTTGGATATTCCAGATAACACTGCTATAAACATAGTTGAACAAATGCTTTTGTAGTATGATTGAGCATCTTTTGGGTATATTTGCAAGAGTGGTATTGCTGGATCCAAAGGTAGGTTTGTTTCCCAGAAATCCACCACACTGATTTCCAAAGTGGTTGCACAAGTTTGCATTCCCACCAGCAATGGAGGAGTGTTCCCCTTACTCCACATCCCCTCCAACATAAGCTATCATTAGTGTTTTTGATCTTAGCCATTCTAGCAGGTGACTTAGCTACCTTTCTATTGCTGTCACAAAATACCATAACCAACTAAGGTAACTTATAAGAGAAAATACTTGGTTGGCTTACAGTTTCAGGAGTTTAAATCATTGATGATGGAACAAGGCATGGCAGCAGGAGCAGCTGGAAGCTCATATCTCGATCCCTAGCTTGGAGACAGAATGGGAACAAAGGGCATGACAAGCGTCCTTTGAAACATCACACTGGTACACATCTAATCTTCCACCAACTGAGAACCAAGTATTCACCCATATCAACCTCCAGGGTGTGGGGGCCACAGAAGTGGGTCCACTCCACCTTGACTGAAGGTCAAAGAGTCTAAGCCTATCTTGCTCTTTCAAGGCTATTGGCCAGACGTCTGACTTAAGGAGTGGCTACAAACAAGATGTCCTGACCTAGGGTGTGGTTACTTGGTGTTTTGGATGTTAAGATGGTCCATAGAGGTGGATTCACTCCACCTTGACCAAAGGTCAGAGATTCCAAGCCTATCCCTGCTCCTTCAAGATTATGACAGGAAGTTTGACCCAGGAAGCGGCTGCCTACAGGATGCTTGGTCTAAGTTGTGGTCATTACATGTCCTGCTTGCAACAGCATATTTAACATTACATGTCCTGCTTTCAACAGAATATTTAACTAAAGGATATAGTTGCTTGGTATTTCAAGTATTGAAGCAAGTAATTGTGGTGCTTGTCCTTTGTGTCACGTTCTCCTCCTTTTTGGATTGGGGTGTATAAGCATATGGAAAACAAACATGAGCATATTCAGTGTTTACTGGGTAGCCCTCCGGGTTCTATTCTATGTCTCTGTACTTGTTTCATATCTTTGTTCATCCTACCTAATTTTTCTAATTCACATACCCCTACCCTGGAACCTGCAAAGTGCAAACTCCATAGAGACTGGCCCCCAACAGATGTCACCCCAATGTGTGGCCATTATCGTTCAAACCACCATAGCCTTACTAAAGGAAACCTGACCCTGCCCTACTTTGTGTTACTTTGTGGGCACTCTAGAGACTGTAGCTGGAGCCTTCATAACCCTCTAACATGCACTGTGCAGCCTATAAAACCTACACCATGTGGATGGCACCAAGTTCTGCTGCCATCTCCCAGTGGAGTCTGGCCCTCTCTACTGCAGCTGTAGCGGCTTCTGTTTGCCTCGGCACCTGCTGAATAAACTCTTTTAGGAAGCTGGTTTTGAGCATAGAACCCCCCTACTATTTTCAGTTCTGGATGTCTTCTTTCAGGTAAGTTTCCTTTTTCCCAAATTATAAATCAGTACCTTTAGCAATTAATAAATAAGGTCGCATCTTCTGAGGACCTCTCCTGCTGTGGCAGTGGAGAATGTGGGGTTTCTGCTTAATGGGCTAACACCTAACACAATTAGGGCTGCTGTCATAGCAGCTCTGTGCCCAGTTTTAGAGTCCCTCTTGATCCCATCCTTACCAATCTGGCCACTTCTCATATCTCTCTGCCCCACTTGCTACTCTGTCTCTCTGATGCCCTGGGTAAGAGCAATGATCAGAGACCACACCATAGGCTGAATGCTCTCCTGTCTAGAATTTCCTCCTCCAAACGTTACTCTTGAATTCAGTCTCACTCAAGTTCTCAGGACATGGACAAAATAAAATAATGTTATTTGCCAGAAAAGAACCCAAATAGCCCCTAGCCCGGTTCCTGATTGAACCATTACTTCTTTCTCCAACCTCATGAGCTGGACCTCTTCTCTTTGTATTTCTGTCTGTCTTGTGGTCTTCCAAACTGCCTCCAGAGTCACCCATTAGACTCAGGTTCCAGCCTTCTAGGGCTTCTCTGGCCTCCACGTTCCTTCTATTAGCCAGTTCTAATGGCCCAAGACCAACAGGGCCAGGTTAATGTTAGCAACAACCCAGGCTTGGAGTCACTTTTCCATACCAGTGTGTTTTACTGTTGCTGTGTCAAAATCCCTGACACACACGAGTTAAGGAAGGAAGGTTTGTTCGGGTTCATGTGCTGAGAGTGTGTCCCATTGTGACAGGGAAGGCATGGGGCAGGGATGGGGGGCACCTGGTCACACTGCATCCAGAGTCAAGAAACAGAAGTGAGTGCTAGTGTCCCATTCATTTTTCCTTTCTTCTTCAGTCTGGGACCCCAGCCTACGGGATGGTGCAATGTTCCAGGTGAGCCTTCCTCTCTCAGTTAGTCGCCACTGCCAGCATCTTCACAAATGCTCCTAGAGGTGTGTCTTCTAGGTGATTCTAAATCACATCAAGGTGACTGTCAAAAATTAACCAGCACACTATATAGTCAAGACTGTAGACAAGACTATTGGCATAGAACCACACAAAAGCTCTTACACAAATGTTCATACAAATATTATTTGAAAAAGTACAAAACAGCTCAAATGTTTATGAGGTGATGGATGGACAAACACAGTTGGACCTATCTATAAAATAGAATGTTATTTGTCAATAAAAATGAGAGAAGTCCTGACATAGTCTGTAACTTGAATGAATCTTGAAAATGCCATACCTAGAGAAAAAAAAAGATAGAAAATACCACTTGTGCATATGGAACATGAAGAATAGGCAAATCCATGGAGACATGAAGTAACCTGATGCTTGTGGAGGACCAGGGCTCAGCATGTGGGGAGTGATTCAGAATCGTTTTTGTGTCAGGAAATACCATAAAGACAGTGATGATGATTATAACTTTATGGATATATAATAAGACACTGAACTTGATAGTTAACATTTTTTAAAGTCTAAAAAAGCTATAATTGACTCACAGGTGATATTAACTTATCAGTGCTGTGGCAGAGGAATAAAACAAATCCTTGAAGAGAGGTCTGGGAAGCAGGACTACACACGATTCTCTCAGGAGTTGGCTAGTCTGTGTCTTCCGTTTACTCACCTGCAGGAAAACGAGGTGGTTTTCACAGTGCTATACAGAGTCCAAAGGTTCCTTGTTCTTCCCTGGGCAACACCCAGCTAGTCTTCCTCGTGCCAACTGGCAAGAGTGCCAGGAAGAAAGGGGAAAAGAGTAGATCTTTCTTTGCCCATCTTTATCCCTTGGTCCTGAAAACCACACTGCCTGCTCCCCAGGAAGCCTCTGCGAGTCTGAGCTGGAATTTACAGTTGCTGCTCTCTCTGCTCAGCTGTAGACCTGGCTGAATGGCCCGGCAGAGGACCTGGCTGCATTGTCCCTCATCCCCACCCATGTCTACCTGCAGGACCGTGTTACTGGACTCTGCCTGCAGCACAGTGTTCACTATAGCCTCCCCTGTAGCATTTTCAGCACATCTACCCATATTAAGCATTTCAAAGTCAAGGAAAGAAAAAATATATATTAAGGAGTGGATTTTAAGGTTTTGTCTGAAGCCTGGTGGTGGTGGCACATCTTAGCACTCAGGAGGCAGAGGCAGGTGGATCTCTGGATCTCTGAGTTTGAGGCCAGTCTGGTCTACAGAGAGAGTTCCAAGACAACAATTTCTATGCAGGGAGACCTTGTCCGGAGAGAGAGAGAGAGAGAGAGAGAGAGAGAGAGAGAGAGAGAGAGAGAGAGAGAACAAAAAGAAAGCAAACAAACAAAAACAAAAAGGTTTGTTGTTGTTGTTGTTGTTGTTTTAATGCTGGTGTACTATTTAGTCTTTAACAGACCAGGCTTTAGCAATCCTGTGAAAGAAGTATTTTCCTCGGAGCCTCAGGTAGTTCTAATTTAGCAAGAGCACACAGCCTCAGCAAGAGGTGGGTGGGAGGAGCTCCACGGTATCTGGAGCTCCTCACTCTCCTTACCATCTTGGCTTATGCCCATCAAGTCTGAACCTGCCTACATATCACCTCTTATTGGTATGCGATTTCTTCTCAGCTGAACCCCACAATGTCAACAGTACTCCACGGGTAACAAGAACAAGCTGTACCTCATATTTTACCACTCCCAGAGGAAGACATGTTAAGGAAAGAGATTCCCTTTATCTTTGGGGAAATTGAGTCTCAAAGAGATGAAATGAGTTCACCAGGACCGTAGGATGAGGACTCAGATCTGAACTTCTAACTCAAATCCCAGGGTTATTTATTCTAAACTTCAGTTTTCCAGAGATTTTAGAGCTCTCAAGCCTGGGACAAACGGCTGAGATAACCATTAACATATCAAAGTGCCTGCTGGCCACCAGCTCTCTCTGTATCTCTCAGTCCCTACCTGTTACAGGGCCCTCTTGTCTGGCATACCCCATCCTCTACCCTAAACTTCTCCAACCCTGGGGCTGGGCTGCCCTTTCTCCAAAGGCTTTTTGCAGGTGGATTTTTCTGTCTCTTCTGTCAGCTCCCAAATTATGATATAGAGACTTATTATTAATTATGAAATCTTGACCGAAAGCTCAAGCTTGTTCCTAACTAACTCTTATAATTTAAATTAACCCATATGTATATTGATCTACATTCTACCACGTGGTTTTTACCACTGTATCATTTTGTGTGTTCAACTCATTCCACATCTATCTGTCTGGCTTCTCTGCCCTTCTTGTCAGCAATCACCCCCCTCCATCCTGTTTAGCTATTGGCTGTTAGTTTTGTATTAAACCAATCACAGCGACATATCTTCACACAGTAGTTTTTTCCTACGTAATTAAGCAGTTTTGGTTACCCTGACCTCTTGATTTCCGGGTCCCCTGATCCCCTCTCTCCTGACTCCCTTCCCCTCCTCTCCTCACATGGCCTGGTTCAGAGTCATGACCACCCTGGACTCTCCCAGATGTCTCTGCCACTGACTATACTCTCCGTTTTATCCACAATAAACTTTCTTCTCCACCATACAAAGGAACAGTCATGCCCTCCACTTTTTTTATTTCGTTTATTTTTTCTTCATTCATCTGGTGTTGAAACCTAGGACCAGTTCCTTTTTTTTATTTCTTTCTTTTTTCCTTCAGAACCCTCCCTCCCTTTTGTATGGCACTTTAATAAGTATTATTTTATAAATTAATTCATTTTCTGTAATTTAAGCTTCATAGATCAAGCATAGCATATAGGAATTACACAGAAAACAGAACTTGAATGTTATCTTTGTTAGGAATTTTCCTAACGTGAGCTCTCTGCCAACGCAAAAATCCCAATCAAACCAAATCACAACAAGCCAAATTAAAAATATCCAGGTTTAATGAAATTCCTGCACTTTTGGGTGGCCCCCAGGGGGACCCACTAACGCGACCACCAAATGTTAAGTTGGGGGCATAGACCCCAGCCCCTTGCATCTATCCCAGCCTCCAGGCCTGAGAGTTTGTATTGGTCTGGACTTCAAATCCCAGGATGCCAGGTCCTGACTCCTCCTTAGGTGGGGGGAGGGGATCAGGACTACTCCCACGAGTATTTAAATGAACTCCCAAAAGAGGAATACATGGTCTCTTTTCCTTCCTCCTAGTGGTTGCGCACCCGAGAGTGCAGAACTCCCATTAAAGATGGATATCTCTTAATTTGGCTTGTTTTGATTTGGCTTGATTGGGATTTTACATTGGCGGAGAGTTCGCGTTAAGAAAATATTCTTAACACTGACCATAGGACACAGTGTGTGTACACACACACACACACACACACACACACACACACACACACATCACGAGGGGACCTTCCAGGAAGCAGCTTAAGTAGACTAGGGGAGTAGTCAAGATTTTGGTGGGCTCATCTTGACACTCCTTTGGGGAGGGATCAAGGCTTGGTGAGCACAGGGACAGGGCCTCCAAAGATGGAGGCCAGAGACTGGAACTTGGGACTTACAATCTTAACTACCTTTGAGGTGCTTGACTTTGAAAAGCATTCATTTCCTCATGTACATGATTTGCTATAAAATGTGTATTTTTACTTGTTCTTCTACACGCATTACTAGTCTTTAAAGACCATGTGTTTACCGGTTGTTTTGACATAAGAGAGTCATCAGAGAGGAAGAAGCCTCTATATAGAAAATGCCTCCATGAGGTCCAGCAGTAGAACATTTTCTTAGTGATCAACAGGGGAGAGGGGGACGGCGGGAGGGCTCAGCCTATTGTGACCTAGACTGGTAGTGGTCCCGGGTTCTATGAGAAAGCAGGCTGAGCAAGCCAAGCCATGAGCAGCAAGCCAGGAAGCAACATCCCTCCATGGCATACAATGCATCAGCTCCTGCCTCCAGGTTCCTGCCCTGTTTGAGTTCCTGTCCTGACTTCCTTCAGTGATAGACTATGATGTGAAGGTGTGAGCCTTTCCTCCCTGCATTGTCTTGGTCATGGTGTTTCATCACAGCAACAGGAACTAAGACAGCATCCTTCAGTGAGCCACACCTTCTAGAACCTCCATCTGTGCATCACTCCTTGGTCCTGGCCCTAGAGGTGACTTCTGACCCACACAGAATTGGTCAGGGCACAGGAAGGTGCCTGCCGTGCAGCCTTCTTTGATTTCTGTTCCTTTCCGAAGCTGACCAGAACCCAAGGATGTCATCTCTGATCATTTGGACTTCCTTGCTCTCCACCCAAGTCCCAGGCCCTGCCACGAGGCTGCCTGCTGCCTTTGAATCAGACCTCCACACTGAGAACTCAAACAGCAAGGTCCTTTTCTTCTCCTCTTCCATTTCCCTCCTCTAAGCAGCTGTGGAGATTTACAGCTCGCCTGCACTGGGTGCTTTTCTTCTACAAGGCAATAAACTTGTCTTCGAGTTTAAAAGAGAATCAGTAGAAGTGACTCTGTGACTTCTTAGGTCTGATTAATGGAGACTCTGCAGCTTCTCCCTGAGCCTTTGGATCCTTTACTGTGGGGCAGGAAGCAGGCACTGAAGAAACCCCACTACTCTGCGATTGCTGTGGCATTAGTTGCTTTCTCACCTCTGAGACTAACTGCCTGACAGGAAGTTTAGGGGAGAAGGATTAATTTGGAACCATGATTTGAAGATCTAGTCCATCGTGGTAGAGAATGCATGGTGGCAGGAAATCTTCAGAGCTGTAGCCTGGGAGTTTACTCACACATTCGTGGATCAGGAGGCAGAGAGGGCAGGCAGGAAGAGGAACTGGACTGCAAACCATCAAAGCTCTCCTCCAGAAATCAATAAGGCCACCTCCTAAATGTTCCAACAGCCTGTCAAAATAGTGCCACTGTCTGGGGACATCCGGACAGAGGAACCTGTGGGGAACTTTCACATTCGAACTGAGGAAACTCAGAATGGCCCCAGAAGACCAGTAGAGAGGAAAGCTACTAAGGCAGGGGCTCCGATGCTCTGTGCTCAGCTAGACTCGAGCGAAAGGCTATGTAGACACCAGGTACCAGTGGAGTTACCACAGATCTCTGGCCATTTTGCATACCCAATACCTAAAACTTTGGAAGAGGACTTCTCATCTAAGTCCAATTAACTGGAGTCCATGAGAAATAAGAAGTCTCTGTTTAAAGCCCTGAGTTCTGTGGTGCATTAAACAGCAGTAGGTAGGGAGAAAACAAGGGCAGCCACAGCCTCTGTCTCACAGGACAGAAAAGCTGTGAAGACTGTATAAGGTGGTGGATTCAACCACACAGCAGGAAGTCAGGGAAATGCAGAGACTAGCGTTGCTCAATTTAATTGCACACCTTACTGAAGTCCTGCTGAAGGCTAACTCACGCATTCGTTCCAAACATGCATATTTTTAAATTCTGAGAACAAAGCAAGTATTTGCCTGTGGAAGGTGGCCTACATGAGCCAAAAGCCCTAAGGATTTCTGGTCTCCCTCCCCTTTGCTCTGAGGCTTTTTTTTCTCTAATTTCTTTGTATCTGGCTTGTTAGGCTGGTTTCAGCCCACTCTAGTTTCACCCAGGCTAGGATCCTATCTGCTGTGTTTAGCATGTTCCTTTGATCTGCCAATATAAACCACTTAAAATTAATTACCACACACAGACACTCTAGCTGCCTGTTGGCAGAAACTGCCTCTCTCTGTCTTGCTCTTTTTCCAAACAGCAAGTGAATTTTCCTAATAAAGACATCTATTAAACAAGGGACCCAAAGCTCTTATTCTAGAATATTATAACCTTAATGCACTGTACACAGCCAATCTCCCATGCTTCTCAGTGCATGCAAAAAATATATTCTCAGATGTGCCCTGGTAACGTATCCAGTCGAGCTGAAGATGCGGAGGACACCAAGGCTCCAGATTGATGCTGATGAAGTTGTACAGATAAACTATGTAGTATGTATTTCTTTGAATCAGAAAGGGTTTAATATTTTAAAGTATTTTATTTTTAATGGTGTGTATATCTGTGTCTATGTGGGGATATGTGAACATGTGTCTATGTGCATACATGTCTATGTGTCTACATGCATACATGTCTATGGGTCTATGTACATATGTGTGTGGTGCCTTAGGGAGTCAGAGATGTCAGATCCCCTGGGGTTGGAGTTATGATGGTTTTGAGTCTTGCTTTGTTGCTCAGAACAGAACTCGGAACATACTCTTAACCACCAAGCCATTGCTCGAGCCCAAGACTTTTGTCTTTTGAAGCAGAATCCCCTCTAACTATCCTGGCTCTTCCTACGTGGACCAGGGTGGTCAGACTTCAGGTGCTGAGATTCTGAGCCTGAAGCCCCTTACCTGGCCAGTCAAAAAGAATTTCATACAGGACACTGGGCAGCCAGACGGATTGACTCTAGCCATCACTATACTTTTAGGATAGTCTCCCATCTGAGTCTCAAAGCTAGCCAAAAGAAATCCAAGGCTGGAATTTGCAAGCCTGTCTCAGCAAAGTAAAGTGACTTCTTTCAGACTTCCCAGCTCACCATCAGGAAACAATTCTGTGACACACACGGCTTGTGTCAGTCAAGAAAGCATCTGATGAATTAAGCGAAATACCAGAAACGCATAAGCACAGGACGGGGTAGGACTTTTCGCTTCTTAAGCAGGACTGTTATGATGTCCTGTTAGGTGTTGCACATTTTTATATGTGGCTGGGGATTTAGATACTTCAGATAAACACACACATTCCAGCAACAAATACCTTATAATTAAGCACATTCTTTTTGGTGCACAATGTGTAGACAGACTTTCTAAGTGGGAAGAAGATTTTGTGGTGATAAGTAGCCTTCTTTGAGCTTGGGTATACTTAATCATCAAGTAAGAAGACAGAGCAGAATAGAGAGCTAAGCTTTATGCATTGGTCAATGTTTAGAACTGTAGAGTTATCTGCAGGCTATGGACATGAGTTTTCTGTTCTGCTGCTGGGCGTGTCATGCCCATGTCTAGCAGGGATTGCTCACACGCTGTCTTCAGACAGCTGGACTCGGGCCATCCGCACCTGCCTGTTCGGGTTTAGGTAGCTGGCGTGCTCACAGAGGAGGGCTTCGGCTGTGTTTGAGGACTAGCTTCCAGCCTCAAGGAGGACAAGCAGGTGGAGGAGGAAAACCCAGCCCATAAAATCTGTTATCTAAAATCCCTAAGAGTGAGAAGAGAAAAAAAAAAGAAATTAGCATAGAATAAAAATGTGCCTTCAGCTGCATGAGATCAACATGAGGAAGCCAGAGGCAAAAAGTCCACATTGTGATTAAGCTGTTTCATTTTGGAAGCTTCAGACTAGTGGAACCTGCAGTGAACTTTATTATACGGTTATGTGGACAGTTGATGGGAGTGGAGTCAGTGCTCGAATATTAATGGCATCGTAATTAGGACGCTCCTTCCCTTTTCAGACCGGACCGGTAAGATAAGATCCGGTCCTGCAAAAAGAAAGGAAGAGTGTTGTCTTTCAAGGACACATTGGCCTTGCTGTCTTTTCACAATTGGCTTTACTTTAATTTTAAATTTTAGATATATTTTATTAATTCTTTCAGAATTTCTTTTTATTCCTTTTGTTGAAAATAGTTTTTATCTCACACAATATATCCTGATTACAGTCCCCCCCTCCCAGTTCCTCTTTCCTCCCACCCAAATCCACGCACCTTCTCTCTCTCTCATTAGAAAATAAACAGTCTTCCAAGAAGTAAGAATAAAACAAGAGTTAACATATCGGGATAGGACAGAACAAACAGAAGGAAAAGAGCCTAGGAAAAAGCACAAGGAACAGATAAAGACATAGAGACTCACTCACTCACACATTCGGAAATCTCCAAAAACAAAACTGGAAGCCATAATAAATGCACAAAGGACAAGGAGATAAAGTTATAGAAACTTTAAAAATTAAATTGAAATTTTTTGAAAAAGCCCTGAGGCCACATTATGAGACAAGGAACCTCTAGAGATGCCTTTGGCTTTGTTGTCTGTCGGTCAGCTGCTGGGCATGTCGCCTAACCTAGAGAGTTGTTTCCCCAGTGAGACTCCCTTGAAGAAGCTAAATTTTCCTTTGAGGGTGGTTGTCATCTGGAGATAGTTTCTGGGTATGTGTCTGCTTCTTTTAGCTCTAAGACCCCATCTTGTGCAGACCCGTGCAGGCCAGGGTATGCTGCCCTGGCCTCCTAGTTCATAGGTGCATTGATCTGCTTGATGTAAGAGGCCTTGTTTATGGTGTCCTCTGTCTCCTCCAGCTCTTACGCTCTTTCCGCCTCCTCTGCCGTGGGGTTCCCTGAGCCTGAGGGGAGGGATTTGATGGAGACATCCCATTTAGGGTTGAGTATTCCAAGGCCTCTCACTCTGTGTATTTTCTGACTGTGGGTCTCTGGATTTGTTCCCATCTGCTATAGGAGGAATCTTCTCTGATGATTGATGGCTGAACAATGCCCAGATCTGTGAGGAAAGCAGAATGGTACTAGTATTCTTTCTTATGTTCTCTTATTAGAATAGTAGTGTTTGGTTTTGCCCTAAGTCTTGGGCTATCTAGTCTTAGCTTCTTGGTCATCCAGGTAGTGTCAGGTATGAGTTCCATCTTGAGGACTGGGCCTTAAGTCAAATCAGATGCTGGTTGGTTACTCCCACAAGCTTTGTGCCACCATTGCACTAGTATATCCTGCAGATGGATCACCACTGTAGAGCAAAGGGTTTGTAGTTAGGCTGGTATACTGTCCTAGACCAAAGATGCTAGAACACAAGGATGAGGGCTCTATGTAGGCACAGGCTTGACTTCTCCATGTCCAATGAGCTGAGTAGGTGTTCTCTTGAGCAATAGTACTTTGCTATTAGGTTATGGAGAGCAACCTATAGTCTTGGCAACAGCCTGGGTTGTCTGGGGGATTCTCAGAGGACCAACAACTCAATTAGATACAACCCAACCCTAGTATTAGAAGCTTCATTTGATGACAAGAGATGTCTAGCTGGAGCTTTGTCTCCCCTGCTATTTGATGGTTTTATTTGGATCAACTTTATATGTGTATATACTTTAGGAAGCTTCTGCTATATTAGCTGTCCATCCTAGCCTTCAAATGGCCCTTAATTCTAGCTGTCTCTTCCCATATTTCCTATCTCATACTCCTCCTGACTTGATCCTCCCTTTTCAGGACCCCTCTGTCCATAACTATCCACTCTATTTCCCTTTCCTAGAGAGATCTATATGCTCACCCCAAGTCTATACCTAATCTCTGTGCTTCTATGGATTGTAGCTTTGTTATCACTGACTTAACAGCTAGCCTTCACATGAAAGTGAATGTATGCCATATTTGTTTTTCAAGGTCTGAGATACTTAGGGCAATTTTTTTTCTCGTTCCAGCCATTTACCTGTGAATTTCACGACTTCATTTTTTAAGTATGATTTATTTTCAATGTGATAAAGAAAATCATCTTTTCTATTCGTCTGTTGAGGAACATCAAGGTTGTTTCAAATTTCTGGCTACTAAGACTAGAGAAGCAATGAGCATGGTTGAGCAAGTGTCTCTGTGAGACGTCATTTATGTACACGCCCAAGTGGTGTAGCCGGATCTGGAGGCAGCTTGATTTCCATCTTCCCGAGGAACCACCGCACTGATTTCCATAGTGGTTGTTCAAGTTTGCACTCCTACCAACAATGGAGGAGTGCTTCCTTCAGGCCTCATCCTCACTAGCACGAGCTGTCACTTGTGGTTTTGATCATTGCTGTTTTGACCAGTGTAAGATGAAACCTCAAAGTAGTTGTGATTTGCATTTCTCTGATGACTGAGGATGTTGAACATTTCTTCAAGTGTTTCTCAGGCATTTGTGTTTCCTCTTTTGTGAATTCTCTGTTTAGATCGGTACTTCATTTTTTTTAATTGGGTTATTTGTTTAGCTTGGTCTCTAGCTCTTTTGAGTTCTTTTTTATTTTGGATATTAGCCCTGTATCAGTTGTGCAGTTGATAAAAGTCTTTTCCCATTCTGAGGGCTGGTACTTTTTCCAAGTGATGGTGTCCTTTGCTGTATAGAAGCTTCACAGTTTTATGAGGTCCCATTTGTTAGCTGTTGATCTTAGTGCCTGTGTTCTGTTCAGAAATTCTTTTCCTGTGCCAATGAGTTCGGTATTTTGGATCTATTTGGATTCTTTCACATGTAGCCATTCAGTTTGACCAGCACCATTTGTTGAAGATGTTGTCTTTTTTCCTGTGTTCATTTCTGGCTTGAATACATAAAAAAAATTTCAGGTGTTCATAGGTGTGTGGGGTTATGTGAGAGTCTTCAGTTTGATTCCATTGGCCAAATATGTTTATTTTGTGCCAATAGTTTTTATTACTGTAATCTATTGTAAACTCAATGATGTACAATAAATGGTGGTACCTCCAGCATTTCTTTGATTACTCAGGATTGCTTTAGATATCCCGGGGTGTGTGTATGTGTGTGTGTGTGTGTGTGTGTGTGTGTGTGTGTGTGTTTGCCTTGAATCTGTAGCTTGCTTGTGGGAAGATGGCAATTTTTACTGTATTAATCTTACTGATTCACGAGCATGAAGAAGTCTTTCAATCTTCTGACAAATTTTCCAATTTGTTTCTTGGATATCTTAAAGTTTTTGTCATACAAGATTTTAACTTGGCTGGTTAGAGTTTCACCAAGATATTTTATATTATTTAAGGATATTTTGAAAGGTATTGCTTCCCTAATTTCTCAGTGCAAACTGGCATTTTTTTATAGGAAAGCTACTGATTTTTTTTGAGAGTTGGTTTTGTATCCAGCTTCTTGGTTGAAAGAGTTTATCAGTTGTAGGATTTTCCTGGTAGAATTTTTAGGGTCACTTGTGCATAATATCATATAATCTTCAAATAAACATGCTTTAGCTTCTTCATTTCTTATCTGTATCCTTTTGATCACCTTCATTATTCTTATTATTATTCTATTAATAATATTATTCTACTTATTATTCAACTTATTATTCTAGCTAAGTATTGAGTATTATACTGAATAACTATGTAGAGAGTGGACAGCCTTATCTTGTTCCTGATTTTAGTGGAATTTCTTTGAGTTTCTCACCATTTAAGTTGACATTGGCTATGGGCTTGCTGTAAACTGTCTTTATTATGTTTAGGTATGTCCCTTGTATCCCTAATCTCTCCAGGACTTTTATTATGAAGGAGTGCTGAATTTTGTCAAATGCTTTTTCTGCATCTAATGAAATGATCATGCAAATTTTTTGTCTTTCAGTTTTCTGTGTTTACAACTTTTCGTATGTTGGACCATCCCTGCATCTCTAGGATGAAGCCTACTTGATCATAGTGGATGCTCTTTTTGATGTGTTTTTGGATTCAGTTTGTGAATATTTTATTAGGAAAATTTGCCTTTATGTTCATAAGGGAAATTTGTCTCAATTCTTTTTTCCCCCTAGGTCTTTATGTAGTTTGGTTATCTGGGTAACTATGGCCTTGTAAAATGAATTGGGCAATGATCCTTCTGTATCTATTCTGTGGAATGTAAGGGGAATTGGCATTAACTTTTCTTTAGAAGTCTGGTAGAATTCTGCACTAAAACCAACAGGCCCTGGACTCCTTAAAGGAGCCATGCAAGCTCTGTTCTTTCATCCTGTCTTAGTTTCCTCTCTGTAAGGAGCCATGCAAACTCTGTTCTTTGGCCCTGTCTTAGTTTCCTCTCCACCGCTATGATAAAATACTCACATAAGAACAAGAGAAGGGAAAAGAGTTCGTCTCAGCTCACTATTCAAGGCACACAGTCCAACTGCGCATGAAAGTCAGGGCATCACCAGCTGAAGCGGCCGTCACACTGAGCCAAGTGTCGGAAGTGAGCGGAGAATGTGCGCCAGTGCTGGGCTCGCGCTTTGTACTCATGCAACCCAAGGGCCTTGCCTAGGAAATCGTGTGCATTGCTCCATGTTTAAATACTGGCAGTGCATGAAAATTTGCTCTGAGAATGAAGCGAGCAGTAATAGTGCTTATTATCCAAGATAGCAAGAAAAACATCATAGTAGACTTGGTGCCAAGGAGAGGAACACACACATACAATTCTTATTTTAAAATTTTTCTTGTGTAGCTCAGGCTGACCTCAAACTCATGATCCTCCTACCTCTACCTCTTTCAGAAAATCCAACTGGCCTGTGCCACTAAAACCAAACATGACCAGCAGAAAAAAAAAGGGCAGTGAAATGATTCCTAATGATAGTCTATACGTATAAACCAGAGAGCCTTGCATAGTTGTCATCAGAGAGGCTTCATCTGGCAACTGATGGGAGCAGACACAGAGATTCACAGCTTAACATCAGGTAGAGTTCTGGGAATCCCTTGGAAGAGGGAAAGGAAGGATTCTAGGAGCAGGAGGGGTCAAGGGCACAATAAGAACATGGCTCATAGAATCAACTAAGGAGACCCATAGGGTCTCTCAGAGGTTGAAGCAACAATCAGGGAGTCTGTATTGATCTGACCTAGGTCTCTGCATATACGTTACGGCTGTGTAGCTTGTTGCCACCTGACAGTGGCAGTGTGTGTGTGTGGGGGGGGGGTGTCTCTGACTTTTTTTTTCTTACTGCTCTTGAGACTCTTTTCCTCCTACCGGGTTACCTCGCCTAGCCTTGATATGAGGGCATGTGCCTAGTCTTATTGTAAGTTGTTATGCCATCTTTGGTTGATATCCCTGGTGGGTCTGTTTTTTTCTGAAGAGAAATGGAGGAGGAGTGGATCTGGGAGAGAGAGGGGGAGGGGAAGGACTGAGAAGTGCGGAGGGAGGGGCAACTGCAGTCAGGATGTAATACATGAGAGAAGAATAAAGAAAAGAGAAAAAAAGAATAAAACTGGTTGCTGTATAATCCATTAGAAATGAATTGTGTACGGCACATGTATGTGGCAGGTGTGCTCACCTGTGTGTGTATGTACACATGTATGTGCTCACCTGTGTGTATATGTACACATGTATGTGCAAATGTGCTCACCTGTGCATGTGTATGTACACATGTATGTGCTCACCTGTGCATGTGTATGATGTGTAGGTGTGCTCACCTGTGTGTGTGTGCGTGCACATGTATGTGCAGGCGTGCTCACCTGTGTGTACATATTTGGAGGCCAGAGGTCAATGTCAGCTGGGTGTCTTCCTCTGTCATTCATACAGGGACTCTTACTGAACCGGGTGCTCACATTTCAGCTAGCCTGGTTAGCATTCAAGTCGCCAAGATCTGTCTCCACCTGACTGCTCCGGGGTTACAGATACAGGCCTCTGCACCCAGGTTTACATTGGTTCTGGACATGCAAACTCAAATTGTTTTTACTCATTGAAGCATCTCCTTCCATCTCTTCACACCCTGAGTACAGGAAAATGCCTGCAGTGGCACACAAGCATGTGGTGTGGACCTGGACAGATGTGTGGACGGAATTGTGAAGCCACTGAGAAATCAGGGTGAGTGACAGGAGCTGGGGGCACAGCTCAGGTGTCAGCTCAGCATTTACAATGACCTGGGTTCTCTTCCCAGAACTCCATAGGCTGTGGCTGGGCAAGCCTGTAATCCAGGCACCTGAGAGGTAGAGAAATGAGAATGAAGTGCACAGGTATCCTCAGCTTTACAGTCTGGTTAGGGGCCAGCCTGGGCTACGTGTGGTCCCATCTTTTAAAAAATGAGTAAGGAGGCTGGGGAAATCATGGGTACTTCTCAGAGGAAAATTTGGTGCCAGAGGAAGAAAATAATTGGGAAGGAGAATTAATAGATGGGAGACAAGACTCTTCCAAAGCCATAGATACCACAAGTGTCGCTATAGGCCGACTCATTCTTTGTAAAGATTTGTGTGTGTGTGTGTGTGTGTGTGTGTGTGTGTGTGTGTGTGTGTTGGTGCCTGAGCCTGAGGATACAGAAGACGGCATTGTATCCTCTGTGTTGAAGTTGCAGGTGGTTGTGAGCTCCCAATAAGGAAACTGGGAACCAAACTTGTGTCCTCTTCAAAAGCAGCACACACTCTTAGCCAGCCCATAATATGTATTCTTTATTAGAATAAATGCCCTGATTTGGCGTCTTCAAGTCACTCCTGCTGATCCTATTTTATCATGGTAAGATACGATTGGTAGGAGATTCTGCGGGAGGAGAAAAGAGGAAGACTGTTGACCAAGATTGTAGAGGTCCCTGAACATGGCAAAGAGGTCCTTAAAGTATTGTATAATGGGAAATTCCAGCCACTTACTGGACCTGAGGGGCGTGAATTGAGGACAATGGTTTCATTCACAAATAGGATGAGTGAGAAGGCAGAGAGGTGGGACAGAGTCAAGGGAGCAGCAACTAGGGCCTGAGAAACAGAGGGAATGAGTAGGAAAAGAGAGGTGTTGAACATGAAAGGTTAACTGTAGGGGGGAGTGGAGAAAGAGAGAGAGAGTGTGTATGAATGTGTGTATGTTTATCACATTTATAGAAAAGAATGGAATTGCTAACAAGAGTAAGATTAAATTCTAGTGTGTGTTCACCTTTATCTGGGTAGCAGCAGGAAGGCAGGGGTTTGGCGAGCAAAATCCATTTCGTTGTATGTGTTCTAGTTTTGAGAGGCTTCAAGTGAGTAAGAGAACTTGTGGCTGGAGATGGAGACACAGCAGAGGTCCTTACTAAGGTGACAGCAAGAATGTAGAAGGTGGTTAGATGACCGAGGCGGTGTGGAGACAAAGTGGCTAGTACTCATGGAGGAAGCTTGAGTCCAAACTCTGCCCTTCCACAGACCACACGCTCCGCTAACATGCACAGGTCTTGGGTTCATGCATTCAAACCGAGTATCTATGAGAGCATAAGCAGTCGTGTCTCGTACAGACAGAAACTTGAACTAAGAAGCTCCGTCAATAAATTAGGAAGTCTAAAAATGGTCAAATGAATACCCTAACAGCCTGTAAAATATAAAAGTCACTAGACTAGTGTATTCGCTAGTTGTCCTCATTGCTAACAGCAAAAACTATTTGAAGACAGCTTGTAGCTAGAGGGCACAACCCATCAAGCTGCAGAAGCCTCGTCAGTAGGAGTGTCAGGCAGCAGAACGCATGGTGTCTGAAGTCGGGAACTGGAAACAGACGGGTACCGGTGCGTAGCTCTCCCTTTCATTTGGCTTGGAGCCCAGCCCGTGAAAAGGAGCCATACACAGTCAGGTGGGTCTCCCTACATCATTAATTAACATGATCTAAGAATTCCTCCCAGACCTATGCAGAGGATTATCTCTAAAGTGATTCTAGATCCAGTCACAATGTTACCATGACAACTAGTCACTTCCAGTCTGAGAATAGGAAGGAAGTTTTCTCAGAATGTGAACTCCAAGTGTGCACAATCAGTGTCTCCTCACTACAGGATCCATGTGTATTGTAGCTCCCAGTTAATGCTGAGGTGCCTTCATGATATTTCTTGGATGGGAGAAGGTGCTGGGAGTTTTGAGTCCCCTTGCAAGCACATGACCAGCTCAGGTTAGATGAAGGCGATACTCTGCTTTCTTGTTTCAACTACGTTGTAAATATCATCCTGTTCTTGTCCTATTTAGTAGATTGTAAACATCATTCTTTTCTTAATCTAGAGTCCATTAGGTCAAGAAACATGTGATGTGTACTATAAGGAAAATAGGAATGCCAGGTAATTGTCTGGGCCGTGATGCTGTGCTTCCAACATTAACGTATCAGCAACGTCTTAAACATGCTGTCTTTAAAGAGAGAAACACAGAGCAAGAAGAGATAGACTAGTTGGCAATGTTTGCACAAGCATAAAGGCCTGAGTTGGATTCCCAGGACCCATGTAAAAAAGCCAGGCATTGTGGTATGCATCTGTAAAGCTAGCATGGAGGGAAAGTCAGGAATTGTGGTATGCACCTATAAACCTAGAATACGGAGAAAGCACGGCATTGTGGCATGCATCTATAAACCTAACATAGGGAGAAAGCCAGGCATTGTAGCATGCATCTATAAACCTAGACATTGGGGACAGAGACAGAGGATCCCTGGGGCTGGAATTACAGGCAATTGTGACTCGCCCAACATGAACGCTGGGAACCCAACTACTGTCCTCTGCAGGAGCAACAAGTATTCTTAACCACTGAGCCAACTCATTTGTCCAGCCCCAATTTTTCCTTTTTTATAAGGGGGGGGGAGGGTGGCACACACCTCTAATCACACACTCAGGAAGCAAAGGTAGGCGGATCTCTGTGAGTTCAAGGCCCGCCTGGTCTACAGAATGAGCTTTGGGACATCCAGAGCTACACAGAGCAACTCTGTCTCGAACCCCCCCAACACTCCCCACAAAAAACATGCAATAAATATTTGTTAAGTGTCTATTAATTAGAACAAATAAAAATCTTATAAAATTATCTTAATTAAAACCAAAGAGCATTCGACTAGAACATACCCAGACTCAGAGCAGCCTGCTCAGGGGCCAGCAAGTTCTGTCTGCTCGGGAGAGCGGCTCTTTGCCTGTCCTCTTAATCACCCTTTCAGTACACAGCAGTCCAAGGCCAGTATGAGTCACCAGACTGAGCTACTAAGTATGAACTCATTCTCATGAATGTACCTCCCGGTGGGAAAGAATCTAAAATGCCAGAGCGTTTGAAACAGGATGTGACCAGCAGAGGAGAACCAGATAGCCAGGACCAGAGCCCCCTGCCATACGATTTCTTATGGCTAGAGAGAGTCTGTAGGCAATGAAGACGGTGGATTACTCTCATTATATATGACTGAGTGTATGTTCTGGCTTCCTGCCTCTTCTCCTCTTTTCCTTTCTTTCCTACAAGTGTTAAGATCAGACCGGGTGTGAGGCTGGAGAGACGGCTCAGCGGTTAAGAGCACTGTCTGCTCTTCCAGAGGACCTGGGTTCAGTTCCTAGCACCCACATAGCAGCTCTCAACTGTCTGTAATTCCACTTCCATGTGACCCAAAACCCTCATACATGTGCAAACAAAATATCAATATGCACACACAGAGAGAGAGAGACAGAGGGAGAGAGAGAGAGAGAGAGAGAGAGAGAGAGAGAGAGAGGGAGAGAGAGAGAGAGAGAGAGAGAGAGAGAGAGAGAGAGAGAGGTCTTGGAAGGAAGGAAGAAGGCAGTGTGCCTGTGGTTTGGAATGTACTACAGCATATTGAGAAGTTGGCTATATATCCAAAGGCTTCTTCAAAGTTAGTCATGCTGAGCATCAGTTATTCACATATTCCCTGCTAAACTAGAACAAAATTGATTTTCTACTGAACTGACCAAGACTACGGGACTGTTTTCCAGTCTGGAAGCTCTCCTAATTTTTTCTCTAGGAGACGACATTCTGCAGCTGTTCCTCTGAAGGTCAGCTCCAACAGCACAGAGGGACCGCTTGCAGTCACCTCGCTGAGATGAAAAACCTCTAAGGAAAACACACGGGCTCAGATGACCAGCCATCCTTGTAAATGGCATGAATGAAGCAAACCGAGAAAAGGAACTTCAGCAATTTCCTGCTCTGCCTGTTGACTGGGGTAAGCATTCAAGCCGTGGTGTCTGCAGAAAGTGTAGACTTCCCTGGTAGTATAGTCCACATTATCTGGACTGGACTGAGCAGGACCCACCTTGGGACTGAGTTAATAGACCGAACTCTTAAAGGTAATGACATTTGGAAAGAATTTTGTGTAAAATCCTTGGTATCTGTTGACATATTTTGCAAGTAAAGAAGGTTCACACACGTGCAGGCATATGAATGCACATGGACACATTCAAGTGTGTACACGCAGAGACCCTTCGTTCAAGGATAACAGCTCAGTCACTTTGTATTCTTAGCATTTTCCATTCACTTGTCAACTTCCAATCCTTGTTCAAAAAACTCTAAACTGAAATGCCTGCCCCATGCCCACCATCCACCCTTTCCATGGATGCTCAATATCCACCTGTTCAATGATGCCCAACACCCACCCTCTCCACTGATCCCATAACCACCCTGTCCACTGATGCCCAACACCCACCCTTTCCACTGATCCCATAACCACCCTGTCCACTGATGCCCAACACCCACCCTGTCCACTGATGCCCATTGTCCACCCTGTCCACTGATGCCCACACCCACCCTGTCCACTGATACCCAACACCCACCCTGTCCACTGATGCCCATTGTCCACCCTGTCCACTGATGCCCACACCCACCCTGTCCACTGATACCCAACACCCACCCTGTCCACTGATGCCCACACCCACCCTGTCCACTGATGCCCAATGTCCACCCTTTCCACTGATGCCCAATGTCCACCCTTTCCACTGATGCCCAATGTCCACCCTGTCCACTGATGCCCACATCTACCCTGTCCACTGATGCCCACATCCACCCTGTCCACTGATACCCAACACCCACCCTGTCCACTGATGCCCACATCCACTCTTTCCACTGATGCCCATACCCACCCTGTCCACTGATGCCCAACGTCCATCCTTTCCACGGATGCCCAATGTCCACCCTGTCCACTGATACTCAATGTCCACCCTGCCCACTGATGCCCACATCTACCCTGTCCACTGATGCCCATATCCATCCTTTCCACTGATGCCCACATCCACTCTGTCCACTAATGCCCAATGTCCACCCTGTCCACTGATGCCCACATCCACCCTGTCCACTGATGCCCACATCCACCCTGTCCATTGACTGAAACTCAGTGCTCAGTTCATGTCTGACCCTTTTCTATCTGACTTCTGTCATTAAAGATATAAAATTCATTTTTAATACTACACATATTAGTAGTTTGTTCCTATTTATTTTATTGATTTATTTGTTTGTTTATTCTTCTCTCATTTAATACACCACAATTTCCATTTCCCCTACTCCCTTCCCAGTCCCCCTATCTTCCTTCTCCCCCAGAACCACTGTTCCTCCACTTCCCTTCAGAAAAGTGCAGCCCTCCCAGGGACATGAACCAAATATGGCCTAACAAGTTCCAGTAAGACTAGGCACATTCCCTTCTCTCAAGACTGGATGAGAAAATAGTAATAGTAAGAAATGATCCCAAGAGCAGTAAAAAAAAAAAATCAGAGACACCTCCCCCATTGCTACTATTAGGTGCCCCACAAGAACACCAAGCTACACAGCCATAACATATATGTAGAGGGCCTAGATCAGACCTAAGCAGGCTCCCCGATTGTCAGTTCAGTATTGTGAACCCCGATGAGCCCTGTTTGGTTGATTCTGTGGACCCTGTTCTTGTGCCTTGAGCTCTCTGGCTCCTAGAACCCTTCCTCACCCTCTTCCATAGGATTCCCCAAGCTCTGCCGAATGTTTGGCTGTGGGTCTCTGCATCTGCCCCTATCAGTTGCTGGATGACATCTGTCTGATGATTATGCTAGGTTCCAGTCTACAAATATAGAAGAATATCAGCAGAAATCATTTCATTGATTTTTTTTTCCAGTCCCAGTCCCCTCTGGTCCCAGCTCTCTGGGCTACTCAGCCTCTGAGTCCTGGTCCTCAGGGGTTGGTTCCTTCTCACGGCACGGGTTGGCCACTCCCACGAGTTCTGCACTACATTACTCTAGCACAGTTCTCAGGAAGGAGAAACTGTAGGGCTAAGGTTTTGTGGCTGGCTGCTGCTCCATGGCAGCCTTGCCTGGCTACAGAAGATGGCCACCACAGGCTCAGTGTCTCCCCTTACTAGGAGGTTTCACTGGTTTCATTCTCGTAGGCTCAAAGAGTTTTCACTGCACTAGGCTTCTACTTTGGCCCCCAATTCCAGTAATCTCTCCCAGTACTCTCTTCTTCCATCCCCACTGCCTGATCCATCCTGTTCCCATCCCCACCCGCCCCTAACCCACCACTGTTCTATCTCCCCTTCCTAGGGAGATTCATGCATCCCTCCTTGAGGACTCCTTGTTACTTAGAGTCTCTGGGCCTGTGGATTGTACCATGTTTATCCTTTCTTTACAACTAATGTCAACTTATGAGTACATACCATGTTTGTCTTTCTGGGTTACCTCACTCAGATGATTTTTTTCTAGTTCTATCCATTTGCCTGGAATTTCATAATGCCACTTTTTTAACAGCCGAGTAATATTCAATTATGTAAATATACCATTTTCTTTATCCATTCTTTGGTTGTTTCTAATTTCTGGCTATTATGAATAAAGTTGCTTTGACCATAGTTGGGCAACTGTTCCTGTGAAAAGTTTGAGCATCCTGTGGGTATATGCCTAGGAGTGTTAAATATATCTGGGTCTTGAGGCAGACGGATTCCCCGTTTTCTGAAGAACCGCTATATTGATTTCCATAGAGATTGTATATGTCTTCACTCCTAGTGGCAATGGAAGCATGTTCTCCCTGTTACACATCCTCGCCAGCATGAGTTGCCATTTGTGTTCTTGGTCTTAGCGATTCTTAGAGGTATAAGATGGAATCTCAAAGTCGTTTAGCTTGGCATCTCCCTGACGAGTTATGACTAGTTGACTAGCGTTTCTCAGTCATTTCAAATTCCTCTATTGATTCTCTGTTAGATCTGTACCCCATTTTTAATTGGTTTGTTGATGTTTTGTTTCTTGTGTTCTTTATGTATCTTGTATATTAGCCTCTGTCAGATGTGGGGTTGGTGAGGATCTTTTCCCATTCCATAGGCTGCCACTTTGTCCTATTAACAGTGTCCCTTGTCTTACAGAAGCTATTCATATCTTGAGGTCCTATTTATTAATTGCACTATCAGTGTTCTGTTCAGGAAGTTGTCTCCTGTGCCAATGTATTCAAAGCTATTCTCCACTTTCTTTTCAATCAGGTTCAGGGTATCCAGTTTTATGTTGGGGTATTTGATCCTCTTGGACTTGAATTTTGTACAGAGTGATAGGTGCCGATTTCTGAGATTGCCTTGGTTGGATGGGTGTTTTGTTCCTTAGTTTCTGCTTTATTTTTGGTCTCCTGGTCTTTGTGGATTTCTGACAGCTGGTAGACAGATGGTCCAGCAGGGGGTCTTCGTCCACGTTGGGGTCTGGAATTCTGACGGCTATTGTGGCTTTTGGTCCAGCAGGGGGTGGGGTCTCCACCCAGGTTGGGTGGTGGGCTACTGTGATGACGAAGGGTGTGGAGATAGGAGATAGTGTAGGGGAGGCACTGAGAGTGGAAGCGGTCCACAGGTGAGTCGCCTATCTGGAGTTCTGGTGGCTGCAGTGGCCTATGGTCCAGTAGGAAGTTTCTGTCTGAGTAAACCATTGGTTCTTCAAACTGGGTTGGTCTGAACCTCAGCAGAAGATATATATTGGAGGTAGGGATATGGTCTCAGCTTGGTAATAGGGGTGGGCAGTAGGGTGGGAAGGGGTGTCATTGGGTTGCATCATTGCTATCTGATGGGGAATCTCAGCCAATCACATTCTGCTTAAGGTGTGGCCGCCTCAGGCCACCCAATACAAATAAAAGATCGAAGTGCCCTTGCCGTTTCCTCTTTGCCCCTGTGTTCTCGGATTATTGGGACCCTGGTGTAAGTTTTCCTTTCTTCTGCTTATTAAAGCTATATCTTTTATATTAAACTAGTCTGGTTAATTTTTAATTACTGATCGACCACGCCCCTTCAGTTATCCAAATCTAGGGAGTGCGGATATTTGAGGTGTAAGTGAGCTTCTCAGCTGTTCATCCAACTGCATTCTTTGTAGCAGGATTTCCTGCTCCCAAATCATGACGCGGAGAGTTATTATTAGTTATAAAGACTTGGTCTTATCTTAGCCTTTATTTTAATCTATTTCTCTTTATCTGTGTTTTGCCTTGGGGCTTTTTACCTTTCTTTCTTTTCATATTTTTTTACTTTCCTGCTATGTCCATGGCTGTCTAGCTGGTAGCTGCCTGGCTTCTGGCCCCAGTATTTTCCTCTCTTTTTCCTTTGTTCTCCTCTCTTTTTTTCTTCTTGCTAGATTTCTCCTCCTCTTTATTCTCTGCCTGCCAGCCCACCTATCCCTCTTCTGCCTAGCTATTGGCCATTCAGCTTTTTATTCGACCAATCGGGCCTTAGGAGACAAGGTAAAACAGACAAGACATCATTGCATAATTATAAACAAATACAAAACATCTTTACATCATTAACAAAGGCAGCAGAAACAAATGTAACACATCTTTGCCTAGTTAAAATCATACCATAACAGTTCGCTTTGATTTCTAATAGTCTGCTGGATGACACTTCATCCAACAATTATCTGTTCACCCGTAGATCCTACTGGGATGATAGCCACTGAATGTACTGCAAATCAATTCTGATAAAACTACCTGTAATTAAAGAGCGCCTTTGCTTTCTTTTCCAAGTTCAATAGAGAGTTGCAGCCACTGCGAGTACTTTGTCCCAACAAACTCATTTTGTTTGTTTGTTTGCTTGTCTTCTGAGGCAGGGTTTCTTGTGTAGCTCTAGCTGTCCTGGAATTTGCTTTGTAGACAAAGCTGGCCTCGAATTCAGAGCTCTGCCTGCCGAGTACTGGGACTAAAGGCACTCGCCATCACACTGTCCTCTTGTCTGGGTAAGCTTCTACTTCCCCTACCTTTGCTAGAACACTGCTTTAGTGCAGCCTGAACCCGTGTCTCCGGGAAGGCAACCCTAAACCCCAAGGAATGTGTTTTTGCTTGTATGCTTTCTGACTCTGATTGGTCAACAGGTCACTTGCCCTTTTGATGAACTGGCTACAAATGTGAGGTTCCCAGTACCTCTTCAGATGTGACAATTTTCTAGAACAAGTCAGGGAGCTTAAGTTACTGCATTTACAATTACAACTTTTCAATTTTGTGACTTTTATCTTTATTATTTTATCTCAGTTTGTCTAGAGAAAAATTCTTGGCTATTTGTTGCCATTTGGAAGAATACGAATTCCAATAAATTAAATTTACCCTTAAGGAGTAGTAGCTTAAGGATTGTGTTTTCTGGCACCCAAATGTAACTGAGTTTTATCCTAGGGTCCCATTCAAATCCCCCCTTTTTTTTCCTTTGGACAATTTCTTGCATATATGTATCGAGTTGGGGGCATTTCTCACCCATGTTTTTCTCTCTCACCCCTAATTCTTTTCCCTTATAGCCTTTTGCCTCCCAACAATCCTCTTCCTTTTTGTTGCCCTTTTTGTAAGATGTATTTTTATTATTTTTGATTATGTGTGTGTATATATGTCAGTGTGTAGGATTATGTACATGAGTGTAGGTACCCTCAGAGGCCAAAGTCATCAGATCCCTAGGGGTGGAGTTATAGGTGGTTGTTGAATGAGAGGAGGATGTGAAAGGGTTTATTGTAAATACAAAGGAGAGAACAGCCAAAGCCATCTGAAAGTGTCTAGGCTGAACTGGGCCGTGGGGTGGCTGGGGGGGTGGGAAGAGAGTTGGGAAAGAGAGACCCTAGGGAGAAGTGGGGAGAGATGGGCAGGGGGAGAGCAAGTGGACCAAGAGAGCAAACAGGGCAAAGACAGCCCCACGTGGTAGGGTTGAACAAGAAAGAAAGGCGGGGTTGGGGGGGGGGAGGGAGGCAAAGCCCCTGGGCTGGAGAAGGTCAGTAGCAGGCAGTGGAATGCGAACAGCAGAGAGGAGACACAGGTCCTGAGAGAGCCTGGCCAGCAGGTGCCTCTGTATACTAATAGGCACCACAGTTAACCCTTTGCCAGGTTCAGCCAGAGTTTCTTTAGGACCTGATTGTTGTGAGTTGCCCAACTCGGATGTTGGGAACTCAATTTTGATCCTCTATTAATGGGGAATCTCAGCCAATCACATTCTGCTTAAGGTGTGTCCCCCGGGGCCACACAAAACAAATAGAAGATCGAAGTGCCTTGCCACTTCCTCTCTCTTTGGTTCCCTGCTCACCTGATATTCGTGGGATCTCTGGTCGTGTAAGTTTTCCCCTTTTATTAAAAGCTAAATCTTTTTGTATTGAGTTGGCCTGGTTAATTATCGATCGACCACGCGCCTTCACTCTACAGAATAAGTATGCTGTCGATTGCTGGGTCAATCTGGAGCCCTGGTTTTCCCCATAGACTCTCAGTGAGGATTGGGGTCTCATAAGATAACGCCCCCATTAGTGATGAAATGGCGCTAGGGCCACTCTTGCGTGGGCCATGGCGGCTGCAATGGTTTCCTGAGCTCAAAGGCATCATGTCCAGAAGACCCTGTTTCTTAGCATTCCTCCCCAACCTGTGGCTCCTGCAGTCTTTCCACCCCTTCTTCCTCAATGTCCCTCCAGCCTTAGGGGTGGGACTGACATAGATGTCCCATGGGGGAATCGCATTACATACAGGGCTTCACAATCACTTTTTCTCACACGAATCAGCTGTGAGTCTCTTTATTAACTGCTTCATACTGCAAAGGGGAGAGTCTCTGATGGAGGCTGACTCAGCGCTAAGGTGCGGCATAAAGGTACATGTTTAGAAAGCAGTGTGAAGCCATGCCCTGCAGTAAAATAACATCAGGTTCTCCCTAAAGCTTAGGAGCTTTGCAGCCGCAGGGTCGTTGCCAGTTTACAGCACCAGGTACCAATTTCGTCTTGTGGAGAGGACCTCAAATCTGACCAGGAAGCGGTTGGAAGCCCTCATAGTAGGTATGACCACTATTACCCCCACGGGCACATAGGGATGGGTAATGGTTTGCGGGGTACACAGCTGAGAAACATGGTTGGTGACTTTTGTTTCTGAGCAGCTTGCATAGCTCTCTTGGGCATCATAAAAGCTAGCTAGCAGGGTGAAAACTTCCAGCTCAGATCCAGCTTGGGTTCACAATATCCTGCCCCTCAACAGGAAGGCTAGCAAGCTAGGTCTGAGGTCTCAGAGTGAAGGAGGCTAACAGTCTAACTCTCAGCCTAAAGTTGAAGATTTTCCAGAGCTCACCGTTGAGTCTGGTGCCCACAGAACAGCACAGCCGCACAGCCGCCCACACCCACACAGCCGTCCACACTCGGACAGCCGCCCACATGCTCACAACCGCACTTGGGGCAGAAGATCACAATCGTGCTGAACCAAACTTTCCGTCACAGAGGAGGAATGTGTGCAGTGCTTACGGAGATGCTAAGAGTAATTAATGGGAATACTGAGGGCCACCATGCTTTATGCGCAGCCTGGACATCCTTTCATCCAGCCAGGGTTACACTGCGTCAGCCACCTCTGACACTTTTGAATGGACGTTCACTTGGAACACAAAACCCTTCACCTCTATTTCCCATCCATACTCAGCACTCCTAAATCTCTTTGTTAACAATTCTCCATCCATGTTCCTTCCAAGTCTTTGATTATTCTCCAGCCTTTGGGTACTGCCCGTAAGTCAGAATGTAAGCATGCACCATGCAGTTGCTTCTTCCCTGGAAACGACCTTGAAGCAGCGCCTGGTTGGAAGAGTCCCTCATGACGATGCCGCGGGACTTAGTTTCTTTATTTGTTAGATGAGAAAATGCCATGACAAAAGCCACCCGAGGAAGAAGGGCTCAATTTAGACCATAGTTCAAGTTACAGTCCATTGTGGTGGGAACAAGGAAGCAGTTTATCACATCCAGCCCAGAAGTGTAAACGGGGGGGGGGGGGGGTTGTTCCTGCTCAGCACCCTTTATCCATTTATATGAACCAGGATCCTAGTCATGGAGTAGTGCCACCATGGAGGGCAGATCTTCCACCACAGGCTTGCCCAGAGGTCCGTTGAGGTGACTCTAGATTCTTTCAGGTTGATAATTAGCACCAATTACTACAATTCGTGACCCACAGATAGGCAACAATCCTGAAGAAGCCAGCTCTCAGGCAGGGCCTGAATACATGTTGTCAGACCATACATGAAGCCAGCTTGCCTTTTTTTTCTCTCTGTCAGCTGACTGTCTGAAGATCCCACAAGTGTAAGCTGGAAGAAAGAGGCAGGAGTGAGGATCCTGGGTTTTCGACCATTTTTTTCACGTGACTTATTTTCCTTTGGGGTGCCTTTGTGCTCAAACTACTCAAATACCATTTCTAATTGAAGATGGGTGGTGTGGTTGTCTTAGTTAGGATTTCCATTGCTGTGAAGGGACTCTGTGACCATCAACTCTTACAAAGAAAACTTTTAATTTTGATGGGTTGCTTCGAGCCCAGAGGTTTCATCCATTGTCATCATGGAAGGAAACAAGGCATCTTGCAGGCTTGTGCTGGAGCTGCAAGTTCTTACATCTTGACCCAAAGGCAACAGGAAGTGAACTGCCTCACTGGGCATGACCTGAGCATATGTGAGACATCAAAGCCCACCTCCACAGTGACACACTTCCTCCAAAAGACTACACCTATTCCAACAAAGCCTCACCTCCTAATAGTGCCGCCCACTTTGGGGCCATATTCTTTCAAACCACCACATTCCACTCCCTGGTCCCCAAAGGCTTGAAGCCATATCATAATTTAAAATCACATTCAGTCCAACTTCAGAAGTTCCCATAGTCTACAATAGTCTCAAAGTAATTTAAAAGTGACAAGTTCAAATTCTTTTGAGGTTCACTCAATCTCTTAACTGTAATCCCCTAAAAAATCAAAATAAGAAAGAAGCTCTCATACTTCCAACACATACTGGCACAGGATATATGTTACTGCTCCAAAACATAGGAAAGGGAACAGAGAAAGGAAATACTGGACTGGCAAACTCCAGACTCTGCATCTCCATGTCTGATGTCCAAATGCTCTTCAGATCTCAAACTCCTTTCAGCTCTGTTGACTGCACCACACTTCTTTCTCTCAGGCTGGTCCCACGCCCTCTTAGCAGCTTTCCTCACAGGTATCCAATGTCTCTGGCATCTGCAACATCTTGGGGTCTCCAAGGCCATCCAGGCTTTCAACTTCACAGCTTCACACAATGTCCTCTCTAAGTCTCCATTCAGGGACACCCTGACATATGCCTGGCCTTAGAGACTTTCCTTGGTCACAGAGGCATGTTTTCAATGGTCTCTTTTACTATCTGTGCTTGGCTGTCCTCGAACTTGCTCTGTAGTCCAGGCTGCCCTCAGACTCAGAGATCCGCCAGCCTCTACCTTCAGAGCACAGAGAATAAAGGCTGCACCACACTCCGTTCTAAGCTTCTCTTCCTTTCCACGAGTTGGAAACTTAGCTTAGTGGGATCGTGCCCTCAGTCACCACTCCCTTTATTCCACTTTTTAATCTTCTTATCTCCTTGATCAGGACTTAGCTCCATTCCCCTTCTTTGTGCTTCTTTTCTGCTTAACGTTTACATTTTGTAATTTACCCTGCTCAGCTGGGTCCTTTTCATTATAAATCTTCATTAGAGTTACCACTAAAAAACCACATGACAGAATCTATACTAGGCTGTTTTGAGATTTCTTCTGCTAACAGAATTAATCCAACACTCTTTACTTCAGCCTCAGACAGACTCTTCAGACAAGGGCCAAAAGCAAGCAGATGTTTCAGGCGAGGACAAAAACAGCCCTTTTCTTCACCAAAACTTCACAAGAACAATCTCTAGTCAATATACAGAAGTTCTTCTCTTCTGATACGTCTTGAGTCGGCCCACACACAATTCAAACCACTCTTGGTGCCCTTGTCTTCCATGCTCCTACTGGTATGGCCCTTTAAGCAGTGATTTCATGACTAGCAGCTCATGTTGCATGGTGACTCTAGCCCCATGTGAAGTGTTCAGTATGTGAAGCGGTCAGTCTTCTAAGGCCCAGCAGCAAAGTGCTATTTCTCTGATGGAGAGAGAGAGAGAGAGAGAGAGAGAGAGAGAGAGAGAGAGAGGAAGAAGAAAAGAAGAAGAGAAGAAGAAGAAGAGAGAGAGAAAGAAAGGGAAGAGAAAGAAAAGGAAGAAAGAAAATGAAAGAAGGAATTAAAGAAAGAAAGGAAGGAAGGAAGAAAAGTTTAATATTTAGGATGACATAATTTTGCTGCAAAATCCTCAGGTCTCTTGTGGGGACACTTCAGAGGCTTCAAGCAACATTCTTCTGTCTTTGACATCAAGGAGCTGCTGGATACTATACTTCAAGTGACAGTGAATTTCTCCTAGAAAACTGACCTTTCTGAACCTTCCTTTGTCTTGGGCCCCACTCAACACTAAAAGCCTTTGAATTCACAGGGCAACTGACCTGAAGCAGCATACACAAATGGAGAATGTATTATCTTTAAACCCAAAGAGGCCACAGTGTTCAGTGGTTCCTTGGTTGTTGGATGGTCCAGATACAGTAAGGAGGTCTGCACTCTTGAAAGTCCCTGAGCATGCCCTGTAACACCGAACCTCCAGAAATTCACCCAGATGGTAGCCTTCAATTTTACTTGAATATTTTTCCATATCCTCTGACCCATAGGTTTTCATTCTAGTCCCAGACGCTGAAATCCCAAAAGGCCTAAGATTCCCAAAGATCAAATTTCTAAAAATGTTATTCTGAAAAATAACAATTTAAGAACTTGTTAAAAATGTATTTGGTTCCATTTTAAAGAGGTGGGGGTATTTTAAAAAACATGATAGAACACTTTCAGGTATGTGCAGTCTTTTGATATTAAGACATGGTACAAAGTCCACACCTGACCTGTGCAATTGAGTTGCAAAGAACATTGCAAAAATATCTCACATTTTAACAAATAAGCTTATGGGTTTATGCTGGACCGCATTCATAGCCATTCTTGGCTATACATGGCCCATGGGCTGCAAGCTGAACACACCTGCAAGGCACATTGCACAATAAAATGGAAAACAGCAACACATTGCAAGTACAAGCACTCTGCTGCCCAAGGCAGATGTGAGCAAGCAAACCATTATCATAAAGAAGTAGGTCAGGAAGGAAGAGGCTGGAGAGTTGGCTTAGCTGTTAGAAGCTTATATTGCTCTTGCAGAAGGCCAGCAGTCCCAGTACCCACCTTGGACAGTTCACACCCATCTCTAACTCTAACTCCAAGGGATCTGGAGCTTTCTTCTAGACTCCTTGGGCACTTGAAGTCTCACATCTACAAACCCACACATAGTCAGACAAACAGATAGATACACACACACACACACACACACACACACACATATCACAATTCTTAAAAATGTAGCAAAATGAATAAATGCATATCAATATGGTTGTTAAATGTGTTGTTAAATGTGTTGCACCTATATTTATAGCTGTGGCCATCTGAATTGCCATATTAGACCACCTGAGTTTTTAATGAGACTGATTTTTAAAATGTGAGAGTTACCTTACACATGCAGCAGCCCAATGAGCAGAGTTCTCAAAACATTTTAATCTTTCTTCCAAATGTACAAAAAGGCAAGTTTCTTTTATTAAAGGAGTCTCAATATTTTTTCCACAGAGTAGGTTGGTCATCTTGCTGCATTTATCTAGTTGGGGACTTGCACGTGCCATAGCCTTTGTGTGGAGGTCAGAAGACAAACTGCAGGACTTGGTCTCTTCCTCTGCCAGAAGGATTCTGGGAATCAAATTCAGGTCATCTGGCTTGCTGGCAGTCACCCTTGATACACTGATATTCTATGCTGCACAGTGGCCTTTGAGTATTGATGGTGTGAAGGTGGTGAGTGCATGTCTGATGTCCTCAGTACCAGGAACTCCTATGAGGCAATGATGAGTCAAAGCTGAAAGCCTCAGGACCCGGTCATGGTGGTTCTGGTTCAAACACTAGAAGCTGGTGGTGAGCCTTGACTTCTGATACCCAAGGATTAGAAGTGATGCAAGCCAGATTCCCAGTTCCTAGGGAGACCAGCTCACCTTCAGTGTGCCTATTCTCTGTGATCTCTGGGAGAGTAGAGTGGGCTTGCCCCATTGAAGATGCTCCTTCTCCACTTAGCCCGTCGAACCCACACATGGACTTCCTGGAGAAATATCTTCACAGTGCACCCAACAGTCTTTTAAACAAGTTTCCAAGTATTCACTCTGCTGAACATGGTGCTGCTATCCTGGGTACAATAGAAAGCAACACTCTCCTCCCTCAGGAAGACTTTTCATCTCTTTTGTATAGCCACTTTTCAATGGGAACTGAGGATTTTAGCATTTAATCTCTGGGATTCCAGCCTTTTTGGATTATGATGAACACTACTGACACGTAAACGTCTCTCCAAAGGGCTCCAACATTGCTGCTCTTGCTCACTAGGTATCAAGTCAGCACGATGTGAACAAACTTCATATTCCGTCACCCTTAGAGAAGATGACTCCCAGATCAGTCCTGGCATGAACTGCCTTAGGTCAGGTTCCCTCCAAGGTGCCTAAGAAGGAGATTCTTGTGGAATCAGGACTCGGAAGCAGCGGTCGGAAGTGCACGCTGCTAAAATCCAGCCTCAGTCTGGGATCCCCGGGGACCTTCAAAATGTGAGTTTCATCTCATCTAAAGGGCTGAGTGACATTAGCACGCTGCATCCTAGGAGAGTGGTGACTTATCTCCTGTGGACACTGGACTCTAATGAGAAGAGGGCAGCTGTGTTTGCTCGCCAACTAACACAGCAGCTGGGGGTCACGGGTCCCCAGGCATGGAATCTGAGGATCCAGCAAACCTCCATGACATCTGGTATATTTTCCTCCCAAGTGCTGTAGTGCTGTATGGAGTGTTGATAGTGTAGGGGATGTGTTTTTCCCTGAGTATTAAATGACTACTAACGTTTTCTATTTTTTTCTAGATGACGTATTTTCTAGATAATAAATAGTGAACTCAGCTCTTCCTCTGTTGTTAGGTCACCTCAGCACTTGCTGTGGTAAATGACAATAGAATGATTGTCATTAGTCATGATGTGACATCATCTTCCATTGGGGGAGTTTGATCAGATTTTGATAATTTCACTTTTGTAACGCAATGGAAGATTGATGGCAGTTTCCTCCTATGACGGTAAGGTCTTTTCCTCCACAGGTTCTGTAACGTCCAGTGTCCCTTGTGCTGATTGTTGACATCATTACCGTGGGTCGTAGCTTCCTACTGTTCTCTTTAGGTAATAGACTCTGGATTTGCTGGGTCTTTGTTCTTACAGGTAGTTAAGTTGCTTGAAAGCAATTTGATTCCTTCAAGTTTTGCTTTCGGTAGAGTAGGTCCAGAAGAACTTTTGTTTCAGAGTTAATTTTAGTTCATTAGGAAAGAATTCCATTTCCATGCCCTCCCAGTGCCTGATGTACTAGTCTCTCACCCGTGACTTATGGGGAAGTGGATATTCTGCAGACTTTCAACTTCATGGAATTCACCGCACGCATGCTCAAGCCGGAATCAACAAAGGTGTGTGTAACCTTTCTATATAGCTTGATCGATTACAATCTCAGTGTATTACTCTGCCCACCCCCACCTTCTCTCTTTCACCTGATCCGTATCTACTTACTAGCAATCCAGACTGGAAGCTGCCTCTACTCAGTCACTGTCTTAGTCGGTGTTGTGTTGCTGTGAAGAGACAGCACAACAAAGGTAACTATTATAAGAGAAAGCATTAACTGGGCCTTGCTTACTGTTTCAGAGGTTTAATCCACTGTCATCCTGATCTGTAGGCAGAGAAGAGAAAGCCAAGGAGCTGCAGAGAAGTGGCCTGGCACTGTAATGAAGGCCAGGTCTCGGCTGCTGTTCTGGTGCTGCTAGGACTTGGCTATATGGCTTTCAGTGCGTCATTTCCCTTCTCTGGATCTTTATTTCTTCACTCATAAAATTAGTTTGGATTATTTGTATGTTGTAAGCAGGAATGATATTGATTTATGGCTATATTTTTTTCATCTACATAATTTTTCTCATGTGTGTTTGTGTGTGTGTGTGTGTGTGTGTGTGTGTGTGTGTATGTGGCCCAGTAGTGTTGACATAGGCTGCTCATTTGTTCCTGGACACTCAGACCCAAAATAATTACACAGAAATTGTATTAATTAAAACACTTAATCACTTAAGCATATTGCTAGCTAGCTCTCATATCTTAAATTAACCCATTTCAATTATTTTGTATTTTACCATGAGATTTGTGGCCTACAGGCATGATTCCAGCTGGCAGACAGCTTGCATCTTTCTCCTCTGGTGGCTACATGGTGTCTCACTGACTCCACCTTCTTTTTCCCAGCATTCAGTTTAGTTTTCTCACCTAGCTCTAGTCTGCCCTATCACAGACCAAAGCAGCTTCTTTATTCATTAATCAATAAAAGCAACACATATGCAGAAGGACTTCCCATGCCACAGGAGAGCTCTCTAAAGTGTTTCTCAGGTGTTGTCCAGCTCTTTTCCTTTTTAAGACTAAGTCTCACTCTCCTCGTTGTCATATCCTGGAGTATGACGGGAGCCGGCTTGTTGGGGTTTCCGTCCCGCCCGGTACCCCAACAAGTCGGCAAGTCCCAAAGAAAAATCACACATAGGACTCCATAAGGTTATAAACTGTTTGGCCCATTAGGTCAGGCTACTTATTAGTTCTTATAACATATGTTACCCCATTATCCTTATCTACATTAGCCACATGGGCTCAGTACCTTTCTCACTCTGACAGTTTACATGTTGCCTCTTCGGTGGTCTGTACAGGAATGGCAGAGGAACCTCCCTGATTCCCAGAATTCCCCAGCCCACAACTCTGGCAGAAGCCTCTGCCCCACCGGAGTGCACAGTAGCAATCATAATGCTAGGTAAGCACCCTGGTCTCAGTCCACCAAAACTCCTTCACTGCCCACTCAGTCCACTCCCAGCTGACCTTCCCTTCCTCATCACCATATCCTGGCCCTCAACTCCAAACTATTCTCTAGAACTCTAGGTAGGCAGCCCCCTGCAAACCACCCCCACTTTCTCAGGTTGCACACACCCTGTCACAGTGTCCTGGTTGACCTCAAGTCAATTAAAGACCACTCTAGACAAAAGACCAAAGAGGACACAGAAACCAGGGGGAAAGCACCCATCCAGCAAAGGCAAACTCAGAAATCAGCACCTAGACTTATAATCAACCAAGAGGACAGAGTTTCTTAAAGAAGAAATGAGTAAGTCCCTTAATGAAATCAAGGAAAAGACAAAAAATTGAAGAAAATTAGTAAATCCCTTAAAGAAATCCAAAAAAGCACAAACAGCTAAAAGAAATTAATAAAAGTGTTCAAGACCTGAAAATGGAAATACAAGAAACAAAGAAAATACAAACTGAGGGTATTCTGGAAATGGAAAATCTAGGTAAGTGAACAGGAACTACAATATCACCAACTGAATACAAGAGATACAAGAGGAAATCTCAGGCATTGAAGATATTATAGAAAAAATAGATGCTTCAGTCAAAGAAAAAGAAAAACATAGAAATCTCCAGGCACAAAACATCCAGGAAATCTGGGACATTATGCAAAGACCAAACCTAAGAATAATATGAAGGAGAAGATTCCCATAACAAAAGCTCAGAAAATACCTTTAACAAAATTATAAAATGAAACTTCCCTAACTCAAAAAAAGGACATGGCTATAAAAATACAAGAAGCATATTGAACACCAAATAGACTGGACCAGAAAAGATAGTCCTAATGCCACATAATAATCATAACCATAAGCAAACAAAACAAAGAAAACTGCAAGGGAGCCAGACAGTGATGTCACATGCCTTTAATCCCAGCACTTTGGGAGGCAAAGGCAGTTGGATCACTAAGTTTGAAGTCAGCCTGGTCTTCAGAGTGAGTTCCAGGATAGTCAGAAATACACAGAGAAGCCTTGTCTCGAAAAACACAAACAAACAAAAAGCTGCAATGAAAGCAGCCAAGTAGCATGTGAGGGCAGACCTAGAAGAATTACACCTGTATTCTCAACAGAGATTCTAAAACCCAAAAGGACATGGACAGATAGATGTGCTGCAGACTCTGAGAGACCACAGATGCCAGCCAGATTGCTATACCCATCAAAACTTTCAATCACCATAGACGGAGAAAATAATATATTCCATGACAAAATCAAATTTAAACAATATCTATCCACAAATCCAGCCTTACATAAGGTAATAGAAGAAAAATTCCAACCAAAGGAGGTTAGCTATGCCCATGAAAATATAAGCAATAAATAATCTCATACCAACATAACCAAAAGAAGGGAAGCACACATACACACACACAAAAAAAACAACACTAACAACAACAAAATAATATGAATTAATAACCATTGGTCATGAATATCTCTCTGTTGACAGAGGTTTCTGTCCCTCCCAGTCCCACATCATTCAGTCCCAAAGAAATACACAGAGGTCTACATTAGTTATAAACCGATTGGCCTATTAGCTCAGGCTTCTTATTAACTAATTCTTACAACTTATATTAACCCATTATTCTTGTCTATGTTAGCCACGTGGCTTGGTACTTTTCATCAGCGAAGCATTCTTTCTCATTTTGCTTCCTCTGTGTTTGGGTGACAACTGCCGACTGAATCTTTCCTCTTTCCAGAATTCTCCTGTTCTCCTTGCCCCACCTCTACTTTTTTCCTGGTTACCCCACCTATGCTTCCTGCATGGCTACCGACCAATCAGCATTTTATTAAACAAGTACAATAAACAAATCTTTACAGAGTAAAACCATTGTCCCATAGCATCTCTCAATATCAATGGACTCAATTCCCTAATGAAAAGACACAGGTGAACAGAACAGAAGTAAAAACAGGATCTACCCTTCTGCTGCATACATGAAATATACCTCAATATCAAAGACAAACATGAACCCAAGAAGCAAGTTAGTATAACCATCTTAATATCTAATAGAATAGACTTCAAATAAAAATTGTTGAAAATAGGTAGGGAAGGACACATCATACTCATCACAAGAAAAATCCATCAAGATGATCTTTCAGTTCTTAACATCTATGCCCCAAATGCAAGGGCACCCAGGTTTGTAAAGAAAACATTACTAAAGTTTAATCACACATTGACCCTCACAAATTTATAGTGGGAGACTTCAATCCCATAATCACTAATGAACAGGTCACCCAGACAAAACCAAACAGAGAAATACTGGAAGTAAAACACATTATGAATCAAATGAACCTAACAAGTACCCATAGAACATTGCACACAAAGTCAAAAGAAAATGCCTTCTTCCCAGCACCTCATGGAACTTTCTCCAAAATTGATCACATACTCAGTCACAAAGCAAGCACAACAGATAGAAGAAAATTCAGAAACCCCTTGTATCCTATAAGACCACCACAGATTAAAGGTGGATTTCAACAACAGAAACAAAAGCCTACAAACTCATGGCAACTGGACAACTCTATTGAATGATTACTGGAGCAAGGCAGAAATAAAAAAAAATTAAAGACTTCTCAGAGTTCAATAAAAATGAATGTACAACATACCCAAATTAACAGGATACGTTGCAATGGTTTCAAGCAATGCTAAGAGAAAAGTTGATAGCACTAAGTGTCTATATAAAGAAATTGGAAAAATCTTGTTTTAGCATCTTAACAGCACACCTATAATTTCTAGAACAAAAAGAAACAAACACACCTAAGAGGAGTAGAGGACAGGAAATAATCAACCTGAGGGCTGAAATTAATAAAATAGAAACAAAAGAACAAGACAAAGAATTAATGAAATCAAAAACTGGTTCTTTGAGAAAATCAGCAAGATAGAAAAAACCTTATCCAAACTAACTAAAGGACAGCAAGAATAAACAGATTAACACCATCAGAAAGGAAAGGGCAGACAAAACAGACACTGGAGAAATCCAAAGAATCATTAGGCCTTGCTTTACAAAATTTACTCCACAAAATTGGAAAATCTAAAGAAAAGGGTAATTTTCTCCATAGACACCACTTACCAAAGTTAAATCTGGTTCAGATAAACAATTTAAGCAGACCTACAGCCTCTCACAAAACAGAAGCAGTCACTATAGGTCTCCCAAAGGGGAAAAAGAAGCTCAGGGCCAGAGAGTTTCAGCACAGAATTCTATCAGACTTTCAAAGAAGAGTTAATGTCAATACTCTTTAAATCATTCCACAAAATAGAAGCAGAAGGAATATTCCCCAGTTAATTTTATGAGACCACAGTCATCCTGATACCCAAACCACACAAAGATTTAATGAATTAAGAGAACTATAGACCAATTTCCCTCATGAACATAGATGCAAAAACAATAACATACTCATAAATCAAGTCCACAACACATCAAAGACATCATCCACCATGAACAAGTAGGCTTCATTCCAGAGATGCAGGGATGGTTCATCATATGGAAACCAATGAATATAATTCATCATATAAACAAACTGAAAAAAATCATCTCATTAGATACTGAAGAAGCTTTTGACAAAATCCAGTACCTTTTCATAATAAAAGTATTAGAGATATTGGGGATAAAAGAGACATACTAAAGCATAATAAAGATAATTTATGGTAAGTCAATAGATAACATCAACTAAATAGAGAAATATTCAAAGCAATTTTACTACGATTAGGAGCAAGACAGGGCTGTTCATTCTCTCCATATCTATTCAAATACAGTAACTGGTGTTCTAACTAGAGCAATAATACAGCTAACGAAATCGAGAGGCAAATGGAAAAGGAAGAAGTCGAAGTACTGCTACTTGTGGATGTGAGAGTTTACATAAGCACCCCTAAAAATTCTATCAGAGACCTCCTACATCTAAAGGTCCCTGCCTCAGTTCTGGGTTTTGATACCAGATGAATGGGGGAAAAGAAATAAAAGAGAAAGGAAAAGACGTGACTGTTCCTCAGTATGGTGAAAGAGGAGAAAATTTATTACAGATATGTGGGCAAGCATAGCTAGAGGCAGGGATATGTGGAAGAGGACAGAGCGGACTTGACTTTGAACCATGTAGGGGAGGGAAGAAGGGAAGGGAGTGGAGAGAAAGGGGAACCAGGTACAGTATCCAGGAGGGGTTGGATTATATAAGGAAGGGCAGCTGGGAAAGGTAGCCCAGTTCTGGGCTGGAGAACTTAAGGTAGGGGTGGATATGTCAACCAGGAGGGGATGCAGGGAGAATCTGGCAGCCAGGCTCACTTTAATATGTTAAATAGACAAGTCAGCCATTTGTCCCAGGGTTTAAAATCTAACATTGATAAACACCGTAGCCCTCCTATACGCAAATGACAAAGGGGCTGAGAAAGAAATCAGAGAAATAATACCCTTCACAATAGCCATAAATGATGCAAAATACCTAGAGATAACTCTATCTAAGCAAGCAAAAGACTTGTATGACAGTAATTTCAAGTATTTGAAGAAGGAAATTGGAGAAGATATCAGAAGATTGGAAGGTGCTCATGGATCGTGAGATGAGGATGGGAAGAGGTGTCAGGTGGGGGGGGGGTGAGCAGAAGAGGGTACTGAGGAAAGACTGTAGGAGCCAGAGAGTTTGAGGACACTAGGAGAATATAGCCCACAGAATCAGCTAAGCTGTGCTCATGGAGGCTCCCAGAGACTGAAGTTGCAATCACAGAGCCTGTGTGGGTCTGAGCTAGGACCTCTGCATATATCTATGGCCCTTCAGCTTGCTGTTCTTGTGGGACTCCTAACAGTGGACATGGAGGGGGTATCTCTGGCTGGTTTGCCTACTTTGGGGACACTTTCCTCCTACTGGGTTTCCTTGTCCAGCCTTGATATAAGGGTTTGTGCTTAGTCTTATTGTAGCTCCTTATGTCCTGTTGGGTTCCTGTCCCTGGGAGGCCTGCTCTTCTTTGAAGGGAAAGGGAGGAGGAGCGGATCTGGGGAATATGGAAGGTTGGAGGAGGGACCAGAAGCAGCCGAGGGAGGGGAAACAGTGGTCAGGATGTAAGGTATGAAAGAAGAAAAATCAATAACAGAAGTCTAAGCCCCCCACCTGCTCATCAAGCAGACTAGGGTAACTGGCCAGTAAGTTCCAGGAATCTATCTGTCTCTGCTTCTCCAGAGCCAGGAAAACTGGCTTTGTTCTATTTTGGGCTTCTTATTTGTTCTGTCTTTTACATGAGCTTTGGGGTTTGCACTTAGGTCCTCTTGCCTGTCCAGCGAGCACTTTGCTAGCAGAGCCATTTCCAGCTCCCCACCTCAGCTGTGCCTTCTGCTCTGTTACAGCCCCACATCCCTTATTATCTCATACCTAACGTTCGTCTCTCATTTTTGTGACCTCCTGACCCCTCTAGTCATTTCCGTTCGCCATCCCAGACTAGACCCTATGTGACACTGCCGCTAACTCTGATACCTGTTTCTGTAGCGCCTAGGGCCCAGGTGTGCAGGCAGGAAAGCCACTGCACCCTGCAGCTCTGAGGACTGCATACTCCCCAGATCCTTCCCTCATGGGCAGGATGATGTAATCGCCTCAGACTTTTTCCTATAAATCCTCTAAGCCACGCTCTCCATTCCAGTCACAGAGAGCCTCTTCTAGCTCTTGTTTGTAGGAAGCGATCTTACGCAGTTTAAGCTGCTGACTTATTTCTAATTCTCTCTCCTTGGTTCTTGGAGGCCAACTAAGGGCAAGGACGCACTCTTCAGGAGAAAGACTTGAATCAAAAATGAGGGGGGGCACAGGATGTAAATGCAGTGGGAATCACAGCCCTGCGTCCTTGAGTGTAGCATTTAAAATCTAGGCTCCTATTCGTATATTCCTTAGCCTATATATTCCTATAGGCCCTTAGCTCATCTAGATGTGGTGAGCTCAGGCCTAGCAGTGGGCATTTTGTGTGGCTATCTGTTGGGGCTCCTCCTCAGCAGGGAATTTGTACTCAGTGACCTAAGGGCGCACAGCTGCTGAGAGAGTATCCAAGACACAGGCTCTCCTCACAAAGCAGCCTTGTGTTACGGGAACTTCCCCCACACACATGCGCACACAAGAGTTCTGTCTTTAAAGTGGTCTTAGGTCCGGGTGGCACTCCTAAAGGGTAGGGAAAACAGCTTCTTTTTCAAAAGCTTCCTTTTCAAAAGCTTTGGCTGCCTGACAGCTAGAATTTTCTCTTGTGTCTGATAATATACATGTGTATGAAATACAGCTCATTTCTTTTAAACATGACCCAAGCTGATGAGTGTCCTTAAGGATCTGCTAACCAGAGAAGCATGATCTATGTTAAGGCCCATCACAGACGATTCTGCTCAACTGTAGAGTTTACACCTATGAAATGAAGATGGTTCAAGGAGCCACATAAAAAATAATTTAACAATCACTCTCCTTCCTCCCTTCCTTCCTTCATTCCCTTTTTTCTTTCTTCCCTTCATCCTTCCCTTCCCTTTCTCCCTCCCTCCCTCCCTTTCTCCACTCCTTCCTTTCTTCCTTTCCCCTTCCTTTTCCTCCTTCCCTTCACTCCCTTCCTTCCTTCCGTTCTCCCTAACTCCCTCCCTCCCCTTTTCCTCCTTGCCTCCCTAACCTCCTTCCTCCCCCTCCTTTCTTCATTTTTCCCTCCCACCACCTCCCACTCCCATTTTTTACTTTCATTTGTTATTCTTTTAAGATTTATTTTTAAATATGCATGAGGGCCCACACCTTTAGTCTTGATCCTCAGAGGTAGACAGATCTAAGACTGGTTCAAGATCTAAGATCTAAGTTCAAGACCAGTCTGATCCACATAGTGAGTTCCAGGACAGCCAGGGCTACACAGAGTAACTCTGTCTTGAAGAACAAAACAAAACCAAAAATAATTATTTTATTATAATTACTGTGTGTGTATGTGTGTGTGTGTGTGTGTGTGTACAGGTATCACGAGGGCTAGTCCCCTCAAAGGTCAGAAGAGGGTGCTGCAAGCCCCTGAAGCTGAAGTTGCAGGCAGTGGTGAGCCACTCAGTGTGGATGCTAGAAATCAAACTCCTATCCTTGGCAAGAACAAGAAGTGCCCTGAATTGCTGAGTCATCTCTCCAGCTGCACTGCTGATTGGCCCTTGGCTGATTCAGAAGAGGCTATGTAGAAAAGACTGGCCTCTAATAGAGTGACTATCCTTCTATCCCAGCTTGAGTGCTGGGATCATAGCCATATGCCACCACCCCTTGGTGCCTCTTCATTCTCAAATAGTTCATTTTCCTCCAGTAATAAAGTAGGCCAGACCTCTGTGGAGCACAAAGAGAGCAAATTCACTCCTAGACTCACCGCCTGTGGTGGTTTGGTTGAGAATGGCCCCCGTAGGATCATATATCTGAATGCTTAGGCATCAAGGAGTGGCAGGCACTATTTGAGAAGGACTAGGAAGCGTGACCTTGTCGGAGGAATATGTCACTGGGGGTGGGCTTCAAACACGCAAGCTGTCCCCAGTCTCCCTCCCTCATCGCCTGCAGATCAGGTGTAGCTCTTAGCTACAGTTTCAGCATCTACCTGTGGACCACCATGCTCCCTGCCACGGCCATAATGAGCTAAGTCTCTGAAACTATAAGTAAACCCCCAATTCAGTGTTTTCTTCTATAAGAGCTGCCTCTGTCATGACATCTTGTCACAGCAGTAGAATAGTGACTAAGATACCACCCAAATATCCCAACCTCTCATTTTCAGAGACTTCTCTCTTTTGTCATTACAGCTGTCCCCATGCCGGTGAGGTCATCCTGGTCTCAGCTCCTGAAGTCAGCTTTCCTTTTCAGCACATGACACTGTCTCTCTAGGGAAAGACAAGCCCATGGTATTCAATTTGCTTGTAATAAAACTCAGTGGCATAAGGAGGTGGAAGCATTTGTCCGGGTCACTATAGATTTATACATATTTGAGAGAGGACATTTGATACTGTCAAACAGCGGAGGGCCATGCAAATAAAATCTCAGCTGCCTGGCCATGCATGATTAACACGTGATGGCTAAGCACCTTTTCAGATTCACCATTAATAAAAATACTTAGGAAAATAACTCTTTTGTCATCCAATCATGGACTGAGATTTGCTAGGTTTTAAAATGTTCTTGGAAAAAGCTGCAATGTGTTACCCTTACCTTAAGATTTGCCCTGTGTTGATAAGGAGTTTCTATGGGAGGAGATTCCATGCTGAGAAAGATGAAACTGTTGTGTATTTTCATTCTTAAAAGGAAATACACACTAGGCATGCTCAAGCTTTAAGCAGACGTGGCAGCATTGTGCAGTCAGAGTGCATGTCAACGAGAGGTGCAGCATATGAGTGAGATGTTCCCACTCTGTGCACTTGGATACTAGGTTCCCAGTGGGTGGCTCTTTGGGGAGACTTTAGAGGTATGGCCTTGCTGGAGGAAGTACATCACTGGGGTCGGACGTTGAGGTTTCAAAAGACTGTCCTAATGAGGTCACTCTGCTTCCTGTTTGGGGATCAGATGGGCCTTTGTGTCCACCTGCTGCTCACCTCCTCCACTGTGATAGTGATGGACACTTATCCATCCGGAACTGTAAACCCAAAGTAAGCCTTCCTTTCACAAGTTGATTTGGTCATGATGTTGTATCACAGCAACAGAAAAATAGCTAATACAAGAGCAAATACCTAGAGCTCATTTTTCATGTAATATTCCTCTCCAAGCAGAAGACTGGGTGAGGAATTCTGTCAGATGAAACAGCAGCCTGTTTATCCACATCTTACTCTAATCTGGACAGACTCGGGGCACATAGACCCCTAAACTATCTCCTATGCAGCTCTTTAATGAGCTGGGGAGACAGCTCAGTCAGTACAGTGTTTACCTTGCAAGGGTAAGGACCTAAATTTGTTTTTGTAGATTTTGTAGGTTTTTTTTTCTTTTTTTTTTTTTTTTTAGATTGTAGCGGATTCCAGAATCTACATAAAAAGAATCTGAGCATAGGGCCACATGCTTGTAATTCTTGTGCTAGGGAAACAAAGACAGGCAGAGCGGATCCCTGGGGCTCACTGGCCAGCCAGTTTAGCCTACTTAATAAATTTCAGGCCAGTGAGAGACAGAAATGGCTTAGCAACTATAAACACCACTTACTCTTCCAGAGAACCAGAGTTCAGGTCCCATGTCAGCCCGCTCACAATTGCATGTGACGTCAGCTCAGATCCAAGGCCCTTTTCTGGCCTTGTGACCACTGCACATGTGGCATACATACATTCACCCATCCATACACATCTGCGTAAATGAAAAGTAAATGTCAATAAGCCTTTAAAAATATTCTAAAAACAAATAAACAAAAAGCAAGTTGAATAGTGTCTGCTGACCAGCACCAGAGGTTGCTCTCTGGATTGGCTATAGTTGCACATTCATGAGCACACACACACACACACACACACACACACACACACACACATACACACACACACAGCTGTCTTCAGGGTATCTGATTAGAGGATCCATCAGTAGCATTATCTTCATGAAGGAATGGTAGAGTATTTAGGCTGTTCAGAGCAAGACAAAGAGGTAGAGAAAATGAAAGCCAAAGCCACAGTGTCTGGGGATCCATGCTCAATTAGAAAGCACGCTCAAACATCCCAGATAGATGACAACTTTCAAACTGTTAGCACTGAGCTCATCCAGCATGTGGGAAAACAAGCATTTGCCGGCAACTAAGGGTTTGGTAGCCGGACATAAGTTCCGGGCCACAAAGGCTTAAGTGCTCTGTTGAAATACAGGTAAAAGAATTTTTCCAGATCCCGTTGTCAGCACTACCAAATTTTAATCAACTAGAGTGCAGCTACTGATAGCGTTGCATGCTGATACAAGGTGAAGGGACACACAAACAAGCTGAAGCTGGAGATAGGGAGATTCTAATCCCATTACATGCGCCTTGAGATTAGATCTCTAGCAATGCGTCCCGAGAACATTCCTGTACTTATTCTCACCAACCTGAATGTGCAAATCAAATGCTTTCTGTAGCTTACCAAATTCTTAGCAACCACCAAGAAATACTTGCTTTAGTGTGCTAGGCTTCACACTGCAACAAAACTTTCAAATTAAAATTCAATTATGCCACCAAGTGTATATCCTTGAGCTGAGTGTGAGCCTTTAGCAACCTTCAGCCTGAGCTGCTCTGTTGAATTCCATTCATTTAAGCAAAGGCCACAAACATGCCCTGCTATAAGCCCATGCCCAAGCCAGGCAGAAATACTATGGCAACCTCCTCACCTGCCTTCCCATAATAGTTTTGTTTCTGTTGTTGTGGTAAAATATCCAGATAAAAATAGCTTAAGAATGAATGGCTCAGAGGTTAAGAATACAAGCTGCTCTTCCAGAGGTCCTGAGTTCAATTCCCAGCAACCACATGGAGGCTCACAACCATCTGTAACAAGATCTGGTGCCCTCTTCTGGTGTGTAGGCAGAACAATGCATACATAATAAACAGACAAATAAATAAATCTTTTAAAAAGAAACAGCTCAAGAGAGAAGGGTTCTGTTTAACAGCTAGCTGGTCATATGTCATCTGCAGTCAGAAGGAAGCTGTGTGGAGCCAGACTATAAAGCCTCAAATTTCACTCAGTCCTTCCTCCAACAAGACCCCACCTTCTGAACCAATGCCGCTGGTTGAGGACCAAGTGTTCAAACATGTGAACCTGTGGGGACGTTTCCCACATTCACCACTGTGTTTTCCTTACTCCTCACCCATTAAAACCTTGGGATAGATTGTTAAGGCTAAGAGATCAAGAATCCAATCAACGGTACTGATGGATAGGTGATATCGCTAGTCCAAAAGGAAGAAAGAAGCAGAATATTGTTCCCAGAACCTTCGGGACAAAGGCAGTTCAGAGAGAGGAGTCACCTAGCAATATCTGCAACTTCAGGGGTCTCTGCCACAGCTAGACTATGGTTAGGTTCTTAGGGGTTGGGAAGCCGAAGGTTTTAGCTGAGGACTCTAAGGGGAGACACTGAGTAACTAAATATTCAACGCTCAGTAAGACAACTGAGATTCAGGACTACAAGGCACAACGCTTCGCATGAGTGAAAATTCAGGTAAATACCGACAAAACACTTTGCTCTGGAATAAAACCACAAGTCAGATGTCACGAGCCAGTTTCGATTACCTCAAGGCAAGAGAGCTAGCTTTCATCTTCTTACACTAGCCACTGGCTAGTCTCCACACGCGGCTTAAACTCCTAGGCACTCCCAGATCTCTGCACGAATTCAGCTGCATCCACGCCATGCTGATCTTGGAGCACAGGCAATGCAGAACCTACAGAATCATTGAGGCTTCCACCCAAATTTAAAAGGAAAGCCTGGGGAGGCCTGGCAACATCTATGAATTTGGGGTTGCCTTCAGATTATCCCTTTGAGGGGGATTTGCAAGAACTTCTCTCTCTCCTTCCCAACCACTAAGATGTCAGTGGCTCTGCTTCTTGGCAGTGGCACACCCTCCCTGCCATGATGGACTGAAACCTCTGTGTGCAAAACAAGTCTTTCCTCCCTGCAGGTGTATTGCTCTGGTGTTTGTCAGGGAGGGAAAGTCTGACTAACACACACGAGGTGCCGCGTAGAGATGGGGTGTCTGCCGAGATGCCAGATATGGAAGTGGTGTCAGAGAGAGAGATGTGTACTTGAGATAGATCTGCTTCGATCCTGGGATGAAATGAGAGCGTCCTGAACTGGGAAGATTCGACACCATGGAAGGAGGAATGAGAAAGGGACTGAGGGAATGATTGGCGAATTGAGTTTTGGAATGGAGACAAAATGCCAAATGTCTGGGCAAGCCTTAGGAAAGAAATAATAGATCAACGATGTCAAACACTATTGGAGAAGTTGGTAAACCAAGGCCAGAGAAGAGGACTTTGGGCTCAGCACCAGAGATGTTACACTTCGTATCAGCCAAGTTCCTTAGGTGTAATTTTAAAAATGACTAGCTGGTTTAAGTAGGAAGTAAATTTACTTTGAATTTCACAGAATCTTAAGAGGAGCTGGTTTCTGAGGTTAACGGGTGTCATGGTCCAGTCTCCCATTCCGTGATGTGCTGAGAACACAGTGCTAGCACGTCACAGTGTTTACTGAACATTGAGGGCAGTGGATTTCAACTTTGGCCACCCACCGAAGTTTAATGCAGGACTGTAAAATTGACAAGTCCCTGTCCCTAGAAATCAATTTTTTTTAATACACTGCATCAAAGTTTGACTTGGAGATTTTTTAAGAAGGGAGTTTATATTTAGAGTGGGACAACTTCACTATGAATACATTGTATGGTCTGAAGTGCCCTGATTCTGGGGAGTATATTCTACCATCTCCTTTAGGGCTGTGGGACCTGATGACCCCTTTCACTGCTACCCACAAGTGTGGCTAACCCTTCACTGTTCTGACACTCAAGGGGGTTTGGGGTAGGCCCCTTCGTGACGGGGTTGTGGATTCCAGAGGTCTTCAGTGCAAAGAATGAGAACTTTCGCAAGTGTTTGGCGTTTTCTATAGCCTGTATGGTGGAACGCTTCCTTCCCTTCTTTTTTCTTTCCCTCCTCCCCTTGTTTTTTTTCTCTCTTTTCTTCCTTCTTTCTCACTGCTGGGGCTCTCAAGTCCAGTGTACCATGCATCCTAGTCAAGCCCTCTACCACTTAGCTACATGTAGAGATTTTGTTTGTTTGTTTCAAATAGGATCTCTCTATGTAGCTTGAACTGGCTTCAAACTCACCATCCTCCTGCCTCTGTCTCCTCAGTTCTGGGATTACAAGGGCTCAACAATGAATGAAATAAGGACATGACCACTCTAAGGTATGGTTGAGGGGGAGAATTTATTGTCGAGATGAGGGAGAATAGAGCTAGAGGCATCGGGAAGACTTTGGATTGAACTGGGCCTTGAACCAAAAGAGCTCAGGGCTGAAACTGGCAGGGGTTTTATGGGAAGCAGAGGTGCTGGGCTGGAGAGGTTTTGGATAGGAAGAAGGCAGGCCAGCCAGGATTACTATGAAACAGGTATGTGGAGAGGGAAGTGTAAGGAGCCGTCTGGATACAAGATGGCGCTGGCGGTCCTGCAGCTTGGAGGTAAACAAATCTTTGTTTGATGTTGCCACGTGGGGCTGAGCACCCTTTGCCTACATTTGCATAATTGAGCCTTGTCCCTGGCCAATCTCGAGGCCCCGGACACCAGCAGAATGGTATTCACCAATCAGGACAGTATCCGAGTCCCTCCACCCTATAGAAGCAGCTGCCTTTCGCGCGCCCGCTCTCTCTCTCGCGCTCTCTCTTTCTCTCTCTCTCTCTCTCTCTCTCTCTCTCTCTCTCTCTCTCTCTCTCTCTCTCTCTCTCTCTTTCCCTTCAACTAAGAGGCTCCAATAAAGTGTGATTTGAGAAGAATCCTCGACTTCGCGGTCGTTCTTCCTTGCTGGTCAAGGGGCGCGCCACAGGTAAGCATACCCTCTAGTGTGCTAGCAGGCACCTCAGTCAGCCATTTGTCTGAGTTTTATTGGAACCTGACGAACACCAGGCCTGGCTTTCAGGAGTCGGGTGTGTGGGGAAGCAGTGTGTATTGCACTACATATGCCTGGTGGTTGCAGAGGGTGGTGCTTGTGGCTAAGGAGATAGAGGGGTGGCCATTTTAGACCAGTTCCCTGAAGACGGTATCTAGCGCACTGCTCCTGGGAAGAAAAACACAGGAAAAGAACAGGACTGCTTCCTAGCTCCTGGGATGGTTCTCCTAATTCTCAGAACAAGGGCTGCTCCCCTATAGTCTCAGGCAGGGGCCACTGATGCTGCTCCTATGAGATCTCAGAGCAGGGGCCAGATGCTCCTCCCCTGTGATCTCAGAGCAGGGGACAGTGATGCTTTCCCCCTGTGATCTCAGAGCAGGGGACAGTGATGCTCCTCCCCTGTAACCTCAGTTATCACATGTGACTGAGATTCATGCCAGTCCCAGTAGCCTTTGCTCACCTTCCAATATTGCATCATGCTTTTAACCTGGAGGCCTAGATGCACCCATCTATATTCCCTTCCGATATATTTCAAACTTCGTGTCCCCAGTGATCCACTCCTGAGCTTGACCTATTTAGAAATTTGAAACTGTGTTTTGGTTTCTTTTCTTATTAGCAAAACAAATAACATAGAAAATGCAGATATTTACAGGGATGTGTGAAGGAATAAGGAATAAAACTAGCCACTTGCCAGAGTAAGCACTATTAATATTAGCATTTATTATCTCAGCGCTTTTTCACTCATATTTGTGGATAAGTACTTAGGTAAGTCATAGTGTTGCATAGCATGCCTATAGCCCTAGGTTTGATCACCACTCCTGAAGCAAACAAACAAAACAACAGACCCTTTAAAAAAAAAGCTTTTGTATATATATGAATAGAATATGGATGTAGGAAATACATGTGTTTCTTATGAGACACAATTACAGAAAATAAGCCCAGAAAGGAGGAGGCTCGCCTAGAGACATGAAAGCCAAATCCAGGACTGAGAAGAGCAGGAAGCTGCCCTACTCAATAGCGGTGAAGGAGTCCTGCTCCGGTGGCAAGAGCAGAGACGCCCAGCAGCGGTGCCTGGAGTGCCAGGTTATTTCCACATTTTTCCTTCTGCCCCCACTGGAGGTAAACAGGAAACGGAAGTGCTGGGAGAACGCCGAATTTCTCCCAGGAAGACAACTGTTGAGGCCAAGGAGGCATAGCCCCGCCTGTCTGCGCTGAAGCCAGGAGCCGGTGACTGGAGGGAGCGCAGCTCTAATCCTGGAGCTCCAGGCCTGCGGGAACCAATCAGAACCACTCTGCTCTTGAAGTCTGGGGAAGGCTTCTATCTCACCATGGCAACTGACTCCCTGCTGAAAGGGAAACTCAGGTCTCCACTTTGCTTTCTGTTCGCTCAGTGTCTGATGGCTGAAGGCTGACAATGTCCTTCACTCCTCTTTAAGGCCGTGTGAGGAAAGTCTGATGAATGACAATGTTGAGATGGAACAGAAAGGATTTCATTAAATACATCGCTGTTTTTGTCTGAGAAGAAGCGCTCTCTCGCGCTCTCTCTCTCTCTCTTCCTCTTCCCCCCTCCTTTCCCCCTCCCACTCCCGCCCATCTTTGGATGCAAGCCAGCCCAGCAATTTTAACTAGAGACTGTCAAGGCTCCAGTGAGTGGTTCTTGGAGAGTTTGTTCTGCTTTAAGTTCACTTGGCATGAGAGACGGCTAGGGCTGGGCTGACTTTCCATTCTGCTCCTCGCAGAGACTGGCAACACGTTCTGAAAGCTTCTTCTGTATTGTTACAGAAGCTGAAGATACTGTGGGAACAGTTATCTGGTTCTGCTGATCCCCTCACACTGGTAACTTTGTGTTACAGCGCTGGCCTCATTTTGAGCGGAATTGAATAGACAGCAATTTGTTAGAAAAAAAATATCATTAATTTTGATGGGAACTTTTAGGAAAACAAGAGATGGAAATTCTTTCCAGTTTGTGTGTGTGTGTGTGTGTACACACATAACATTCGTGTGTGCATTAATTAGACAACAGTGTATTAGGGCTAGGGAAAAGGCTCAATAAAATGCTTGTTTGCAAACATGAGGATCTGAGTTCAGATCCCCAGCGCCCCATGAAAACACATGCCTGAAATTTCAGCACTGGAGAGGTGGAAAAGACAGGGGAGCTCTTGTCTTTTGGACCAGCCGGTCTGCCTGAAGAAGTCAGTACCAGCTTCAGTGAGACACCCTGTCTCAAAAATGAAGGTAGCAAGTAGCTGAGAAGACACCGAAAATCAAACTCTGGCCTCTACAGTCACACTTGCATACATATGTGCACACTAACAAACACGTATAAACACACACACTGACCATGTGTCGAGCTTCGCCATAGTGTGGAGCCCCATAGATAGTGCAATGATGGAAAAGGACAGTTATCTGTCTTCCCATTGTCTAGGAGGGAACGTGTTCACGATCAAGCATGTAATTAAAGACAAATCCTGGGAAGAACTCTGTAGTTAGAGAGTCCTGGAGCAGATGACATGGAAGCCAAATTTTGTAAATGTGGAGGAAGTGGCAGGAAGCAATTCTAGTCAGAACTACATAAACCAAAGCTGCGGTGAACTGCATACATGGTTTAGTGTCGGGTGCTTAAAGTTAAGAAGAAGAAATAGGCCCAGGGTGGGCTGGCGCTCAGGTGACTGTTTACCCAGCATACATAGAGTCCTGGCTCCAACCCCCAGCACTGGTAGTTAATCCCGGTAATCACAACACCCAGAAGGTGGAGGTTTCAGAAGCTCAAGGTCACCCTCAGCTGCATAAGGAATTCCAAACCACCATGTCTAAAAGAGAGAGAGAGAGAAAAATCAGGGTGCAATATTTTCAGGGTCCTTAAACATCAGACTATGGAGTTAGGTTTTATTCCAGAAGCTACGCAACACCAGAGCAAAGAGTTAATGTGGTATCGGAGGGTGACAGGAGGCAGAGGAGCGTGGGGAAGGAAGGCCTGGCGCGGTGCAGGCAGGACAGAGACAGGTCAGCTGAAAGGCAGGGTGAGATACTCAGTCTCACGGCTAGTTAGATGTTGGGGTGGTCCTAGGGGTGGTCCTGTCCTTCACACTGTCGTGTCTGCAGTAAAGAACTGAGCCTTTTGCCCAGGCATCTCAGATACTATCAGTTCAAAGAAGAAGACAAGTGTCCCGTGAATTGCTCTGGTTCTAATTATGGCTTCCTCTGCTGCTCTCCTCCCCACCTCACACTTAGGGCAGCGTAGCAATGGTGTCCCAGGTCAGCGATTCTCAAGAGTTAACCTGCAGGCTTTGTCGTAACACAGGCTGTGATGGTTTAAGAAACTGAATTCCCAAGTGGAAAGGTAGCTCATAGAGTAGCTCGTGGGACCTGCCCCGTGTACTGGGCGCCCTGATTCTACCTCCAGTACTGAGTAAACTGGATGTGGTGGTGCATGCCTGTAACCACAGCACTTGGAAGGAAAACACAGGAAACTGAATTTAAGGTCATCCCGGACTACACACGAGTTTCAGGTCATCCTGCGCTACATGAGACCTTGTCTCAGAAGGGTGAGGGAGAAGGAGGAGAAGAAAACTGGGTTCTAATGAGTTCTAAGACAGTGGTTCTCCTGTGCTTCCTATTCTGTGACCCTTTAATACAGTACCTCATGTTTTGGTGACCCCCAACCATAACATAATTTTGTTGCTGTTTCTAATTGCAATTTTACTATGGTTCTGAATCATAATGTAAGCATCTGTGTTTTCTGGTAGTGTTAGGCAACCCTGTGAAACGTCATTTAATCCCAAAGGGGTTGTGCCCACAGGTTGAGAACTGTCGCTCTGAAGGATGATGGTACGGCTGTTCTGGGAACAGAACCTGGAGCTCCTCTAGTCCAGTCTTTAGAGTTTTCTTCGTAGCTGTGAGGCAGGGACAAGAATAGTAGAGGAATAAACTGAATCGGAGGACACCTTTCTTGTTTTTCGAACTGACATTATCAGAGATGTTTGGGGCAAAAGGCTCAGTTATTTGCGGAACACAAAACACTGTGAAGGAAGCATTATGAGGTAACTATATAATCACAGCTACCGTAGGACCAGATCCTGGCTCAGCGTCTTGCACCACTGATTTAAATCCTTGAAGTCTTTGATTATTCTAGGTTGTGTTTATTTATTCTTTATATGTAAAGAAATTTTACATAAAATTTTACTTTATGTTAAAATTGAGATAATATTGACCACTACACGGGGTTCTGAGGGTCCAACATGGAAAACCACAGAAAGTCTTTGGCTGTATGCCAGATAGACGTAAGATGAAATATGGACCTAGGAAACAGATATTGTAACCATGAGAACCTTTATGTGATAGAAAATAAGGCAAGGAGATGGAAGATCCATAATGCCAACATCAAGGAATTGGAGGCAGAAGAATCAGAAGTTCATGGTCAATCATCAGCTATGCAAGTGAATTCAAGACAGCCTGGGCTAAATGAGATACTGCCTTCAACTAAACTAAAGAATATAACATACAGAGAGATCTCATCATTCCTATTTTCTGTTTGGTTTTGGGTTGCTTTTTGGATTTTTTTTCCTTCTACAGTCTTATGCTGTTCAGTTGCGGTAACAGTATGCCATATGGGGCTGGCCATGTGGCTGTCTGAGAGAGTGCTGGCCTAGCGTTCATGAGGCCCTGGTTTTCACCAACAGCATTGCAGAGACAGAGCAAGGTGTCACATGCCTATGAGATTAGCACTCAGGAGCATCAGGAGTTCAAGGTCATTCTCAGCTATATAGACAATCTGACCAGCCAGGCTACGCGTCTGTCCAAGAAAATGAATAAACAACAAGATACCAGGAAATCCTGAGCTCGGGGAGCAATGTGGAGCATCGCACAGTGAACTTGGCTCTCCCCCCTCCACCGCCGTATACCAACCCTTCCTGAGGCAGCCAAGTGGTAACCTCTGAGTCACTGTCTGGTCTGTCAGCCCCTTGGGGACACCAAAGATCCCAGGGGTGCTCACAGCTTTGGACTGAGCATTGTCTTTCTGTAGGTCTCTATAACCATCACCACAGTCCTTTCCCAAAGAACATGGGAAGATTCATTTTCAGGGAGTTTGCTGCCCATGGGGAGAGTGTGGGGAAGAGGGGAGCAAATGGAACCTGGGCGCAGAGGGGGGAGGAGTCCATAGGAGGAAGGGAAGCTTTTCTTTGGATTTCTGCCTCTCACCTCCACCCATTAGCACAGCTGTCTCTGTGGGTCTTGAGGCTTTGAGTCTGGCTGCTCTGAGGACGCAAGTTCAGAGGATTTTCCCGGTGCAACTCTCTGGGGCTTGTCCCCGGTGAAGAAACCAGCAAGTAAGCATTTTTCTCTAAGAAGATAAGTCTAGTGCTCCATCATCCCCAGACGAGAAGCAGAAGGCAGACTTGGCAGGCAGTCCTGAAGAGAGGGCCATCTCAGGCTGAGCCGGTGTCGTGGGAACTTGATGACAAACAAGGCCCTGATGATCCCTCCAATTCCTGCCCTGAGGAAAGACTTGGGAAGCAGACACCCTTCAGCTTAGCTTGCTGCAAGGAGTGCTGGAGAGAGCCTTGAGGGAAGTGCACAGCACATGGAGGTTCTCCTGCTCTGGGCCATCAAGTCAGACCTTGCCGTGGGTTGGTAGAAAGAGCGCGCTCAACTCATCAGCTGAGAAGGGAAGTGGCTGCTTACACCAGATGACTGTTGGCTGTGGCCGGCACTGTGCTATCCTTGGTAGGTGTTTGCTGTGGCAGGCACTGTGCTATTCGTGGTAGGTGTTTGCTGTGGCCGGCACTGTGCTATCCGTGGTAGGTGTTTGCTGTGGCCGGCACTGTGCTATCCGTGGTAGGTGTTTGCTGTGGCAGACACTGTGCTATCCGTGGTAGGTGTTTGCTGTGGCAGGCACTGTGCTCTCCGTGGTAGGTGTTTACTGTGGCAGGCACTGTCCTATCCGTGGTAGGTGTTTGCTGTGGCAGGCACTGTGCTATCCGTGGTAGGTGTTTGCTGTGGCAGGCACTGTCCTACCCGTGGTAGGTGTTTGCTGTGGCAGGCACTGTCCTATCCATGGTAGGTGTTTGCTGTAGCAGACACTGTCCTATCCGTGGTAGGCGTTTGCTGTGGCAGACACTGTCCTATCCGTGGTAGGTGTTTGCTGTGGCCGACACTGTCCTATCCATGGTAGGTGTTTGCTGTGGCCGGCACTGTCCTATCCGTGGTAGGTGTCTGACAACATCCCTCCCTTCTGTCATTATACGTCTTCTTTGGGTGATTCCATGACCCAAAAATGTCTGGACATTGCCAACAACCCCCAGGGAACAAAAATCACGTGGCCTGAGACCCACTGAGTTCTGGCACTGTTCTCTGCTGGACGCATTTGGGGAACACTGCACCCATTCCCTGCTTCTAGAAAGGAGTAATGGTCCCAGCAAAAGGGGACATTGGGATATTTGGAGGATAATCTCAAAACAGTGAACTCTGAAAGACAGGTGGGTGATCATGAAATAAGATTTTTTTGTTGTTGTTTTTGTTTTTGTTTTTTTGGTAAGGAAAAGTAGACAAGAAATATGTGATTTGCCTCAGGCCTTAAGATGAGTCAGGGAGGGAAACATGAATTTAGGATCTGACCTTTAGAAAAAGACAAACAACTTCATCACCCCTCTCCTTCTAAACTCCTTCAATCCTGGATCTTCAAGGGAACAAGTGTTAGTTGTTTTAGAAGCTAAAACACTTTAGCTGTGGAATGTTTCACTGGAGGCCATGTTGATGTCCAGAATAGGCATTACCACTGAAGGTCATGTGGCTGTCCATGGTCTATGCTCCTGCAGGAGGCCATGTTGATGTCCAGAATAGGCATTACCACTGAAGGTCATGTGGCTGTCCGTGGTCTGTGCTCCTGTAGAAGGACATGTTGATGTCCAGGATACATGTTACCCCTGAAGGTCATGTGGCTGTCCGTGGTCTGTGCTCCTGTAGGAGGCCATGTTGATGTCCAGAACAGGCATTACCACTAAAGGTCATGTGGCTGTCTGTGGTCTGCACTCCTGCAGGAGGCCGTGTTGATGTCCAGAATAGGTGTTGGTGTTACCACTGAAGGTCATGTGGATCTCTGTGGTCTGTGCTCCTGCAGAAGGACATGTTTTGTCCAGGATACATGTTTCCACTGAAGGTCATATGGATATCCATGGTCTGCAGTCCTGCAGAAGGACATGTTTTGTCCAGGATACATGTTTCCACTGAAGGTCATGTGGATATCCATGGTCTGTACTACCACCTGAATCCATGTTGATGTCCATGGGCCAGGCTGCCACTGGAGACCATCCTGAGGTCAGTGGCCCATGCTGACATTGGAGGCCATGCTGTTGCTGACAAGGAAGCATCTCCTGCAGTGGTACTGAGGACTGCAGACTCACAGCTGAGAAGGAGGGACACAGAAGACCCTGTGACATCCACCACCCCTTCCCCAAAATTAACAGCCTAGATGGGAAGCCATAGACAAGAACTCTTTAAAATCGTGATAAGGCTGCTGTAGCTCTTGATGAGTGGGTTGGGGGATGGAGAAGAACACGGTTTCCTATAAGAGGCTGCCTGTTGGGAGCTTGACCATGATCCATTGACTGAGCAACAAAATTGGACTTGTTTAGGCTTTTTTCCTATTTCTTCTTTACTTTTTTTGGGAGGGGAGGTCATAAGAAGAATTGGGAAGTGAGGGTAATGGGGTGCATTATGTGAAATTCCAAAATAATAAAAATATTATGTTTGAAAGAAACAAAAAGAAATGTTGCCTTTAAATAAAGGACAAAAAGGAAAGGAGAGAAAATCTAAAATTGTTGAATTAAGATACATAGTTTACAATGTTCAAACATTGCCCCTGCCTCGAGCCCCGCCCCTTGCATGCCTGCTGTTTCTGCTATTGGACAGGTGAGGAACTGGGGGTCTGCAATCAGACAGCTAACAGTGGGGTTGCAGAGGCCTGGGGGTTCTCAACAGCAGCAGGTCCTCTTGACTTCCCTGCTTTGTCACCCACAAAGCCAGACTCAGTGAGAGTCTCACACGTCTTTTCAGAGAATTTTCTTGTTTGGTTTTCATTTTTGAAACAGGATCTCGTGTGATTAGGCTGACCTGGAACTTTGGATACAGATGAAAATGATCTTGATCTTCCAATCCCGCCCCCTCCTGCCTTTGGAACCACGTCTAACCTACAAGGTGCTGGAAATCACGCTCAGGGCTTTTGCAGTAGGCAGGCAATCTGCTGCAACCAGCCCTCAGGGCATTTTCTAAGGGATCCCTTTTGTTTACCTCAGGCTTGCACTTGAACAGAGGCATCCAGCCTGGAGCTCCCAATGTGAGCTCTGCACATTCCAATGGTATAGAAAACCGTTGTTTGTCAAATACCTCACAGTGGCCGTCTCAGGCCTGGTCCTGGATATGACTCTGTTCTTGTACCTCCCTCCAGGCTTCTCACAGCAGGTGTGGTGGACTGTCTACACCCAATCCTCCAGAACTGCTCCCCTCACAGGTGGGGTGGGGTGGACTGTCTGCACCCCATCCTCCGGAACAGCTCCCCTCACAGATTCTTCTTAGGGCACTCTTCTCCCGTCCCACCATCCTTCCCTTCCTTCCTTCCGTGCTTCTGTCCTTCCACTCTTCCTTTTGTGTGTGCATCAAATGTGTGCCATGTGCAGTATGCAAATGTGTTCATTATATGTGTGTCATTTGCAGTGTGTAAATGTGTGCATGGTATCTGTGCCATGTGTAGTAAGTAAATGTGTGCATGGTATGTGAGCCATGTGCTGTATGTAAATGTGTACATGGTATGTGTGTCACTTGCAGTGTGTAAATGTGTACATGGTATGTGTTCTGTGTGTAGTATGCAAATGTGCTATGTGCAGTATGTAAATATGTGTATGGTATGTGTGCCATGTGCAGTGAGTAAATGTGTGCTATATGCAGTATGCAAATGTGTGTATGGTATGTGTGCCATTTGCAGTAGGTAAATGTGTGCACGGTATGTGTGCTGTGTGAAGTATATAAATGTGTGCATTATATGTGTGCCATTTTCAGTGAGTAAATGTGTGCATGGTATGTGTGCAGTATGTAAATGTGTGCATTATATGTGTGCCATTTGCAGTGTGTAAATGTCAGGAGAAGCCATTTCTCCACATCCCAAATTTCTTTTTTTCTCACAAGCTCAACTAGGGCTTGTCAAATCACTTTTGGGCTTTTTGTTATGTTTTTTAAAACAGAGTCTTATGTAGTCCAGATCAACCTCAAACCTTATGTAGACCTGATCCTCCCATCTTCACCTTCAGAGCACGGGGTTATAGGCATGGACCACATGTCCACCTTTAAAAGAAAAAGAAAATAAATTTTTATGGTATATTTGTTTTATTGAAGGAGCTTATTTACCCTATTTTAAAAAATCAATTTGTTTCTATCAAAAGGAGTTTTAGAAAATAGTTTTTCAAGTTTCCCTTTGTGCATAAATATTTCATGAGTTCTTTGGGTATATAGGACAGATGTGTCACGATACCTTTGTCCCTAGAATGACCGATACCAACAACACATAGGGCAGTGTTTATTCTGAACACTGTATCCTTAAACAGGAGCCATGCCCTTGTACATGGGGAAAACCAAAGGCCAGAGCAGTGGAACAGCCTATTCAAGAGCCCAGAACTGAAAAACAAGGCATAAAAAAGTGGAGGAGTAGAAATATTTCAGTCTGATTGGAAGGGTTTGTGTTTTGCACAAAAGTCTGGTACATATAGGCAGTTCGGGAGTGCAAATGTTGGCGTAGTTTGAAGGGCCATTAAGGGAAGACTGGTTCCTTCTGGTCAAAAGAATGAAATCTCCAGGTTGGGGAGAGACCTAACATCCCAGTTGGGCCTATCATTGACCTGGAACCCATAAGGGAGTGGGCTCACCTCAAGCCACACTGGAGAGATAGAAGGAACAGTTATCCCTTTAATGAGAGACTGTACTTTTCCTCCCAGATTCCAGCTTCTAGTGCAGTCCCAACAGCGGCCAAGAGAGTCTGTTGGGTTTGTCTGTCTGCCTGTCTTTTTGTTTGTTTGTTTGATTTGAGACAAAGTTTCTCTGTGTAACAGCCCTGGCTGTCCTGGAACTCACTCTGTAGACCAGGCTGGCCTCGAACTCACTGAGATCCCCCTGCCTCTGCCTCCCAAGTGCCGGGATTAAAGGCGTGTGCCACTGTGGCGCCTGCACAATGGGACAGTTTGCGAGCCAGACAAGGAAGGGGCTGGAGATTGAAACACACACACACACACACACATACACACACATGCACACACACAGAGAGGAGAAAGAGAAAGAGAGGGGGGTGGGGTCATCCTTGAAACAAGAATGTCCCTTTTATTATTGTGTTCCAGGGAAGCTTATATAGGGCTCTTCTTGACTAATGGCCATGCCCCAGTTCTTGGGATTTTTCAGCGCAAGCCCGCCAGAATTCACTCCCCTGCCATCAGGAACTCATGAGGGTCTCATGCCCAGAGCATCTGCAAGCACAGGAGAACAAGTTGTTTATTCCGGCAGGCAAGGGGGTCATAGAAAATTCAGGGTCTGAGGGTCCACAGTTCCTAACATGCCACCACCACCCAGTGTGTCTGTCTTTTTTTCATCTTGACTCAGGTAAACTTTCCTTTTCTTTCTTTTCTGTATCCTTCTTTCTGATACGGCCAAAGTCTTGCTGTGTTTTCTCTGGAACTTTGGGCTTCTTTATCCTTTATTTCTGAAGCTCTCTTCCCACCAGGTGGCAGCTTCCAAGCTGGTTTAACTCAAACCGCATTTTTCTTTCCTGCTTTTTTCTTCTCTGTCTCTCCTCCATTTGGCTGCTGAAACTCACAGGTCACCTGCTTTGGAACTTTTCTTCTAAACTAAATAAGTAGCCTGTCCTCAAGTGTCTGTTTGAATCCATTCTTAACTCTTTTATTAATGAGACTATGGACCCCAAGAGGAGACGCTGATTTTCCTGGTGTTATATGGCAACTACAGAGAACTAACCTCTGTTCCTTCCACACCCATTTACCGACTCGCTGCCTTAACCCACTTTTTGGAAAGCAGTGCCTTAAGTGAGGTCAGAATCCTCACCTTGGATTTCATCGCCAGGTAGACGTACGGATGCTGGAAGACAGCCATGTAGTGTGAAACCTCTGCTGTCTCCACCAGGCTATAGCCCTTCGTCAGTCACCCTGGCTATTCATTCTTTCGCTCCATGTCTTTCCTGCTCAGCCCACTGCTTCCAAGGTGGAAGGCAAAGGCAAGACCTGCTGGGCACCAGACCCCTCTCCTTGCTCCTCTTCTCTGTGCCATTTTGACGTTCTTGCCAAGGACCTAAGTTTGGTTCTAAGCGTCCATGTTGGATGGTTCACAACCACCTGTAACTTCAGCTCCAGGGGACCTGCCCTACACATGAAACCCACACACAAAAATACATAGAAGTAAAATCTTAAAAAAACAATAACAAGAAGCCAAACAAATCTACATTGTGCCCAGAATACTGATGAGAAACGGAAAGGCCCTCTGCAGGTCTGTGTGGGTCCAGTGACTTGGTGAGAGGTCCAGCTTCAGCGCAGGAGCCACAGGGCTGTGCGTTTCTTGGGGCAAGAACTGCTGACCTTCAGCACGGAGCAACTCAAGATTTCTAGGCCCTGTGCTCAGAACACAGCGGGTGGGGAGCCTGCAGGCAGGGGTAGAGGGCAGACTTAGGCACTAGACCTGCAAACAAGCATAAGTCCTTGCGCATGGGTTTTAGGTGTTTCTTTCTGTCTCTCTCTCTCTCTCTCTCTCTCTCTCTCTCTCTCTCTCTCTCTCCTTCTTTCTGGTTTTCCATATTCCTGTCTTCTTTTTTTAATGCTAGAGTCCAGCTTCCTACGGCTGGAGGTTGGTTACAAGCTTTCCCTCCTGGTGACAGATTGCTTAGCTACATGCTGGAAGACATAGCCCTCCTTCCAGTCAGCCCAGAATTAGGCCCATAGATTTCCAGCTATGGAAGAGAGCTGTTCTGAGCCAGGCAACAGATGTAAATTATGGGCCCGGATTGATTTTGCATTAATTTCTCGTAGGCTACTCCCATGCTGCTTAAATACCACTTTTTTAGAGCAACGGTGGCATTGTATTTTTCAGAGCTGATTTGTTTCCACCGCTGAGTGGGCTCCAGGAGGACTGGGCAGTTTTTCAAGCTCTCTTCTTGTAGGAAAGTACTTTCACCAGCGAGCGATTCTCTGGACCCAGTAGTGGATTTGCGTGATTCCCAGCCTGTCGTCCCATAGGGCTTTAGTAGTCCTCATTTCAAGGTACTTAGCTCCTGGAAAAAGCTGCCAGCCACCCATGGAGACAGTGAAGTGGCTGTGCAGGAGGTCAGGGTGGCAGATAGAGGCACAGCGTGTCCCTACGGCTCAGCCAAGCCCACGTGCCTTGTGCCGTGGACTCTTGGCTCTCTTTCTAGAGCCAATACTTTGAAAAGCCATTGAGTGAAGGACCAAAAGGCAAGCTATGTGCTCCCTACCCCCTTCCTTGTAGAGGGATAGAGAGGGACCGCACTGAAGCCCTGAGCATACCATTGGAAGCCCCTGTCAGCATCCTGTACGCAAGAGCTCTGTCATGTAAAACTCGCTGGCAGGGTTGAGACCCAGCTCAGGGGTTGAGCTGGGGGTTAGTCTGCACGGGACCCTGACTTCAGTAGCCAGAACCAAAGCTGATTTTGTGAGGGAGCAAGGACACTTCGACCGCATTTCATCCCCAATGTGGCCAACGTTTTCTGTAATTGGGTCTATTTGTAGGACATTGGACAAATGATTTGAGATGGTTCTCTCACCCCCACTTACGGACTCAGGAGCTGAGGGTATTAAAACTGTAACTCTATAGATACCCAGAGCTGTTGCGAATTAGGTAGGTACGATAAATAACCAGGCCAGCTCAAGAGTAACAATTATACTTAAATGGTTATAAGGGGAAACTCACGCCACAAGAATGGGAGGTCCAACTTCCTATCTGTCTGACGTGATCTGCGCAGAGAGGGCACATACCTGGATTCTCCCAGTATTTCTATCTGGGCCCCAGGTAGCCACACTCTTATTAGATGTGATTGGTTGATACAGTTTCCCCATCACAGAGCTGGGGTGTGATTCAGTTGGCAGAGTGCTTCGCTAATATGCACAAATCCTTGTGCTCAGGACCTGCACCCCGTAAGGATGTGGTAGCCCATTATCTGTAATCCTAGCTCCCAGGAGGCAGAGGCAGGAGGATCAGAAGTTCAAGGTCACCTCCAGCAATATAGTCAGGTTTTGGCAGCCCAGGGCTCTGTGATACAAGAGACCTTGTTGTTAAAAAGTGTGCGGGGACAAGAGAGATGGCTCAGTGGTTGGGAGCACTTCCTGCTCCTGCAGAGGCCCAGAGTTCAGTGCCCAGCTCTGTCTGTGTCCAACAACTACCGAGAACTCCAGCTCCAGGGGATCAGATGCCTGTGGCTTCACCAGACACTGCAGTCACGTACGCAGAGGCACACATGCATATACACACGATTAAAAATAATAAAAATATCAATATTTAGAAAAAATTCCAAATGTGTCCGAGAGAAGAACCAGACCCCACTGGCCTCTAGGCCTCCAGGAGAATGCATCGCCTTGAGCATGCTGTCCCTAGCTTGCATCTTGTGCCACTAATGTCTCCAGCATACCTAGGTGAACATTTCAATGCACTCTACACAACTTAGATCGAACGTTACTGGGAAAATATGCATGTGTGTGTGTATAGTTATGTGTCTGTTTGAGAGGTCGCCCTAGGTCTAGGTCCCAGGAGCGGGCCACCTTGTGTTGCTGAGCCAGGAGCTCTCATTGGCCTGGTACCTGTTAAGTAGTATAGGCGGGCTGAGCCGCAAACCTCAGGAGTCCTCCTGTCTCTGCCTCCCTAGCACTGGGAATCCAAGCATGTGCTCCGTCGGTGCTGCGTATTGATCTCAGGTACGGCAAGGACTTTACCAGCTGAGCTTATCGCCCCGGCCCTGAACATTATCTGGAGAAAGACAAGGTAGGGGTCTGAGAAGGGACTTTAGTCTCTTAATCATTAGCTCCAGAGACTGCAATCCAAACCTATGTTGTTGAAGGCCTCTGTCCTGTGGAGCTAGCAAGCCCTCTTGGCTGGAATGGGTCAAGGCTAGTCTCCATGACTCCTCACAAAGGGCTGAACCACTGCTTGCTGGGATAGTTGCAGAGCGATTGATTGATCTGGTCCGTCATTTGCCAAGGACTGTACAGAGAGGAAACTCCAGTGGGAAGTGGTGTCCCAAACAGGCCGGTGCCCGAGTAGAGACCACAGTCTCTTGAAGGAAAGATGTTCTTAGAAATGTAATTAGCATGATCTATGTTGTAAGTGACAGAGAAACTAATCTTAAATATTTTATGTTTACTGTGATACCTATCATATATACAATTTTCTGAAGTATGCAATTTAGAGAATAATCAAGTGCCTATCTGCCCTTTACATCACTCAAAAGTCAAAGAATCTGCACATTTGAAATAGCTGAAACCTCTCTCCTGAGTTTGTATGTCTTTTCTTTGCTCTGTATTATTTCTACCGTATCTGTATCCGTTCCTCAACAATATAGCAAATTTTTGTGTGATTTTACCATGTTTGTTCTGTTCACAGTTAACTGGACCTCTTTAATTTGAAGGTTTTGTCAATAAAATTCAAAAGAACTGAAGAGAGAAGTTGAGGGAGGCTAGAAGGCCACGACGGGAGTTAACTGTCGTGGTGATGTCAGTTCAGGGGACGCGCTGGAGCTAAGACAGGACTGGCGGAAACCTCCCTTGAGAAACCCTGAGGGACCCAGGATCTTGTTCAAAGCCTGCACTCGGTAGGCCAGGGGCTGCTCAAGTTTGAGTTCTAGCGCCACCTGGGGGACAGAATGAGCTAATTCCCATTCTCTACTGAGTCGAAGGAAGCGGCTGTTGTCAGAGCATCTAATTTTCTGAAAGATTCAGTGTGTGCGTGCATGCGAGCCACACATGTGCATAAAGGCCAGAAGGTGATATCAGATCTTGTGCCTGGAGCTACAGTAGGTAGCTGTGAACTGACTTGGGTGTTGAGAGATGAACTTGAGTACTCTCTAGAAGATCAGAGAGTGCTCTCAACCACTGAGCCATCTTTCCAAACCCACAACACCTTAATCTTAATATCTCATTTAATTTTCAAGTAGTTGATCTAGAGGCCAGAATTTTTTAATTGCCTTCTTTCTTTCTTTTTCTTTCCTTCTTCCTTCTTTCCTTCCTTCCTTGATTTTTAAAACAGGTTCTCACTAGGTAGTTCTGGCTGCCCTGGAACTGCCTAGGCAGACCAGGCTGTCCTTGAACTCACAGAGATCTACCCACATCTGTGTGCTGGGAATAAAGATGTGCACCACCATGCCTGACCAAGGTAAGAATTTCTAGTTAATGAAGAAATTAATCTCTCAACAGATTACTGCAGAAAAATTAATCTTTTGTGTGTACAGTTAAAAATATTATCAGAGAAATAATTTTGTAGTTGTTGTTTGACTTTATTGATTTATTTATTTTTGTCAGACTGGCCTAGAACTTACTATGTAGCCAGAATAGCTTTGAACTCCTGACCATTCTGCCTGAACCTTATAAGTGCTCAGTTTATGGGTGTGTGCCATCCCAGTGACATTATTGTTTCAAATACAGTCTGAGGGGCCCAGAGAATTGACTTAAAAATAAGAGCAGTTGTCAGCCTTCATGGCAGATGGCTCACAGACATCTCCAGGAGATCTGGTGCTCTCCTCAGTCAGGGCCAGTGTATCTGGTTTTATGTTAAGGTATTTGATTCACTTGGACTCGAGTTTTGTGCAGGGTGATAGATGTTCATTCTTCTACATGCAGATATCCAGTTATGCCAGCACCGTTTGTTGAAGATACTTTTTATCCCATTGCATATTTCTGCCTTCTTTATCAAATATCAGGTGTCCATAGGCGTATGAGCTTGTTGGGGTCTTCAATTGGATTCCATTGATCCATGTGCCTGTCTTTATACCAACACCGTGTGGGCTTTATTACTACAGCTCTGTAGCACATCTTGAAACCAGGAATGGTGGGATATCCAGCAGTTCTTTCAGTGTTCAGGATTGCTTTAGCCATCCTAAGGTTTTTGTTTTTCCATATGAAATTAAGCATTGTTCTTTAAAGGTCTGTAAAGAATTGTGTTGGGGTTTTAATGGGAATCGCATTGAATCTGTAGATCGCTTTCCGTAGGCTGGCCACCTTTACTATGTTTATACCACTCATCTGTGAGCATGGGCGATCCTTCCATCTTCTGATAGCTTCTTCAGTTTCCTTCATAACACTTGAAGTGTTTTTATCATATGAGTCTTTCACTTGCTTAGTTAGAGTTACACCAAGATATTTTATATTATTTGGAGCTGTTATGAAGGGCATTGTTTCCCTGATTACTTTCTCAGACCATTTGTCATTTGATATAGGAGTGCTACTGTTTTTTGCTTTGGTTTGGGTTTTTTTGTTTTGTTTTGTTTTGTTTTTGAGAATCTTTTATCCTGCCACTTCGCTGAAAGTATTTATCAGCCATAGGTGTTCCCTGGTGAAGCTTTTTAGGGTGACTTACATATATTATCATATCATCTGCAAATAAGATACTTTGTCTTCTTCCTGACTTGCATCCCTTGCTCTCCTTCAGTTGTCTCACTGCTGCAGCTGAAACACCAGGTACTGTGTTGAGTAGATATGGAGAACGGCGTGTCTTGTTCCTGATTTTAGTGGGATTGTTTTGAGTTTCTTTCCATTTTATTTGATGTTGGATATTGATTTGCTGTAAATTGCCTTTATTATGTTTAGGTATGGCTCTTGTATCCCTAATCTTTCCAGGACTTTTATCATGAGGGGGGTGTTGGATTGTGTCAAAGGCCTTTTCTACATCTAATGAGATGATCATGTGGCTTTTTTCTTTTAGTTTGTTTATATAGTGGATTATATTTACCAATTTTTTTATATTAAATCGTCCCTGCATCTCTGGGATGAAGCCTACTTGATCACGGTGTATGATCTCTTTGATGTGTTCTTGGATTTGGTTTATGAGTATTATGTTGAGAATTTTTGCATCTGTGTTCATAAGGAAAATTTATTTGTAATACTTTCTTTGTTGAGTTTAGTTTGGATATTAGGATGACTGTGGCCTCATAAAATGAACTGGGCAATGTCCTTGTGCTTCTATTTTGTGAAATATTTTAAGGAGTATTGTCATTAACTCTTCTTTGAAAGTCTGGTAGAAATCTGTGCTACAACCAACTGACCCTGGGTTTTATTTGGTTGAGAGACTCTTAATGACTGTTTCTATTTTACTTAGGGTTGTAGGCTGTTTAAATTGTTTATTTGATCTTGATTTAACTTTGGTAAGTGGTACCTACTGAGAAAAATTATCCATTAGTTTAGATTTTCCAATTTTGTGGATACAGATTTTTAAAATATGTTTTTAATGATTCTCTGGATTTCCTCAGTGTCTGTTGTTATGTCCCCCTTTCCATTTCTAATTTTGTTAATTTGGATATTCTCTCTCTGATAGTTAGTTTGGATAAGTGTTTGTCTATTTTATTGGTTTTCTCAAAGAATCAATGCTTTGTTTCACTGATTCCTTGTCTTGTTCTCGTCTTTCTATTTTATTGATTCCAGCCCTCAGTTTGATTACTTCCTGCCCTCTACTCCTGTTGGGTTTGTTTGTTTCTTTCTGTTCTAGAGCTTTCAGCTGTGCTGTTAATTTGCTAGAATGAGATCTTTCCAGTTTCTTTATGTAGGCCCTTAGTGCTATGAACTTTCCTCTTAGCACTGCTTTCATTGTGTTCCACACATTTGGGTATGTTGTGCATCCATATTCATTGAGTTCTAGGAAGTCTTTAATTTTTTTTTTCTACCTTGACCCAGTGGTACTTCAAGAGTTGTTCAGTTCCATAGGTTTGTGGGCTTTCTGTTGTTCCCATTGTTGTTGAAATACAGTTTTAGTCCATGATAGGATGCAGGGAGTCATTTCATTTTCTTGTATCTGTTAAGACTTACTTTGTGTCAGAGTATGTGGTCAATTTTGGAGAAACTTCTATGAGATGCTGAAAAGAAGAAATATTCTTTTGTGTTTGGATGAAATGTTCTATAAATATCTGTAAGGTTTCCAACATCTATTAGCTCTAGTATTTCTCTGTTTAGCTTCTGTTTAGTTTTTGTCTGGATGACCTGTCCAGAGTGGAGTATTGACGTCCCTCACTAGCCATGTGTGAGGGTCAATATGTGATTTAAGCTGTAGTAGTGTTTCCTTTATAAACTCAGGTGCCCTTGTGTTTGGGGCATAGATGTTAGGAAGTGAAATGTCATCTTGGTGTATTTTTCCTTTGATGAGTATGTAGTGTCCTTTTCTATTTCTTTTGATCGGTTTTTGTTTGTAGTCTGTTTTGTTAGATATTAGAATAGCTACACCAGCTTGCTTCTTAGAAAAAATTTTTCCAACCCTTCACCCTGAGGTCTGTCCTTGATGTTGAGGGGTGTTTTTTGTAAGTAGAAGAAAGATGGATCCGATTTCCTCATACATTCTGTTAGTATGTGTTTTTTGTTGAGGAATTGAGGCCATTGATACAGAGAGATTCAAAGGCCAATTCCTGTTATTCTGGTAGTGAAGGTGGTGTGTGTGTGTGTGTGTGTGTGTGTGTGTGTGTGTGTGTGTGTGCACTTTCCTTCTTTTGATTTTGGCAATGTAAGATTATTTATTCTCTGTGTTTTTTTTATGTGTGTAGTTAACCTCCTTTCATGAGAGTCTTTAGGGTCCAGACCCAAGACTCTCTTCAGGGTTCAGATTGGACACCACAGCAAGCAGGAAGGCAGTTTTATTCTTAGGGTATCTGAGGACAAATGAATAAACTCTCTCCCTCTGCGCTTTTTCAAATCAGTCTCTTTATTGTTCTGCTTTTATTCTAATTATCCTGTCCTGATTCTAATTCTTCCTGCAAATGTTTTCCCTCTTACAGGAGCCTGGGCGTGACAAAATAACTAGAAGAATTACCTGTCATTGATCAAAAGCACATCCCTAGGGTAAGTGATAGGGAGCTGAGCTGTTGCCATGGCAACACGAGGTTCCAAGGTTACAGGAGTAAGACTGTGACCAGGCAGGGGAGGCACAGTGCCCAGTGACAAACTTTGAGACACAGGTCTATTGTCAGCAGACTTGCAAGCAAAGAATTGGCATGCTTTTCTCGGGGAGCTTTGTGGAGCAGTTGGCTGGACAGCTGCGGCTCAGACTGTGTGCACAGCTGTGAAGTCTTGAAGTTGTGATCTAGTACAAAAAGTTTTTAGTCCAGTTTGAACTTTCTCTGAGATGAAAGTGAGCTAGTTATGTGCAGTTATTCTTAACAAAAGGAGCAAGCAGGATTTTTAAGTGTCTACAGACATTGTGGGACAAATAGGTCTAGTTATGAAGCATGTCCTAGTACATTTTCTCTATATCAAAATTATATAGCTAAAATAAAAGGTCATCCTTCTGACCAGCCACAGATATATGTGTGCCCATAAGACTGAGATGTAGTCATGCGATTGCATTTAAACATCACGTGAAAAATACATGGTAATGGGGAGATATCATAGCTGTTATTGCACAAGGGAAATTCAGATGAAAGCAACAGTTTCAGACTCAGTGGCCCTGCAGGCTCTGAGAATAATTTCTCTGATGGATTGGCATCTGAATTATCAATTTCTATAAGCTATAATTATATCGTGGCCCACAATAGCTCATGATAACTTCTGATGACACTCCTGAGGTTGAATTTTTCCTTCTAGTACCTTCTGCAGGGCTGGATTTTAGGTAGATATTGTTCAAACTTGACTTTGTCATGGAATATCTTATTTTTTCTATGGTGATGATTTTTTTTCTGGATATAGTAGTCTGCCATCTGCGGTCTCTTAGAGTCTGTCCAGGCCCTTCTGGCTTTTAGAGTTTCTACTGAGAAGTCAGGAGTAATTCTAATAGGTTGGCCTTTTATGTTACGTAGTCTTTTACCCTTAGAGATTTTAATATTCTTTCTTTGTTCTGTATGTTTAGTGTTTTGATAATTATGCGGCGAGGGAACTTTATTTGCTGGCCCAATCTGTTTGGTGTTCTATATGCTTTTTGTACCTTGATAGACATTTTCTTCTATGATTTTATTGAAAATATTTTCTGAGCCTTTGAGCTGGGTTTCTTCTGCCTCTATCCCTGTTATTCTTAGGTTTGATCTTTTCATGGTGTCCCAGATTTCCTGGATGCTTTGTGTCAGGAATTTTTTAGATGTAACATTTTCTTTGACTGATATAATCTTGTCTTTTATCATATCTTCAATGTCTGAGATTCTCCCTTCCATTTCTTGTATTCTGTTGGTGAAGCATGCCTCTGTAGAAGTTTGTGTTTTCTTTATTGTTTCTGTGGAAACTCTCAGGTCTTAAACAGTTTTATTCATTTCCTTCAGCTCTTCTTCTTTTCTTGGTTTTCTTTAAGGGATTTATTTATTTCCTTTTTAAGGACCTGTATCTTCTTCATATAGCTGGTTTTAAGGTAATTTTCTTGTTCTTCATCTATGTTGAAGTATTCAGAGCCTGTTGCGTTCTGGTGGAGACATATTGCCTTGACTCTTATTGATTGTGTTTTTGTACTGGCATCTGGTTTGGGGATGATTTTAAGTACAGAAGCTGATTTCTGGATTTCTCTTTGTTGAATGAGTGTTTTTCCTTTTTTTTCTATTTACTCTCTAAATGTCCAGAGAGTGTGATGGCTGTGTGTTGCCTGTTTTACTGGCTTGCTCAGCAGGTGTGTTCCCAGGGTATGCCCTGTAAGAGGCAGGGATACTGGGGGAGGAATGTTGGAAGAGAAGGTCTTTGTGATCCCTTGGGGACGAGGTCAGATAAGAAAGGGAGACTACAGCAAGTTTTCTGCTAACAGAGCTGGGGATGAGACCGGGGTGGGGAATCTCAACAGCAGAAGTATGGGTCTGCCTTGAGCCTGCTTGAGCCTGCTGGGAGGAGCAGCCCTTGGGTCAGCAGGCTGTGTGACTGTGCATTTGCGGTGGTCTGGGACAAAGAAACAAGTATGGAAAGGGAGGTTCGGAGGCAATGGTTTGTAGGATACAGAAGATGTGGGAAGGAGTGAGGGGTAGCTACAGTTGGTGCTGAGTTGCAATATTAGGAACGGAACTGAGGAACTGTGTCTGGGGAACAGAGAGCCTGCCAACCTCAATCCTCACATTACTGTGGCCCCCTGAAACCCCCTCTTTAGTTCATTCCTTGAAACTTAATACTTAATCTGGACAACTAAATTCCATTTTATGGAGGGATTTTTGTGTCGCCGCTCAAACTATGAGCAACTATAATCATAAGTATCACTGAAATATCAGCATTAGACTCTTTGGGCTAAAAGGATCGAAAGCATGGAATTTAAGTAAACAATTATAAGCAAAAATAATTTTTCAAATGTCATAAGGAAGTTGAAATACATATCCTGGGGACTGGGGACATGGCTCAGTGGTTAAGAATATATGCTGATCTAGCAAAGTATCTGAGTTCAGTTTCCAGCATCCCTGGGCTGCCTGAAACTCCAGATCCAGGGAAATCCAAAGCTCTTTTCTGGTCTCTGAAGGTCTCAGCACACATGCACACACACACACACACACACACACACACACACACACACGTGTGTGCACACACACAGAGAGAGAGAGAGAGAGAGAGAGAGAGAGAGAAATCATATATGTGCTGCATAGATAAAGCAGAGAAGGAGGCAGAGTTGGCGCTCAAGTTCTACACAGGCTCAGTAATGATGGAGAGAGCAAAGATTAAGATTCAAAGTAGTGAACTCTATTCACTGTAATAGTACTTTTACACCCATTGGGTTCTGCAGTGGTAGGTGCTGGAGTTTGGGGAGACTGACAGACTGCTTCAGTTGTTCCAGCCTTGGTTCTCAACCTGTGGGGGGACCCAAGACCATCAGAAAACACAGATATTGCACTATGATTATTAACAGTAGCAAAATTGAAGGTGTGAAGTAGCAAAAAATTAATTTTATGGTTGGGTGTTATCACAACACAAGGAACTCAGCAGCATTGGAAAGGCTGGAAGTCTCGGGTGGAATTCTCACACAAGGCAGAGTTTCTTAGGAAACCAACACACACTCTGTGGTCTGACTGTAACGTCTAGCAATATTCCAGCAGCAGAGTTTTATTCGTGTTAGCTCAAAACTGAAAAGATAATCTGGAAATTCTCCCATTGTATCAGACCTCAGGATGGTCTCTGAAGTGTCAGAACACAGATCCTAACGGACAGAGGCTGGAGCGTTGCTCTGGAAGCCTTGGTGCTTGACAATCAAACCTCTCTGACAGCCCACTCACCCCACTTTCCAGAGGGCACTCCTATGCTGTATCTATCTCCACAGCTGTAGTTATACTCCAGTGACTCCACTGCACCTATGCTCCAGTGACTGCACTGCACCTATACTACAGTGACCGCACTGCACCTATGCTCCAGTGACCGCACTGCACCTATATTACAGTGACCGCACTGCACCTATACTACAGTGACTGCACTGCACCTATACTACAGTGACTGCACTGCACCTATACTACAGTGACTGCAGTGCACCTATGCTCCAGTGACTGCACTGCACCTATGCTCCAGTGACTGCACTGCACCTATACTACAGTGGATGTACTGTGCCTATACTCCAGTGGCTGCGCTGTACCTATACTCCAGTGACTGCACTGCACCTATGCTCCAGTGGCTACACTGCACCTATGCTCCAGTGGCTACACTGCACCTATGCTCCAGTGACTGCACTGCACCTATGCTCCAGTGGCTACACTGCACCTATAATCCAGTGGCTGCACTGCACCTACACTCTCAGCTATTTGGGAGGCTAAATAAGAAGGTTAAAAGCTGAAGGCCTGCCTGGGCTAGAGGGTGTTCAAGGCCATGCTGGGTCACCATTACAACATTCTGTCTCAGAATAAAAATCCTAGAGCTCAGTGGGTAAAAATGAGCTTGTGATCAGGCCTGACAACCTGAGTTTGATCCTCAGAGCCCACACAAAGGAGAGAACCAGTTCCCACGAGGAGTCATCTGACTTCTGTGCTCACCCCATCAGGTTCTATTACTGTGATAAAATATTCAGAAAGATTATGGGGGGAAAGGGCTTACTTACTGCACATTTCAAGAGCACAGCCCATCCTTGTGGGAAATCAGAGTCACAGGAACTTGAAGCAGCTAATCTCATTACATCCAAAATCAAGAGTAGAGCACAAAGAACTAATGTGTGCATGATTGAGCTCAGCTCCCTCTCCATTCCTTTGGTTGTTTATGTGTTTTGGACAGATCTCATATGGCTTTCGCTGGCCCAGAATTCACCATGTAGACCAGGCTGGCCTGGAACTCACAAATGTACCTCCTCTGTTGACTGAGTTTTTCTGTCCCTCCCAGTTACCACAGTCATTAAGTCCCAAAGAAATCACACAGAGGTCTACTTTAGTTATAAACTGACTGGCCCATTATATCAGACTTCTTATTAACTCTTAAAACTTACATTATCCCATTATTCTTGTCTATGTTAGCCACATGGCTTGGTACTTTTTTCAACGTGGTAGTCACATCTTGCTTGCTCTGTGGCTGGGTCATGACTGCAGACTAGGACTTCCTTCCACCCAGAATTCTCCTGTTTTCATTGACCCACCTCCACTTCCTGTCTAGCTGTCCTGCCTATACTTCCTGCCTGGCTACTGGCCAATCAGTGTTTTATTAAAATACAATAGACAGGGTACAAGCCATTGTCCCACAGCACTCCTCTGACTCTTAAGTGCTGGGATTTAAAATAGGTGTTATCACCCTTACCTTTCTCCATCTTTGTTTAATCTGGTATATCCTTCCCACAGTGGGTAGGTCTTCCCACCTCAGTTAACATAATCAAGATAATCCCTCACAGACATGCCCACAGATGTTGGGCCTCATGAGGCCTGGTGTTACTTTCTGAGCCTAGCTCAAGTTTGGAGACCTGTCTCTGGCTAACCCAACCTAGACCCACCTCGGCCCAGCCACTGCTAGCGTGGCAGAATATTATTGGCTCTTATTCCTTACTCTGCCTCAACCCTTCCCAAGCTTCTCCACCCTCATCACAACCCTATATAAGTTCCTGCCTGATACCATTAAACGAGATCCTGCTTTGACAGACTCCCGATTCAGTGATGTGTTTCTCCCCCATGGCCAGAGGAAAGGGCTGGGTCATTTGACATTCACCATCCCACTCAGCCCCAGGGAGAGTCCGGGGGTCCAGCTCTGCCCCCTCTCTTTCTACCAGAGAACCCAGCACACAGACACATCCACATGCCAATCCAATCTAACCCTTCATGGAGACTTCCCAGATAAGTCTAAACTGTCTCAAGTTGACAGTTAAGACTATTACACTTGCCATGACACATATGAACTCATACATATGCAAATAAATTCATTAATCTTTTAAAAATCAGGGGGAAACATCTGGGGAAATGTCCTGAGGGAAAGCACTTCACAGAATGCACAGGGCGCTGGGTCTAATTCCTTAGCACTAGAAGGGAAAAGAAATCAACACATTTGCTGTATCTGAGCATGGAGTGCCATGGCTTGTGCTGCAGAACGCTGGAATGCTAGCTGCTCCCTCTGTAATTTCATGGCTGACTGGGTCCTGAGATTCACCACTTTCAACACTGCTCAGCATCACAGGAGAACTCACTGTGCATGACCAGGATGGGGAAAAAAACATCAAATCCAAAATCAAAGTGCAGTTTCTGCTGAATGTGTACCACTTTTACTCTGTTGTAAAGTTGTCTAAGTTGAACTATCCTAAGTTGGCACCACCTGTATTCTGAATGAAGAGTCCAAGAATAAGAATATAAAAATGTGGATTCCAGAAAGAAGAATGTAGAAATGAAGAATATAAAATTATAAGCCTAGGAGAATGAGAGCATGCTGTCAGCAGCTTTCTCAGCAGCTTAAGGATTAACTACCAACAGTGAGTTACTCTACTTTACAACCCTTAGCTCTGTCTGCAAGACTGAAGTGGCCTCTGCAAACTTAGGGTTGCTCGGCAAACTGAGGGTCAGCTTTTAGATAACCATGCTGGCCATTCATGAACAGAGATTGATGTAATCTGAGTTAACTTTTAAATGATAGATGTACATGACTTTCAACTTTTTGGTTTTATATTGTCCCATATCCTTTCCTGCTATGCAAAACTGGCAGTGTATGGGGAGGTGCAGAGCCTTGGTAAACACTATCAAGGAGTGCCAGGGGAAAACAATGGGCTATATACAAACACTAGATTAACTGGGGAAAACTCAGTTAATAAAAATTGAAAAGAAGACTGAGCCAGAGACCCTACAGCAGCAAGACTTGAACAACCACAAATCGATGAAGCAGAAGAAAATGACCTAAAAAAAATAACTTAAGGAGAATGTTTGAGACTCATAAAGAGGAAAGAGAAATTCCCTAAAGAAATGGAGGAAGAGACAAAAAAAAAGAAGACATCAGCAAATCCCTTAAAGAAAACTATGGAAAAGCAATCAAATGTATGAAAGAAACTATTCAAGACATGAAAACTGAAATAGAGACAATAAAGAAAACACAAGCTAAGGAAATTATAGCAAAAAAATCATGAGGAAATAATCAGGAACCACAAGTGCAAAAGTAAAGAACAGAATACAAGAGATGGAAGAGAGAATCTCAGGTGCTGAAGATACAATTGAGGAAATAGACTCATCAGTCAAAGAAAACATTAAATCTAACAAAAACTTAACACAAAATATTCATAAAATATGGGACACCATGTAAAGACCAAACTTAAGAATAATAGGTATAAAGAAGAAGAAGTCCAATTCAACAGAAAATATATTTAATAAAATCATAGGAGAAAACTATCTCAACTTAAAGAAAGAAATGCATATGAAAATACAAGAAGCTTACAGAACACCAAATAAACTGGATCAAAAAAAATTACCTCACCACATAATAGTAAAAACACAAAACATCCAAAATAAAGAAAGAATATTAAGAGCTTCAAAGGAAAAAGGCCAAGTAACATATAAAGACAGACCTATCAGAATTACACCTGACTTCTAATTAGAGACAATGAAAGCCAGAAGGACGTGATCAAGCATTATGCAGACATTAAGAGACCACAGAAACCAGCCCAGACTATTATACCCAGCAAAACTTTCAATCACCATAGAAGGACAAAACAAGATATTCCATGACAAAACCAGATTTAACCAATACCTAGCCACAAACCCAGTCCTACACAAAGTACTAGAAGGAAAACTCCAATCCAAGAAAGTTGGCTACATCAAAAAAAAAACCACACAGACAATTGATGGTTTCACAGCAGCAAAAGAAGGAAAAAACACACAAATTAACAACACCAACAACTAAAACTAAATTAACAGGAGATAGTAATTACTGGTCATTAATATCCCTTAATATAAATGGACTCAGCTCACCTATAAAAAGACACAGGCTAACAGATTGGATACAAAAACAGAATTCATCCTTCTGCTGCATATAAGAAACACACCTCAACCTCAAAGACAGACATCGCCTCAGAGTAAAAGGTTGGGAAAAAATTTTCAATCAAATGGAACTAAGAAACAAGCTGGTATAGCTAGCCTAAAATCTAAGAAAATACACTTCAAAGTCAAATCAATCATAAGAGACAAGAAGAACATTTTATATTAGCCACAGGAAAAATCCATCAAGAAGAAATCTCAATACTGAACATCTATGCCCCAAATACAAGAGCACCCTCATATGTAAAGAAATGTTTCTAAAGCTTAAATCATACATTAAACCTCACACACTAATAGTGGGAGACTTCAACACTACACTCCCACCACTGGAAAGGTCAGCCAGAAAAGAAAATGAACAGAAAAATAAGAGAACTAACAGATGTTATGACTCAAATGGACTTAACAGACATCTATAGTATATTCCATCCAAACATGAAAGAATATACCTTCTTCTTAGCACCTCATGGAAACTTCCCAAAAATTGACCACATACTCAGTAAGAAAACAAACCTCAAAAAATACAGAAAAGTTGTAATAACCCCATGTATCTTATCAGATCACCATGGCTTAAAAGTAGGGTTCAACAGCAATAATAATTCCAGAAGTCCACAGACACATGGAAATTAAACAATGCTCACCTGAATCATCAATGGGTCAAAAAAATAAAGAGAGAAATAAAAGATTTCCTGAAATCCAATCAAAATGACCACACAGCATACCCCAATTCATGGGACACAATGAAAGCAGTGGTAAGAGAAAAGTTCATAGCACTAAATGCTTACATAAAGAAACTGGAAAAAATCCCACACTAGTAAATGAGCACACTAGTAAATGAGCAGAACATTTGAAAACTTTAGATCAAAAAGAAGCAAATTCACCCAAGAGAATTAGACTGCAGGAAATAATCAAATTGAGAGCTGAAATCAACAAAATAGAAACAAAGGAAACAATACAAAGAATCAATGAGACAAAAAGTTAGTTGTTTAAGAAAATCAACAAAATAGACAAACCTTTCTCCAAACTAACCAAAAGGCAGAGAGATAATATCTAAATTAACAAAATCAAAAATGAAAAGGGCACATAAAAACAGATGCAGATGAAATACAGAGAATCATCAGGTCATATTTCAAAAAACTGTACTGCATAAAATTGGAAAACTTAAAGGAAATGGACAATTTTCTTGATAAATATTACTTACCAAAATTAAATCAAGACCAGATAAGCAAATTAAGCAAAACTATACCTGCTGAAGAAATAGAAACAGTCATCAAAAGTCTCCCAACCAAATAAAGCCCAGGACCAGATGGTTTCAGCTCAGAATTCTGCAAGATTTTCAAAGAAGACCTAATACAAATACTCCTCAAATTGTTTTACACAATAGAAACAGAAGGAACATTGCCAAACTCTTTTATGAGGCTACAATTACCCTGATACCCAAATCACAGAAAGACATTACTAAGAATGAGAATTACAGATCAATCTCACTCATGAACATTGATGCAAAAATAGTAAATAAAATACTGGCAAATCGAATCCAAGAACACATCAGAATCATCATCCACCATGATCAAGTCAGCTTCATTCCAGAGATGCAGGGATGGTTCAACATTCAAAATTCTGTCAATGTAATCCACCATATAAACAAACTGAAAAATAAAAACCACATGATCATCTCATTAGATGCAGAAAAGCTTTTGACAAAATACAACATCGCTTCATGATAAAGGTCTTGGAGAGAGCAGAAACACAAGGAACATACCTAAACATAAGAAAGGCAATCTACAGCAAGATAACAGACAACATCAAACCAAATGGAGAGAAACTCACAGCAATTCCTCTGAAATCAGGAACAAGACAAGGTTGTCCCCTCTCTCCATATCTATTTAATATAGTTCTTGAGGTCTTAGCTAGAGCAATAAGGCAACAATGGGAGATCAGGGGATACAAATTGGAAAAGAAGAAATCAAACTCTTACTATTTGCTGATGATATGGTAGTTTACATACACGATCTGAAAATTCTACTGAGGAACTTCTACAACTCATAAACACTTTCAGTAATGTAGCAGGATACAAGATTAACTCAAAAAAAAAAATCAGTAGCCCTCCTGTACACAGATGATAAAAGGGCTGGGGAAGAAATCAGAGAATCAGTACCCTTCACAATAACCACAAATAGCATAAATATCTCAGAGAAACTCTAACCAAATTAGTAGAAGACTTGTTTGACAAGAACTTTAAATCTTTGAGGAAAGAAATTGAAGAAGACACTAGAAATTGAAAAGATCTCCCGTGCTCTTGGATAGATAGAATTAACATAGTAAAAATAGCAATCTTACCAGAAACAATCTACAGATTTAATGCAATGCCCATCAAAATCCCAGAAAATTTTTTCATAGACCTCAAAAGAACAGTACATAACTTCATTCCTAAAAGCAAAAATCGCAGGATAGTCAAAATAATCCTGTACAGTAAAATAATTTCTGGAGGCATCACAATCCCTGACTTCAAACTCTACTACAGCGTTACAGCACTGAAAACAACCTGGTATTGGCATAAAAACAGACAGGAGGACCAATGGAACTGAATCGAAGACCCAGATATTAATCCACACACCTTCGAACACCTGATTTTGACAAAGAAGCAAAAAATATCAAATAGAAAAAAGAAAGCGTATTTCAAATATGCAAATGGTGCTGGCATAACTGTATATCAACATGTAGACTATTGAAAAGAGATCCATATCTCTCACTGTGCACAAAACTCAAGTCCCAATGGATCAAAGACCTCAACATAATGAACCTCATAGAAGAGAAAGTGGAAAGTAGACTTGAACTCATTGGCACAGGAGACCACTTCCTAAATATAACCTGATGCAGGAGAATTGTCTATATTCTGTCAATCATATTTTAATAAAACGCTGATTGACCAGGCAGGCAGTATAGGCGGGAAAACCAGACAGGAAGTAGAGGTGATGCAATGAGAACAGGAGAATTCTGGGAAGCAGGGAGGTTCCTCTGCCACTCCTGCGCAGATCACCAGAGAAGCAACATGTAACCTGCCCAGCTGAAAAAGGTACCAAGCCATATGGCTAACATAGATCAGAATAATGGGTTAAGATAAGTCATAAGAACTAATAAGTAGCCTGACCTAATGAGCCAATCAGTTTATAATCTTATGGAGTCCTGTATGTGATTTTCTTTGGGGTTTGCCGGCTGTAGGGTACCAGGCGGGACAGAAACCCCAACAAGCCGGCCCTCATGTTACAATAACCCCAGGAACACTGAGAAACAATTAATAAATGGGACCTTCTAGAATTGAAAAAGCTTCTGTAAAGCAAAGGACATGGTCAACTAGCAAAACAACGGTCTCCAGAATGGGAAAAGATCTTCACCAACCCCACATCAGACAGAGGACTAATCTCCAAAATATACAAAGAACTCAAAAAATTGGTCATCAAAAGAACAGATAACCCAATAAAAAATGGGTTACAGACCTAATCAGAGAACTCTCTATAGAGATATCTAAAATGGCTGAAAGACACTTAAGAAAATACTCAACATCCTTAGTCATCAGAGAAATATAAATCAAACAACTCTGAGATTCCATCAATGGAATGGCCAAGATCAAAAATGCTAATGACAACTTATTATGGAGAGTTTGTGGGGTAAAGGGAACACTCCTGCATTGCTCGTGGGAGTGCAATCTGGTACAGCCCCTTTGGATGTCATTGTGGCGATTTCTTAGAAAATTTGGAAACAGCCTACCTCAAGACCCAGTAATACCACTTTTGGGTACATATCCAAATGATGTTCAATCATGCCATAAGGACAGGTGCTCAACTATGTTCATAGCAGCAATTTTTGTCATAGCCAGAACCTGGAAACAACCTAAATGCCCCTTGAAGGAAGAATGTATAAGGAAAATGTGGTACATTTACACAATGGAGTACTACACAGCAGAGAAAAATAACAATATCTTGCAATTTTCAGGCAAATGGATGGAGCTAGAAACCGTCATTTTGAGTGAGGTAACCCAGAATAGAAAGACAATTATCACATGTACTCACTCATTGGTGGTTTTTAAACATAAAGCAAAGAAAACCAACCTACAAATGACAATCCCAGAGAACCTAGACAACAATGAGGACACTAAGAAAGACATACATAGATCTAGTCTACATAAGAAGTAGAAAAAGAGAAGATTTCCTGAGTAAATTGGGAGCATGGGGACCTTGGGAGAAGGTTAAAGGGAAAGGAGAGGCAGGGAGGGGAGCAGAGAAAAATGTAGATCTCAATAAAAAATCCATAAAACTAAAAATAAGGAGCTAGAGCTAATGGGCCAAGCAGTGTTTCAAATAAAAAAAATTGAAAAGAAGGACAATTTGTATCTGAGTTTTACCTTGAGATTGCAAAAATTCTTTTCTTATTGCCTAATGGTTGTAATAAATGAAGGAGTTCTAAAATGGGCCATTGTCACAGCCTTACAAATTCATCTCTGACTGTGATCTCAGCTAGATGTTAAGCTTTTTGTGCCCCATGGAGATTTATTTCTTTATTTTTTCTGGGATACAGTTTACTTCTGGTTTTTTAGACTTTGGTGGTCTGTCTCCATCTTTGTGAGAACCCTGTGGACCCAACACTGAATGTATATCAGAATACATATGATCTTTCATGTGCTTTTGTTATTATAAAATGAATGTTTTTATTTTTACCTTTTACTTCCCAACTTGTTTTTAATTATAAAAAATTTCAAACATAATACCAAGTGTGGTGGCATATGCCATTAATACCAGCACTCAAGTAAAAAAGGCAGAGGCAAGTATATTTGGGAGTTCAAGGCCAGCCCAATTTACATAGTGAATTCCAGGCCAGCCAAAGTGGGGGCCATCCCCTGAGGACAGCATCATTAGATCAGACAGGCTGGGGGGGCATCCCCTGAGAACAGCATCATTAGATCAGACAGGCTGGGGACCATCCCCCAAGGACAGCATCATTGGATCAGACAGGCTGGGGGCCATCCCCTGAGGACAGCATCATTAGATCAGACAGGCTGGGGACATCCCCTGAGGACAGCATCATTATATCAGACAGACTGGGGACCATCCCCTGAGAACAGCATCATTAGATTAGACAGGTTGGGGGCCATCCCCTGAGAACAGCATCATTAGATCAGACAGACTGGGGACCATCCCCTGAGGAAAGCATCATTAGATCAGACAGACTGGGGACCATCCCTTGAGGACAGCATCATTATATCAGACAGACTGGGGACCATCCCCTGAGGACAGCATCATTAGATCAGACAAGCTGGGCGGGGGCATCCCCTGAGGACAGCATCATTAGATCAGACAGACTGGGGGGTGCATCCCCTGAGGACAGCATCATTAGATCAGACAGGCTGGGGACCATCCCCTGAGGACAGCATCATTAGATCAGACAGGCTGGGGACCATCCCCTGAGGACAGCATCATTAGATCAGACAGGCTGGGGACCATCCCCTGAGGACAGCATCATTATATCAGACAGGCTGGGGGGGGCATCCCCTGAGGACAGCATCATTAGATCAGACAGGCTGGGGACCATCCCCTGAGGACAGCATCATTAGATCAGACAGGCTGGCGGGGGCATCCCCTGAGGACAGCATCATTAGATCAGACAGGCTGGGGACCATCCCCTGAGGACAGCATCATTAGATCAGACAGGCTGGCGGGGGCATCCCCTGAGGACAGCATCATTAGATCAGACAAGCTGGGGGGCCATCCCCTGAGGACAGCATCATTAGATCAGACAGGCTGGGGGGGACATCCCCTGAGAACAGCATCATTAGATCAGACAGGCTGGGGACCATCCCCTGAGGACAGCATCATTAGATCAGACAGGCTGGGGACCATCCCCTGAGGACAGCATCATTAGATCAGACAGGCTGGGGACTATCCCCTGAGGACAGCATCATTAGATACCCAGTCACACCAGCACCTCATTTCTCATCAAAGTGTAATGACTAGAAAGTTCCCCCCAAATCTTCAGTTATCCTTTTCTGAGGATTCTCAGATTACATCAATTCATGTTTTCTTCCTGTTAACCTGTCTTCTAATAGAAAGTCAGTCATGAATGACTCTCACGATGGGAAAGAAGGACATCTACTGTCCACCTCTGGAATCTTTCAACAAATGGTGCAGAAACATTAAGATAGCCACATCCAGAGGAGAAAAACTGGACCCTCATTTTACATCATCTGCAGGCAAACTGAAAGTGGATCAGAGACCAATGTGAACGCCAACTCAGAAACCTATTGGGGAAAAGCAGCGTTGAGGTAAGTCTCTGTCGCCTTGGGATGGCACTGGGTCCTCAAATGTGGCACGGATGGCACAGCCAACAGTGAAAAGGCAAGATGTACTTTATCAAAAAGTATATTTATCAAAATCAGAAACTAGTGTTATGAAGGACACCATTTAAAAGGTTAAAACACAAGTCACAAAATAGGGAAAAAATATTTTCAAAGCACAGAGGACATGCATCTAGAATATATAAAAATACGTGCATAACTCAGTCGTTATGAGGCAAAGCAGTTTTAAAGACGAAAGAATTCTGGGGTGAGTATTTCTCTAAAGGGGGGTACCTGATGGCCAAGAAACAAATGAAAAGATGCCCAACATTAGCAGCCATCAGGAGACTCCACAGAAAACCTCACTGAGATGACTCATAGTCCTAGGACAGCAGTCAATGCAATAAACGGTCAGAGAGGAACACGTGCTGGTGAGACTGCGAGGCCTTCATACATGTTGGTGTGAATGAAAACCGGTTAGCCACTTTGAAAGCAGTTCTATGTCTCCTGAAAACGTCAAACACAGCGTTAACATGTGACAGAGCAGCCCACCTTCAAGTGTGTATCTAGGGAAAGATACACCTGTGCAGAGATGCCCATGCCATTGTTTACAGTGGCTGGCTGGTGTAAACAGCTCTGATGCCATCTGATACATTAATGGATTAATCTTCGTATGTCTGTTCAGTGGAATATGGTTTAGTCATAAAGGTGAATAAACAACTTAAATGATACTACAACTGGGATGAACATCAAAAACATTCTAGTAAAGAGTCACCCTGGGCAGGGCAGGCTTGAGACGGATGCAAAGCTTATAAAGACCAGTGATGTGGGGAACGTCAGGCCATCAAAGAGTATATGGGCACACTGCTGTATCTACATTAGGAAGGTGGGGAATGCCGGGCCAGCATTCTCAAAGAGAATGGGCAGACTGCTGTATCTACATTAGGAAAGTGGGGAGTCTTATTCAGGGATCTTGTCACCAGCAGCAAGGCTTGCAGAGCCCTTGGTCCCAGCTTTGCTGTCCTCACCTTTAACCTAGGTTTAATAAACCTACCCCCTTTTCTGTTCCTCCAGCCAGCATTAGTAGCATCAGAAGCTGCTTCCTATAGATGGTCTGATCTGTGACAACACGGTCCCATTCTTGCAGGCCTCTGCTGCCTGATTGAACTCAGCTCATTGAGATCTTCCAGGGTTCTCTCCCTTCCTGAAAAATCGGCTGTGGGTGACCTTTCTCACCTCTGCAAATACCTTCATGGTGACCTCAGAGGAGTGTTAATTGGATAATGAAACTACAGCCTAGACATGGGGCCATTCCAACCTGACAGTCCAAGCTCCCCTCTAGCTTCCCTGGACATACATCTTATTCACACGAAGAGTGTCTCCCCTCAAGTGACCAAGCCCCTCTGTCTTTCTCAGACCACAAATGTCACATCTAAGGTGGAGTAGAGCCTGGCTGGCCTGGCGGGTGGTGAATTGCCTGTTAAAGCTTTCTCTGCTGTCTCATTTACCTGCATGTTGTTCCTGTTTCCTGGGATCATCTCCCAGACAAGTCTACTATTTGGGTCTGTTCTTGAGAACCCATCAACCTTGACAACGGTGTCCTTGCCAGCTCCCTCCCAAGCCTTTCTGCCCCCCATCAGCTGCTGTGATCACATCATATAGTAATAATAATATCAATCAATTCTCTCTATAAAATCCCCATAGCTTCTTGAAAATTAGAATAAAATCCAGACTCTGAAATTGGCCCACGTCTCCAATGCTGTTTCTCGGTATTGCTGCTTCACTCACATCAGCCTCCCCGGCTCACACTTGCCCTTCTGTCTGTAGCACCTCCTGCAGATTTACGTGCCTGGCTCCTTCTCAGCACCCAGGTCTTGGATATACCACTTGCCGGAGGTATTCTCCTTGGTCACACAAGAGCACATACTCAGTGCTCTCCACACCCTACCACTATCTCACTTCTAGACTTTACAAGATTAAATTCCCTCAACTTTTTGCTTTTGAAATGGTGTCTTTGTTATGTCACCTGGGACAGTCTCGATCTGGGCTCAACTGACCGTCCTGACTCTGCCTCCCACGTGAGTGAGACAATAGGTTATGCCATCCCCGCCCCCTGGAAATTGTCTTCTAGTTCTGTTTGTCTTCTTTTGCTCTGTGTGCAGGACTGGTCCGTTTTCATCACTGACTGTATTCTTAGGTCTCAGAATACTGATCGGGATAGCTCAGACCCCTGTTCTGAATTTGATCCATAAGAAGACTGTAAAGATGCACAAAGCTTAAACCCCTGAAAGTCACGGTGGACTTCATACTGGGGTGACTATGGTGGAGTAAACAGGAATTCACAAGCAGTGAGGGGTGAGAGGCTCAATGACACCAAGGAGTTAAGCATTAGATGATCTGAAAGATGAACGTTAGGAGAGATGAATGGAAAACCTTCGTGTTTCAAGTGGGATTATAGATGACCAAGGATGAAAAAGATAAAATAGAAAATTTTGAGTTGAAATTGTGATTCAATGGTAGAGCACTTGACTAGCATGCATAAGGACTATGGGTTAGATTCCCAGGACTGCACAAAAAATGGAAGAGGGAGGAGGGAAGGAGGAAGGGAGAGGACAGAATGTTGTACTTTGGTTCCTGTTGCTTTGATAAAACACTGACAAAAACCAGCTTGAAAAAGAAAGAATTAATTGGCTTCAAGACTACAGTCCATCATTGAGGGAAGCCAAGCCAGGAACTTCCTCAAGGAAGAACCTGAAGGTAGGAATTGAAACAGAGACCATGAAGAAGTGCTTCTTACCCACTTGCTCCTGTCAGCTACCTTTCTTCTACAGCTCTGGCCTACCTGCCCAGGTACCTCATTGCTCACAATGGGATGGGCCCTCCCACATCAACCATTAGTCAAGAAACTGCCCCCACAGACTAGACTACAGGCCAGTCTGATGGAGGCAGTCCCTCCACTGAAATTCTCTTTCCTGCTGTGGTGCAGGAGAATTGTCTGTATTCTGTCAATCATGTTTTAAATAAACGCTGATTGGCCAGGCAGGAAGTCTAGATGGGAAAACCAGACAGAAAGTAGAAATGATGCGATGAGAACAGGAGAATTCTGGGAAGGAGGAAGGAGAAAGTTGATTCCTCCCACTCCTGCCCAGATCATCGAAGCAGCAGGATGTGATCTGCCCCCACTGAAAAAAGTACTGAGCCACATGGCTAAAATAGATCAGAATAATGGGTTAATATAAGTTACAAGAACTAATAAGAAGCCTGACCTAATGGGCCAATCAGCTTTATAACTTATAGAGATCTCTGTGTGATTTTCTTTGGGGCTAAACAGAATTAGCCCCAAATTCTGTTTGGAATTTGATAAAATAGAAAATCAGTGGGAATTGAGCAGGACAGAAAACCCTAACAAGCCAGGTCCCTCCATGTTACACTACTGTGTCAAGTTGGCAACCAAGATTAGCCATCACACAGAGAGAAGCTTAGCCATTAGATATTACTTTATTCAGAATTTTAAAACTCCATATGTGTATAGGATGTACCTTGATCTTGTCCATCCTGTCAGCTTTCTCCAGGATCTACAATCCCATCTCTCTTCCTAGTATTTTTTCCTTTTATAATTATTTATTTTTAACTTGCTAAATTCAATCAGCACTGTGCATATGTACCTGGATGTGGCGTCATTCACTGGGGCATGGACTTTCGAGTCCCCTCCAGGTCAAACTCTTTGTGTTGCTGAGTTCAATGGTAATTCAGTAACCAGGCTGATCATTGTTATTTCGTAACACATTTTCCTTGGTAGTTGATTTTTAGGTGTTAACTTGTCTATGTTAGGAGGAATCCTAATAGCTGGTAAAACTGTTTCTGAGTGTGTCCGTGAAGATGGTTATGGGAGAAATGAGTATCTGAATTAGCAAACTGACTAAAGTGGTCAGTTCTTATCAGTGTAGGGGCCGGCACCATGCGTATCATAAATACCTTGCATAAAGCAAATGCTGAGGATCATGGGTCTGCGGCTGTTCCTCTTCATTGTCAACTCAATGAGATTTACAATCACCCAGGAGACACATGCATCACTGTGCATGCCTACGAGAGGATTTAACTAAGCAGGGGACCAGCCCTGCATGTGGGCTGGGGTCCCAGACTGAGTGACAGCAGGGAGTGAGAGAAGCAGCAACATTCAGCTCTCAGCTCCTGACTGCAGACGGTGGGATCAGCAGCATCACGATCCTGCCACCTCGCCTTCCCGGCATGGTGGGCCATGTCCTTCTGAACTGTGAGCCGGAGTCAGTGCTTCCTTAAGTTGCTTTTGTCTGGTGACTTTGTCACACCAGGAGAAAGCTAACAATACATACAATACATATCCCTTCCCAGCCTCCTGAGTGCACAGGCCTTTGTCTCTGATGGAATTCTGTAGCTAGCTTTGGTGTTTGTTTTTTCTGCAGATACCAGATGGTGAGCCTTTCAGACTTTCAGGAGCGGGAGAGTCAGTTCACATCATCTACCAATCGTCTGTCTGTCTGTCTGTCTGTCTATCTATCTATCTATCATTATTTATCTTTCATTTATTTATTTTTTTATCTATCTATTTACTTATTTATGTACTGATGATGGGTAATCTTGGTTGTCAATTTGACTACATCTGGAATCAACTAACCCAAATTTGTAGACTCTCCTGTAAGGGATTTTCTTTGTTAGATTATCTGAAGCAGGAAGACCCATTCTAACTCTGGGCAGTGCCTTCTGGTGGCAGCCCACTTACAGGGACACGGAAGAAGGAAGCTTTGCCTTTTTCCTGCTTACCCTCCCTTCTGCTGGCAGCTTTATCTATCTTGCTACTGCAACATTCCTTCATGGATAACAGAACCAAGATTTTCAGACTACACTGAAGACCGTGGCGTGGAGGTCAGGAATGGGCAGAGGAGCGCAGAAGTCTGGGCTACAGCCGCCGTGCTTTCTGTCTGCCAGCACAAGCAGTGATAGCTCAGCTCTCTCAACCTTGTGGCAGCCAGGGCTTTCTCAGTGGCTCTTGAGCCTCTGGAAGACTCCTCTATGCCCTGTACTTTCTTATTCAGACTTGTTTCTATCACATCACTTAGGCTCTCTGTCCTCCATTCTACAAAATGTGGAGAAAAAGCTCCCACTCTGACCTGTATAAACCGCTGTTCTGAAGTCAACTTGGAAGGGTTTAAAGGTCTGTGGAGAAAGATTGACCATTTGATTGTATGTTATCAGTCAACTGCAGGCTTCCTTGACCTATGACTATGGCATGTCCCTGGAATGGGCCAATGAGTGAAGAGCTTTCAGAGGTGACTGAAAAGTGCCCTTGTCTGTGGAGTAAACACCCTCCTTGCACCATGGCATGTCACAAGGCCTGAACTATCTTGGACCTGATTCCTTGCTGTCACGCAGAGGAATAAATTACAAGAGAAAAGTCAGAGTGGCTATCACCTGAACATGCCACATCCAAGACAGTAACTCTGAGTCCTTTCTGAAACAGTCTACATCTGGGAATAGACTTTGCTATAGTTTAAATCTAGAATGTTCCTTGATGGTCCTTGTGATAAAGGCTTACTCTTCTATTGGTGCTATTGAAACCTAATAAAGTTTAGGATATCAAGTTCTTGACAGGTATATGGGAGACAATGGCCCCTCCTCTTCCTCTCTCTTTGCTTCCTGATAGACACGAAGCAAGCAACCTGCTATTCTGTCTGACACGAGACATTGTCTAATAGGCACGAAAGTAATGGAGCCAACAGACTGTGGACAGAAATGGCCACAAATTGTGTGCCAAAATTTTGTTTTATCTCAGGTGTTTGCTTCTGTGACAAAGCGTGGCTAACACTAACTTTTGTAATTTTCTTAGCACTTGGATCTTCTCCATGCCAAAAATCCTTGCCTCAACTCTTTCAACAATAAAATCAGAAACTTGATATGTAATGGAAAGCCAGATTTTTAATTACTCCAAATTTTCATACCTAACTACAAATCAAATAACACTCACATAGTCTGTGCAGTCTGGCCTAAGGCTAACCGGCTTTGATATTGTCCAAAGACAGTAGATACTGGTGGTCTCTTGATTCCCATCTCCTAAATCAAACACAGTTGAGTAGTGGAGAGTGTGCCCACCTGGAGGCAGGTTTTCTTAGGTTTTCTCGGTCTTTATTTGAAGGCCTCAAACACTCTGGGAATGTGAAAGAAGAGGAAATGAGTAGCCAAATTGAAAAACTATGCTGCAATAATTGATTTCTGTACCAAGAATTTATGTGGCCATTGCGTAAACTCCGGTGGGAGTCTCAATTTCTTTGTCGCTGACTCACATTATGGAGGAAACAGTTTGGAAGAATCTTATTTATCCTCAGCCTCTTAATACTCATGCGTATTCCTACTTAGAATGGTGACAGCCACATCTGTGCTGAAAGGCAGTTTTTCATCACCAAATTAAAAAGCAATAGCCATAAATCCATACACATTATTTTTCTGTGTGATAAAGTAGATATTTAGTTATCCAAGACATCACTACTATTCCTGCCCATAAGTATTTTTCAGTGTACATCACTATCTCAAACTGTGAACAACCCAGAAGCTTCAGATCAGCAGAAACAAAAGAACACATGATGTTTTAGTGGTTCCATAGAATACCATTTTGGCTTGCAGTGAAACATTGCTTTCAGAAGGTGAGTCCTCTTTGCAGCCTCCCTGACATAAAATGTCAAAGCACATTATTCTCGCTTCTTCTCTCTCTCTTTTGATGTCTAGCAAGAAATCATATAGTTCATATGTACCATATATGTATGGTATATAATGTACTTAATTCCTTTTAAAGCAGGTTCTTTCTATATAGACCTAGTTGGCCTGGAACTCAATATATCCCCTTGACTAGGCTTGAACTTGTAGCCATTTGGCCATTCTTATAAAAAAACTCAATGGGTATATGAAGACTATGGCTTACAAACATGGAAAGAAAGTGCACACCAAGGAAGCAGACTACTCCTAAGAAATAATCAGCTCACAAAGACAAAGGAAGAAATGCATACACTTGAAGGAAACAAGTACTCTAACATGGAGGGGACATCATTGGGCGGATGAGGCTGTTAGGTTCCATGCATTCTTCTGCTCTCCCTGCTTTTATTCATACAGCTGCATGTTGCTCTCTCACTGACTAGTAAAACAAATAGAATGTCATAATCAATAATTTCTGACATTCAACACTAGGTTATGAAAGTCATAGGGCTTCTGCTTCACCTCAGGACACTTATTCTTGGAGAAGCCGGCCACCACGTTGTGAGGTCACTCAAGCAGTCCCATGGTGTAAAGATCTCCACTTTAGTATGTTTCTGGTGCTGCATCATTGAAGGTAACTTGGGTGTCAATTTTTGAGAAATTACTGCATAGAAATATGCAAATTGCACAACACAAAACCCAGTGACTTAATGTGAATGAACAGAGCTGCCTATCTGGAGAAACTGAATCACAGTACAGGTCTGCATTACAAATAGCATGTGACGTATACCGCTGTGTGAACAAAACTTACAATACATTATATATATTTGCAATATATCAAAGTGAAAAGAAACATAAAATTCATTGAAATGTTTCTTGTGGTGAGGGAAAAATGACTGGGGTGCCAAGATAAAAACAAATCAAACAAGAACCAGGATCTTAATAGGTCCTGGGGGGTAGACTGTTATTAACTGAACCCTTTGCAATGAGGACCCATGTACAGAGTTTATCCAAAGATAGAGAGAAGGAAAAAAATATAAATTCAGACCTTGGAAAAAGCCATACATATGAAAATGATAAAAGATAAGGGTATCATCCAGTGACACCCAGACCTGTGTACAGAGCCGGGCCATTGTTCTGGGCAGAACAGTCGGTAATCAGAGGCATGGAGAGACAGAGTCATGCTGCCTTCCAAGAAGGCTTGCATGGTGGATCTTCACATGCTTGCCTGGAGAACTCAGGAAATAGCATGTTTGGATTTGCAGACTTCATTTTTGCTTCTCATAAGTCACTGATCATTTGCCTACAGTTTTCTGGAACAATTCTAGGCCAGCCCTTCTGTCTATTGTCTAGAAAGTATATAGCCTTTCTATCTATCATGGGAAAACACTTTCATTTTAATTTTTCATAATCTTTTAAATGAGATTGTTGACCTGACATTTAATTCCATTATCATAATGTTAATAATATTTCACATTTTAAAAATAACAATTGAGGCTTTTTAAATACCAAAGAAAGATTTATAAAATCCACTCCTTATTGCATTACTCTATTAGGAAAAATAGCTCCCATTTCTTTGGGTTCTGCTCCAAGCATTATGGATGGGTGTAATCAGCTTCACATATCATTAGTTCAGGGAGGAGAGAGGAAATATGACAACTTTCAGTTCATTTTTCACATCTTCTGAGCCAACTCAGCATTAAATGCACTTAAATGAGTATGCGAAGGAAGACAGTACCTTCAGAGGAATGAGGCAATGCCTATAATAGATAAGAGTTATTATATTCCTCCCCATCCCCTGCTGCCACCAGATTCCTTGGGAGAGGGGACAAATAAAAACTGTGTGTATTGGGGTTGGACAGATAGTTCAGTAGTTAGGAGCCCCTGGTGCTCTTGCATAGCACTGGAGACTGGTTCACAATTGTCTATGACTCTAGTTCCAGGGGACCTGACACCCCTTTCAGGTCTCCATGGGACAAGGCACATAATGGAACACATATATACAGACAGACAGACAGACAAAATACTTGTATACAGAATTTTTTTTAAAAAAAAAAGTCTTAAAATAGCTGGGACAACCACAGGAGCAGGACTGAACTAGCAACCTGGGCCAGAGCAGGCCTGAGGCAACAAATTCCACAGGAGCAGGATTGAGCTAGCGACCTACGCCAGAACAGTCCTGAGGCAGTGAACTCCACAAGAGCAGGACTAAGGCAGAATCTTGGGCCAGAGCATGCCTGGGATGGTAAATTCCATGGGAGCACGGGCAGATCCATACCAAGGATATTTGCAGAAGCAGAATTAGACCAGTAATCTAGGCTGGAACAGGCCTGAGGTAGCAAGCTCCAGAGGAGCAGGACTGAGCCAGCAACCTAGGCCAGAGCAAACCTGAGACTGCAAGCTCCACAGAAGCAGGAATGGATTCAGACCAGGGACATTTGTGGAGGCAGGACTGAGCAGGAGACCTGGGCCCTGGAGGAGCAGACATGAGACAGCAAACTCTACAGGAGCAGGTACACAGGGAGCAACTGCTGAGTGAGTAGGCCAGAGCCAGAGACCACTGCAGGTCCAGACATGAATCTGGGACCTCTGAGGGAATAGACAGGAACCAGAAACCTCTGCGGATCTGGGCGTGAGTCTGGGACCTATGAGGAAGTAGGCCTGAGCCAGGCCCTTTATGGGTCCAGGCGCACCCAAGGCTGGGACTTCCAAGAGAGAAGATCAGAGCCAAAGACCTTTACAGGACTAACCCCAAGCCAAGGAATTCCACAGGAATAGATCCAGACCAGGGACATTTACAGAAACAGGTCTGAGCCAGCGACCTGGACCAGAGCAGGCCTGAGACAGCAAACTACTCAGGAGCAGAGTAAACCCTGGGAGTGCTGAGTGTCCTCCAGGAACATGGAGTGACCAAGGGGGTAACTAGAACTGTGGACCTGACTGTACCACAAGGAACAACCATCTGAGCCTTGGATCCACTGGCACCTAGAAAATTAATCACCAGAATCACAGACATCCCCAACCACACCAATTAGAGGAAAAAAATGAGTAGATAAGGTAAGAACACATGTAAAAACACAAAGACCAACACAACATCAGTAAAATATAGAGGCTCTACAACAGCAAGACTTGAACAACCAAATATAGATGAAGCAGAAGAAAATGACCTAAAAAAACAACTTCAGGAGAATGTTTGAAACTCTTAAAGAAGAAATAAGAAATTCCCTTTAAAAAGTGTAGGAAAAGACAAATAAAAAATTAGAAGACACCCTTAAAGAAAACAAAGAAAGAGCAATAAAACATATAAAAGAAACTATTCAAGACTTGAAAACTGAAATAGAGACAATAAAGAAAACACAAACCAAGGGAATTACAGAATCAGAAACTATGAGAAAATGATCAGGAACCACAGATGCAAACATAAACAAAAGAATACAAGAGATGGAAGAGAGAATCTCAAGCACTGAATATAAAATAGAAGAAATATACTCATTAGTCAAAGAAAACATTAAATATAACAAAAGCTTAACCCAAAATATCCAGGAAATATGGGACACCATGAAAAGACCAAACCTAAGAATAATAGGTATAGAAGAAGTTCAACTAAAAAGCACAGAAAATTTATTTAACAAAATCATAGAAGAAAAACCTTCCCAACCTAAAGAAACATATACCTATGAAGATACAAGAAGCCTGCAGAACACCAAATAAACTGAATCAAAATAAAGTTCCCTTGCCACATAATAATCAAAGCACTAAACATACAGAATAAAGAAAGAATATTAAGAGCAGCAAAGGAAAAAGGCCGAGTAACATATAAAGGCAAATCTATCAGAATTACACCTGACTTCTCATTGGAGACAATGAAAGCCAGAAAATCATGGTCAAGCATTATGCAGACATTAAGAGACCATGGATGCCAGCCCAGACTACTATGCCCAGCAAAACTTTCAATCACTGTAGAAGAAAAAAACAAGATATTCCATGACAAAACCAGATTTAACCAATACCTAGTCACAAACCCAGTCCTACACAAAGTACTAGAAGGAAAACTTCAATTCAAGGAAGTTGGCTACATCAACAAAAACACAGACACTTGATCTCACAGGGGCAAATCCCAAAGAAGAGAGAAACACACAAATTAACATCACCAATAATGAAAACTAAATTAACAGGAGATAGTAATCACTGGTCATTAATATTCCATAATATAAATGAACTCAACTCACCTACAAAAAGACACAGGCTAACAGATTGAATACAAAAACAGAATTCATCTTTCTGCTGCATACAAGAAACACACCTCAACCTCACAGACTGACATCACCTCAGAGTAAAGCATTGGGAAAAAAATTTTCAATCAAATGGACCTAAGAAACAAGCTGGTATAGTTAGCTTAATATCTAACAAAAGAAACTTCAAATTAAAATCAATCAAAAGAGATGGAGAAGGACACTTTATACACCACAGGAGCAATCCATCAAGATGAAGTCTCAATCCTGAATAGCTATGCCCCAACTACAAGAACACCCACATATGTAAAAGAAATATTACTGAAACTTAATCACAATCAAACCCCACACACTAATAGTAGAAAACTTTGACATGCCACTCTCCCCAATGGATAGATCAACCAGATAGAAACCTAACAGAGAAATAAGAGAACTAGCAGATTTCATGACTCAATTTGGAATCAACAGACATCTACAGAACTTTCCATCCAAACATAAAAAAATATAACTTCTTCTCAAAACCTCATGGAATCGTCTCAAAAATTGACCACATACTCAGTAATAAAACATACCTCAACTTATACAAAAAAATTGGAATAACCCCATGTATCTTATCAGATCACCATTGCTTAAAGCTAGAATTCAACAGCAATAATAATTCCAGAAAGCCAACAAACACATGGAAATTAAACAATGCTCATCTGAATCATCAATGGGTCAAGAAAGAAATAAAGAATGAAATTAAAGACTTCCTAAAATTCAATGAAAATGACACAACATACCCAAATTTATGGGACACAATGAAAACAGTATTAAGAGACAAGTTCATAGCACTAAATGCCTACATAAAGAAGCTGGAAATATACCACACTAGTGAATTAACACAACATTTGAAAACTTTAGAACAAAAAGAAGCAAACTCACCTAAGAGAACTGGACAGCAGGAAATAATCAAATTGAGAGCTGAAATCAACAAAATAGAAACAAAGAAAACAATACAAAGAATCAATGAGAAAAAGAGTTAGTTCTTTGAGGAAAATAACCAAAATAGATAAACCATTATGCAAACTAATCAAAAGGCAGAAAGAGAATATCCAAATTAACAAAATCAGAAACAAAAAGGGGGACAGAACAACAGACACGGAGGAAATACAGAGAATAATCATGTCATATTTCAAAAACCTGTACTCCACAACTTAAAGGAAATGGACAACTTTCTGGATATGTATCACTTGCCAAAGTTAAATCAAGACTAGATAAGCAAATTAAGCAGACCTATAACTGCTGAAGAAGTAGAAACAGTCATCAAAAGTCTCCCAACCAAAAAGACCCCAGGACCAGATGGTTTCAGCTCAGAAGCTCAGAATTCTACAAGATTTTCAAAGAAGAACTAATACTAATACTTCTCAAATTGTTCCACACAATAGAAACAAAAAGAACACTGCCAAAGTCTTTTTATGAGGCTACAATTACCCTGATACCCAAACCATATAAAGGCATTTCTAACAAAGAGAATTACAGACCAATCTTATTCATGAACATTGATATAAAAATACTAAATAAAATACTGACAAATTAAACACATCAGAACCCCCATCTACCATGATCAAGTTGGCCTCATTCCAGAGATACAGGGATGGTTCAACATACAGAAATCTGTCAATATAATCCACCATATAAACAAACTAAAAATTAAAAACCACAGGATCATTAGATGCTGAAAAAACTTTTGACAAAATACAACATTCCTTCATGATAAAGATCTTGGAAAGATCAGGGATACAAGGAACATATAATAAAGGCAATATACAGCAAACCAACAGCCAACATCAAACTAAATGGAGAGAAACTCACAGTGATCCTACTAAAATCAGGAACAAGACAAGGTTGTCTACTCTCTCCATATCTATTCAATATAGTTCTTGAGGTCCTAGATAGAGCAATAAGGCAACAATAAGCGATCAAGGGGATACAAATCAGAAAAGAAGAAATCAAACTCTCACTATGTGCTGATTATATGATAGTTTACATAAGCAATCCCCAAAACTCTATCACGGAACTTCTACAACTCATAAACACTTTTAGCAATGTAGCAGGATACAAGATTAACTCCAAAAAATCAGTAGTACTCCTGTACACAGGTGATAAATGGGCTGAGAAAAAGATCAGAGAATCAACACTCTTCACAATAGCCACAAATAGCATAAAATATTTCAGAGTAACTCTAATCAAGCTAGTGGAAGACTTTTATGACAAGAACTTTAAATCTTTGAAGAAATAAATTGAAGAAGACACCAGGAAGTGGAAAGATCTCCTGTGCTCTTAGGTAGGTAAACTTAACATAGTAAAAATGGCAATCTTACCAGAAGCAATCTACAGATTCAATGCAATACCCATCAAAATCCCAGAAAAATTCTTCATAGATCTCGAAAGAACAGTACTCATCTTCATATGGAAAAGCAAAAAAACCCAAAATAGCCAAAACAATCCTGTACAATAAAAGAATTTCTGGAAGCATCACAATCCCTGACTTCAAACTCTAGTATAGAGCTACAGTACTGAAAACAGCCTGGTATTGGCACAAAAACAGACAGGAGGATCAATGAAACTGAGTCGAAGACCTGGATATTAATCCACACACTTTTGAACACCTGATTTTTGACAAAGAAGCAAAAAATATCAAATAGAAAACAGAAAGCATATTTAACAAATGGTGCTGGCATAACTGGTTATCAACCTGTAGAAGAATAAAAATAGATCCATATCTATCACCATGCACAAAATTCAAGTCCAAATGAATCAAAGACCTCAAGATAAAACCAGCCACACCAAACCTCACTGAAGAGAAAGTGGGAAGGATATTTAAACTCACTGGCACAGGAGACCACTTCCTAAATATAACCCCAGTAGCACAGACACTCAGAGAAACAATTAATAAATGGGACCTTCTGGAACTGAAAAGCTTTTGTAAAGCAAAGGACACGGTCAACAAGACAAAATGACAGCCTACAGAATGGGAAAAGATCTTCACCAATCCCACATCAGACAGAGGGGTGATCTCCAAAATATACAAAGAACTCAAAAAATTGGTCATCAAAAGAACAAATAACCCAATAAAAAAATGGAGTACAGACCTAAACAGAGAACTCTCAACAGAGGAATACAAAATGTCTGAAAGACACTTAAAGAAATACTCAACAACCTTAGTCATCAAAGAAATACAAATCAAACCACTATGTAAGAATGGCCAACATCAAAAACACTGATGACAATTTATACTGAAGAGGTTGTGGGGTAAAGGGAACACTCTTGCATTGCTTGTGGGAGTAAAATCTGGTACAGCCCCTTTGGATATCAGGATGGTAGTTTCTCAGAAAATTAGAAAACAACCTTCCTCAAGACCCAGCAATACCACTTTTGGGTATATATTCAAAGGATGCTCAACCATGCCACAAGGACATGTGCTCAACTATGTTCATAGCAGCATTTTTTGTCATAGCCAGAACCTGGAAACAACCTAAATAAACCTTGACTAAAGAATGTATAAGGAAAATGTGGTACATTTACACAATGGAGTACTACACAGCAGAAAAAATAATGACATCTTGAAATTTGCAGGTGAATTGATGGAGCTAGAAAACAACATTTTAAGTGAGGTAACCCAAACCCAGAAAGATAATTATCATATATACTTACTCATAAGTGGTTTTTAAACATAAAACAAAAAAAAAACAGCCCACAAATTACAATCCCAGAGAGGCTAGACAACAATGAAGACTCTAAGAGAGACATACATGGATCTAATCTACATGGGAAGTATAAAAAGACAATATCTCCTGAGTAAATAGGGAGCATGAGGACCTTGGGCAAGGGTTGAAAGGGAGGAGAGAGGCAGGGAGGGGAGCAGAGAAAAAATGTAGAGCTCAAGAAAAATCAATTTAAAAAATCTCAAAATAAACTCTGTATACTTATGATATATAATATGATGGTTTTATATACATAGACATAATAAACAATTAACACAGCAAAACATCATCTCACATGAGTATTTGTGGGTGAGAGAATTTAAGATCTACCCTGTTAAGTATAAAACACAGCTTTTATTTATGATAGTCCTATCTCAGTTACTCCACTTTTACTGTGAGAAAGCACATTCATCAAGGCAACTTATTTTTTAAAAGTATTTAATCTGGTTTATGATTCCAGAGGTTTGATGCCCATGATGGTGGAACAGAGGAACGTTTAAGAGCTCTTGTGTTTTGACTTGTGAGTAGGAAGCCGAGAGAAAGAAAATGAGCATGCAAAACCTCAAAATCCACCCCCAGTGACATGCCTTCTCCAATAAGACCATCACAGACCTTAGGCTGGCTCCACACCTACTATGGTATGAGTAGTACCATAATAAACATGAAGCACAGGCCTCTTTGCTGAACTGTGATAGCTACTTTCTCTCTGCTGCGATGAAAATACCCTGACAACCAATGCAGAAAAGAAAAGGGCTAATTTTTGGGTGTTGTTCCAGAGGGACAAAGTCCATAAAGTCTGCGTAGTCCTGGCAACAGAAACAGGAAGTTTAATGATCGCATTTCATCTACACACAGGGAGCTAAAAGACAAGGCTATGAACTTTCTAACACTGCCTCTTGTGCCACACTTCCTCCAGCAAGGCTCTGCCTTCCAAAGGTTCCATAACCCACCTGCCTCCAGAACGGCCTCACCTGTTGTCAGGGTTTCTTTCCCACCTGGTCCCTGCAGTCGTTAAGTCCCAAAGAAATCACACAGAGGTCTACATTAACTATAAACTGATTGGCCCATTAGCTCAGGCTTCTTATTAACTCTTATAACTTCTATTAGCCCATTATTCTTGTCTACGTTAGCCACGTGGCTCGGTACCTTATTTGGTGAGGAAGGTCACATCTTGCTCCTTCTGTGGCTGGGTCACGACTGCAGACAAAACTTACTCTATTCCCAGAATTCTCCTGTTCTTGACCTGCCTCTACTTCCTGTCTGGTTGTCTCACCTATACTTCCTGTTTGGCTACTGACCAATCAGTGTTTATTTAAAATATAATTGACAGAATACAAACCATTGTATTACAACACTCACCAAATGGGAACCAGGTACTGAAATACATGAGCCTACTGAGGGTATCTCTCATATAAACCACAATAAGTAGTGTTCTCATTTTTTTATGTATACAGCACACAAAAATATGGAATTGCTGCACCATAGGCAGTTCTGTTTAATTCTTTGAAGAAACCATTTATTGGCCATAATGTCTACACTAACTATCATGAGAAGGTACAGGCTCATCTACCTGATGCTATTGATGCTGCTGCCCTCAGCCTGCCCCTGGTTACCTGAAGTCATTCAGGGCAGATCTTCTCATTTTGAAAGCTTTGCCCTTGGCAAGCTTCTTCCTCTCCCTGCATTCCCCTCTACCTCATTATAGCCGGCTGAACCTCTGCAAGAGGAACCCCAAAAGTAGCAGTGCTCTTTGACCTTTTCTAGGTTATGTTTCTGTTCACTCAAGATCGCAAAGCAATGACAGGGCAAAGAAAAGGTTCCAGCCTCAGCCAACTTGTAAACCATGAGTTTAGCTGCAGTTGCTTACAGGGACGAATCACAACCATCTCAGGCTAAACGGTCATCAGGAATCTCTGCTGTGACTGGACCCGAGGGGTGAGGTGACATGAACACAGGCAAGTGGAAGCAGGACCCGCTCCTCCCTCTTCCTTTTCTTTCCTTCCTTTGTTTTTCTCCTTTTCGTCTTTCTCCATGCCCCATTTCTCCTTCTGTAGTGAGGAGCTGCGGGCAGGCCTGCTTTTCATCCTGCCCAGCTCCTGCACGGCTAGCTTAGCCCCAGAAATAATAACACACAAGTTATATTCATTTAAACACTGTCTGGCCCATTATCTCTAGAGAGTTAGTTACTGACTAACTCTCATATCTTGATATTAATCCATTTCTAATAATCTCGTGGTAGCACCACGAGGTAGTGGCTTACCGGAAAAGATTCAGCATGTCTGACCTGGTGGCTGGCTCCATGGCATCTGCCTCATTGCCCTCTTCCCAGCATTCTGTTCTGTTTACTCCGCCTACCTAATTTTCTGTCCTATCAAAGGGCCAAGGCAGTCTCTTTATTGACCAATGAAAATAACACAATAGACAGATAACCCTCCTCCATCACTCCTTCTTTTCCTTTTTTTCTTTAATCCTTTCTGTCTCCTTCTCTTTCTTTTTTTTCTCCCATTCCCTCTTGATTTGGGTGCTGATTAGGCATTTGTTAAACTTGTGGAAATTCATCAAGTTGCATGTTTATAGTATGTTAATTTATTATAAATGAACATATATAATATACATAAATGAACTTATACAAGAAGAGTAAAAAGTTATGTGGGTTAGTTCACGTGGCGGGACTAGAGGCTGAAGAGCATGAGGTCACGGAGAACTAGTCAGAGTGCCCTGATGAACTCTGTCCCTACCCGTGAGCTAATGTGGTGTCTCCAGCATTACAGCAGTGCTAACCTTACTGGCTCCTGACTCTGGAGTTAGTTTGGGTTGAGTTCAGCTGCAGGATTCTTTGACTGGATTCCTAGGTAGCTCGGCTGGATCTGGCTGGCCTTGCACGGCTTTCTCACTGCCTCTAGCGACTGATGCTGACTGTCATCCCATCCCTTTTCTCCATGTGGTCTCTCGTTCTCATGGTGGCACAGCTCTGAGTTACAAAGAGAGGATGCTGTGGTTTTCTTGGAGCCTGGATGGAAAGAGAGGCAATATCTTGGCACCAATTTGCAGCTGCCAAAAAAGTCCCAGGTCGAGCACACAGAAGGTTCATGGGGGGCACTCTGCTGACCTGGCCAGTAGATGTCCCCATAAAAGGAATAACTCTTCCCTTCCTACAGGAATCAATACTGTGCCATATGTATCTAGAGATCTTGTTTTCCAGAAGTCCAATAACCAAAAGTTTACTCGAAATTTCCTATTTGAGTTTGGTAACTAATCCTCAATGTTAGACAACATTGCTTGGTTCAGCTAAATGTATCTGCGGGTTAGGCAAAGCCTGTGAGGCCTGCTTACAACCTTTGTACCAGATAACATAACGCAAATAACAGGAATCCCTGTTCTATGAATAAATGTAGAAAGGTAGTTTGGGAATGTAGCTCATAGGAAAGTATTTACTGGCATCTCTGAGGCTCTGGGCTCCATCCCCAGGCACTTAAAACAAGTACAGAAGAATTTCAGAAATTCATATTCTCTCTCTCTCTCTCTCTCTCTCTCTCTCTCTCTCTCTCTCTCCCTCTCCCTCTCCCTCTCTCTCCCTTTCTCCCTCTCCCCTTCTCTTTCTCTCTCTCTCTCTCTCTCTCTTCCTCTCTCCCCCTCTCTCCCCCTTCTCTCTCTCTCTTTCTCTCTCTCTCTCTTCCTCTCTTCCCCTTCTCTCTCTCTCTCTCCCTCCCTTTCTCCCTCTCCCCCTCTCTCTTTCTCTCTCTCTCTTCCTCTCTCCCCCTCTCCTCTCTCTCTCTCTCTCTCTCTCTCTCTCTCTCTCTCTCTCTCCCTTTCTCCCTCTCTCCCCCCTCTCTCCCTCTCTCCCCCCTCCTCTCTCCAGCAGTGAGACATCAGTTTGGACTCTTTTTATACCATCAACAGTGGATATAAACTAGAAATGTAGACAAAGACATCTAGCATCTTCTTACCTCAGTCCCCTGTGTCTGCCTTCCTTCCTGCTCAGACACCCCCACCTGGAGATTACTAGCATTTGATTGCTGTCTTATTCCACTTTCTGCTTCTAGAAACATAGTGGGGAACGTATAAACAATGAAAATCAATTTTCCCACAGTGTTGGAGGCTGGGAAGTCAGGAACACATGTCAACATCTGGCCAGATGTGCTGCCTTAGGACAAAGCAGAAGCTCACTCGAGAGAGGGAGAGAAAATTGGATTAAACGTATCCAGTCCTTGTTAGAGGAATTGGCAGGGACTCCCGATCTGCTGTGTATTCCAGAAAGGCCATGTACAAAAGGAAATACATAGCTGCGAAAACCAAGGTTGAATAGAAGAAGAAAAAGAAAAAGGTCCTTGCTACGGTCACAAAACCAGTTGGTAGTGACAAGCATGGTGGTACCTGGGTGGTTAAGCTTCGAAAAATGCCCAGGTATTATCCTACCGAAGATGTGCCTCGGAAGCTGCTGAGCCATGGCAAAAAGCCCTTCAGTCAGCACGTGAGACGCCTGCGTGCTAGCATCACTCCTGGGACTGTCCTCATCATCCTCACCGGGCGCCACAGGGGCAGGAGAGTGGTTTTCCTGAAGCAGCTGGGCAGTGGTTTACTGCTTGCGACAGGACCTCTTGCCCTCAACAGAGTTCCTCTGAGAAGAACACATCAGAAGTTTATCATCGCCACCTCTACGAAAGTTGATATCAGCACAGTTAAAATCCCCAAACACCTGACTGAGGCTTACTTCAAGAAAAAGCGGCTGCAAAAGCCCAGGCACCAGGAGGGCGAGATCTTTGACACAAAGAAGGAGAAATATGAGATTACAGAGCAGCGCAAGGCTGATCAGAGAACGGTGGACTCGCAGATTCTGCCAAAGATGAAAGCTGTTCCTCAGCTGCAGGGCTACCTGCGCTCTCAGTTCTCTCTGATGAACGGGATGTATCCTCACAAACTGGTTTTCTAAATTGCTAACAACCTAATTAAACAGCTTCGTGTGTCAAAAACAAAAAACAAAAAACAAAAACAAAAACAAAACAAAAAAAAAAACAAAACATGTTCTGTAGAAGGAGCAGCGGGCTATGTTCCTGCCTGGCTCCCGCATGGCTAGCTTTACACCCAGAAATAACAACACACAAACTGTATTCCTTTAAACACTACCTGGCCCATTAGTTTCAGCCTCTTATTGGCTAACTCTCACATCTCGATTAACCCATTTTTAACAATCTGTGTAGCACCACGAGGTGGTGGCTTACTGGGAAGGATCTTATCCTGCATCCGTCTTGGAGAGGAGAGCTATAGTGTCTGCCTGCCTCTGCTTTCTTTCTCCCACAATTCTGTTCTGCCTTCCCCGCCTACCTATGTTCTGACCTATCAGGCCAAGCAGTTTCTTTATTAATTAACCAATGAAAGCAACAGAAATACATAAGAGTCACCTACATCAGTATTCTGTCTTCATGAGCTCGCTCCTGTTATTACTGGCCTGCTCTTTGGTAATGGCGTCAATCCATTCACAGTGGCAGAGCCCTAATGGCTGAACCATCTTTTCAAAGGTTCCATCTCTTCAGGTTGATTTAACAGAAATTATTTATCAACGGGAGCTTGGAGTGGGGGGACATTCTTGCACCTCCAAGTCTAACTAAGGGAGTTGAAAAGGTGGTAAGGCCAGTCGAGGAAATCAGGACAGGGGGGAGTGCTCAGAGGAGGCTGTAACCCAGAAAGCTCCTCACATTAGCTGTTATTATCATAGGTGGTGATTATGTCTTCCCTGGTGTCCTCAGAGAATGGCACGGCTCGCTCTCCAGTCTTGGCTGTTCTCTCCATGAGCGTTCAGTTGACTCTTATCCTGGTCACTGCTATTTTGAGAGTGGAAATGCTCTACACTCTACTTGCTAAGCTAAGCATGGGGCTGTGGGCACCCTGGTCTGACCTCTGAGTTTTCCCTAGTATTCTGAGTTTTCCCCAGTATCTTGATGGGATGTTCTTCAATGTGTCATCACTGAATGCCACAGTCATCTTTCGGAATAAACTCAAGGATTAGGGTTAGAGTCAGTCCCTGTGTCTTTGTGGCTCCCATGGAAGATGCTTGTGGTCCAGAGAATGCTGTGATTCCAAATCTAGCCTTCCTTGGTGGCTCTGCCGGTGTGTACAGGGTATCAGGGACACGTGGTACCATCTTTATCTCAACCCCATTGACCTTGGCTCTGGAAATTCCCACAAAGAATGAGAAATAAGTTCCAAACAGATACTGATGATATCACAGTTTTAATTATATAATAAATGCATACTTCTATCCTAAAAAGAAAATAAAAAACTAGCCAAGGTACTATGTACATAAAGAAAGCCACGTGGAACCAGGGCCCCATGGAAGGCACGGCCAGGGACACAGACTCCTTGATTTCAGTTCTCAGAAGACAGCCCCAACTCTGCAGCAGTGCAGCTGCACAGACTCAGCCACACTGCTTATAAGTGCTCAGCTGGAGAAGCTTGCTTCAGCCCAGCACATCTTTCCAGAACCCAAACCATGTGAGTCTTGTTCTCAAAAGGACATGACTACATTCCTAAGACAAACACATTGCCAAATTCTGGATCCTGGGACAGAGAGGCTGACAACTCTGCTGGTGGAGAAAATGGTAAGTTCCCTGAGTCTGCTGGCCAAGGTGGCCTGTCTGGGTCTTCTGAAGAAGGACCAGAAAGCCTTTACCTAGAGACAGACAACATTTATTAGTTATGGGGTGTCATATAAGAATGCCAGGCACTGTGTGTGGCATCATTCTAGTCAAAGCCAAATCAAAACTAGGAGGTCAGTCTGGACTTGAGACGCCTTCAGCCAGAGGCCTGACAGGGCCACTGACAAGGCCACTTGGCGTTTGCACTTGGCACAGTATGCGTTCCAGCTGCAGAACATCAACTTTGCATTTAAAACACTGGTGGGTTAGCATGTTGGGCTCATTCTATTTCCTGTGACTAATTTAAGTAGAATAGTCAGGAGAAGGACATGATGTCCAGGTTCCCAGAATCCAGCGGCCTAGGACAACACACAGCAAAGGGCATTTATCTAGGAAGGAGTGGAAAATGATGGTTGCCTAGAAACAGTGGGTAATCACATCCAGGGCTTGCCTGAACTGCATCCAACCTGACTTTAAAACCTGAAATTTAAGATGACCATTGCAACAATTTCCCTTTACACAATGTTTGATTGCTTTTAAAATTAATAAACATAAATGGTAAAAAAAAAAGATAAAATAAATCTAAATTAAGCCATGAAAGGTTAGATACTTTTAGGCTTTTTGTTTTGTGTTTGAGGCTGGTCCTCTGTAGCGCAGGCTGACCTGGGCCTCACTGTTTAGTTGAGGGTCTTCTGCCTCCACCTGCAAAGAGCCGGAATCCCAGGAGCAGACCCTCTTTGCCTTGCTACACTGCAGCCTTCCAATCCTGTGAGAAGCAGGACTATTTCATGTGTAGATAAAGTTATCGTGAGGAATCACATTACAGCACTTGCTCTTCTTTACACCCCTTCTCTCTCAAATCAGGGCTGAGAGATGGCTCAGGGGTAGGGTGCCTGCTGTTGAAGAACAATGGCCTGACCTGAATTCAGGTGCTCAGAACTCACGGAAAAGCCAGGGGCCGATGCACAGGCAGAGACAGGTGGCTCTTTGGAGCCCACTGACCATCCATTCTAGCCAAAATGGCAACCCCAGCTCCAGAGAGACCCTGGATCCCTACAAACAAAGAAATAAAGGAACAAAAACCAGTGGAGGGCAATAGAATAAGACATCTTACGTGTGCACACATGGGTTGGTGAGTACTCCTGCATATACGCATTCACACGCATGCGCACACACACACATGGGGGGGCGGATTTTTATTCTGTGTCAGACCCCCCTGAGCATCTTTCCCAGACCCCTTCCAGATTCAAGTTTCCAGGCTGAGGGCTGGGTCAGCTCACTTCAGATTACCAACTGCCAAGAGTCACTGATCTCAGACAGACTTCTAAGGAAACGAAGATACATTCATGGGCTCACGCAAAATCCTTTTTTCTCCCTCATTTCACGAAAGAGAGGGTCGAGGGAGCTGAGGGGACATGAAGGGCCCTTCCACCTCTGTCACAGGTGACAGCAACTGCAACACTAATATTGCCAAACCTGGCGCGAGGAGGGACAAGAGCAACAGCCCAGGATAAAAATCGTGATTGTTGGAGACTAAACGAGTCAGTTAAACAGGATTGAGTTCAGACGTTCGTTCTACATTTGCACCCTTTCCCCCAAATTCTTCTGCTGAACCCCTAACCTTTAGTGTGACAGCTGGAGAAGGGTTTTTGGGGGTCCTTAGTTAGAAGTCATAAGGGTGATGGGCTCTTGTGAAGGACTTGTGCCTAGCAGGAAGCAGCAGCTCTCTCTCTCTCTCTCTCTCTCTCTCTCTCTCTCTCTCTCTCTCTCTCTCTCTCTCTCTCTCTCTCTCTCCTTCTTTCTCTCCCCTCCTCTCCTGACCCAGTCCCTTGCTTACACCAAGAAGGGGTCACATGGTGACAAGGTGGCCTTTGACAGGCCTGGAAGTTCTCACTGCCTAGACCGGGCCCCTGATTCTGGACTTATGTTGTCTAAGGAGATTAGCAGCAGGCCTGATTTCCGTTTCCAGGGAACTTTCTTCTCATCTAAAATGGTTTTCATATAGGGGGAGGCTGCTCACAAAAACACCTGTAACTCTAGCTCCTGAGGATCCAGCGCCCTCTTCTGGTCTCTACAGGCATGCACACGAATGGCGCACGTTCCCAGACACATACATATAAATAAATAAAGCATAAATCTTTTTTAAAAAGAAAAGCTCTGGTTAGAGATAAGGATTGCGTGTAGGAAGAACTGCAGATTCTTAAAGGAAGTAATAGCGGGCGCTGGGGAATGATGGGGGATGGGGGATAGGGAAGGGCGGGGGGAACAAGTGAGAAATAAGGATAATGACACCTACATATAAAAATGTCAGAATAACTTCTATGACTCTGTATACTGACGTAAAATAATTTAAAATCAATGTAGATATTGTGTATGCGCTCATGAAAATGTGTGTGTGTGTGCGTGTCTGGAAGTACAGAAGCTAACATTGAAGTGCCTTCCTTCCCTTTTGCTCTCTGCCTTACATTTTGAAACAGGTTCTCTTACTGAACAGGGAGTTTGTGGAATGAGCTGACTGGCCAGCCAACAGCCTTGGGTCCCACCCACTTGTCTCCTCTGCACGGTGCGAGCTCCAGTTACAGATGTAGGCCATTTCTCGCACAGCTGCCAGAAGTCCCTGCTCAGGCCCTCGTGTTCATACAACAGGCACTTTACCAGCTGTACAGAAAAGCGACTCCCCCAGCGCATACTGGGAAATGTCTTCAAACTGTGTTCATTCGGGATCTAGTACAACTCTATCATGTTCTTACCCAAGTTCTTACACCACAAATGAACGCTCCACAACGTGATCGCCGACTGACAAAATCCTCTTTGAAAAGCACTTTAAAAACAAAGATTTTTATTTCGCCATCAGCCCCTTCCACCGCTCTGTGCTGCGCTGTGGCTCAGGATTAAGACCGCCCCACTGCAAAGACACTTGATTTGAAGGGAATTGCTGTACCCCACTTGCTACCACAGCACTAAGCTTGGCGCATGTCCACAGCAGCTCCCTCAAGCACCTACTCTTCACTTCTTTTAACAATAGGCTTTTTGGCTTCTTAAAAACAAAAGTTATGACAGAGATTGGCAGGCCATTAGGTGCGCACTGATGGGCATTTCAAGAGATTGTGGTTAATCTCGAACACTGAGCAGATCTGAAACAGCTTCTCAAGACACAGACCGTTAACATTTTAAAGTCTTCATCAGATATGGCGCTGTAGTTCTAGAAGGCAGTAGTGGTGTCCAAGAATGGCAGGCAATGAGCTTGTGGTCGAGCTCCTGCCCGTGTCCTGTGCATCTTGGTAGACGGTCGGACTCTGTAAACAGTTACCACAGGAAGGTATTCATTACACTTGAATTTCCCACAAGGCCCCTCCACGTAAATCTCTTTGCAGGTAAGCATCTCATCTTCGAGAGGATGCAGTGGGAAAACTTGCCACAGAAGTTTACCAGCAGGAAGATTCAGTGTGGTTTTCATTGGCTCCCTCTTCTATATCATATTGGCTCCCAAATATTTGTTGGCACCCCCCTTTGCATTGGGCACGATTTCAGGCTCTGAAGACTAAAGAACCCACGAAGTTCCTGCTATGTGTGGCTCCCAGTCTAGCAGGCAGAGACAAATAAACACAGTTCACAGGATTCAGAACAGCAGGTTGCATGTCCTCAGTTCGGGGTGATCATGAAGCGACGAGAGGCTGACACTGGCTACAGAAGCCTATTGCACATCTGTTGGGCGGCTTACATCATCCCTTCCTCCAATACAAGTCTCAGTTCCCTCATCTATACAATAGGAAAGGGTCAAAGTAGATGATTTATTTGGGGCCCTTACTGGTTCTTTATGTTCTTATGAGAACACTGTATACAAAACCAAGAGCAGCTGGTTAGCTACTTTAACATTTTAAAGATTTTTTTTAATTAAAATACCATAAATCTTTAATTATTCCATGCACAATGAATATTTTAAATGTAATCTTATCTTTATCTGTATAGTCACCATCCTTGGCCATATAAGAAATAATTTATTTATTCATAAAAACATATTCATTTTCAATGTTGATTACAAATCCCACCTCATTTGTGGAATGATCCCATCCTCCCTTGATGTGAGTGTCACTCCGTTACTAACCCCTAACACTGGCTTTGTGGTCCTGTGTCATCTTTCAAACCAGCATATTTGTTTATCAGAACATGGGTCAGGAGTTGTTTTGAAGAGAACCCCAAAGGACCCTAGGCTTTCAGGAATCCATAGATACTCCTGGGATGCGAAAGGAACGCTGAAATTTGGTCTCTAAAGGGTACCATACCCTCTGAAAGGGAAAGTGGATATCCACATTTTCACATGGGGACAATGTGAATCACTATTGCAACTTCTGTGGAAGTCGTGTTGGAATGTTATTGCATCATATGTAAGCAAAGTCACTCATCTTTATAACCAATCACTTTTCCCCTAAAGAAGACATAGCGGGAAAACTTAGGGTAAATAAGGCTAGACTCCTGCTTCTTAGCTGGAAGGCATTATGATGCCTCTGATTCTTTTGGAAGACTAATTGCATCCACTGGATTGCTTATGGAGAAATCCAGCTTTTTGGTCAATCCAGTGGCTAAGTAGAACAGGGATTCTATTAATGGAGAAGCTTGTCCTTTATCTGAACTGGATTCCCACTGACACCTTGGAGATTCTTTCTGTGTTTATCTGGTTGCTATGTTTTGGCATTCCCTGCACGTGTTTACAGATTTTATCAGATGGGTTCAACCACTTGGCAGTATCTTTGGAAACCAAGGGATACTTCTTCTTAAGCACTGGAATTTAATGCCTTCCTATTGTCAAGATGCAGCGTTGTTCTCCTCAGAAGTGCCTAATGCGGATACCTAGGCAAAGCCTATTTTGTCCCAGCGGTGACGGAAAAGGAACAAAAAGCAACTTCTTGACTTGGTTACACATTCCCATCAGAACCAGAAGGGTACAGCTCATGTGGAATCTTGAGGACTTTGAAAGTGGCTCTCCACACTTTTCCCTGATAAACAGTCTCTTAAACAGGGCTGTATGGACAAGCTGAGGACATGCCTGGTGGGCCCCAGCTGCACAGATGAGCATCAGAGGAGAGCAAGAGAATCAGGCAACTTTTGGCAACTTGGATCCCAGTTACAGGCAGGTTCTTGTTAGCAAAGGAGATGGGTTTTGATATCTGTGTTTGGCATTGTTTGAACAACACTACCAACAAGAACATAAGCACTTTCCTTGAGGGTAGGCAGGAGGAATAACGAAGGCTTGCTTATGCCGAGTGTCCTTCCAGCAGTGTGACCCTTGTCCCACTCAGCCTCTCCAGAAAGTCCAGTGGGTTGGTCCCAGGAGTGCATCAGGCCTGACTTTGGCTGTGAGGCCCTTAGGAGGTCACCATATGCAATGTGGTCTCCACCCTGGAAGTCCTTGAGTTGCAAAGAAGTCTGTCTTAAGTCCAAACCTCCATGGGCACAATGGCTTCTTTGGTTCCGACAGAAGGCAGCAGGTTTTCCTCAGATAAGAAATAAAATGGGAACTGCACCAAGAAGCCTCGGATCTTTCTCAGTTCTTCCTCGGCACGAATGGGGTCATCTTTTGCCAATATGGGCTTGCTTATGAAGTCCCTCAGCTGCATTAAGTTGTGCACTTCATCATTTGGAAGGCAGCGAAACACCTGTTAAAAGACAAATTAGAAACAGAGTTACTTATTTAAAAGCAAGTACACGGTCCGTATGGAAGAGACTCATTCCGACAGGCAAAAGCTTTGTTTTAGGAAACAATTTTATGCCAAAGCACAGGCTGAAGGGTTACTGTTTACATCTGGGCATAGTGGCACATGCCTGCCTGTGATCTCTAGCACATGGGAGCTGAGGCAGGAGAATCGTAAGTTTAAGACCAGCTGGGTTATGTAGTAAGTCCTGGTTTCAAATAACCAAGCAAACCAACCAACCATAGTTGCTGCTTTTGTTTCTGCTTTGGTTTCTTGAGACAGGGTTTCTCTGTGTAACAGCCCTAGATGTCCTGGAACTAGCTCTGTAGACCAGGCTGGCCTCGAACTCAAAGAAATCCACCTGCCTCTGCCTCCCAAGTACTGGGATTAAAGGCATGCGCCACCACCACCTGAATATAGTTGCTGGGTTTTTTTTTTATGCTACAAAGACACTGTGAGACTTCTTCCCATTTCAAAAGGCCACAGCCACATTCTCGCTCTCTCATTTATAGAGCTCATTAGCCACAGAATAAAGACAAGCTGGCAGTGAGGAATGCATGCTGGGGAGGAAATGCTAAAATGACCATCCCTGAGTTTTACTGGAGATTCCTGTTGGCGAGGTAAATTGCAAGTTTGATTAGTGTTAACAGTCATTAGCATCTAACACTTTGCTGACTGAAATACGGTCCAGATACCACAGCGGTTTACCCTGCATATTTCAGTAGGTGTTGCATAAAAATGAGGACAGGAACCCACAGACTCAGCATCATTCCTGTAGCCAAGAGACATAATTCCACAGGGTCACGTGCAGGTTTATCCCATTGTGACCAAAATGTCTTTTCTCTCTGTTCCTCCCCAATTTCAGGGGCTGAACAGGCAGTACGATGGGTTTGCAACATTCTGTCCCACTAAGAAGATATGTCTGTCCAGAAGGGGCTCTAGGAGACCCGAAGGCGGACACATTCTTACCCAACTTCTCACACAAATGGTCAACAAATTTGACTTTTTCCTGAGGTAACTTATCTACCATCAAACAACACTTAACCCTTTAATAACAGCACGGAAGAAAGGAAGGCTTGGAGAACCAAGCCACCACACACGGGTAAGCAACTGAGGTGGGTTGCGTACCAGTGTGCTCATCTTTGGATCCTATCGATCTATCTTCTCTCTGTCACTAAACACCTTCAAAGGCTGCTTAGTCAGGTGCTCATGATGCTGTTGATGAGAGTCAATCCTATGGTGGACAGGGTGTCACTAAGGCCTCTTCTAAGTGATAACCCAGGGCCTTGGGCATGCTAGCAAGGACCCAACCATTAAGGTACAGCCCTAGCCCTTTGATTGTTGTATTTCAATGTCTACAAAGAGATAGCTTTACAACATTTAGGCACACTGATGATTTTATACTAATAATATTCTATCTGTCTCAGTAAAATTGTGATGAGAATGAATGAAAAAGGGTGGGGGGTGGGGGGTAAGTAAACCTCACCTTGTCATAAATAGTAGCATTCCGAGCTGCTGTCGAAACCCAAATCTCCTTGAAGAATTTGTCACTTACAGGATCCTGAAGGTCCTCACTTGGATCAGAAAGATAGCCAAGGACAAGCCTGAAATACAAGAGCCTTCGAATTGAGTGACGGAGATAGGAAGTTCTCAGCGACAGCAGCAAGGCAGATCACCCACAGAGACAGAGATCTTCCCAAGGGAGGACAAAGAAGCCATGAAACCCATTAAAACCTCCTTTTGTTCTGAAAGAATCCTTGTAATGTGGACCAAGCTGGCCAGACCCTTGACCATTAAGGTTAGCACCCAAACACTGGCCAGAAGGCAATGTGAGGAGCCCTCTCCCAGGATTAGCTCACTAAGGCCCAGCTGTAACCATGCCCATTTTACAGACAAAGGAATTAAAGCAGGACAGACCACAGGAGCCTGTTGTAGCTCCTACAGCTGTAAGAGGTGATGTGACCTTCCATCTCCCCCCCCCCCCCCCCCCCCCCCCCCGCTTCTCCTACACTCCCCACTCACTCAGTCCCCCTCCCTTCTTCTCCCACACTCCCCACTCCCCCCTCCCCCCGCCCCCCCACTTCTCCCACACTCCCCACTCTGTTTTGATCCTACTCGGCCATCCCTTTTATCTTCCTTCCCATTCCTTGGGTCAAGCAAGATGCTCAGCTCTTGGATATAGAAACGAGTAAGAAAAGCACGACTTCTGTTTACATAGTTAAATTTGGGGAATGAGTGAATCGTCAGCCCTGGCAAGAAGAGGTCACTGCAGTTGTCACAAATAGGGTGGGTTCTGAAAGGGGGAGATGGGGGTGGCTGGGTTACCAGCTCCAGATGCAACCCTTTCGGTTTCTGTTGTTCTCATTTTCCCCTTTTATTGACAATAGACTCTTTTCTCTACAATGTATCCTGATTGTAATTCTCCCTCTCCTACTCCTCCCAGCTCCCTCTCCACTTCCCCTCCCCTCCCCTCCCCTCTGGATCCACGCCCCTTCTGTCTCTCATTAGAAAAGAACAAGCTTCTAATAGATAACAACCAAACATGACAAAATAAAATACAGGATAAAGCAAAAGCTGCCACACTGAGTCCAAAGTAGCTGGGATGTTTAAAGACTCAGAACAAGCTCTGCCTGTCCTTCCGAAGCTGGGGAGTCTGCCACTTCCCCACTGTCCTCCTCACCTGTTTTGATAGGGGAGTTCAGCCAATCACATTCTGTTTTTGGGGCAAGCCGCCCTCAGGCTAAAGCCTGCCTATAAACTTAGCAAGCACACTCCCCCCCCCCCCCCCCCCAGTTCTCTTTTCGCCTGGCTCTTGCGACAGGACGCTGTATATTTTGTATCAAGATAGTCTGGGGACTTTTCATTACCAATCGCCCTGCGGCTTCACTATTTTGTTCTTATATCACTTTTATTTTCAACAGGTCCATCTGCCACTAAGAGAATACAGATTCTCTCAAAGAGCATGACTTGGTTACTCTCATATCTGTGATATCTGAGATATCACAGATATCTCATATCTGTGAGTGCCAGACATAGGAAGTCATACGTGAAGGTATCATCTAAACTGATCACATACAATCAAGAGATCATATGTAATAGCAAGAAAACACCAAGCAGAATAAAGATAAGATTCAGAAGCCATATTAAGAAAGCGTAATAACCATCGTTCTTTAAAATGTCTGTAGATAAGAAAGCCTTTCCAGCAGCCGACTACTTCTGGAGACCCTGATTTGGGAGTAAGCACTGGGGCTTACACGAAACTTTTCTCATGTGAACTCAGCAAGCAGCAGAGGTCTCTGCTAACCACAGAACAACTGGAACACGGGCCGTATAAAGACTGGTTTTGGTGTTGGATGAATGAGAGAGGACACCTCACTGATGACATCAGACAGAGGAGCGAGAGGCCCTGGCTTATGGACTGGAATACAACTTCTAAACAGAGGCAGGAGGATGGTAGCAAGTTCAAGAACAGCCTGGTATACACAGTGAATTTCAGGCCACCAGCCTGAGCTACAGAATGAGACTCCTCATATAAATAAATAAATAAATAAATAAATAAATAAATAACAGCTGGATGAGGAGATTCATTCTATTCTGTATATATCTCTAGATCTGGATAGACAGACAGACAGACAGACAGACACACACACACACACACACACAGTAGAGTAGTAGTACTTAGAAACCACGCTGGCCTTGAGGACAATTGGCAGATAGTGGCATTGTCATTTGCCAGGATGGAGGATTCTGTGGGTAGATCCAGTTACTATGCAGAGACTTGGAATTCAGTGCCGAGCCTGTTGATCCATCGTTTAAACACATGTGGTGATACTGAATGGCTATTTTGCTAAAGGGACCTGGAGTGTGGAAGGGCTTGGCTGGAAATACCAACTTTCGAATTGCCCTCATTTATATGCCCATAAAACCATGTTTGTAAAGGGTTTCTCAGAGGAGTGAGTGTAAACCGTGAAGATGGCCCAGTGTAGCTGGAGGGAAGAGGGGCTGGAGAAGAACCAGATGACACAGAATCCGATAACCACGTGGAAAAATATGGCAAGGGGAATTCTGTCAAATTTAGGCAAAACTGACTTCTGTGATCTAAGGATGGAATGTCGCAAACAGAGTCATGTGTATGAACATGTGATTGCCAGTGGGGTCATGATTTTGGATCAGAAGATTGTGGGGTCTCAAGACACAAGTCTTTAGGAGAGGAAATGTCACTGAAAATGTGTCCCTGCAGCAGGTCTTGATCTCATCTGTCTGTCTGTCATCTGTCATCTATCTATCTCTCCCTCCCTCTCCCCCGCTCTGTCTCTGCCTTGCCTCTCTCTCTCCCTTTCCCCACAACCTTCCTTCCTTTCTCCCTCCTTTCCTCTTTCTCTCCCTCTTCCTCCCCTTCCTTCCTTCCTGATGGGACCAGACACCACAAGTTCCTGCTGCTTTGCTTTTCCCAGCATGGTGGCCTTGCGTCCCTTGAACTGTGAGCTAAGATAAACTCTCCTTAGCCTGCTTCTGGTCAGCTATTTGGTCACCCCAACAGGAAAGACAACCAGCCTGGTGACCATGGTTTAGTAATATGGATGCCATTGTGGTGTTATCCTGTCTGGGTGGGCAGCAAATGCAGACTTACGTCATCATTAAAGGTTACAGTTTCTCATCACATATAGCTTATGTAACCAATTATTTTATGATGGACGTTTGCGTCATTTCCAGTATCTTATTAGTATGAGCAAAAATCATAATGATGCAGTTTAGACACCATATGTAACATCAGGTGATTTCCTGCAATCACTAAGAGAAATTCCAGAATGAAAATTCCTGGGTTAAAGAATATTTGAAACCAGGCAGTGGTGGAGAGAGTTCTAGGACAGCCAGGGCTACAAAGACACCATGCCTTTAAAAAAAAAAAAAAAAAGACTATATGGACTTATTCAAGGACAAGCTGTGCTGCACCAAACACTCTCCATGCATTTCCAACAACAACCTGCAAGAGTTCAGTCTGTTTCACAGGTATTAAAGGCAGCCGACTTCCTTCTCATTCTCTGCTTTTCTGCTCCATAAAGTCTCTCTAAAGCAAATGCCAGGGGTATGCTACAATTCTTCAATTTTATAGTCTCAAAAATTCTATTTCTAGTTTAAATAAAGTTTTCTTTTTATTACATGAGAATGACTGTAAGAAAATGACCCCAACAATGTCAGCACACCCCCGGCTAGCTGCTGAGAATTCAAGCAAAATTTTATTGCACAAATCTGAAGAATAGAGAGGCTACGGCAATAAACCAGTTGGAATAGTTCCATAACTTGGGACACATTGAAGAAGTTGAAAACCCAGCACTAGAGGTATTTCCTTGAGTTTATTCTTTAAACAAGAGGGTTGAGATAATGTATCCACCAACTTAAGAGTTAAGGACTGGATTGTAAGAAAGCTATTTAAATAAGTCTCTAACAGGCAACACTGAGTTCTAGGGTACTTTCCCTTCTCCGCATTTAACTACATGAAAATGAGCAACAAAAATACATGAAAAAGTTTGGGTGATCTTCTGAGAAAATGACTTTGACTTTATGCCCATACATATTTGGTATTTAGTCACAAAATTAGGGAGACAGACACTTTACAGAAAATGGTTTCTGTTCTTTCCGCTCGGCACATCTGTCATCTTAAGTGGTTCTGAGCTCACCTGGCAGCCGATGGCTTCTGGTGAGGGATGGTTGTATCTGTGACATTTTGGATACTTCTCTAGGGTTTAATGGGCTGTTTGGCTCATAGTTGTGACAATCACTACAGAACCCTGGTGGTTGATACTGTCTCTGTTTAGAATTGATTTCACGTTGAAATGTGTCTCTGAATTTCTGTTCAAAAACAGCCCAGATGGAAGATGGATTGAAGCTGCAAGCTAAAGTGAGAAAATGGCTGTGCTCTAGGCTACAATGTTTATCTCCAGGGATACTTCCAAAGGAGGGAGGGAAAATTGACATTTTTTTGTGGTGCTTTGTAGCAGATTATCTGTATCTGCCAATGGGATAAAGTTAAAACCATCGTTCAAAAACAACTGTCTTTTTAAGACAGTGTGAAAAATTCCAGGAAAAATAACATACCTGGGAATTAACTTCCCATGAAAGGTTGGGGGTAAGCATAAAGGGGAAAATGAAGTTTTACTAAAGATACATCCTCTGTTATGAAAATCCTAAAACTTCAGTAAAGAACTGGCATGGGGAGACGGCTCAGCTGGTACAGGGCTGCCCTTGCAAGCATAAGGACCTGAGTTCAGTCCCCCAAACACACAGTAGTATGTGCTGGGAACCCTGGTGTTGGAGAGATGAAGATCCCAAGGTCCTGCTGGTCAGTCAGAGAGCCTGGTGTAATTGGTGAGGCTAGTGAGACATGGCTTGCTGGAGCCAGTGTGGCCTAACTGGTGAATTTCTGGCCAGTGAGACCCTGCTTCAAAAAGAAAGATGCACAACATCGAAGGAAGAACACGAAGTTGTCTTCTGACCTCCGCATACATGTATACTCAACAAGCCCTACACATACATGGGCACCTGCACACCCATAAACATGCACACTCATCTGAGAAAGAGAGAGAGAGAGAGAGAGAGAGAGAGGCAGAGAATAAAACACCTTCTAAATTAAGGCACGTGCCTTCTTCTTCAGTAAGATGGCTCAGTACGACAAAGATGTCAGTTGTTAAATGCCACCTGCTACACTGCCAATTAAAAAGAAAAGTATGGACATGACAGAATCTGAGTAAATAGTTCTAAAGTTCATGTGAAAGAATGAATATTTAGAATGACCGAATGTGTTCTAAAAGCATGCTACACTGAGGAAGTCATGTGACCATAATGTAACAGTAAAACTGAGGCCACAAAAATGAAAATGATGTCACACTGGTGTGTAAGAAAACAGACTCTCAATGTGATGCGACAGAAATGGGAGGAGAGTTACACGGACGGCAATGGCAGCGTCATAAAGAAGCGCTGAGCATCAGATAAACTCCTGGATGTGGGTGCACACCTGTCACACCAGCGCTTGGAGGGTGGAGGCAGGGGACCAAAGTCCAAGGTCACCCTAGCTACAAAGTGAGTTCAAGAAAAAAAAAGAAAGAAAAGGAAAAAGAGTCTTTCGGTTCTGTTTTAGCAAGGTATGGTGGCACAACAGCAAATGTTTAAAAACAAGCAGGTAAAACTACGACCTCACCTCACCACACCTTTTGACCTGTTGAGGGAAAGAAAATCAAGAGATGCTGTCTCATTTCCTACACTAAAACAGGCTACTCTGTGAGGCATGGCGGTGCACACTTGAAATCCCACAGCAAAGTGGCTGAGACAAGAAGGCTCTGAGTTCAAGGTAAGTCCCTGTAAAAAATAAGTAAATAAATAAAAAGAAGCTACAAACGTTAAACACAAAATGTAGAACACAAAAAAAAAACTAGGAAAAAACAAAAACTAAATTCCAAAAGTAACTGTTGATCTTAGACTGGAGACATATGTATATGTGTATATATACATATATATATACATATATATATATATATATGTATATATATATATATACATGTATATATATATGTATATATACACATATATATGTATATATATTCAGCAAAAAGGTAAAAGAAAAAATAATAAATTTTGTTAATAATACCTGAATAATTTCACTCTTAATAGAAGAAAAATTGCTCAATCATCTTAAACAAAATAAGAAGTCATTAAAAGAAAGTTAAACATTCTAGAAAAATGGGCAAAGAGCATGAAAAGGCCAGGCAAACTCACAAAAGAGCAAGTATTCTTGACTAATAAACACATTTTAAAAAAATCTTAAAAATCACAAAATAATGAAATTCCACTTGAAATTAAAAATTGGCAAAGATTAACTACTGTAAGAGACACTGACAAAATAGAAGGAACGAGCCCGTTAAATTGTTAGCAACCTAAGAATAAATATGGGGGCAAATGCAGCTTCCTTTCTCTTAGAATTGGCACTATTCTTGCTCACATAAGAAACAAGCAAACAAACAAAAATACCTACCATTTTTACATCAGCAAGAAAGCTGTGTCAAACACAGAAGCATGTTTTTAAGGAATTATGGCACACACACATGAAGTATGATGCAATCATTAAAATGTTACAGAATAACACTGACATGGAAATGCATTGCAGCATTAAATAATAAAGACGACTCAGGGGCCAGGCATGAATCCCAGCACTTGGGAGGCAGAGGCAGGCAGATCTCTGTGAGTTCAAGGCCAGCCTGGTCTACAGAGTGAGTTCCAGGACAGCCAGGGCTGTTACACAGAGAAACCTTGTCTCAAAAAAAAATCAAAAAACAAGCAAAAAGGAAGAAGAAGAAAGAAAGAAAAAGGGAAGAAAGAAAAAAAAGAAAAGAAAAGAAAAGAAAAGAGAGAATATTCTGGGGCTGGCCTAATGACTCAGCTGGCAAAGTTGACTGCCTCCAAATCTGAAGACCTGAATTTGATCTTCAGAACCCACAACGTGAAACTCATACAAGTTACGCTCTGACTTTCACATTCATGTACACGTACATATGCATGTACACACAAATAAATCTTTAAAAGTTAAGAATATTCAGAACCTGCAAGATTTAAATTTTGGATTTTTTAAAAAAAAAATAGATGCAATATAAATTAATCCACATGTGGGGGAGAAGTTGAACGCTAGACACCAAATGTTAACATCATTAGCACACTGTGAGCTGTGAAGAGGAAACCCTGACTATATTGCTGGGGATGAGAACCCATCCTGGGGTTCATCAGATGATTAAATGGAGAGCCCTGTTATCTCCAGAGAGATTATTTCAGTCTGTCAGGGACAGCTGCACCCCCATGTTGTTACGTAGAAACAAACTCAGTGTCCATCAATTGATGGGGGAATAAAGGAAATGTGGCTCATTCATACAAGTTAATGCTATTCAATCACATGTAAAAAATCCTATCATTTATGGCAACATGAATGGAGCTAGCGACCATCAAGGAATAAGCCAGGCGTTAAAAGACAGAGGTGGTTTGACCTTGTAGATGGAACGTGGGCAAGGCCTCATAGATGTTTGAGAGTAGAATGATGGTTACCAGTGCTGGGGCAACAAGGAAGGGGCAGGAAACCTGGTCGGTCAATGGGAACCAAGTCGTTGTGGGTATGAGTAACAAGTTCTGGTGTGATCCATGGGACACTATGGATGGTGGTACACTATATAGTTCCCTGAAGCTAGGAGAAAGAATTTTGAATGGTCTCCTCACAAAGAGAGGGCCGAGGCTTGAGTAGATACATATGCGCAGGCTGGAGAGATGGTTCATCAGAAAAAGACTTGTCATGCAAGCCTGCGGACCTGCACTGGATTCCTAAAACCCACTGAGCAAGCCTGAGGGGTTGGCCCACGCCTTTAATCCTAGCACTCGCACTCACACTCGGGAGGCAGAGGCAGGTGATCACTGTGAGTTCAAGGTCAGCCTGGTCTACAGAGTAAGTTCCAGGACAGGCAGAACTGTTTCACAGAGAAACCCTGTCTCAAAAAAAAAAAAAAAATGTGGAGTTACTTTTAAAAAGTTAAACAAATCCTACCTAAATGGTTTGATCTGGCCTGACCTTAAATTGATTACATTTTCAATGGTAGTTTGTGCTATTACACATAAAGATGACGAGGTATTAAAACATGTGTGTATATTTAGAATCATTTCTGTACTACTGTTTATACCCTCCACTCTGAGAGACATTGTTCTAGATTAAAAAGAATCTGGCATGGCAGGAGTGGCCGTGGCTCTGTGGCCGTGGGACTAATAGCAGAGGCGTCGCTCTGTGGGCGTCACCTGAAGCACTGCAGCCGAAGTTCCCGGGCGAAGCAGCCAGCTTGGTATTCTTTCCCATCCATAAGTGAGGGGACCGTCTCTGTGTCCTCCACTATGATGGCCATCTCACTGTCTCGCTTCCCCAGCATACTCCGGTCATTGATGTTGGCAGAACCTAAACGGAGAAACAAAAGAAATGGACAACTTCTCCTAACAGCTACTGCCAATGGCCAACCCTTCCCCATGCTTCCTGACTCTCAACACCCCAATTTTGTCAAAGATATCTAGGGAAGATGTAGTTTAGGGAGGTAGGGGCCACCTTAAGATTAGCCCAAGCAAGACCTTTGATCATTCTAAAGCCGCCTAGAATCATAATGTCACCATCTTTATCAGTGATTAGCTTAGGAGATGGCCTTAGCATGGTTCCAGACATCATGAAGGAAAGCTCCCAAGGGGCTTCTGAGAAAGCAGAATTTTATACCATCTCTTCCATCCTTTGGATATTGACATCAGATTTCAAACATGAGGGCTGAGCCAACAAGAATGCTCACAGACTGGAGTCGGCTCAGCAGTTACAGGTGATTCCTGCTCTTGCTGAGGACCCGAGTTCATCCCCAGCACCCATGTCAAGTGGCTCAGAACACTCTGAAACTCTAGATTCAGAGGATCTGATACCTTCTTCTGGCCTCCAGGGATACATAAATGAAAATAATTATTTAAAAAAATCCCTACAAAATATTGTGGAATAAACTTTAACTGGGAGCTGGGCGGTGGTGGCACACGCCTTTACTCTCAGCACTAGGGAGGCAGAGGCAGGCAGATCTCTGTGAGTTTAAGGCCAACCTGGTCTACAAGAGCTAGTTCCCGGAGAGGCTCCAAAGCTGCAGAGAAACCCTGTCTCAGGAAAAGAACAAAAACAAAAACAAAAAAAACCCACAAATATAAAAAACTTTAACTAGGAAAAGATGTGTTACATTTGTTTATGCTACATTTGTTTAACTATGTAAAGATGTGTTGCTGCTTTACTTTGCCTGACTAAGGCACCTGATTGGTCTAACAAAAAGCTGAATGGTCAATAGCTAGGGATGGGTGGAGGTGGCAGACAGAATAAGAGAGGAGAGATGAGAGAGGAAAGAAAAGAATGAGGGAGAAAGCGGGGGAGATGTGCAGAGGTAGGCAGGCAGCCGCCAGGCAGCCAGACACAGAGTAGGGCATACAGAAGGAAAGAAAGGTAAAAGGCCCAGAGGCCAAACAAAGATGAAGATAAACAGGTTAAATTAAGATATAAGAGGTAGTGGGACAAGCTTAAGATAAGGCCGAACATTCATAACTAATATTAAATCTCCATGTTATGTTATAATTTGGGGGCTGGCAGTCCAAGAAAGCCTGTTACAACAAAATCCGGAGACGCTAAACTCAGTCAACACTGGAGCTTTCTTGTTTATGAAACAATGTATCTTATTGTTTCACATACTTCCAGTTTCTACCTGTATCTCAAAGGAAGCTGGCTAACTGACTCATGAAGGAGAGTTCAAAGAAAACCGGCAGATCAACTGGCTCAGTACAGAAGTTGGGTTTTTGTTCTTGTTTTAAGAAAACAAAAACCAGAACAGTCTTTCTAGTCTAGTTGTACAAGGAATGTTAGATGCCAGGCGTGCGTTCCCAGTCACTGCTTAATCTGAGTTAAGGTCTGCCCTCAATGGCTGCAGCTCTCCACCTCCGCTTGCCTGACAGGCTGTAGCCTTGGTATCACCTTCCCTCTATTTTGAAACCTCAGTTGGGGCAGTAGTGCCGCAGGCTTTTAATCGCAGCACTAGGGAGGCAGAGGCAGACAGACCTCTGTGAGTTCGAAGCCAGCCTGGTCTAGAGATAAAACCTCAATGCCCCAAGGATGTTGACTTCCCCTTGGCAAGGATGAGTCTTTTATTTCAGATGTGAACAATGCACTCTTTCTTACTGCCTGATTCCTCACAATAGATTAATGTGGGTCATGGAAAAGCATGCATTTGCACTAATTAGCTTTAGCATTACACCATGAGGTTTGTCAGCTTTTTTCAATTAAAATATAATCACATGATTTCCCCTCTTGTCTTTTCTTCTTCCAGCCCTTCCATGCCTCCCATTGTCTTTTCTTAAATTTAGGTCCTCTTTTTAATTGTTATAAATGCACATAAATGTAACAATAATGATATTATTATATGTATAAATGCATAAATACAATAATGATATCGTTATATGTATAAATGCATAAATACAATCTGTCTATAGTTTATTTAGTGCGACTTGAATGTATACAATCCCGGGGCTGTCCTGGATAATCAATTGGGGATTCATCCCTTGAGACTCTTTCTCCCACCCTCCGCATTCCTTAGCAGCCCACAGCTCTTTGTTCTGGTGTGGAACCCTCCCCATTCCGCGTTAGTTGTTGCACTTGCTCAGATCTCATTTAGGCAGTCGTGTTGGTGAGACCAGAGCTGCAGGTGGGGAGAATTTGCTGGAATGCAGCATTTGTATCCCTCTCTCTAACACAAGCATTCCCTTCTAGGTGCATGAAGGGAACTCCCCTGGTGCTACTTTGGGCCTTCACTCTCTTCCTGCCCTAAGCAGAGACCACTCAGGGACTGGGTCTGCAGCCACGATCAGAACCCTGTGGGTGGGAGCCAGACTGGAAACCCCACATATTTATCCGTTAGCCCCGAATCCATCTATCCCATTGCAGCAGCCCTGGATTCCCGAGGGTGGGAGTACGCTCCTGGCATTGTGGGCTGAAATGTTAGAGATGGGAGTAGGAGCTGTCTGTTACAAGCCAGGGAAACGGGCCTGGCAGGAATGCAAACTTTTGTGTCTCTCACCCTGACTACTAGACTGGAGAAACAATGGGTGCCAAAGAAATGGGAATTTCCCCCCAGAAATCCCATGCTGGGAGAAAAAAAAAAAAAAAGGATGGGGCAGACAGGAACTTGTCTCCTGGCAAGAGGTTTCACAGTTGTAACAACTTAGCAGAGGACCTCACAGCATGAGAGTGAAGCCCACAGCATGGGTTAGTGCGGGGCAGGATGGCACTGCCACCTTGGAGGGCACTGCTCAGATGGTCATAATTTTAGCTCTCCATTCAAACCTCACAGTCTTAGTGAAGAACCCTGAACACAAACATGGGGGGCTTCACTGGGTCTCTTTACCCTCTTTTCCCAAGATGGCCACATTGAAGAATCTCCTTTATTTTTCTGCTTTCCATTATTGCCTTGCTGAAGCTGTGTGGCTTGGGACACAGGCTGAGATAAAATGACTCAGTTCATGTCCCCAGAACCCATGTAAGCACTGGGCAGGTGTGGCGGTTCACCTGCGATCCAGTGTAAGGCAGGCGGAGACGGTGATTTCTGGAGCAGGTCAACTAGCTAGTGTTGGGTTTTCTTCTACTCTGGCCCCATGCTGGGAGCCAAAATGTCTGCTTTATTCTTTGCTCTTACTCTTAGTTCTTTCGGGGAGCATGCAACCCAGCTCCCAAATAAATCGCGCGTGGATACTTATTCTTTCTTAAAAACACCTGGTCCTAGCTTGGCCTGTTTCTTGCCAACTTTTCTTAGGTTAACCCATCTACCTTCTGGCTTTGGGCTTTTTCCTTTTCTTCTTTTCATCTTACTTTCACCCTTACTCTGTGGTTGGTTGTGTGGCTGGGGAGCCCTGATGCCCTCCTCTCCATCTTTTTTTTTTCCTTCATTTCTTCTATTTATTCTCTCCGCCTGCCAATCCTGCCTATCCTTTCTCCTGCCTCGCTATCGGCCATTCAGTTGTTTATTAGACCATCAGGTGTTTTAGACAGGCAAAGTAACACATCTTTACATTGTTAAACAAATGTTCTAGGACGTAAACAAATGTAACAGACTTTAAAATAATATTCAACAACAAGCTAGGCTCCAAGGAAGCAAAGGATCCCACCTCAACATACGAGGTGGAAAGTGACAGACACACAGTCAAGACACATGCACACACATATGTGATCCTGCATGCACACTTCACACACAGATCTTAGACGAACTTAACACTGACGAGGAAATTCTGATAAGGGTAAATGTTATCTCCAGTCTTGATGTTAAACATCCCTGTGTCCTGAAAATCAGATTCAGAAAAGGAGTCACAGGATTGGGGCATTCCTCATTTCTACATAAATAAGAGAAAGAGAAAGGAGGAATCTGGGGTACATGGAATGGACACAGGTTCTGGGGACCTTCTGAAGAACACAGTACACAGTGAGGAGACTTCTGACCCTTCAGAGTTTGCACCACTAACAGCGAATATGCGCTGTGTCTGTGTTCTAACTAATATGGAACTGACTTGTTTTTTATTAAGTCATTGCCTAGATCACTTAAAAACCATTTCTGTGTCTGTTATAAGAAACCGGGCATTTTCAAACTGCAGCAAAATGTTGTGATCCAGCTGCCCTCATTCCCCCTGACTGACAGAGAGACTTCCTTGCGGTCTGTAATTGACAAGGATGTTTGTGTTCTTTCTGGCTGGTGGGTCTCCACAGAAGGAGTAGAGGTATAAAAGGTTGCTGGGCAAAATAAAGGCTGCTGTTCTTCCACCTGAACAGGAGCCCCCATGTCTCAATCCTAGCGCCCCCCGCCAGTCGCACTGGCTGCAGCACAAAATACAAAAGGGTATAAGAAAACAAACATCAAAACAATGATAAACCACCACTGAATCCATCACCGAGGTGAGGACAACAGGACCTCTCCCCAAACCTCCCCAGCGCGCCTGAGGGATGGTGTGAAGGAAATTCTGAGGGAGCAGGTGGCCGTGCAGGGAGCAGCTGACGGACACTGCAGGAGCGCAGGCTCTGTCCTGCCTACGACTGAAGAACCTCCGAAGGGACTTAAAGAGGTGGTTGGTGAGCAGACTGAAAACTTTCAAATCCCTCATCCTAAAGAAGAGCCACAACCCACCTGTGCCTCTAAGGAGCCGTGGGCCTAAGGGTAAGCACCTCTGACTGGAGAGGACTGTGTTTGATCCCGAGGGGACCAATGCACCTGCAGGCCTGTGTCCGCCGCATTGGTGGAGACAGGTAGGTCCCAGACAAGTGCCCAGCCTTGAACGTGTCCGTGTTCTCAGTCCCAGGATTACACTGGGGAATCAATCGAGGCCTCAGTGTAAACAAACTATGAAAGCAACAAATCGGAAGTGAATGTGCTTTTAACAAAAAGGAGGGCAGTTCTTCGCAATAGTGGAGAAAATAAAAATAGCAAATCAGAGAGTGGTTACAGTTGTAAAGAAAGGAACAGCCCTGTGAGATATGCAAACAAACATGTATAAATATAGAACTGGAAATTATGTAATAAAAGTATGCTATGATCTGAGAAAACAAAAGATATTAGCTTACATAGTTTAGATAAATACGTCACATGACTAAAATAAAACCACACTGCACGTCAGCAGGTACAGATTATAGAGTTTCACGAAAGAATTATGGCTATTCTTTTCTCTTGTTTTATATTAAATGTTTCAGGCATCTGTGCATATTTATAATTTTTTTATTTTTTTCTTTTACTGAAAATAGACCTCTTTCATACATATATTCTAATTATGGTTTCCCTTCACCCAACTCCTCCCATCAAAATCCATACCCTACCTCTCATTTGAAAACAAACAGACATTTAAAAACTAAGAATAAAATAAGATAAAACAAAACTAAACAAACTAGAACAAAAGCCAAAGAAAAAGCTCAAGGAACATGTACAGACGCAGAGATACACATTTACACATGGAGAAAAAAAAACCTGACAAAGCATGAGACAAAGTGCCTCCAAAAATGCCAACGATGTGTTGGTCACGTACTAGGTGCCCAGTGAGACTCTGCTGGAGAAAACTAATTGCTCTGGGCTAGGGCTGTGGGTTTGTGTTCACTTTCCCTCTCACTGCTGGGACTCCAGCTGGCTCAGACCTGTGCAGACCTGTGCATGCCGCCAGTGTCTCTGTGCACTCATATGCATCAGTCCTGTGGAGTCTGGAAATCTTTGTGTCCTTGTGTCCTCCGTCCCCACTAACCCTTAACTATCTTTCCACCTCCTCTTCAGCAGAGGTCCCTGAGCCTAGAGGTAGGGGCCTGATGGAGACATCCCATTTAGGACTGAGTGTTTCAGTGTCTCTCATTGTCTGCACATTGTTTAGCTGCAGGAGGGAGTTTATAGCAAAATATCACTAGGCATCATTTTATTTCCATGTTTGTTTATCAGAACAGTTGTATTTATGGTCAGATGTTTCTCTCCTGACCACCTGTTCCCAAATACCCGCTGGTCACTTCCCAAATAACTGACTCAGAGACTTAATATTACTTATAAATGCTCAACCAGTAGCTCAGGCTTATTACTAACTAGCGCTTACATTTTAAGCTGACCCATATGCCTTATTTATGCTCTGCCATGTGGCAGTACTGTTATTAGCATGACATGCTCATCTCCTGCTCCACCTGGATCTGGCTGGCAACTCCTGACTCTGCCCTTCTCCTTCCCATCATTCTTAGTTTGGTTGCCCTGCCTAAACTTCCTGTCTGGCAACTGGTCAATCAATGTCTTATTAAACCAATTCGAGTGACAAATCTTTACAGTGTATAAGAGGATTGTTCCACAGCAAGTATGTGGTTTTGCCCTAGCTCCTATCTAGTCTTAGGTTCTTGCCTCCTCAAGTAGCCTTGGATATGGTTCTATCTCATGGAGTGGGCCTGAAATCCAATCAAATATTAGTTGGTTATTCCCACATGCTTCATGTCATGTCACTATTTCACTAGCAAATCTTGCAGGCAGGTCATCATTTGGAGATCAAAGGGTTTGTAGCTGGGCTGGTGCTTGCCCTTCTCCTCTGGCAGCATGCAGAGTACCTTCCAGTACCGTAGGACTGAAGGCTCCATGTTCAAGAAGTTGTATAGGTATTATGTTCAGCAAGAGGGGGTTATTATCAGTTTGTAAGGACCAATCAACAGCCTTGACAATAGCCTGGGTTGTCTGGGGGCTCTCATGGGAAAAAAAAATTAGAAGTAACTTATTCCCAAAACTTCATTTGATGGTGAGAGATGCCCGGTTGGGCTTCCATTTTTCCAACTATTTGGCATTTTCAATTAGATCACCTTGGTATATGAACATATTTTGGGAACTTTCTACTGTATAAGGTTTCCATACGCTATCCCTCAATGGCCCTAGTTTTAGGTGTCTTTCCCTGTATTCCTTCCATCTCTTTCTTCCCTCCTCCTCATTTGCTTCTCACTCTAGTCTCTCACCTTGTCCATCCATAACGATCTATTTATTTTATGATCTTTCCTTTCCTAGGGAGATCCATCCCTGCCTTCTGGCCCCTTACTCTGCACCTAACTTCCGTGACTGTCTGGACTGTAGCCTGCTTGTTGAAGACCTAACAGCTAACATTCACATATCAGTGAATACACATTGTTTCTTTTCAGATCTGGGCTACCTCACTCAGGATGATTTTTTTTCTAGCTCCATCCATTTATCTGGTTTTATGTTGAGGTCTTTGATCTATTTGGAGTCACGTTTTGTTTAGTGTAATAAATCTCTATAGAGCAGTGGTTCTCAAGCTTCCTAGTGCTGTGACCCCATGCTGTGATGACTCCTCCCCTCGACCATGAAATTATTTCGTTGCTACTTCACAATTGTAATTTTGCGACTGTTATGAATCATAATATAAATATTTGTGTTTTCTGATTGTCTCCGTGACACCAGTGAAACGGTTGTTCATCTCTGGGGGTTGCGACCCACAAGTTGAGATCAGTTGCTGTGGTTCCCAGTCTTCCTACTACTGTGACCCTTTAATACCTCATGCTGTTGTGACCCCTCCCCTCAACCGTATATTTTTTTTGTTGCTACTTCACAATTTTAATTTTTATGTTATGAATCATAATGTAAATATCTATGTTTTCTGATGGTCTTAAATGACACCAGTAAGAGGGTTGTTCAAACCTGGGGATTGCGATCCACAGGTTGAGAACCATTGATACTGAGTAAAAGATGTTGGGATAGGATGCTTTCTTAAAAAACTGTTCTGCAGAAATATTAAAAGAATCCATTTCTCTAGTCTTTACCCCTATGTGTGTGTGTGTGTGTGTGTGTGTGTATACAGATATTCAAGCTATTTTACATGTATATTCATACATGTATTAATCTATACACATATGTGTACACTGATCTGTGTATATTTTCTTGCTTCAGAATTACCCTTTTCCCAAAAAGTATTCCAGATAAGCCATCTCATTACAGCTAGTTATGAGACTTTTTTTTTCTCAATGAGGATAGAGATGAAAAGGGCATATAACTGTCAAAAAGGTGTCAAACTACTCATGGCATTTAGTCCTTGAAGACTAGGGAATTATCTTAATACAGCGGAGGAGCAACGTTTTGTTTAAAACAGATGAGCAGAGTTCCCAGCAGTTCCATGTGCCATCTCTACTGATGAAGTTCACACACACACACACACACACACACACACACACACACACAGACACACACCTGGACCACTCAGTTTTCAGAGCGATTATATGCTGGCTAGTTTTATGTCATCACGACACAAACTAGAGTCATCTGAAAGGAGGGACCTCAACTGAGAAAACGACCCCATAAGATCTGGTCGTAGTGCATTTTCTTGATTAGTGATTGATGGGAAGGCCCAGTCCATTATGGGTGGTGGTCCTGGGTCTGGGCAGGTAGTGCTGTTCTATAAGAAAGGAGGCTGAACAAGTCATGTTGAGAAAGCCAGGAAGAAGCACTTTTCCATGGCCTCTGCATCAGCTCCTGTCTTCAAGTTCCTGCCCTGTTTGAGTTCCTGTCCTGGCTTCCTTCAGTGATAGATTACAATGTGGAAGTTTAAGCCAAATAAACCCTTTCCTCCACAACTTTATTTTGGTTATGGTGTTTCATCACAGCAATAGAAACACTAACTAGGGCAGGTTATTAATTTTCTGTGTCTCATCCACCTTTCCAGTATTCATTCATGTGACAGGATTAAATGAGAAACAGTCCAATGATGTTAACGCAGGATGTTCAGTGTTTCTAAAACTGAAGGAGACTGATGTCCACCCTTCTGTCCCAGAAGTTCCTATTCAGTATGTACATGAACCAGTGAGAGAAGGGAGCGTATAGAAGTGCACCTTGTATCATTCGAAAAGGACCTTGATCTTAAAGCAGGCTATGCCATTTCACTAAAACACAATGCTTTCCCTACCTCCACCCATATCAGCAAAGCTGACAGCTCCACATTGTGACTGAGAGCATTCAAAACATAACCATTAGAAAACATACTGGTACATGCACCAGCAGTAAGACTTTAGCATCCTTCTGGCCTGATGTTCCCTGGCCCTGGATCTGTAGAAAAGGTCAGATGATAAACACGGACCACACACATCTCGTGTTTGATGTACTTTTCTTGCTGATTTCTTCCCCTCCCAATCCCAGAAATCTAGGCACTTGGGCTCAACTAAAAATAAGGGAGTAATGATGAATTAATAAAATGAGGGCTCGTGCCATGGCTCGGCAGGTGAAGGCACTTGCTGCCAAGCCTAAAGATTGGAGTTCGATCCCCAGGACCCTCTTGGTGGAAACTCATTCAAGCTGGCCTCTGACTTCCACACAGAAATGCCTAGAATGCACATCAATCAACCAAACAACCAAACAAAAAGAAAACATTTTTAAAAGGATCCGTGAGATCAGGCAGATGAATGGCTGTGTGGCCTCAGCCCTGCTTTAAATACTGTGACATGCACAAAGTCCCCGCCATTGCTCTAGATCTAATTCTGTGTAGATTAAAAAGCAAAAGCAACAAAAATCAGGTCAGCAAGGATGCAAAAGAAAACGGCTGTCTCTGAAACAGTTTGGGTGTTACGTGACGAATCTCAACAGCCAAGGAAGCATGGGAAAGCAAGGACAATTGACCAGAAGCACGGGCACAGTGCACACACTTACCAATAATAACCGTGTTATCATCAGCAATTAGCAGCTTGCTGTGGACATAGATGAGCTCGGTGACGAGGTTCCCTTCCAGCTCCGCGTGTGTTCTCAGGCCACAAAACGATATGTAATTTATCCACTGATTCCCAACTGCAAATTAGAAAGACAATACCAAAATCAACATGACCGTGTCCAACAAAGGCACACCCATGTGGGACTCTAAAGACTAAATCATCTACCACTTTAAGCAGGTTACTTAGAGTGTATATACACAATATATAATTTCGTTGGCAAAATTTAACCAGGACATTTTTATGGTGAAAGGAATTAATATTGATAACTGGATGAGTGTCCTAGTCTTGTGATGCAGCTGTGACACAACACCCAGAAGCCACTGGGGGGAGAAGGGTTTATGTGACTTATCCTTCCGGGTCACAGGGGGTTTATGCGACTTATTCTTCCAGGTCACAGGGGGGTTTATGCGACTTATCCTTCCGGGTCACAGCCCGTCACCGAGGGAGGTCGGGCAGGAACTCAAGGAGGGCGCTGAAAGCAGCATCCAGAGGAACGATGCTTGCTAGCTCGCTCCCTGGCTTGTTTCCTGCTCAGGCTTAGCTCTTTTCCTATCTATCCCAGAACCACCACCCCGGGTTGGTGCAGCCTACAGTGGGCCGGGCTCACCACATCAATTACAGTAAAGGTCCCTCGTAGATACGTCCACAGGCCAATATGAGGTGAGCAACTCCTCAACTGAGATTCCCTTCTTAGATGGCTCTAGGCTGTGTCATCAAAGCTAAGGAACCGAACTCTTTGAATGTGGCTGACAATGGGGGTTGACTGAGAAGCCATTGATAAAGACACTGGACTTGTTTCTACTGTATGCACTGGCTTTTTGGGACCCTAGTCTATATGGATGCAAAGCTTCCTAGTCCTGGATGTAGCAGGGAGGGCCTTGGACTTCCCACAGGGCAGGGTTCCCTACCCTCTCTTAAGGAGGGAGGGGGAGGGAGGAGGGGGAGGGAGGGAGCAGGAGGGGAATGGGAGGAGGGGAGGAAGTGTAAATTTTTGAATGGAGAAAATAAAAAATATATAAAAAATTTAAAAAAAAAAAGAAAATCATATTGAGATGTCTTCTGTCTTTGGCTGAGGCAATCTAGAAATGGACCCCGATCTGAGCATTTCATGATTTGGTGAGTTAATGAGGAGTGGAGGCAGAAAAGACAAAACATGATCCCAGTGTCACAGCTGCGCTGTCTCAGATGACACCTGTTGCGGTTTAATCCAGAGGACAAGGGCGTGTCAAGATCACTGAATGTAGCATAGTCAGCACTGAATGGCAGTTAAGTTGCCCAGGGCATAGAAATGTTGCCAATTACATAACTTTCCCCCAGGTTGGGGAGGAGGGCTGGGAGCTGTTGCCTTCCTGGCCTGGCTACTCACAGCAACTGTAGCTACCTGGACAGGAAGGGGCCCCACCAGCATTCCCTTATAGGTAGGGAAGGTCTCATGAGAGGTCTGTCTTCCCTGAAAAGCTATCGGCACATCCTGGTTGCTGTAGAAAGAGAAGCCATTTTCTTCAGTGGTGTAGCCACCGCTAAGTTGCCCATGCTCCTGCCAGCAATGCTAAATAATTTCAGTGAATCACTAAAAAACTAATATGAAAGCAGGAATGGGATTGGCTGGGGAGGAGGAGATGAGCAAGGGCAACAAAAGGTGAAAACACAATATATACATATATGCAATTGTCAAAATTCTCCCTTCCAGATCGCTAACATTAGGAAAATAAGCTTTATTGTGTTTGACACTGGGAGATCCTTGTGTAGAGTAAAGGGTACCAGGCTTGTTCTGTAAAATAGCTGCTCACTCGTCTTACCACAAGACAGGGACTGCATCCCGCATTCCACACCAAACTATAGTCAATACCACGGTCTGTGTTCACCACAAGGTTTTATGTCCCCTCCCTCACAGTTGACCTGCACAAAGTCTAAGACTCAGAATAAAGGGAGAGGGGCCAAGCTGTCATGATTTCTAACAGCAGGAACATTCCATTCGAGACTGTGTCTTAGGAGGTCAGGAAAGAATAGTAACAGACCCAGCAGTAACTCATCTTTCACTTGCTGAGCTTCCCATTTGTTACTTAGTTTTTCTACTTTGCCATGGATGCTCTATTAAGTTCAGGTATCTTGGAAAGAAATTCATTCCTAAGTTCACCAAGAGATCACCTTCCCAAATGTACACAGTGATCTCAGAGCACCGGCTGCCAAAAGGGGCTGTGTTGGTGTATTAGAGCTTCACATGTAAAAGACCTTTCTGAAAGATCTAGAAACATTTAACGTTCACAAATTCCCACTCCATGTATTAATGTCACATTAGAGCAATGTTTAAGTTCCAGGTGTGTTTAACCTGCAGCCAGCAGTTACATGAGCCCTAGGACAACGATGAACAACACAAAAATCAAAAACATACGTAAAGCATTGAGAGTTCTTTTTTTTGTAGTGAGGGACAATTTTTGTAACTTAATCACATACTTCTCGAACATGAATTTTGCAGATGACAATATCAAGAGACTGGACATGGCCTGGACCATTACTTCCTTTAGAAAACCTCCTCTGGCCAGGCCATGGTGGCACACGCCTGCAATTCCAGCACTCAGGAAGCAGAGGCAGGAGAATCTCTAAGTTCCTGGAAAGCCAGAGCTACAAGAAAAAAAACCCTGTTTGGAATAAAAACAAAAAACAAACAAACAAAAATCTCTGATTATAAAGAAGGGATTGTGTCCTCTTTGAAGTCCTTTATGTCCATAAAATTCTAGGAAAATATTTCTAAAATTCCTAATTTTTATAGATATTGTAGATTACATTTCTCTGGCACCATCACTGCACCACACGTCACCATCACTGCACCGCACAAAACCATCACTGCGCTGCACATCACCATCACTGCACTACACGTCACCATCACTGTGCTGCACGTCACCATCACTGTGCTGCACATCACCACCATTGTGTTGCACGTCACCATCGCTATCACCATCACTGTGCCGCACATCACCATCACTGCGCTGCACATCACCATCACTGTGCTGCACGTCACCATCACTGCACTACACGTCACCATCACTGTGCTGCACGTCACCATCACTGTGCTGCACATCACCATCACTGCGCTGCACGTCACCATCACTGCACTACATGTCACCATCACTGCGCTGCACATCACCATCACTGTGCTGCACGTCACCATCACTGCACTACACGTCACCATCACTGTGCTGCACAGCACCATCACTGCGCTGCACATCACCATCACTGCACTACACATCACCATCACTGTGCTGCACAGCACCATTACTGCTCTGCACGTCACCATCACTGCACTACACATCACCATCACTGCACTACACGTCACCATCACTGCTGCACGTCACCATCACTGCACTACACGTCACCATCACTGTGCTGCACAGCACCATCACTGTGCTGCACGTCACCATCACTGCACTACACGTCACCATCACTGTGCCGCACATCACCATCACTGCACTGCACGTCACCATCACTGCACTACACGTCACCATCACTGTGCTGCACGTCACCATCACTGTGCTACACAGCGCCATTACTGCTCTGCACAGCACCACCACTGCACTGCACAGCACCATCACTGTGTTGCGCATCATAAGCGCTGTGCTGCACAGCTTGACATCATCGTCATTACTCAAGGCCATGGTGCCTGAGCTTTGGGTTTCTCTCGTACATCTAGGGTGGGCTTGTGACCCAGAGTATAACATTTTAAGATATAAAGCAGATTTCCAGTGGAACCATAGAGAAAAGTAAATATTTTTAAACAAGGATTCTCCTATTAAAAGCTCCCAAGCTACATTAAACAGAACTTCTCAGTGTACACAGGTCTATACCTATTTCATAGGACTCGCTAGAGGCGCATTACAGAGCTGCATGTGTGGTTCCGTGGAGGATGGTTTGTGGAGGGTTTAAGGTCCTGGGGAAGTTAAAAGCAGGACAGGAAGGGGAGAGAAGTGGAGGACAATGAAGAAGGAAGAGATGGGAAGAGGTAACATGTCAGCATATAGAAACACAGGATGAAAGGACAGATAGAGCCCCAGAAATTGTTCTATTGTGGTTCAGAGTGATGTCACCGCGGATAAAGGCTATTGCCTCACAAATCTGCATTTGATCGCTGGGACCCATGGAAAGGTGGAAGGAGAGAACTGACTCCTGAACATTGTCCTCTGACTTCTACATGTGAGATGTGGCATTTGTCTTCTTCCAGTCATAATACAATGAGTAAGTTCTACTAAGAATCTGAAGTATTTCAACAATGTTTTTAACAGATAGGTTATACTGACTACTTGCCAGCAGCCTGGGTTCTAAGATGCGCAAAGGTGTCTGAGACTCAGGTTTGCACCATTCCACAGCAGGCCTAGGGCCTATCGTCCAAGCGCTTGTCAAATCAGGGATGCCCAACCCACAGTGCACACCATCTTCTACTCCGCCTCACTCAACAGTGAGGCTCAAAACGTGAAAAATGGCCCTGAAGAGAAAGCTCACAGTACAGATTTCAAAGGAAGAAGGGGAGGAAGAAGAAGAAATATGGAAGGCAAAGGGAGAAGGAAGTGAAAAGGAAGAAGGAGGAGAAGGAGAAGAAGAGCAAAAAGGAAAGAAAAAAGAAAGGGAGAAGGAATATGGGGGTGTGGGGGGAGGGGGAGGAGAGAGGAACAAGGCAAGAGAAAAAGCTCTTGCTAGGTGGTGTGGGCCTACTACATCTAGGATAATCTCGGTGTGACCTATCAGAGACAACGAGTGCACATCTGTGACAGCAATGGATGCCACCTCCCACCTCCTGTGCTCCCGGTGAAGCAAGACAAGCAAAAAGCATACTGGTATTTTATTCTGTGAAGAAAACTGACTTCACAGGAAATGAGTGCTAATATGATGTCCCCAAGCTACAATGGGAACAACAGAAAAACACCATCGTGAAAAAAGGGAAAGACAAGTCCTGGGGGTCCCTAGCTGATGTCATGGGCTACGAGGCTCAGCAGACAACCTTTCCGGACTGGGGTTGACATTGTTGTCTGACACCGGAAGGAAGTGGGCTCCACAAGCCTGCCGCAAGTTTACAAGGCAATTTTGGTAAAACAACAATGAAAACAAAAACAAAAAACAACCAAAAAGTATCAGAGGCTTATTACTTACAAGTGGAGTTTTGGGTATCTGTGTGTGTTTAGTCCTTCTTGAATACCCCTGGTCACTAGTTTATTTGGCCCTAAAAGGTTATAATTGACAAAAATGATATTAGAAAAGTGAGAAGGAACTGCTTTAAACTGGACCTTAGGTCTCCAGCTCGGAGGCTGGCTGGAACCGGAATCATTTACAGGGAACTTCACTTCTGCACAGCCTGTTTGTCCTTCAGAATAACTGAGCTCCTGCCTCTGGGCACTGCCGTCCTCCACCCAATCAGAGCGCAGGCCACTGGGGCTCTAAAACCACCAGCACTAACAAGACCAAGCCCAACAACGTGACCCTTGCTTCAGAAAAGGTCACGCTGTAATTAATCTTTCCTCGCCTGGTTCAGAATATGAACATTCCCCCACAGAGAGACCTTATTTTGACTTGTTCCCAGGGTGCTTAGAAATTTTCCCCCAAGCGGGCTTGCCATTGAAATTGTTTCTTGCGTTAAAATCCAATCTATTTCCTCTGAATGGCAAAGCAAAGAAGGGTGTGTGTGGGGGGGGGGGGGGTCTGAGCCAAAGAAAGTGCTTTCTATTAAGCTCAGGACATTTTCGCAGCTGAGAAAGGAAAGAATAAGCTTGCTTTGATTCCTGACTCTCCTACAACCTCACCTTCACCTTCCAAACCCCCGTCAGACAGCGCAGGATGCCTTTCTTACTCTTTTATCACAATATGTCTTTTATAGACTGATTCGTCAACCCATAGAGATCAAGGTGACACTCTGGGACATCTGCTCTCTCCTGGGTACAATTAGGTGATGCGTGTAACTAGGTCTGAACAGACCACCAGTGAAAACTTCCTAAATACACAGTACTGATAGACACATAATACAGATAATGTAGGAGAGCGGTTCTTAACCTGTGGGCCATGACCCCCTTGGGGGTTGCATATCAGATAGCCTGCATATCAGATATTTACATTACAATTCATAATAGTGACAAGTTATAGCTATGAAGTGACAACAAAAATAATTTTATGCTTGGGGTCACCACAACATGAAGAACCATATTAAAGGGTCACAACATTAGGAAGGCTGAGAACAGCCGCTATGAGGAACGCTAAACCCACTTCTTTATTTATCTAGCTATTTATTTGGGGGTGACAGAGTCTCACTACATAGCTCTGACCCTCCTGGAACTTACTAAGTAGACCAAACTGGCTTTGGAATCACAGAGATCAGCCTGCTTCCCTCTGCCTCCCAAGTGCTGGGTTTAAAGTGTACATCACCACATCCAGCTACACCCATAGCTTTCAAAGCTGTCAACCCCCCGAAAAGGTCATAAAATTCTACAGCTATTTCCACGGCATAAAATTTCCCTTTTAAACTGCATACTACATCTTCCCTGCATCCCAAATTGTCCTTGAACATGCTGCAGATCTAAGAATGACCTTGAGCTTCAGACCCTCCCTCTAGTTTCTGAATGCTCAGATCACAGCTGTATACAACTTCACTTGGTTTATGTGGTTCTGGGATTGAACCTAGGGCCTTAAACATGCCAGCCAAGTCCTGTGCCAACCGAGCTGCATTTCCAGGTCCAGTTCAGTAGATTTTTTAAAAAGTAGATTCACAGCCGGTGGTTTTGGCACATTTCTTTTATCCCAGCATTTGGGAGGCAGAGACAGGTGGATCTCTGTGAGTTTGAGGCCAGCCTGGGCTACAGAGTGAGTTCCAGGACAGGCACCAAAGCTACACAGAGAAACCCTGTCTCAAAAAAACAAAACAAAACGTATATTCACAAAGTTGTATAACCGTCACCAATACTTAATTTTAAGGTATTTTTATACCCCCAATGTCCATCTAATTGGCATCTGGTCATACCTACTCCCGGACCTTAGCAACCACTATAGAACTTTCTGTTGATATGGATTTGCCTACTAAAGACATTTCATAAAATAGTGGAACCATACAGTGCATGGCCTCTTTTGCCTGGCTTCTTTCAGTTAGCCCAGCACTTACATGGTCTGTCCATATTTCAGCACAGACAATTTAATTCCTTCTTATTGTTTATCAACACTACCCCATCATTATGATGGACAGAGAATGATGGAACAGGAGACCCAATGTGTTTTTCTGGCCTCGTGTGCACACACATGCTCATACAATTTATACATTGATCAGCTATTGACCATTGTATGGTTTGCCTATTTTAACTATGAGCACACATGTGCAACTTTTGCATAGATGCATTTTCTATAAAGAAATTTTCTGGCACATGTAGAACTCTGTCTAACCTCTGAGGAACTACCGACCTGCTGCATTCCCAACAGCAATGCATGGGGGTTTGGGTTCCATTATTTGTACATCCTTGCTAATACCTCATCACTATTTTAGACATCCTAGAGTGTGTGAAGTTGTTTCTTATTGTGGTTTCATTTGGTTTTCTGCAATGGCTAATGATTTCAAGCATATTTCATGTACTTATTAGTCATCTCTGTATCTTCTTTGAAATCAAATGTCTATTTAGATATTTTTAAAATGAGCTAATTTTGCTCATTGCTGAGTTATAAGAATTTTTTTTGCATAGTCCGGATAGTCCCTTATGTATATGATGAGCAAATATTTTTCTCTCACTCTTTTTTCTCTCCTCCACTTAAGAATGTACTTCTAGAAAGAACTGCAGCAGTGAAAGCTGATACCTAGGTCTGTTTCCTTCCTCATCCACAGCTGTCTTATACATTATAGAACATAGTCACGGTATAGGCTGTAAGAAATTACTATGAGCTTGTGGGTCAGTAGAATTAACATAATATAAATAGCTATCTTACCAAAATCCATCTACAGTTTCAACACAATTCCCATCAAAATTCCAACACAATTCTTTACAGACCTTGAAAGAACAATACTCAATTATATATAGAAAAACAAAAAACCCAGGATAGCCAAAACAATTCTGTGTAATAAAAGAAATTCTGGAGGTATCACTATCCCTGGCTTCAAGCTCCACTACAGAGTTATAGTAATAAAACCAGCATGGTATTGACATAAAAACAGACACATTGATCAATGGAATTAAATTGAAGAACCAGAAATAAATCCACACACCTATGGATGCATGATTTTGACAAAGAAGCCAAAACTATACAATGGAAAAAAGAAAGCATCTTCAACAAATGGTGCTGGCATAACTGGATGTCAGCATGTGTAGAAGAATGCAAATAGATCCATATCTATCACCTTCCAAAAAACTTAAGTCCAAGTAGATCAAAAACTTCAACATAAATTCTGTCACACTGAACCTGATAGAAAAGAAAGTGGGGAACAGTTTTGAACATATTGGCACAGGAGACAACTTCCTGAACAAAACACCAGTAGCACAGACACTAAGGGTGACAATTAATAAATGGGACCTCATGAAACTGAAATGCTTCTGAAAGACAAAGAACTCTGTCAATAGGACAAAATGGCAGCCTACAGAATGGGAAAAGATCTTCACCAACCCACACTGACAAAGGGTTGATCTCCAAAAGATATAAAGAACTGAAGAAACTAAACTAGACAGCAAAAACTAAGTAATTCAATTTAAAAAATAGGGTACAGACCTCTCAACAGAATAACCTCAAATTTCAGAGAAACACTTAAAGAAATGCTCAACATCTTTGACCATCAGGGAATGCAAATCAAAACGACTCTGAGATTCCATCTTTAACCTGTCAGAATGGCTAGGATCAAAAACACAAATGACAACTTATGCTGGAGAGGAAGAAGAGCAAGGGGAACACTCCTCCACTGATTGTGGGAATGTAAACGTGGAAATCATATATCAGTTTCTCAGAAAAATGGGAATCTACCTCAAGACCCAGCTATATTCCTCTTGGGCATATACTCGAAGGCTGCTCAATCATACCACAAGGAAACTTGTTCGCCTATGTTCATAGCAGCTTTATTTGTAATAGGCAGAACCTGGAAACAACCTAGATGCCCCTCAACTGAAAAAAAGGATAAAGAAAATATGGTACATTTATACAATGGAGCACTACTTAGATGTTAAAAACAATGACATCAGGAAGTTACAGGCAAACGGATGCAACTAGAAAAAAAAAAAATCATCCTGAGTGAGGTAACCCAGACCCAGAAAGACAAACAAGGTAAGCACTCTCTCATAGGCGGACATTAGCTGTACAGTAAAGGACAACCACACTTCAATCCGCAGACCCAGACAGGCAGGTAACAAGGAGAGTCCAAGAGGGACACACAGATCTCCCTGGGAAGGGGAAATAGAGGAGATCTCCTGGGTGGATTGGGGTGGGTGGGGATGGGAACTTGAGGGATCAGGTTTTGGGATGGGCAGAGGAGTTTTATGAGGCAGATAACGAAGCCTGATATAATGGAAGCTCCCGTGAGTCTACAAGGATGACCCCAGCTAATTCTCCTGGCAGCAAAGAATGAGTAGTCTGAACACGCCATCCCTTGTGATCGGATTGGTGTCATCAGAGAGCCTTCATTCAGTGACTGATGGAGGCAGAGTCAGAGATTTAAGGCCAAATACTGGGCCGAGCTCGGGGAGTTCTGCTGAGGAGAGGGAAGAGGGATTGTAGGATCTAGAGGAATAGGGACATTCAGGGAAAACCTACAGAAACAACCTGCCTGGCTCATGGGAACTCTGAACCAACAACCAGGGAGCCTGCATGGGACAATTGAGTAGCTTGGTCTATTTGTGGGACTCCGGGCAACTGGAAAGGGACTGTCCCTGGTGCTTTGGCTCTTGGGAACCTGTTCCTCATGCTGGACTGCCTTGTCCACACTCAGCGCAGAGGAGATGCCTGGTCTTATGACAGTTTGATATGCCATGCTGTGCTGATGCCCATGGGGGCTGCTCCTTTCTGAGCAAATAGGCAGGAGCAGTGGGTTGATGAGGAAGAGAGGGGGAAGGAGGAGAGAGTGGGAGTCTGGATGTAAAATAAATAATGATTAAATTTTAAAAAGGAAGCACTATGGGAATCCACGGCTTTCACATAAATAGGTGTGACAAATGCCTGCCGTCCCCACGCCTGTTTTCCTCGTCTTTAAGACAGGGGTGACCCACGTGGGTTGTGGTAAGGGAGAGGCTGAGAATACACGCAGACAGCCCTGTGACACTCCTCAGTTATCACTGGAATTCCAGAAATAAATGATAAAAATTGCGGAGATGTTTCCACTGTCCACTGCCCATCGGCTCATGCACAGGGGTTTCCATTGAGACACTGGTTTGGGCAACTTAACGAGAAAAAGTGGTTTACCTCAGCTGAGCATTTTGTGAAGAGGCTTGTGTGACCAATGTTCTCTAAGAACACCGCATGAGCTGTGTTGTGTAAGCACGCCACGTGAGCAGTGTTGTGTAAGCACGCCACGTGAGCAGTGTTGTGTAAGCACGCCGCGTGAGCAGTGTTGTGTAAGCACGCCGCGTGAGCAGTGTTGTGTAAGCACGCCGCGTGAGCAGTGTTGTGTAAGCACGCCGCGTGAGCAGTGTTGTGTAAGCACGCCGCGTGAGCAGTGTTGTGTAAGCACGCCGCGTGAGCAGTGTTGTGTAAGCACGCCGCGTGAGCAGTGTTGTGTAAGCACGCCGCGTGAGCAATGCTCTGGAAGCACACTGTGAGCAGTATCCTGTTAACACACCACGTAAGCAGCGTTCTGTAAGCACACCACCCGGTGAGCAGTGCTCTGTAAGCACGCTGTGAGCAGTATTCTGTAAACAAGCACACCGCGTGAACATTTAGGGATACCATGGCAGTTAATTTCATGGTAATCTAAGGTATGCGTGTAAAAAGTTTTCTAGATGAAGTTAATTAAAGTGAGAAGGTCTACTCTAAGTGTGAGCTGCACCATTCCATGAGAGGGGGTTCCAGACTGAACAAAAAGGACAAAGGGTACCCCAGCATTGATCCTGTCGTGCTTCCTGACTGTGAATTCAACGTGGCCACCCCTGCAGATGCCGCCTGCCATTCCTGCCAGGATGGAGCGTACCTTCAAGCCATGAGCCTCCCTGAGGCTGCTTTGTCAGCCGTTTCTCCGTGACAAGGAGAACAGCTGATAGCCACTGTCGCCTCAGCTCATATCTCATCTTGTGATGCCCTGATGCTTCCTAGGGACAAACTCAGAAGAGAAGAGAACACTACTCACGCTCTGGCTTTAACTGTCCGAGGATGGAGTTCTCGCCCCGGCACATGGTTCTGAAAACATGGAAAGGCATAGTTACGGAGGGTCCGGCAACCGAGTCTCACAGCAATACCCGGGGATGTAACCCTAACCCGAGCAAATGGGACAAGCACTTTCCTGAGAAAACGCTGCCCATTTTCAAAAGTTAAAACCGCAGTAAGATTTTTTTTTAATGTTACTGAAAAGACAGTTATTTTGATGAGAGTCAATGGGAGAGCTATAAAACAGAGATCAGAGTTCAGAAAGAGAGATGGGCTGTGAATAAACTTTCCCTTAGAAAATTTTGTGACAGCAAAGATTTAGGAGTCTTCATAAGAGCATTTATAAAATCATCCTACGTTCTGAGGTGAAAAGGGCAGACTCTTGTCAGAGTGTCAAGAAGTAAGCAGACTATTATAAAGTCTAAATTTATTATAAAGTCTAAATTATTATTTAAAAACAACCCTTAGACTGGGTTATTTCCATCAAGTCAGCAAAAAAACCTCTAACTGTGAAAAACCAAGCTTTAAATAACCCGCTCTGCCGATGATCTCTGCCCCCAAGACTGTTAAATACGGAAGCCTCTAAATAGTGGGAAAGCCAGGAGCCCTGAGGCCATTCTTCCCCAGAAGCTATCACAGTCAGAGAGGGGGAGACATTTTCTTCAGTGGTGTAGCCGTGGGAAGACACGCAAGATCCCACAAACCACCTGTCATGTAGGCTCCTAATGCTCAGAACTCTAATGGAGCTCACTGGAGAGAGGGGAGAATGAAGAGAGGGAGGGAGGGAAGGAAGGAGGGTAGGGGAGGGGAGGGGGAGGGAGGGAGGAGAGGAGGGGAGAGGAGGGAAGAGACTAGGGAATGAGGTAGGGGATGGCTTGAGAGAGAGGGGACCACAGAGCAAATATGATTAAAATTATATACATGTAAAAAAATGTTATAATGAAAATTCATTTATTTATACTCATTACTAAGGTAATTAGCATATGCTAATAAAAACTTTAAAAATAAAGTAGAAAATATTTGAGCTGGATGTTAATGAAAATGTGTATTAAAAAGGAAAAAAACCAAAATTCTATGTTCCATCAGCCTACTGTATGAATGCAATTAAATTACAGCTATGCCTGGAAAGACTGTTATTACCCAAGTCAACACCAGCAAATAGAGATGTTTTTGCATAAGAAAAGGCATAAGAAAAGGTTTCGTTTGCTGAACAACAGCCAAATGTGCATTTCATCCAGCTGGTTCAAAAAATCAAAAACAGTCATAGGAAATACAACTGACAAAATCCCAAAAGTAATATTTGAATTGCCACGAAAGCAGACAGAAAGCAATTAAACATCATGTGACCAACATGCTCAAAAAACGTTTTTGGCTATGTACTAAGTCCAAGTATGTAGAAGAAAGGTAGTCGCTGTAACCAGGTGACTTTAGCCCTGGGATGCCAGCATCAGTACCAATGCTTACTTCAAACCCTGGCAGATAAACAGACACAAGCTGGAAGAGTCAGTGGAAACAAAGAAACCAATTGCTGGGCCTGGCAGTGCATGCCTTTAACCCCACGCAGGAAGACCTGCGTTCATCCCCAGGGCTGCCAACAGGCATGGTGGCACACACCTATAATCACAGCACTCAGGAGGCTGGAAAGATCAGACGCTCAGAGCCACCCTCAGCTATAGCGAGTTCAAAGCCAGCCTGGGCCATATGAGGCTTAATATCAAACACGACCACAATCCCACCCAATGGGGCCCTCAAACCGTGTTCTCGGAATCAGCTGGGGTTCCCTGAAGCCAAGCGTGGGGCACAAAATTCTCCACCCAAGTGTGACCAAGGCTCAGAGCCCTTCTCTCTTCCGTCTCATTAAAGTCTCATTCTCTCCTCCCACCCAAAAAAGGAAGACAAGAAAAGTGTGAAACTTAAAAGAAATCTTCTGGTTATCATCTTTGCTCTGCCTGACTGGAGGCTGTGAAACAGCACATTAGTACTTAACATTTTTTGTTTCAACTCTCCCTACTTACTGAAAAGAATAAAGGGATTGTGGCATAAACATATTTTTCATTAACATTATGTATTAAAAATGTAATATAAGCAGGTACTAGCTGAGCATTCAGGTGGCAGTGGTGGGGGTATCTCTGAAGTTCAAGGTCAGCCTTTTATCTGCATAGCAAGTTCCAGGCAGCCGGGGCTACACAGTGAGAACCAGGAGGAGAGAGAGCGCACTTCCTCATGTATGACTGTAACATTTGAATTTTATCACTTAGTAAAATACTGATCAACTATGCAGACATCCTGCAGCTCCCTGCCGGGCTTCCATGTGTGATGCAGAGATCAGAGCAGAGGGTCTGGAGTCCGGGCACCTGTAGTTGAAGTGCATTATCGCTTGCAATGCGTTCCCTCCACCTGTGGAGATGTCTCCTTCGAATCCCGGCAGCAGCGGTATCACGATGTACACCCGGTATCTCTGGCCTTCCCTGCAAAACCACGTGCACAGAAATGCACAGAAAGAAAAGCAAGTATCAGTTACATCACCAGTCAAGCAGGTCCCAGGGCTTTCTGGACAGCATGAATCATTCCACACCACCTCCCGTGCTCAGCCTTCATGGCTCTTGGATCCCAGCTATCGCTGTGGAGTGTCATGCTGAGTGATAAACCCAGTTTGGCAGTAAAGTGGGAATTGTGTCTGCTTTCTCTTCTATACTCGTAGTCCTTGGCAGGACAGAAGATGGTTTAAAATAAATCTTGCCGGTTCTTGCGGAAGAGGGTGTAGCAAGTGGCTTTCAACAAGTTTAGGGAAAAAAATGCTATCAACAGTGTGTGTGTGTGTGTGTGTGTGTGTGTGTGTGTGTTAAATTTTAAGTCAGTTTCTATTTTATTTAAATATATGTTTCCATATGTGTAGATATAGATGGAGAGACATATATAAAACAGATTACAGCCATAGGGATTCAGTCCATAGCCTGGCAGTTTGCAGGCATTCCATTTACAACTGTGGGGTTCCCAGGGTCTCTGTCTTAGGAGCAAACACACAGGATTTAGTATATTTCCCAAAACAGAGCCCTTATCATTGTTTAGGAATCCTAAGGGCCCAGCCACAGGATAGCATCAGGGATTCTTCAAGAATTCTAAGTGACTAGTATTAATTTTTATTTTAATTTTTTAAACATTTGTGTGTGTGTGTGTGTGTGTGTGTGTGTGTGTGTGTGTGTGTGTGTGACAGCAACCTGTGAGAGTCAGTTCTCTCTTTCTATCATGTGAATCCCGGGGCTCAAGTTCAGAATATCAGTCTAGGCAGCAAGCACCTTTACTGGCTGGGTCACCCCCGTGGCCCTTATTTTATTTTTAAACATGTAATTGTTTTTATGGTGTGCATGGGTCGTGGCCACACATACACTACAGCCAATGTATGGAGATTAGAGGACAACTTTATGCAGCCGGTTCTCTCCTTACGTCCTTACCAGTCCTTCCAGGACTGGACTGAGGTCACCAGGCTTGTTGGCAAGCTCCTTTTCCCGTTGAGCCAGCCCCAGCCAGTTTTTGTTTTTAAATCCCCAGCATATATAACGCAGTATCCCCAGGCCACCTTCCAAAGGATAACGATAGATACAACACGCTGAAAATGTAGCTCTCTTTCGATGTGTGCTCCGAAACCCAGACTATTATGCTGAGAGGCATTTGTGGCCTTTGACTCTGAGGTAGGACACTGTGGAAGACAAAGGTCATGCTGGAGAAGAGGTCAGTATAGAGTCAGGGGCAACCCCTCTCATAATGCTGTGTGTAAGTTTCACATTGTGCGGCAGGCTGTGTGTGCAGCTGTCCTTGGCCCCAGGTTGGATAGCCCTCAAGGCAGCATTTACTGTGAGAGTCCCAGACTGTGATAGCCTCTGGAATTGGTTGTAGAACACAAAGGAAGAAGAGAAAGCTTGGAAATAAATGTGGAAACGTCACAGTGCGCAAACAGTTGGCTTGAGAACATTTTCGCTGCTGGTTAATTCTCATGAGTTGTCCTGCTTAAACCTTTTATAACACTGAACTCTCAGAGTTTATCTTCTTAGGAACGGCAGGAGTGCCCCTTCCGTGAGAACTTCCACTATTCTGATGGCTCAGATCTGACCACTGGGCTTGAATGTCCATGTAGTCACAGCAGCATATGCCAAGTGACTGGGGTCAGCTTGACCGGGCTGCCTTAGCCGGGCTGAGAACCGAGGCATTTGACGGACGCTGCTGTAATGGCAAGGATTACTCGCTAGATGGCGAACATAGTTTGGGTTGGGAAGAATACAGAGAAATTGTGAACAGACCTAGTTATCTGCTTGATTAGGAGAGAAGGCAAGGTCTTTAAATGGTAAACAGGAACGGGGAAAGAGCAGGAAGCCCTAAGCCAGTTTCCCACAGCAGCATTAAAAACCCAGATCCACGCAAATATGCATTTAAGGACCAAGGAAGGCACCATTTAGACTCCATTGCTTTTCTAGCTAAAATCATACTGTAGTGAGACCCCCCCGCAAGCACCCCAGCAATGCCCACCATACCCCACCCCACCGCTGCTAATAAAATTTGGATCCTCAGCTCCTAGCCCAGGACGGACTTCACTTCTAGGTCACCTTCATCCGTGAAACTTCCTGACACAGCAGTCAGAACTGGGTCACACTGGCCTCTTCCTTCCCACAGACGGTGGCCAGAGAGTCAACCCATGGGCTCTGGGCCTCAAGGCCAGGCTGAGGGCTGACCTGCTCCAACACAAGGGTACATGTCCACATACCTTTCTATTTTAGGGAGCGTTCAGCTTAGGGCCCACATTCTCAGAGACTACTGTTGGCTGCTGAGGGTGGGGTAAGGCAAGAAGAATGCTTCAATGAAGAATAAGTCAAACTGTACTTGATGCTTTTTTTTCTTTAATTGCATTTAACTTGAATTTTCATTATGGTCAATATATGAGATGACAATTGGGCATCTGGCCACTGTAAGTATATGATTCTTCGTTATTAATTGTGTTCATAATTTTATACAACGACTATCTTCCCTATTCAGTGTTCGTCATCTTCATCTCCCTGGTGATCTCCGGGGACTTCCTGTTTTTATGAATTGCCTGTATGGATTTTGCATATACGTGTCCTTTGGGTCTAACTTGTTTTTCTTAGCATAGTACCTTCAAGGTACATCCACATGACAGCCTGTGTCAGTGGCCCTTCCCCTTTGTGACTCAACAGTATTCTGCATTGTGTATACACTTTTGTTTGCTGGTGGGCAGTCGGTTTGTCTTTGCCTTGTGGTTATTGGGAATAAAGCTGCTATCAGTATTGCATTATTAGGCAGAGCATGGTGGTACACGCTTTTAGTCCCAGCACTCAGAGGCAGGCCCACGTCTGGGCATTCCAGGCTGCACTGGTCTACATACTGAGTTCCAGGCTAGCTAGTGCAAACAGAGTAAAGACCCACCTCAAAAAAAAAATACAACAAAACAAAACAAAGTCAGTCTTGGCACATCAAGTCCATTTGACTCATTTTCATTCCTTTTTGGATACACACTCAGCAATGGAAATATTGAGTCATATGGTTATTCTCTGTTTAGTACTCCAAGGAACCAAAAACTAAATCAGACTTTCCAGTGAGTAACACCGTGTAAACCTAAGAGGATTATACAGATAAAACAACAAAACCTTTCCCCTACTTTTGCCCCCACTCAGTGACCTCCGTGGTCCTGTAGACGCAGTCCTGGTGAAGGCTTTTCTGAATGTTGTTGTCTTACCATTCAACAGTACACCTCGTACCCTTCACAAGAGAGCCCAGCAGGGACACAACAGTCCACTGCACATCTGACCCTTACTGTTTAAATCACACTCTATTGGCAGGAACCTAAATTGTTTCTCACTTTGTAAAAAATATGTTAAACTATTACATATGTTGTGCGACCCAAATCCCTCCAATGCAAAGATTCCAGTCTCTCTGGAAACACGGCGCCTCCAGAGCCCCAGCAGCCAGCAGGGAAGGAGTCCCTCACAAGACTACTGCTTTAAAGCAGTGGAGAGCTGCTGGGCAACAGGCCGCGAGCAGACCTGTCAAGCAGGCGATTGCTTCACCCACTCGAGTTAAGATATCATTTTATAAAATTCCATCTTCAAGAGTCTGGTTAAAATGACTTTTTCCTTTAAAATTCATGAGCTCTTATGGCAATGTGATATATGAGGGCTAAACACTGGAAAGCGATGTTCAACAACAGGAAGACAACTAAGTTACCTTATCGCTGCTAGATCCACTCAAGGGCAGAACAGTCCAGGTACCATGTTTAAAATGGCCCCAAGCAAACCAATTAGACAATGGAAACATGGCAGCTAATCTTGAAATGCCCAGTCTACCCTCCTGCATGTGCTAACTTCTTTGCTTAGTGCCTGGAACTGTGAAGCAGGCCTTGCTCCTAGGGCGGCAAGGCAGAAAGGAACCCGGGCAAAGATGGGCACTTTCAGAATGAGGGGGCTAGCCCAAGACCTTGAGAGCTGAGGCAGGGGATGAAGAAGTAAGAAAAGGGTTCAGGGGTTAGGGATGTGCACTACTCCTCTAAAGGAGTTGGGGTTTCAGCACCCCAAAACAGATGGAAGCTCCCAGCAGCCTGTAACTCTAGTGCCAGGGGATCCTCCACCCTCTTCTGGACCCTGCAGGAACTGTACTCATGTACAAATCCCTACAGAGAGACACACATGCTACATAAAAATAGCTCTGGCTGGACCGTGGTGCTCACTCCTTTCATCTCAGCACTCAGGAGGCAGAGGCAGATGGATCTGAGTTTGAGGCCAGCCTGGTCTACAGAGTGAGTTCAGGACAGCCAGAGTTACACAGAAACCCTGTCTAAAACAAACAAACAACACAAAAACCAAATAGTAGGACTTTTAAAAAAAAATTAAAAACGAAAGAAGTAAGAGTAAGCTAGTGAAAACAGTTCGTCTGTTCTGAGAAAAATTCCAGAGGAAACAGTGCAGGCCCCAGCCATTTCCTTTTTATTTATTTTATATGATTCTTTTTACATTTATTTGTGTGTTTGTAAGTTTTCATGTGTGTGAGAAGGCATTTGCATGTATCTACATATGTGTATGGAAACCAGAAGTCACTGTTCGGAACAGGTGTCATTGTCTGGAACCTTGTCCACCTGTCTTTTGAGCCAAGATGTCTCATGGGCTTGGAGCTTGTCAAGTGGCCTAGGCAGTCAGTGATTCCCAGGGGTTCAGCTGTCTCTGCGGGCCCCAGAGCTGGGGTTAGACACTGTACTCTCATGCCCGACCTTTTTCTGTAGGTTTGGGATTAAACTCAGTCTTCGCGCTTGTCAGTCTACTGCGTTACTAACTGAGCTCCCTCCGTGGGTGTGGGCTATGGAAGATGACTATTCTAAGGCTATTGCTGCAAATCTGTTTGCACCTCTCAAAGCAGAGTAGTGGCCACAAGGAGGCAGCAGTCTCTCCAGTCCCCTCCTGTTCTTTCAGATGAGACCCTTGCCCTCTTAACCCCTCCTTCCTGGTGCCTGAGCCCTTCAGTTAGAAGCTGTTGGCTCACCGCTGTTCTCATGACCTTAGCCAAGCCCCAAAGAGACTCAGCGCACTTCTGTAGCCATGAGCAGTTGGGGCAGGAGGCTCGTTACTGTGAACTGGGAGGCACTGAGGATATGAACTGTGCTAGAAATGGGAGTGATTGCAGCTGGGGCTCCTCAGGAACTGTTAGCTTGTGGTGGGGTCAGCCATGCTGGACTTAGATCTGACGCCCTTGGAAGTTCAGGACATAAGCCTTTTAATTTCATGTCTGCCTAATTTTTTTAATATGTAATAACTCTTTCTGCTCACCCTCTTATTTGTAGACCAGGGAACTGACTAAAATCTAGCAGCCTGCTAGAAATGTCCACATGACCTAACCCTGATCTTTACCAACTCTATGAGAGATCGTGTAAGCTGGGATAGAGCGCTAGACCCAAACACACAGAGCAGCAAGCCTTGAAACGTAAGAAGGTTGGGTTAGCCCAGCATATCTGAGTTCAACTTTACCCCAGGCTTGATAACGTTTGGAAAGACATATCCTCCAAAAGAGACCCCACACATCACTTATTAAGCCCAATTGTTCTCCACCAACCCTACCCTAGCCAGGACACAAAATCAGGCTCAAAATGATTGCTGGCTCCAGCCTTATGCTCCATATCTAGATGCTGAGAAGACCATTCATAAGATTGTTTGGAATAAAATAAAGGCAATAAAATGATCTCAAACAAAATTTCTGCCAGGATTTATTGTCATCCGTGCCCTGATGTAACCTCTTCTCTAAAAGTGTTTTAGAACTTGGGAAATAGCCCACAAGGAAAAAAAGGAAAGGAAGGAAAAAAGAAAGGAAGGAAGGAAGGAAGGATGGAAGGAAGGAAGGAAGAAGAAAGCTAGCAATTGTTATACTGAAAATGTTTTCCCTACTTTTTCTGATAACTGCAGCTCCAATCCCTCAGCACGCCACTTCTGCGCCCAGTCTGGCATGCCTTTCCACAGCACAAAATTATAGGATATGAAAATCGTAGGGTAGAGATAGCATCTAACTGAAGAAACTTTAGCCAACAAATGCTTTTAAAAAACAAAATATTTGTATGGTTTTAAATAAATAGCTTTCTTGGCTTTTTTGAAATCTTAACTATTAAAACTATCTGCTTCCTTAGAGACAAGGGACGCTCGGAAGCTTGGTACTGAGGAACAGAAGCTAAAGTCCTGGGACCCAGCTACGTTTTTTATCGCTGGGCCAAACACCGACAAAGGCTACTTAAGGGAATGTCTTAGATACAGTTTCTATTGCTGTGGAGAGACACCATGACCACAGCAACTCCTTTAAAGAAAAACCCTGAATTGAGGTGGTGGTTAACAATTTAGAGGTTCAGTTCATTATCATCATGGCAGGGAGCATGGCAACTTGCAGACAGACATAGTGTCGGCTCCATCTTGATCAGAAGGTAAAAGGAATGGGACTAAGACACTGGGTGGCATCTTGAGCATATTTGAGAGCTCAGAGCCTGCCTGCACAGTGGCACACTTCCTCCAACAAGACCACATCTACTCCAACAAGGCCACGTCTCCTAACAATGTGCTTCTTTATAAGATTATGGGGTTAATTACCTTCAAACTACCACAGGAAACAACTTGTTTTTTGCTTACAGTATGACGACATCATGGTGGGGAGGGCTCACAGTCCATCATGGTGGGGAGGGCTCACAGTCCATCATGGTGGGGAGGGCTCACAGTCCATCATGGTAGGGAGGGCTCACAGTCCATCATGGTGGGGAGGGCACACAGAATCATGGTGGGGAAGGCTCTCAGTCTATCATGGTGGGAAGGGCTCACAGTTCATCATAGTAGGGAGGGCTCATAGACCATTGTGGTGGGGAGGACATGGTGCAGAAATCGAAGCCAGTGGTCACATTGCCTCTTCAATCAGAAAGCAGAATGAAGAGGAAGTAGGGCCAGGTTATAAAACTTCAAGACCTGAGTTGGTGGTGTGACTCACGTGGCAGAATGCTTACTCAACATGCATAAAGCCTTGGTTGGATTCTTAGCCCTGCATAAATCAGGTCTGGTATCACATGATAAGTTCCACCCCAGACTTGAGGAGTGGAAAGAAGATCAGAAATTCAAGGTCATCCTTGGCTACACAGTGATATCAAAGTCATCAACCTTGACTACAAAACACTGTCTCAAACCACCAGCCCCACCACCACATGAACTCTTACACACAATGGCCCGCTGCCTCCAGGGAGGTTCTGCCTCTAAAAGACCCACAGAACAAAACAACACCATGGGTAGGTGGCCATGTGTTCAGACATACGAGCCTATGGGAGACATCTCACAGCACCTGCTGACGGGCTTTGGGTCCCGTCTCCCCATAAGTAGGTTTGTGTGAGTTACTTAGTCTCAGCTGCCTGCTCTCTAGGGTGAGGCGTTACGTATCCAGCCCCACAAAGTTGAAGACTGAACGAAGCAATCCATGAAAAGCACCTACCAGAAGGACTCAAAAATGGCCCCTCACAGTTTAATTAAAATTAAAGTTTCGGCTTTTGTATCACCCAAGGATGACAGGGCAGACAGCAGCTGACACAAGGCCAAACCAGACTGAATGGAGAGGACAGTGCCGGCAAGCCCCTCCCATCTTTTATGATGTCATCGCAAGGAGAAACCCAGGCGAGGTGTCCGGTGGGTGAGGATGCTGGACGCCAAGCCTGACAGCCTGAGCTCAACACCAAGACCCATGTGGTGGAAGGAGAGCGCTGACTCCCAAAAGTTGTCCTCTTATCTCTACATAAGTATTGTGGCATGTGTGTAACTTCACACGTGTGAACGTGTGTGCACGTGTGTGCGCACACACACACAGACACACAAATAAATAAACACATAAATAAATAAATGCAATAAAAGTTTTTTAAAAAGAGAAACTGAAAAATCAATTGGAAAGAGAGATCTGCCATAGTCCCGGCAGGTCTTCCAAAGGCAGAACGAAGTTGTGAGCCAGTAGTTGGAAACAAAAGTAAGGAGTTTTTTTTTTTTTAAATTAAAAATATTGTGTTTTTTTTTTTAAAGCAAGCATGATTCTATAGTAATGCACCTAACAATTTAAAATAGGGTTGATTAAACTTTTTTTTGGTGGGAATCTTTGTTTCTAGCACAGATAAGAATTTTGATTTAGCGGTTATGACTCTTTATACTCTTGACTTAGAGTGTGTAGTGTGTTTCCAGATGACGATGGCTCTGGAAGGCTATATTGATTTCACATTAACTGGTGCCTCGCCACCTAACTGACACCATAAACACTCACACTGATGGTTCATTGTTCTCTTTGTGGGTGAAGAAACAGCATTAGAAAAACACAGAGCAACTGACTGCAAAGGTCACATAAGTCCCCAGACAGCTGGCCCCAAGGATACTAGAGTTCACTACTGGTCGCTGCTCACAGCAGCCTTTTACTTGCCCGCGCCAACTTCCCCCAGTTGTAAGAACCATCTGGGAAGCAAAACAATTTTTAAAAAGCGTGTATTTTTAAAGCAGCTTCATGGTTTTTGATGTCATCTCGTTCTAACAGTCGCATGAAGTCAACCGCCACTGTCATTGTGGATCAGGTTTCTGGTGACAATCATGTGAGATGCATTCTCTCATTGCCTGGCTGTCTACCAAGGCAGGGAAATTTTGCATGTCAAAATAGGCAGACCCGAGATGGTCCCCAGAACCCATTTGCTCATGGCACACAATGCCTTAAAGGGTTTCTGTCTAGATTAGTTGGCATTGTTCTTTCTCCTGGGTTACTCGGTTGTGGTGTGACAGACATGATTTGAAATAGAGGGCCATGACTTATCCTGCCTACCCAGACACATTTGAATTGTCAGAGGTATGTTTCAAGTATGGTGGGAGCTGGTTTCAACCCGGAGACAGGTTGAGGTATTAGAGCAGACATGTTGTTCCCCTGGCTCCTTCTTGTTTACTGTGGAATGAACATGGGAGTGCGGCTCCAGGTCATGGAACACAGCACGGAGACCTGGCAGGATCCCGTTTCTGGGGAGAATGCTGGCTGTGGGAAAGGAAGTAAATGGCTCTGGGGAGCTGGGCTGAGGCTCCATTCCAACCCTGGCAGAGGGAGCTGGCACCTGGGGGACTTCCATCTACCTGAGGTGGGAGGGCCCTGGCCAAGGGCCCACATTCCTCTGTCAGACCTGGCAGATGGCTGTCACTTCCCTGAGCTTGCTTTATACTCCTGTCTTGTCCTCCTCCGGCCACTGAACTAGACCTGCTGCGAAGAACGTGTCTTTGGCAAGGGAGATCTATGAAGGAAGAGAAAGAGCAAACAAGGCTCAGGCCAGCACTGCTGAGCAGAACAGGCAGCCTGCAAATGGAGCTTTGTCTTCTGCCTTGACCTTGTCTAGGAAAACCAACACACAGACTTCAAATTATTAAGTAAAATCAAGCAGTGCGATCTGAGACACACTGTCTTCCACACTCCTATGATTCCCTTTACCTTCCGGATTCACTCACAGGATTGCTGGGAAATGTGGAAGGAGAAAATATCATAAATTCCTTCCGGCTCTAAAACACTAGAACTTTAGGAATATTCCAGCTCTTTAGGTGTAAACTGAAATGGCAGAAGAAAATGGTCTTGGGCTGCAGTGACAGCTCAGTCAGTGAGGTCCTTGTCCTGTAGGCATGGTGGCCTGGCCTGACCGATCCCCAGAGTTCATAGCTTCAAAAAGCTAGATGTGAGAGTATATGACTTTAATCTGTGGACATAGAAGCATCTTCGAGGCTGACTGGCCACCCAGCTTGTCTATTTTGTGAAGTTTAGGCTAGTGAGAGACTATCTCAAAAGGAAGGGAGGGGAGGAGAGAAGAGGCAAGGAGAGAGGAGGGAGGAAGGAAGAATGGAAGGATTGGAATGAAGGGAAGAAGGAAGAAAGAAGAAAAAGAGATAGGTAGGTAGATAGGTAGGTAGGTAGATAGATAGATAGATAGATAGATAGATAGATAGATAGATAGATAGATAGATAGATAGAGATAGATAGATAGAAAGGCAAATGAAAAGATCAATGTTGACCTGTTTGGTTTTGTTGGTTTTGTTTTTTGTTTGTTTGTTTGTTTTTTGAGACAGAGTCTCTGTGTAGTCTGGTTGGCCTGGAACTATGTAGATCAGACTGGCCTTTAACTCACAGAGATCTGCTTTCCTCTGGTGGGATTAAAGGCATGCACCACCATCCCTGGCTTAAATGTTTTATTTAAATATGAGTCTTGTTTTTTTTTTAACTTAAATCTTTCTCTTGGACATATATTTTTTCAGCTGAGATCTTTTGCCTTCCCTACTTGGTTTGAAGTACTGACAACAATGGTTCACATTCTCAAGCATTTCTGACATAAATACTTATATTTTCATCAGTATTCAGTCTTGTCTAATGATAGCCCATAGCACCTGAGGAATGGGAGCTGAAGCTATCCTCTGGCCTACACACACACACACACGCACACACCCAGAGAAAAACATCATCTCAGGCTCCTAAACTACCCAGCCCAAACCTGCAAATACCTATGCACTATTGGGCACTACCGAGAGCAGTGAAAGTTCTAGCTCATCCAGTTACAGTTATTAGCTAATCGTAGTTCCAAAGTTCACAACCCACCATTCGCTGCGACAAACTCATTCACTAACTTCATATTTTTCCATGATTTACTTCAACTTCATAATGTTTGTTTTTTCCTTTTGCCAAATGTGCTTTCTAAATAAAGCAGGCAGTCCTGCATCAATGAGATGCCAAAGCTGACAAAAAAAAAATAATGCATCTTTTCTTCAAACTCCCTAATTGCTCCGGGAAGTAGGGGGCCCAGGGAGGTGAGAAACCTCTGCACACATCCGTATGTCCGGCTGCAAGCCAGGCTGTTTATGAATCCTTGCAGCAACAGATGTTCCGGTGACTTCAGGAAGCATCCGGAGGGTAAAGGCAGAACACAGATACTATTATCCCTAGCTGTCCTTGTGTTCCAGATGACAGCCACACCATCTTGGCTATGCCTGGGCCATCTTTGTAGCCATATAAAATCGATGGCCTTCCTCTAGGACTCTGTACCTAGCAAATGTGAAGCTGAGGCAAACGGTGCAGTTTTCCAGACACCTGATGGTGCAGTGGAGAATGAGGCCTGCTGAGTGGACCACAAGAGGCACAGAATGCAGGGCGACCCAGACGCTCTGAGCACGGGGGTGAGACAGCCATCCCCACTGCTGACTCACAGTGATGACCTTTTACCCAGATTTTATCCTGCATAGGCCAAAGGAACCGGCCTCACTTGTTCCCACTGTCTGGGATCAGGATGTGTGTAATGACTGGCGAAGGGGAAAGAGCCATAGAGGCCTCCCCCAGTTAGTACCTCCACATGAGGAAGCCCCATGGGGTGAACGTCCGTTCTTCCTAGCCAGCTATGGATCATGTTTGCATGTTATAAGGAAGCACTTGGTCCTTCAAAATTCCAAATTGCTGGAAAGCAACCTAGACAAGTGTGATAGTTAATATCGATTGTCAACTTGACAAAGTCAAGAATCACCTAAGAGACAGATTTCTGGGCATGCCTGGAAGAGTCACTAGATTAGGTCCGTTGACACGGAAATGCCCACTGTGAGTGAAGGCAAAACCATTCCATGGACTGGGGCCATGGACTGAGTTCAAACAGGGAAGCGAGCTGAGAGTCAGTGTTCACCCCGCTTCCTGACTTCAGAGGGAAGGCAGGCATCAGTTCGCATCCCGCCATGACCCCCCACTTCGCATCCCTCTGTGCCTCCCCACTTCGCATCCCGCCATGCTTCCCCACTTCGCATGCTGCCATGCTTCCCCACTTCGCACCCCGCAGTGCCTCCCCACTTCGCATCCTGCCATGCCCCCCAATCCGCATCCCGCCATGCCTCCCCATGGTGGTGGACTGTATCTTCACACCATGAGACAAAGCAAAGCCTTCCTGCCTTAATCTGCTCTGGTTGGTATTTTTTTGCTACAAGAACAGTAAATTACATCAGAAGTCACATGATCTATTGAACATCCACAACTCCAAGATCTACTTTCGCAAGTGTGAAGACTCAATAAGATAATGTAAATAAAAACTATGAAACAGATAAAATATTGATAGTTACCATTAAGATGTCCTTCATTCTAAAATCACCACATATTATATGAAAAAAAGATGTAAAAAGGGTTAGAATCTTGCCAGTAAGCCACAACCTCGTGGTGAACACAGATTAATAGAAATGGGTTAGATCAAGATGTGAGAGCCGATAAGAAGCTAGAGATAATGGGCCAGGCAGTAATTTAATTAATACAATTTCTGTGTGGTCATTTCAGGTATAAACTAGCCGGGCAGGAAGGAACAAGGGGCCCCGCTTCTTTTAACATGTGGCCATAGTCTGTCCAATCAACAGTGCCAGCCGTGAATCTACATCCACAAACACAGAGAAGGTGGACCACTAACTCACACAAGATACAAAACACCTCAGAGTGAGTCAAAGATACAAATAGTAACAAATAAAGCAAAAAAAAATTATTGGGACAGCAAGATAGCTCGGTGGGCATGTGTGCACCTACACACACACACACCAAACCAAAAAAAAAAAAAAAACCAGTTTTTAAATAAAAAAAATTCCTAAAAGAAAATATTCATAAAAGTCTGGCAGAGACAAGGTGCTCGCTGCCAATCCTGACCACCTGAGTTCGATTCCTGGGCCACATGTGGTAGGAGAACAGAGCACAGATCTTCACTCTGTGCTCCACTCTGGACAGTGGCATGTGCTATGCATGGGTGCACCGTGTGCACACATGCGCAATAGTGGTGTTATTAAAGTAAACACAACGAAACGGGCTAGGCCAGCTACTCTGTGACTGTACCAAGTTGTTGAACTGCTCACTTCACTGCAGGACTGCACAGTATATGGATATGATTAGAATAAGGCTGTTGGGAAATAATTCCATGAGCTAAAGAAATATGTCATTTGGAAATGAGAATTTAAATATAACTCTGTGGCAACGGTTTCTGTCTGTTCTGCTTTGGTTGTGTGAGCATAGTTCACTATCTGCCATGAACTAACTCAGAACATAAGCCTCATATGTGGGGAAAAGGCAGGCCGGGAAGCTGATGACATCTTGGAAAAATTCAGATTCCCACCAAGATAAACCGAATATTTCTCAGCAACTGACGCACAAGACAGCTAAGAGGAGTTCATTTTCAACACAAGCTTTTGCGGCCACCTCCTCAGAGAAGCAAGAGCAGCTACAGCAGTTTGGTTGGAACTTCTGTTCAAAGTGAACCTTACCTGTGGGCTTTCAGGATTCTCTGGGCAATAGCATCGCCCACCTTGTTGAACACGACTTTATCATCGGCACAGCTTATAAAAAATTGGTTCTGTGAGAAAAATAGGACACTTGGGTAAGGCCGTGTTTTCTCTAGGAGATGTGTAGAATGAGGGAACAAATACTATATCGGTGACAGAGAAAATGGCTCACACAAGGATATGTGTACGTGGTCATGTGTGTGGGCACATGTGTTTGTGCTGGTCAGAGTACCCATGTGCACATGGTCATGTGTGGGTACATGTGTTTGTGCTGGTCAGAGTACCCATGTCACGTACATGTGTGTCTGCACATGTGTTTGTGCTGGTCAGAGTGCCCATGTTGTGTGGTCATATGTGTCTGCACATGTGTTTGTGCTGGCCAGAGTGTGCCCATGTGTACATGGTCATGTGTGTCTGCACATGTGTTTGTGCTGGCCAGAGTGCCCATGTGTACATGGTCATGTGTGTCTGCACATGTGTTTGTGCTGGTCAGAGTGCCCATGTGTACATGGTCATGTGTGTATGCACATGTGTTTGTGCTGGCCAGAGTGCCCATGTGTACATGGTCATGTGTGTATGCACATGTGTTTGTGCTGGTCAGAGTACCCATGTGCACATGGTCATGTGTGGGCACATGTGTTTGTGCTGGTCAGAGTACCCATGTCACGTACATGTGTGTATGCACATGTGTTTGTGCTGGTCAGAGTACCCATGTGCACATGGTCATGTGTGGGCACATGTGTTTGTGCTGGTCAGAGTACCCATGTCACGTACATGTGTGTATGCACATGTGTTTGTGCTGGTCAGAGTGCCCATGTTGCGTGGTCATGTGTGTATGCACATGTGTTTGTGCTGGTCAGAGTGCCCATGTGTACATGGTCATGTGTGTATGCGCATGTGTTTGTGCTGGCCAGAGTACCCATGTGCACATGGTCATGTGTGGGCACATGTGTTTGTACTAGTCAGCGTGTCCATGTGTGTGGGGGCACATGTGTTTGTGCTGGTCAGAGTACCTATGTCACGTACATGTGTGTCTGCACATGTGTTTGTGCTGGTCAGAGTGCCCATGTTGTGTGGTCATGTGTGTCTGCACATGTGTTTGTGCTGGCCAGAGTGCCCATGTGTACATGGTCATGTGTGTATGCACATGTGTTTGTGCTGGCCAGAGTGCTGACCTCCGGAGTCCCCCTTGATCTCTCTCCACCCGAATCTAGAACTTCCTGAGAGAATTAGTCTAGCGAGCCAGTTTGCTCCAGCAATCTCCTGTCTCCACTTTGCCTCTGTGCCCACCCAGCATTTATGTGCGTGCTAAGGAGCTGAGCTCCGATCCTTCAAGAATGCATGAAAAGGGCTTCTCCAGGGAGTCATCTCGCCAGCACTCAAATCTCTTTTGTGTGTGTGTCTGTGTGTGTATGTATGTATGTATGTATATGTATACCCGTATATGTATATTTTGTGCACATATATTATGTATATGATATGCCATATACATTATATCAAATCTATTTTGTGTGTACATGGATGTATATATTAATATATATATTAATAAAATAGAATGAAAAGAGGTTTTATTTCAAGTACTTCTGTTATTCATAGATCTATAAAATATTCTTCGACACTATTGTCAGAAAATAACTCCATTATTATCCTAATGATACAAAATATTTTTATTGCTGCATAAAAGAATGTTAAAAATAACCAATGAGTATTATGAGTTCTGCTTATTGAAATTACAATACAACTGTAATTTTTTTTAACAAATCATCTCAAGGAATATCTTCAAGTAAATTCTTGTCCTTTGATAGCAATACCATTTTTATGAGTTCACAAGATTTTGCACAGCAGGGCACAAATAGGCACAATGCCTCAGGAGACATTGCAGGAAGGCATTGTGCAGAAACTCTTCTGAGAATATGAGTCAAACAACTCTTGCTACAAAGCAGGGTAGCACATCTCATCAGCTACAAGGACAGACTGTCACATGCCATGGTTTGCTTTCTCTCTCCCTCCCTCCACTCCCCCTTTTGAGGATTAAGATTAATGCTGACGGCTCACCCTGATGAGTATCACCAGAGAAATGTCCACAACCATGAATGCCCACATGGCACTGCTGACCTCATTCAATGCCATACTGGCATGAGAAAGAAAAGTTGGTTGTATTAGTCATGATGGTCAACTTGATTGAATTTAGAATCTCCATGGAAACCAGCCCATGGGTTTATACAGATTAGGTTAATCACCTAAATGTGGAGAGCACCATTCCACAAACTGGAACCATAGGCTCATTACAAAGGAGAAGGCACTGTCACCCACTTCCTGCTCCGGCTGCCATGACGTCCCCGCTCTGACGGCCTTTATTCTTCAGAACTATGAGCCCAAACAAACCCTTGCTGCCTCAATTGCTTTTGTCAGCTACCTTACCACAGCAACAAGAGAAGCAGCTGAGATGGCTGTGTTAATGCCACTTTAAAAATGAAACCAGAATGCCAGAAGAGGCAGTGACAGCATCATCCTCACAGCTAATGACACCAAATGTCTTATTAAGCTCCCGAGTGGGCTTCCCTGATTTCCACTAATACCCTTTATCCGCTGCGTGATCCCGTGTGGAATACACACACATTTAGGCTGCTAATGTTTTTAATTAGCTTTCTCTTTCTCCAAGTCTGAGAAATGAGTCAAGCTACAGTTGTTTGCTGATGTTTTAATCGACTGTCGCTCTACGGAAGGGAAGAGTAGCAGGACTCTGGGAGAAGGAAAGCAGGGCTCAGATGGTTTCCCCGACAACTCATTTCTGCTAAACGTTCTATTTTTATTCAATGGAAAAATAAGACCAGGATAAAGGAGGGAGATATGTGTTGGTTTGGGTCTCCCCCCTCCTTATTGGGATTCTTTATTTTTCTCAGGGGTTCCAAAGAGTCTGTACTATTTCTGTATCTATTTTGAAGTTCAATTAAAGTTCCCACACTAAACTTGATGCTCTCAGACTTTCTCATGGACTCTGAACACAGAGTCCTCACATCCCCCATTCCTTCCTTGTCTTTTCCTGCTCCAGGATTCCCCACAGCAGGGGAATTCTGTCAGTCCTCTGTGTGAGCAACTTACTGCTGTGTGCATGTGTGTGCTCTCCTGAAACAGCACATGCTTCATGCTAGATCTTCTAACCACACCCCAGTGAAAATTCCCACATCCATGCTGGGTTGTTTCAGCCAAAGATGTATTTATCAGCTGACAGAGGTCAGTACCACAAGGGTCTGCAAGACTCCATTAGCCTTGAATTAATGATGGTGCAGAATGAGTTCAGGTATGCTAGGAGGTGGGAATACAAATGACTTCAGTCAATATTTCCGTCGAATTCTTCATAACTCAGATCATGTTTATTAATAAGAAATCCTGAACTGGGGTCCCTACAGTCTTGTACGATACTTGGTGCCCTGGTCAGTTTGTTGTTTTTGTTTGTTTGCTTTTGTTTTGTTTTGTTTGAGTTCCACACAAACTAAAGTTATCTAGGAGAGGAACCTAAACTGAGAAAATGCCTCCGTTAGATTGCCCATAGGCAAGGAATTCTGGAGAGCATTTTCTCGAGATTGATGACTGACACAGGAGCCTCCCGCCTTTCATTGCCAACCCTGTGCAAGTAGTCCTGGGTGGGACAAGAAAGCAGGATGAACCAGCCTTGGGAAGTAACCAATAAGCTCTGCTCCTCACAGGCTCTGCTTCAGTTCCCTCCTCCAAGTTCCTGTGCCCCTCTTAAGTTCCTGCCCTGCTTCCCTCAGTGACAAACTGTGGAAATGTAAGCCAAATAAACTCTGTCCCTCCCCTAGACTGCTCAGAGTCACGGTGTTTATCATGACAACAGGAACTAAGACACCCAGGAAGGCAAGCTGTGGAACTGACTCACTGACTACTTACTTCAATGTAGATGTAGTGCTTGCTGTTCTCGATTACGTAGGTGTAGGCAGCGTGGATGGACTCCTCGTGGTGCTTTATCCCAGCAGACCAATCAGCTGCCGACCGGAGCAACTGCAAGACAACAGCAACGAGCAAGCATGAGACAACAGAGAAGACACCATCTGAACCGATGCGACGAAGCCACTCCTTCTAAAGCAACGATCACAGTGGCTGGAGCACCACACGGTCCAAGGGAGAGCTGGAACACAAGCAGATCACACCCTTGTGACGGCTCATCTTCTCGTTAGCATGTCACCCCTGAGAAGAACGAACCTCAACGGACGGAAGAACTGCCTCCATCATCCTGAACCGCGGCCAAGTCTGTGGGCATCTTCTTGATTTCTCATTGATGCAGGAGGACCAGACCTGCTGTGAGCAATGCCACCCCTAGGGGTATGAGTGGGAGCCAGGGAGCAAGCCAGTAAGCTGTGCTTCTCCATGGTTCCTGTTCGGCTCTTGTTTTGGTTTCCCTGAATGATGGGTCAAAACCTGTAATATGTAATGAAGTCTTTTCTCTCCAATTTCTTTTGGCCGTGATACTTATCACAGCAATAGAGACACAAACTAAAACAGCATCCTTCCATCCAGCAGAATTTTAATTCAGGACTTGAAGACTTAAACTGTGGTTCCTACAAGGAATATTTGGGAGACTTATTCGGGTCACTACAGTTGCGATAATTGTGCCCTCTTTCCCTATGACAGTCCTTCAGCTGCACCTACTTAGTGCAAGGCCCAGGACCCTGACATAGGGCAGAGAATAGTGACGGAGGTGTGTGCCAGCCAGCATCACACCTAGAAAGCAGTATGCACGGTTAACTAAACACGACACATTAGCAGGTGTATTTGAGCTACAGCAGACCACATCAGAGATGTGACCGCGGCTATGCATGGCAGTGGTGGGGGTGAGGAACACTGGCGGCCTTCCCAATGCTCGATGACCTTCACCTGGTAGTCCCCCCAGTATTTTAACTGTTGCAGTATGACTTTTACATATAGTAAGCACTTAGTATATACGTCTTGGCTTTCTTAAGTAACTGTGTATCGTCACAGAAGACTCACCGGAGGCCTTAGAATGCTTGCCTAGCATACATAAAGCCCTATTTGCCATCCCTAGCACCCACAAACCAGATGTCATCGGCACATACCTGTGATCCCAGCACATGGAGAGTAGAGGCGGGAGACTAAGAAGGTCAAATTATCCTTGGCTACATGGTGAGTTTAAGGCAAGCCTGGACTACATGAGACCCCAACCCACCAAAGTACAAGTGAGAAAAAAAAGAAAGTGGGGGAGTGAAAGGGGAGGAGAACTATAAAATATATTTGTTGCTTCTAATTTTAGGTGAATGTTGAAACTGTTCCTTTATCTGATATGGGCTATTTATTAGACAGCACTCCCCAGCACACGCTGCCTTATTCCAGTCGTATCAGGCAAACACATGTAAAGATGAGAAGTGAAAGTGTAATCACGAACATGAACCAAGTTAAAATGGTCCAGGAAATAACAGGATCTCCAAGGAACTGCGTAATTAGTCACCTGATAGAAATAAAGTTTAAACCAAAGTTTCAACTCTTGGTCTCTTTAATTTAATGGTAGATGTTACTGCTACTAGCGTGTCCCGAGAATGAGGGTTGCACTGGTAAGGTTCTCAGGGCACACATCCTCACTGAAGTCTGTAACACTGGAGTCAGCCAGCCAGACCCACAGCTCCGGGTTATAACTTCAGCATCTTCGCCTCAGCCATTCCAATGCCACGGAGGCTCCATCCCTCTCCTGAACAACTGAGTGCACACTCCTCGTGCCCCTCCCTCTCCCTCCCCTTTCTCTACCTCCCAGCCCTTCCTTTCCACCCTGAACTGTTGCTGCTAAGATGAAATGACAGGACAAGTTAGTATCACCATAGGGAGATCTCCTTTGTGTATTAACCTAAAAACTTAATTATAAATCCCAACATGGAAATCAATGTGTGTGCACTTAATAATGCATAGTCCTGTCAAGTCAGCAGCTGAACTGACAAGCAGCCCTGACAGGAAGCCCTTGCCTCCCCCTGAGATCCAGAAACCTACACTTGCTTTTCTTTCTCACTCGAAACCCGCCCTGAGTCAAAGACAAAACTCATGCGTGAAAGATAAAAATTAGCAGCAACCAGATGTCATAACAGAGGTCAACTCCGTGTCTTATCAATTTGGACTGTCTTGCAAATTATAATGAAAAGAAACTCTTGGGGCAGGTACACTGATAGGCGGCTCTGATTAGCCACGCCTGCCAGGAAGAAAAGCAGGGAGGTCAGGTGTCATTTTCCACAAGGTGCAGGTGATCAGAGGCATTTAAATGTTTAAAGTCAACCTGGACACCCAGAAAACACACCCCGTTGTGTGGGAGAGACCGTATGCAAAAGTGGAGGCTCTCAAAATGCTCACAGCAGCCACACAGAGGAAGGTGCCCGACTCCTGGGGGCTCGTGGTGGTGATCCCATGGCCTAAGTCCAAGCTTTACTCACGATGGGAAGTCACTTCACTCAAAGCCGTCATTATCTGGGGGCAACTTTAGAGTTAAATTTAAGCAAGAGAGGAAAAAGAAAAAAAAACTACTTAGGATTATTAGTCATTGACTCTTGTGACTAGCTCAAACCTGTCACCACAGAGCAACAGAAACTGATTTCCTTCTGGCCCTGCCTTCCTGTTTGCCTTTGGAACCTGAAGCCAGAGAATCGTCCTAACCGCTCTACATCTTCGATGGTCTAGAAAGTTCTGGAGTCGCCGAGAACAACAAGCATGCGCTCATTCATTTCTGTTTGGTTTTTACTTGAGAATCACTCTCCTCTTTTGTTTCCTTGGCCTCACCAGCTTGTCTCATATTTCTAGTTTTGAAATAAAATAATAGAGACAAGTCTCGGAGTCATTGCCCCACGTGCAAAAACATACCTCAAATGTCCTGGGAATAAGATCTAACCATACTGTTCAGACCGCGAAGTTGAGTAAGCAGCAGGAAAATGGCGTAGATCTGACTTGATGGTTTGGGGACAAAATCATAACTGGGACTAGAAATTTTCCTTCGTACAGTGTCCTATTTTTTAAACTAAAAATAACCTTCTCATTAAGCACAACCCTTACCCTCCCACACAATGGGCCTAAGATGAATACTTAAAAAATAGAAATGTCTCTTGCAGCAAAGCCTTCAGGACATTCTTAGTATCGGTCCAAAGTTTCTCCTTTTCCACCAGAACACTTCTACTCCCTGTAAGTTCAGTGTATGTATGTATGTACATACAGATAATTAATTAATTAATAATCTTGATTCCTTGTTACTTCCCTAAGTGTTCAAGTGAATTATGGACAATGATTGCTTAGGACAAAAGCATGTGTGTGTGTGTGTGTGTGTGTCTGTCTGTCTGTCTGTCTGCCTGTGTGTGTGCATGTGTGTATGTGCCTGTACTTCAGGGTGAGGCTGGCATCCATTCCTGCAGATGCCCCCAAATGGCAGAGTCTGAGGAGAAAAGGAAGTACTCCTAAGATGGAGCCTCACTCAAAGACATTGACCGAGGTGTCTGTCTCCTTCTCATGTTCCCTCGTTTAACAACCCCTGTGTCTGAGGCCTGCTGCTCAGTTGGCTACGCAATTTTCGCAAGAATAGCCTTTTTAACAGTGCCAAAGGAAGAAGTCAGTCTTAGGGCTGAAGTAGAAAAAGAAATCATAGTGTTCAAATAAAAACTCAAGGAGGAAAGCATAGGGGGCTGAATGTGTGGATATGTGTGGTTGGTGCTTTGGGGAACCAAAAAGATATAAAAGAAAGGCAGGCAGTGGGAGACAGTCCTAAAGGATGTGACAGATGAAGCATTGTCACTTTGCTGGGGCCTTTGTGGTTACCATCGCCCTGGGAACAGGGAACATCGTTACTGGGAACAGGGCCCAGCTCCAGCACTTACAACCTCAGTGCTGAAGCCAGAGTTCAGGAAATCAAGGCTCATTCCCGCCACTCACCCATGTAGGTTGTTTGTTTGGTTTTGGAGAGGCAGTGTTTCATTCTACAGCCAAGGGTGGTCTTTTACTGGTGGGCTATCCTCCTGTCTCAGCCTCTTAAGTATTAGGAGTAGAAGTAAGCACTCCCATGCTGGGAATTGAACTCAGAGCCTCCGAAAAAGCAGTCAGAGCTCTTAACCGCTGAACCATCTCTCCAGGTTCTTTTTCTCCATTTCAATAAATAAAAGATGGATTTTACTTAGAGCCCTTCTAGTGACCCATCCAAAGTCAACTTCTTCATTGCAAACATTTGAAACACAGTGGTCCTCAACTTCTGGGTCATGGTCCCTTCGGGAGTCAAAGAACCCTTTCAGGGGGATCAGATATCCCACAGATCAGATATTTACATTATTGTTCATAACAGCAGCAAAAGTACACTTACATAGTAACAGTGGAAATAATTTTAAGGTGGGAATCACCAGGACCCAGGGAACTGTGTGAAGGGGCCGCAGTGTTAGGAAAGGTGAGGACCACTGGACTAGAGAAACCATCAAAGAGCAGACCTGGAAAGAATGGAGGATGTTTTCCCAGTGGGGGATTTTGTTTGTTTTTATTTTCCGTTTTGAGACAGGGTTTCACACACCACAGGCTGTACTTGAACTCATTACATAGACAAGGATGACCTTGAGCTCACTATGTAGACAAGGATGACCTTGACCTTCTGATCCTCCTGCTTCTGCTTCCCTAGTGCTAAGATTACAGGTGTGCACCACCATACTTTATTTGTTTAATTGTTGGAGAATTTTACATATCCAGATAGCATGTTTTGATCAAGTTCAGTCCTCCCCTCTTCCCTCCCCCCACAGTCCCTCCCCTATCTATGCCACTCCTCCCTTGTGTTAGTTTGCGACCCATGGAGTCCACTTAGTACTGCCGGTCTATGCAGGGGTGTAGGGCCAAATACTGGATATGTGTGGTCTTTCTGATCAGTGTGCAGAGGATGAGGTACTGGGGAGTGCTCCGTCCTAAGTGGGACATCTGTATCATCACGTCTCTGGCAGCTGCATATGTGCCCAGTGGCTGTGACGGCCTGCACAAGACCAAGATCAGACAGCACCCTAGTACAGGGTGGGGAGTGGAGGTCAGAGTTCAGGTGATCCTGGCAGTTGGTGGTCAGCTTCCTTTAGGGGTTTTGTAGCGTTCTGGATCAAACCCCAGGACTGAGTGAGTGCCAGGCGAGCTGTCTACGAACTGAGCTACACACAGCCCCGCTGCACCCTTCTAGTGCTTTGTGGGTTTTCGATTTTGTACCCATCTGCACCCACTATTGGTCCATGGAGGGGATGGACGGCATTGTTAGCCCTGATTTACAAAAGAAGAAAATATGTACAGAGAAGTGAAGCAGTTTGCCCAAGGCTCAAGCTAGCAAATGGCAGAGCTTGATTCTAGAACCCACATCTTGTTAGTGGATATCATGATGCTCATTTACAGGTATGAAAAGGTCTCTAAGTTATTAAGCAAACTGCTCTAAACCTCAGCAAAGGGTAAGGACTGCCTGCTGGGCAGAGCCCTGGGCTCCATCCCCAGAACCACATAAACTGGAGTGATGGTACACACTTTAAGACCAGCGCTCTGCCAGTGCAGGCAGAAGAACCAGAAATTCAAAGTTATCTTCAACTATACAGTAAGTTCAAAGCCAGTCCAGATTACATAAGTCCTGAAGACAGATGCTTCCTGTCATGGCTGCCTGGTCCCAAATAAACACATAGAGGCTTATCTGAATTATAAACGCTTAGAAAAGGGCAGAGTCAGGAGTCGCCAGTCAGACGCAGAGAGAGCAGCAGATAAATATGCCATACTAATAAAGGTACCAGCATGTGGCAGAGTGTAAATAAGGAATATGGGTCAACCTAAAATGAAAGAGCTAGTCAGTCATAAGCCTGAGCTATTGGCTGAGTATTTAGAATTAATATAAGTCTCTGTGTGGTAATTTGGGAAGTGGCCACCAGGTATTTGGGAACAGGCGATAGGGATAAAAAAACTTCCTTTTACAGAGACCTTGTCTCTTAACAATACAATAAACATAAAGGTAAACTTTACTAAATTTTCCAAGGTATGGTTGTAATGGTCTGTCCTGTCCGGTTCAGAGGTAAGCCCCACTCACTCCCTTCCCTGTCCATTGAGGCAAACAAATCTTCCTTCTGCTTCCAGCCTGAGCTCCTTCCTTTCTGTCTCTCTCCCAGAGGCAGCTTCTGCCTTTCTCCCTTCTCCTCACTTCTCCCCCCCTTCTCTTTCTTAATATCTTCCTCTCTCTCTCTCTCTCTCTCTCTCTCTCTCTCTCTCTCTCTCTTTCCTCTTCTACCTTTTCCCCTTCCCTCCTTTCCCTTTCCCCTCCATAATCCATTAAATAAATACCCACTTTCTCTGCGTGGAGTGCCTAATAGGTCTCTGTCTCTCACCCACCAAGTAGCTCCCTGCCTGGGATCGGCTGCCTTCATGGCCCACCATGGTCTCATGCCTGCTGCCCACTGCCACCACTCAGGGCCCTGTAGCATTTTATTTAATCATAACAATGGTAAAACAGCCCGTTTGGCTAGTGTCATATGGCAGATGAGAGACAGACAATTTGGAAAACATGACAATGAATTCTTGAAAAGGAAATAGTGAATAAGGGAACCAAGCATCCACCTCCTTGTCCCTTCTGATTCTATGGGAATGAAAAGTGGTAGAAGTCTTGCCTCTTATGTCCAAGGACCTGAGTTCAATCCCCAGCGTTTCATGGAGACAAGGAAACAACAAAAAAAAAAATCAAGACTGGCTTAGATCCCTGCTTTCAGCCTGTAAACCCTGAACAGCCATGGTTCTGGGAAAAACAATCTAGAGAGGGATGGCTGTGTAGAGCAGTGAACAAGAGATGGAAGGTGATGTAACACACGTCAGGACTGAAGGAGAAAAGATGTAAGGTGAGACACTCTGGGTGTCTTCTATCCTAGACTTTCCTATCTTCCTGCCGCAGCCAGTTTTCAGAACCACAGCTATTTGGCTAAAAACCAGTAGAATCCCAGATTTCTCTATGTCTTATACATTCTAAATCAGGGCAGGACCCTATAAGAAAAATGGCATAAAATTTGCAAAATTAAATATTTATCTTTTTAGAGACAGGGTCTTATATATCCGAGGTTAGCCCTAAGCTTGCTATGTGGCCAAACATAACCGTGTGTTTCTTATTCTCCTGCCTCTGGGATTACAGCTTGTGCTGATACTCTGAATTTTATGGGATTCTGATGACTGAACACAAGGCTTCAGGCACACTAAGCATTGACCAGCAGGGTTGGAGCTCTAACTCGAGGGTCAAAGGTTGAGAAAGGACTGAGCAGTGAGTTGTCCTGACCCTAAGGTAAGGCCCAGACACTAATGTGGGCTCCTAAAAGGAAACAACTCATTTTTTCCTCTCACGGCCTTAACTTCAGGTAGCCAGTAAGTAACCCCAGGTTTAGGGACTGAGACAATGAAAAGTTAACTATAAAAATATTAGGTTTTGGGGGCTGTAGAGATGGCTCAGTAGTTGAGAGCACTGACTGCTCTTCTAGGGGATTCAGGTTCAATTCCCAGACCCACATGGCAGCTAACAGCTGTCTGTAACTCCAAGATCTGACACCTTCACAAAGACATACATGCAGGCAAAACACCAATGCACATGAAATAAAAAATAAATAATTGAAATATATATTAGGTTTTGAGGATCAGAAGGACAAAAGAAACTATTATCTCAGAATTAGAGAGCTCATGAATAATGTATTTCCTACTTTGGTGTCCTTGTGATTTCAGTAGCCACTGACAGCTGCACCAGAAGGCCAACTGCACCCGCCATGCTGCAGCCACTGTCTGACAGCTGCACCAGAAGGCCAACTGCACCTGCCATGCTGCAGCCACTGTCTGACAGCTGTACAGAAGACCAGCTACACCTACCATGATGCAGTTTGTCTAACAGCCATATTGCAATTTATTTTCATATTGTTTTTCTCCGAGACCCACCAAATGGGTTTAATCATCTATTCACAAATTCTAACAGCGGCTTCTATTTAGGCATCAACATGATTATAACTCCTTTAAAAGCCAAGGTACGTAGGCATTCGAGTTTTATGTGGGCTCTGAGCTACATCAGATTGGAGTCAATAAAGGGTAATTAATACAGTATAGCGATCCTTTGTTTATTAAATATGTTAAATGGAAGAGTCTCTCTGGGGCCTGCAGGGAGCTAAGATCGGATTGCAGTGAGCAAGAGGCCCAGGATGGCAGGGACGATCCGCTCAGGCCTCAGGCTCCATGGCCTCTGCATCTGACTGCCCTTTCCTGACTTGATGGCTTTCTAATGCATTGATTGACTGTGATTAGCTGACCTTTGTCCTGTGTCCCTAGAAGTGGCCCCTCAGACTTTTTCACCTCTTTATCATGACCACTCTCAGACACATCTTGTGTCACACAGAACAGCCTTGCTGTGGAGCTGTGGGTGCATCCGTCCGTGATGACCTCAACTCACGCTGGCCCATTCAGCATGACACACACATTCCTCTCTGGAGATGCCAGCAAGGACAGTTAGCTAACCTCTGCACTCTGTCTCTTTCTTGATGAGCCCCTAGTTTTCAGTGTCCACGTTTCCCTCTGTATCCTGTCCCTTTCTGGCATCCCTAGCTTACCCATAGTGACCTCGGTACTGTTAGCGACCCTCATTGACCTGGCCTTCCCTGGAAAGCTCCTCATATGTGGGTGCCTCGAGCTTCAAAGTATTCACACAGAAGCAGATGAGAAGAAATAAAATAAGAAATCATCTGTCTGATAAACTTTGAAAATGGCCACGTGACATAAAAGTCCTTCAGTGCTTCCTGCACATTAGCATAACAAAGTCTCAGCCAGTCCACAGTAGACCGCCTCAGAAGCCCATTCACCAGGCGAAAGCCAGTTTGGGAAATACTGTCATTGGTTAATCTTCCTGGTCGGTGGGCAAGTTGAAGGTCACCCAGGAAATGGACAAGTTGAAGGTCACTGACGGTCACCTTCAGGCCTCACACAGGCTGGACTGCTCTCTCCAAGGGCAGTGGTTTACAGCAGGCTGTCTTAGGCACAAGAAGCAGCTCCGGCCCTCCTTGTTGGCAAGCTCTTAGGGCATCCAGGGGAGTGGCCAAAAGAATTTTTCAGTTTCACCATATGTTTATATAAGCATATGTTTAAGCACCATATGTTTACGCTGTAAGCCATCATTTTGGATCCTGAGAGAAGGGGATAAAAACCAGTTTTTGCTGCCTCTGGAAGCATAGTTCGCTGGGAAGAGAAAGCAGTACTTAAACATGCTGGTTGAGTCAGTGAATGAGTCTTGATATAAGCAGTAAACTAAAATATCATATATATATATTTAAATTATCATATATATTTAGTTATTTGTGTGTGGGGGGGGGGGCACACAAGGGTGTGAAAGTCAGAGGACCATCTGCAGGAGTCTCCTTCTGCCACGTGAGGGCAGTATACCAAACTCAAATCACCAGGCTTGGCAGTGAGGCTTCCACCCCACGCCATCTCTACAGCCAATCAACAATACAGTTTTGACCGACACTTAACAGAAGCTAGATGACCCCCACACCAATTTTAATGCAAGTTCAAATCTTAAATCCTCTTTTTTCTTAGTACCAGCATCCTTGTCTCATCTTGCAGAATAAGTAAGCTCTTCTCATCCACATAGAATCAAATAGATTCATAAAATACCAACCAACTTATACGCAAATGCTCTCTGTGCTTCCAAATGGAATGTTTGCGTATCTTTTCATAGTGGGATGACTTCACATCTACTGCAGGTATTTTTCTCAAGCTGTGTGTCCAATTTTCTCTTTGTGTGTTTGCATGTGAGGTGAGTGTTTAGGTGACTTGCCCTTGTGCGGGGGAGGGGGGGAGGGACACGTGCAGATATGTGTTATTGACAGGCGGCCACAAGACAAGCCTGGGCATTGCTTGTGAGCTCTCCACCTTATTTTGAGAGGACAGTATCTCTCACTGGCCTGGGGCCCACTAGGTTGGCTGACCAGTGAGGCCCAGGATCCACCTCCCCACTGCTAAGATTATGAGCACACATCCCCATGCCTCGCTTCTTTACATGGGTTCTGGGGCTCACATTCTGAGCCTCCTGCTTGCGTGGCAAGCGCTTTACCACCTGAGCTATCTCCTCAGCCCTGACTTGTTCTTTATATTCTATTATTTTGTCTGTTGTAATATATTTTTACTTTCGGTAGGCACACGCCTACGCTTGCATATAGTGCGGAGTAACAGACTTAGAAACTTCATTTGTGAAAGCGTGTCCACCAGGGTCCCTGTCTGAATTAGGTCAGTTCACACCAGGGTCATGAACAGCAGGCAGGGGACTGGGCTTCTGCTCAAACAATGCTTTCGATGGTACGAAGGCAACGCCAAAAGTGGTCCATCCTCATCCTGTCCTTGTGTAACTTCAAGACAGATGAAAGCCAGTGATAAAGGAGTCAGCTGAGTGCCACTGCCAGAGCTGGAACCCAGCAGTAGTGGGTGGCTCTGGAGAAGCTCCAGTCCCAGGTCAGGAGTTTTCTTGTTTGTAATTTGATGTGGTTGGAATGGAAGCTGTAAATTTTTATAACTCTACTAAACAACTTCCTGTTGTTTTAAAAGGGCCTCTAAATGGTATTTGGTTAATTAAGCACTAAAATTTGACTAAATGAGAATGCCCTTCCCAGACTTCAAGTTTCAGCCTTGTCCCTGGTACTGGAGCAGCACTGGCCCCAGGTATACAGCATAAGAGTGGCAAGGGGCAGCTCTCAAGGAATCATGGGAATAGCTGTGCCTGCACTGTAGCCTTCCTGAGGACATGCATTTATTAGACACAACACATGGGCTTTAGAAAGATGGCAAACTGAATCATTTAGAGTAAATACAACACTCAATTTTCAAAGATCCACCTAGCCGCGCGTCAGAAAAATGCTTATTGGAAAATCTGAAGCGAAGGTGGCGGACAATTATTCCCATCACCTCGATATTACCCAGCAGCCTTTGCTTACCTGCACTTTGGCGGGGACTGTCCCAGGCACCTGGTACCTCAGCTCATGCGCAGTAGTTTGAGACTTGGGAAGCAGGAAAGGGTAAGAAAGGGAGCGGTATTTTGGCTTCATAATCTGAAACAGGAAAGTCAAATTCAAAAAAATTCAAATGAGAAAAGAAATCCATTATTCTTTGCTTTGAAGTGGAAAAAGAAATGCAGGTTCCTGGGAACCAAAAAAATTATAAGCGACTATTTCTACGTTCAAAGCTGGAAGCTGCCTTTGTTTTCTGTGTTCACAGTTCTCTTTTCCTCGTGCAGCAAGCACACATTCTTTTAATATAAAGTTACAGCAACATGTAATTGCAAAGCTGGAATTCTTATTCTGTGGGCTAATGTTTCGCTGGGCTGAAAATGTCTGACGACAGCAATTAGGCACGATTTCATTTTAAACAACTTCACAGTAAAACAGGAGGAAGAATCAGGTTTGGTTCATATTACTCAGGAATTCGGGAGCTCATCTGACACCCAATAGAACTCTGGAGGCTAAGGCAGGAGCAACACTGTGAGGTCTGGGCCAGGATGGGCTACATAGAAAGTCTGTCTCAAAAACAAAGCTTTTAGTACTATTAATTGGCATTTTAACTAATTCTAGCAGTGTTTGAACCATTAGAAGTGATGTGAAAATACTTTTTTCTGGGAAGGGATTTTATAGCTAAAAATATTATTGAGAGTTTATCCTATTAGGAGCAGGGCACGGGGGTATAGAAAAAATAAACTGTAAATATCAGCAATATTTTTATTTTTGGCAGTACAGTAGATTAAAAATAATATTGTGCAGGTCAGTGGTGGTACATGCCTTTAGTCCCAACACTTGGGAGGCAGAGGCAGGAGAATCACTGTTAGTTCAAGGCCAGCCCAATCTACAGCGCTAGTTCCACGACGGTCAGGGCTACACAGAGAAACTCTTGCCTTGAAAAACCAAAAAAAAAAAAAAAGAAAAATAAAGTGATACTGCTTTGCTTACTCATTCATCCCCTCCAAACTTGAATTTAAAATAAAAAATTTGCAGCTTTTATATGAACGATTAGTAAACTGATACCCTGTTATTCACGGAAGTACTCAGCTGGGCCCCTTTTCCAGTTATCAGGATAAACAGCCTCATTATTTTAAGTAGATGCAGCAGGCCCTTAACAGCACCATTGGCTTGGCCAAATTTCTGCAGGTTAGGGTCTTACTCTTATAGAAATGGTAGCTTGTGAGTGAGTTCTATCTAGAGAAAAGAAATGGCTCCAACTCATTGGCATTCCCTGTTCAAAGCCAGTTCCATGGTCCTATGCCAGCACGTGGCCAGGACAGGCCAGGATCAGAAGGTACTTTACAGCTGAGCCCCTATTTAACACGCCCCACAGACCCTATAATAGTCGTCCACATGCATGCTTGTAGAAGGAGTGGTGGGCCGCTTCCTGCCGCCCGCCTCCTAGCTAGCTTTACATTTGAAATAATTACATGGAAACTGTATTCTTTTAAACACTGCTTGGCCCATTATCTGTAGCCTCTTATTAGCTAACTCTTACATATTGATCTAACCCATTTCTAATAATCTGTGTAGCACCATGAGGTGGTGGCTTACCAGGAGGATTCTAACCTGTAGCTGTCTCGGAGAGGAGAGTCATGGCGACTGCCTCATTGCCTTCTTCCTCCTAACATTTTGTTCTGTCTACTCCACCTATCTAAGCTGCTGTCCTATCAAAAGCCAAGGCAGTTTCTTTATTAACCAATAAAAGTAACACATAGACAGTTAACCCTCCTCCATCACATGCTGATCTGTCTCTGCAAATACTTAACACTTCTGTTTTAAGTTCACAGGCCGTGACTGCCGCATCTATCCCTCTACATTCAGAGCTGTCTGTCATAGCACTCCAAAACACAGTCTGCTTTCTTGTAGTGCTCTGAAGCCCAGCACTATGACAATGATAACCCTAACAATAGATGGTGTCACAGATGTGGCCACAGCAGCCCTTTCCTGCCAACCCTCTGATCTTCACCTTGGCCAGGCACAAACGTGGCCAAGTCACAACATTGGTACCTTGGTGAAGTTCCAGCGCTGGATAAAGTGACGAGCCACATCACGAGCTGCCTTCCCGTGGACCACAGAACCAATATCGTGCCAAGGCATCCGGGGGGTGGAGTACCTGTCAATGAAATCTGCCCGGAGCACCAGGCAAGGACCCATCACTAAGTTCGGTGCCAGAGAACAGAAATACTGACCTCAACTAGGATACAACACAGTCATGGTCAAAGGAAACAGATCTTCAGAAACTTGAACCATCCACCCACTCCACTGAATCTAATATATGCTCAGTACTAATCTGCAGACAAGGCAAGGTGTGATGGGGTTTCCCGTTTGATCTGTGGGAATAACAGTAGGCTATCTGTATACACAAGCACCATGCTGGGCACCTCTCAAGCATAGAAGCACGGTCATTATCTAAGACCCATCCCTCAGTGAAGGAAGACAGAGAGAATAAATACAAAAGAACCAAACGAGGGCGACAGTTCGTTTTTTGCCCTGAAACACAGCTGTGGAAAATTGGGAAGTTTTCTTCTCACAGCTACAGGGAAAACACTCACACGGGTATGACCAAATCAGACCTCCAGAATTCAACACAGCCTTGAGGCTCTTCCTTCTCACTGGGGATCTGGAGGTAGTTAATAATGGCCAGGGGAGGGAATGACATTTCCTACAGTGGTTAGCCACTTGTAAAAGTCACCTATGCTTCTATAAGTAATTCCTTACCCACGCTCTTGTAAGCAAACCCAATTAAACTCACTGAACCATCAAAAGTAGAAGCGTTTCTAATTGGGAAGAAAAGGGGACCAATGGGAATGGGAGGGGGGAGGGCAATGGAGGGGGTGGATAGAACCAAAATAATGTATGTATGTGTGTATGTATGAAAATGCCATAATGAAATTAATCATCACATATAATTAATAAATGTAAATGCAAAATTTCAATAAACAAACAGAAGGGACTTAGATCATGCACATACATACTTGCTGAGATGCCCCAAAGTGTAAAACAGAATGGAACCTCAGCCGCCCTCCTCCCCAGTACTCACCAGCAAAAGGCTTGTCCAGCTGAACCCAGTCCTTGAAGACAAAGTTGCAGTAATCCTTCCCGTGCCAAAACCTGGTCTCCCCATGTAGCTCTCCCACGCCTGTCTGCACGCTTCGGATGGAGCCAGTATCTGTGAACATTGCAACATTGGCTCAGAGACAGAGTTGGGCAGGTCCTGCAGAGGGACCTCCTGACCCTAACACTCCTTTCACCCTCACTTTTCTTCCTGGGTCCTGTCACTAGGACAGCCTAAGTCCATTGAATCAGGACTGTGGGTTGAGGTAGGATTCCAACCCTCACAAGATTCCCTTTAGGTAGCAATGAAGGCCCAAACAAGAGTTATCTGCTAACTTGGAAGTTAACGTTCTTAATAATTGAGTAGCTTATTCTCAAAGCCTACTAGGTCAGGGAGAATAGATCACAGAATATATTATAAAGAAAGAATTCCCCAGGTGGGGTTCCAAGAGAACACTATAGCCAGGTGAGTAGGGGGTCCACTACACAGAGGCAGCAGGAGCTAGGCCACCTCTTCCTTTACCAATATGGTGGATACTTCATGCCTTTCTCATCTCAAAAAACATGAGTCTCATATTTAGACAGTCCATGTTCCAGCCCCAGGATTATATAGCTACATGGCACCAAGCTCCTACATTTGGGGTCATAAAGCCTTCCGTGTAAAGAATATGATTTAGCCTAGATGACGACTGAGATCTTTCCATCTTTAACAAACATCATCCATAAAACACAAAGACAAATGCTTACAACTGAGGCACTAAAGCAGCAGCTGTACAGCCTCCCACAAAGAGACGAACGGATCACTCTACCTAAGAACAGATACCGAGTTAAACAGCACCAACATTTCAGGGGTGTGTCAGTCATAAAGGAAACAAAGCAGGGGAGAAGCAGACTGAAATCACAAATGCAGTACTTGCACAAAGGGGGCATTAGGCAGGCAGGCATGGGGCGCAAGAATGCTTGCTAAAGAAATTATAATAGAACCACTTGAAGTAGCCAATGAGAGGTCTACTGGCCACCATACACTATCGCTGCCATAGCACCTGAGCTGTCATTGTAAACTGTAAAGTTGTTTAAAAACCTCTCCAGAGCATCGACAGGTGGTTCAAGTGCTAAGGGATCAGTGTGTGTGGGAGCTGCTTCCCAGGCAGCTGTCTGTTATTTCCTTCCCCATTTCCCTTCGCTGAGCCCCAGGCGTCAGCATGCCTCCTTCTTCACTGTATTGTGACAGGATGATCCACCTTGCCTTTGTGCAGTCTGCATGATACTCATTCTGAACAGATTACTCTTCTCTCTCTGCGGCCTGATCTTTTAAGCTTCCATTATGAGCCATATCATTCTGGCCTCAAGAGAGACAGACCGGACCCGTGCCGGCAGGGGCCTCACCAGCACTGATGCTGTCCTGTCTAGATCTTCCCAAGCCCTTTGACCAGGCCATGCGATTGCATAAAACGCTGAGTGGATATCCCTCCTCCAGGAGCCTATACACTCAGAGCAGGCACCATAGCCCTTTACCACCTGCTGCAGCTCCCAGTATCTAGGAAGGCATTAATAAATGTTTGCAGAACAAATATTTAATGCAGTAACCACACACCTAATAATCTATCTCAAAATTAATAATTAACTTTAGAAAGATCATTAAATATGCTGTATGAAAAAAATGGTTTAAATTGTCAATGTCAACAAAAGCAACTAATGTTTGAAGCAGACTTCACTGTCTTCTCCCAGCCGTTGGCTGTCCTGCTGTAGACCCCTGAACGGAAAGAGCGCATGCGGGCTGTGTGCTGCCCGTAGGCTCTTCCTAGAAGCATGGATACTGTCGGGAAGCCAGGCTTGTGAGAGGGACAGGGACAGTGAGAATATAGACGACCATGAGTCAATCCCAAATTTACAATACACAGAAACAGAGAGGTGGCTGAGTAGATAAAGGGACCCGTGACCTAGCCTGGGGCCCTGCATCAATCCCAGGATGCACGTGGTGAAAGAACTGACTCGACCAAATTGTTCTCTAATCTCCACAGGCCTTGTCGTGTCACATAGGCAGGGGTGCAGCCTCCCCCACACAGTAATAAAAAATTAAAAAACACAAACATGTAAGAATTAAATTTGAGACACAATATTAGTCGTGTGTGGTGATTGCAGATATACACATACATACAGTTGATTTTTCATCAGCCTGAGAAATGAAGCTGAGACCGTAACACGGACACCCATACACTTGTTGAAATATTAAGATAATTATAATAGTTGGTTATCATTTGACAGCAAAATGAAAGTAAATTTCTAGTCTCAGAAAACAACCCTGAGAATAACTGGATTCAGGTGCCCACAATTCAAACATACTTTTGTTTCTAGCCAAGGCTCTACTATGCCGAGGAACAGCAGTCCTCCCAACACACAGAGGCAGCCCAGCACACGTGGATATCCCAGCCATATCCGGCTCCGGAATGACATCCTCACAGCTGCATCTTTTATCCGTGGATGCCTCGTGCCAGGTTTCCGCCCCCTTGTCTGTCGGTAGCCAAAGTTTGCGGCAAGAACATCTTCCTGTTCCTGCTGTGAGTCTCCAGGCCTTGACAAGTCGCCTCTTTGTGTCACACCTAACACTAAAACTGCCAGCATCCTATAGCACCAATCCCTCTGAGGGTGACTCTGACCTGGGCATCTCCACCACTCTGCTCAGCAATCCTCCTCACATCCTCCCCTTCACCACTTCTAGAACCATAGGGACGTCTTAATAATTCTGGAAATTTCCATCTCTTCTAGTCTTGAGCACATTGTCACAACCTTGTAAGATCCCTTTACATCAAGTATATCATTCATGAACTTCTCCCTTTAGCCAACCTCCGCCATAGGGCTCCCCAGCATTTTTTGACTTAGACTTTCAGCCTGACTCATTGGAGCCTCCAAAATTGATCCAGATAGACTCCATTGGCCCAGTCTATATGAATTAATCCTTAACCACAAGTTCCCCAACCCTGAAATCCCAATGTGTGTTCATGGTTCACTTGTTATCAGAAGTTAACCTGAACTGTCAAGGAAGTTTTTCCAACTGCATTGCCCAACTCATGCTGTGCACGAATGGAGTCTGTTTACATCCCTGATTGCACTGTCCCCACTCATGTGCACACACATGGAGTCTGCTTACATTCCTTGACTTCATTGTTCCCACTCATGTGTACACACATGGAGTCTGCTTACATCCCTGACTGCATGTATATCTCTGTGGGTTTGTCCCACTGCCTAAGTTTGAGAACTGAAAACAAGTACTTCTGGTGTTCATTTCCAAATCTGGAGTAGGAGGGCCTTCTCTCTTTGTGTTACTTTCATTGGTCAAATAAAAAAACTGCCTTCGCCTTTTGATCGGACAGCAGCTTAGATAAGCGGAGTAGACCAAACAGAATGCTGGGAAAAAGAAAGCAGAGTCAGGCAGACGCCATGGCTCTCCTCTCCAAGACGGACGTTGGTTAGACTCATGCCGGTAAGCCACAGTCAAGTGGCGATACAGACTATTGGAAATGGGTTGAATCAATATGTTAGAGTTATCCAGTAAGAGGTTAGATATAATGGGCCAGGCAGTGTTTAAATGAATACAGTTTCCATTTGATTATTTCAGGTGTAAAGCTAGCCAGCAGCCAGGCGGCAGGAACGCAGCCCACCGCTCCTTTTACAACACAAATCTGTGCCCTAAGAACATTATCCTGAAACAATGCTTTCTCCTTTCTTAGTCTCTACCTTCTAAGGTTTTTTTTTTTTTCTGTAGCATTAGGGCCTCATATGTGCTAGGCTGGCAGGCACTCTACCACTGAGCTACAATGTCAATATCCTATCTTTTGCATCTATATTCATATCCAAGGGCAGTCACAATCCAGGTCCTGAATGAGTAACATGGTTTTGAAAATGTTCATTTTCAAACTTTCTAGATTTCCAAGTGTCTGTGAGGATTTGTGACTTTGTCTTGGTTGCGCCCATTAAGGTTTCACCTGTAGCAAGAGTACTGACCAGTGTGCTAGTTGGCAAAACATTTCAAAGTATTTCACGATCAGCTAGCAGACAATAAGCTGGTTTTCTTTAGTTTTTTTGCTTTGTTGCGTCTTGCTTTGTTTTCAGACAAGACCTATCTAGCCCTAGCTGGTGCTAAACTCCCTTCGTAAGCTACACCAGGCTGGCCTCGAGTTTGTCACAGTCCTCTGTCTCTGTCCCCCAAAGGCTGAGACTGCAGCTATGTGCTACCTCGTCTGCCTGACCTAAGCTTCTTGAGGGAAGATGAAGAGGCTTATGCATTACAATCCAGAGAAGTCTGGAGAAGTTCATACCTTATTACCGTTAGTATCAACCGATCACTGATAATGGGGAAACCCGCTTACTTAATCTGCCCGGCATTACAAAGGAGAGCTCAGCAGATGTTCCCCAAATGTGAGAGCAGTCAAACTCTGTATTTAAAATAGTGTTAGGCAAAGCAATAGCCCCCTGGAAGTCTCCTTAGAACATAATTTTGAAAAGACAAAAAAAAAAAATCCTTGAGGGTGGCTAAGTGCTTTTTGAATTAAAATACATACTACAGAATCTACCATGGTTACTGAGCTCATTAAAAGGAATCACATTTAGTGTAGTCTTCCTGTTTGAACCCTGCCAAGCTCTCTCCTGTGTTGGGAACACAGAACCAAGATCCTTGTGCCCACAGGTCTCCAGAGAAACCAAGAATGTTAAGCACACAGGATTGTCTTTCCAAAGGGAAAGATGAAAACCCTGCTCTTCCACCCAGAAAGCTGAGAATTGGGGATGACAAACAGCCAGGTAACCTACATTATCTGTAAGCCAGGCCACATTTAGCTCTTTCAACCAGGACCCTTATAGCCAGGGGCTCCCCAAACTCCCAAAGCCAGGACCAGGCATGGCTAATAGCCCAAACGACTTCTACACTGTGTGACTGACAGCTACTACAGATAGGCTAGTCTATCTTTAAAACCCATCTTCTGGGAAGAGATGACATGTAACCTAAGTTGAGTTTCAATGTATTTATGCTACTTAATGCACCAGAAATTGTATTACACCAGGATTTTTTTTTTTCAAATTATACTGGGTTTAAACACATTGGGAAGAAACCTGATGAGGGAGTCCCCTCTGTGTACTGTGATTACCATTAATGAATAAAGAAACTGCTTTGGACCTATAGAAAGGCAGAACTTAGGTAGGCAGGGGAAGCTAGGCTGAATGCTGGGAGAAAGAAGGGTAGAGTCAGAGAGAAGCTGTGGAGCCACTGCCAGAGTCAGACATGCCAAAACTTTAGCGGGTAAGCCACAGCCACGTGGCGATACACAGATTAATAGAAATGGGTTAAACTAACATAAGAGTTAGTCAACAAGAAGCTAAAACTAGTGGGCCAAGCAGTGATTTAATTAATACGGTTTCTGTGTGATTATTTTGGGTTTACACTAGCTGGGTGGCAGGGAACCAACAAGCAGCTCTCATCTCCAGCAGAAACTGTCTCTTTTTAGACTCCCCGGAGTCAGATCCAGGTTGACACAGTCAGTCTGCACCTTGTTTTCATACTTATCTCTTTGTGCCGTTCACTTTCCTGCCTGGACACCTGCAGGGACCCCTTACACCTGCACCCTGCATTTTGACCTCTGCAAGGCAAGGTGTCCTAAGAGTCCCTTCCATGTGACTATCTGTGTACTGTTTAACACTATCCATTGACTTCCCCAGAGATGAAATTCTTGGTATTATAAGTACCATGCACTAGCCTATTGTGCCACTAGAGCATCCATCCTAGAGATGAAATTCTTACAGTAGCCTACAGAGCTGCCTAGAGTCCATCCAGTCCCACCTTCTTGCTTTTCTAACATTCCCATCTCCACAGCCATATTTCTAGAACGTTCCAATCATCCCCCTGCCTTGGGTTCTTTGAAATTGTTATTGTTCCTGCTTAGGACACTTCCCCAGATAGTTTCTTATTCTCCTCCTCTCCTTCTTGAGCTCCAGGGGAAACTCAACTTGTAAGAGCACTGTTCTTTATTTAGGTTGTATAGAATAGTTATTCATCCCTCTGCTTTCACACCGTTGGTCTCCACTAGAATAATTATCACTGCCTGAAATACTATGTGCAACAGTCTGTGTGTGTAACCCCCATCCCTACTACATTAACTTAATTCACAGTAGTTAGGACAGGGTTTAGTATGTCACAGGAGCTTAGTGCATATATGTTCATACAAAGGGACTGGAAAAACGTTTCAGTGATTAGGAGCACAGGCAACTCAGGTCTGGCTTCCAGCATCCACCAGAAACACACACATAATTAGAGCTAAAAATAAATCTTTAAAGAACTATGTGAGCTTCTGCTTTAATGGCTGCTGGGTCTCATTAAGGATGACCCAACTGCCTACTTCCTTATCATCCCCAGAGGCTAAAATTTGAGTTGTTTACTTCCTTCCTTTCTCTTAAAATAAACAAGTCACCAGGAGGAGGCTGAATGCATACAAGGACACTTCCCAGCAGCATCCCGTCCTAGGCCACCACTGTGGGTCTCACGCCCTCCACCAGGGGTTGGCCTAATGTGCCAGAGCCTTTCAGCTCCACTTGCTCCCATCCTGCACTCACTAATGGCCAATGTGCAGAGTCTTTCACATTTCGGCAGCCTCAGTCTCCCATCTCACTTTGAACCTCACCTCTAAAGCAGTAAACACACACATACCAGAAAGCCACTTTCCAGGCCCACCTTAATTAAAAATTCTTCTTAATATCTATAGCTGCAGGTACTCTGTCTTGGTCCCCTCGGTTACCCAAAAGCTTCCAGACCTCGGAACATTGAGGCGCACACAGGAGCAGACATAAATGAAAGCAACCCCTAAACTCATATGCCAATCAAGAACTAGCCTTATGTTAAATAACTATAATATAATGTTTTCCATTTTTAACTGTGTAACAATATTGCTTAAATTTACGCTGTGCTTTGGTACGTTACATACAGTCAACATATTTTAAAAATTGCTATGTCTGGGTCCATGTGATGGCTTAGGAGATAAAGGTGCTTTATCTTTATCTTTATCTTTATCAGGCCTCAAATCTGGAGGCCTGAGTTCAATCCCTTGTGAAACAGACGACCAACTCCTACAAGTTGTTCTCAGACCTCCACACGGTCACCACGGCCCAGCATACACATATACACATATGAAATCAACACATATGATTAAAAACAGTTGAAAAGCTAGATTCCTAAAGAATGCTGGAACCACTCTCACTCTTCAAGCGTCAGCCTTACTAGTCAGGTCCCCTGGAGCTTCATCCTGGCAGTCAGCTGGGCTCCACTGTCCTAGCAGAGCAGAATCTTAGCCTGGGGATCAAGCCAAGGTCGAGACGGACAGAGTGCCTGCACTTCTCCTGGGTTTTACGTGTAGATACTGAGCAGGAGGCTGTGCTGAGCTGGGACTACACTGGGCAGTAACACTGTGCCAGCACAGTGTAGGTCGGGTTTCCTCATCTGTGGAAACCAGAGACACCCAGGGCAGTGAGGAGCCATCTGAACCCTCGGCTGCTGACTTATTGTAGTGACTCTTCATCCTTAGGTCAGATCAATTGCCAAAACCTCCTTCATTCCCACCCCCATACTTTAGTCCCTAAGTAATTCATTCTTCGCGTATCTGATCCTTCTCATAAAAGGTATCAGATAGCATTTTCTAACCAATCCACGTAAAACATGATAGTCCTATCAAAACTCATCATGATTTTTTTCAGCAAATGAAGTTGTATCTTCCCCTCTTTGTCCGAGTTTCTGTGTCTTGAATGTGTCCTCTTAACACCAGTCACTGTGCCTTGGCTGAACAAGGCTTGTCCTTAACAGTTACGGCATTGGTCTTCTCATGCCAGGGTCTTTACGGGGCTCCTTTCCTTCACCTTCAAAATCTTCCTGTCCTTGTCTACCCCCAAGTTACTGTCCCCTCCACCCCCAAGTTACCGTCCTCTCCACCCCCAAGTTACTGTCCTCTCCACCCCCAAGTTACTGTCAGGCCTACTGGACAAGCTCTCTTTTCAGAACGTTTCTCTAGTCAGCAAGAGGAAGTCCTGCCTTGCGCAGAGCTGGCTGTGTGTGCGCACGCATGCTACCACTAGAATGTAAGTGCTCCACCTGCATAAAGCAGGTTCTACCCGACATAAGAGGCAGGAAGACTGTGCAGAAAGCCGGTGCGGACACACACTCACTGTGCTCATGTAGCAGAGGAAGCGACAAAAGCCAACGACCATGGGGTTCTGACACTAGCGGGTCACTTACCAGTGCCGTGCCTAGTGAGTCCCTGCTCAGACTCACAGGAAAGGCGAAAGAGTTTCAAGTGGGGCTTTAAACCATGGATTAAATTCTGGTGACTTCTATAGTGGCTAGAATAACCTGGAGAAAGTTGAGAGTTCTTTTTTGTTTTACAAAGAAACATATTTACATATATGTGCATGTATTTGTATATGTTTATATTTGATATAGGTATCAAAGTTTCCAAACTCAAAAGCAAGCGTAATAATTTTTAAAACAAGCAAGTCTATAGAATCAGTCATTAGGTATAGTGTGATAAGGAATAGTAAATTCTTAAGATACAGAATATCTGATTTCTACTAATACGAACAATATATTTCTGGATGAAAAGAAAACTTTCTTCTACAAAAGGTTTTTGAAGTATACCTGACGCCTTAATTTCACTTTGCAGCTTGTCATATTTTACAAAGCTTTAGTCATTATGTGACCATCAAAGATCAATAATAGCTGCTATGATTAGTTTGTGTTGAAAATAAATATGCTTTGTAAATGACGCAAAGGAGGCCGACATGGAGCTCAATTGGTAGTGTGCTTGCTTCCATACACAGAGCCCTTGGTTTAATCCCAGAACCTTGTAAAACAGGCATGGTGGTGCATGCCTGTGATACCAGCATGGAGCAGACAGGAGCCCAAGATCTGCCTCTCCTGCATAGCGAGTCTGCGACCAGCCTGTGTCACATGAGACCCTGTCTCGGAACACAAACAGTGCCAATGGTGTCACACAGGATGGCTTGGCAAACTAGAGGCATTATTCATGGAATGCCACCACAGCTTGATAAAAAACAGGTCAAGGGTCACAGCACAGCCAAGACAAGTTCTAACGCGACGAGACTCACTGGAGGCGCTGTCGATGCTGCTGACGCTGTCGGAGTTGTGCAGATGACGACGGTGCAGCTGTCGATAGAGACTAAATTTGGAGAACTTCCGGGGCTTGCCTATTCCTTTCAGCTTGCCGTCTATGTCGTCGGCACTCTTCAGGATGGGCTCATTTTTATGAGCTTCGTGATTACTCTTGAGGTTTAAGGATTCCATAGATTCTATTGTTGCTGCCTGAGAAAGTTATTAAATAAAAATTAAAAGGTCATGCATACAGTATTCTGCAATGGGCTCTCACTCAAGCAGAGCTGAGAGGCGGTTTATAAACAGATGGTCCCAGAACAGACTCTCCATAGAGTCAGGTCAGCCACAGGGCGGTGGTGGATTCCTGTGAGCGCTTTAGCTGTCCTGGAACTTTCTATGTAGATCAGGCTGACCTCAAGTTTAGAGATTCACCAACCTCTGCCTCCCACATTCTGGGACTATCGGTGCATGCCACCACACCCATCTAAAATTCCTGAGATTTCATTTCACTGACCCCCCCTTACCTCACACTAATTAGACTGTTAAAATTCAGCAAGAAGCTACACAACTCTGATGAGCTGACTCCCTTGGTCAGGCATGTTCCCCATTGCCATGGTTTGAATGTGAAGTCCCCCGCAGACTGAACACTTAGTCCCCAGTTGGTGGCAGTGTTTTGGAAGGCTTCAGGAGGTGGAACCCTGCCCGGGAAGATGAATTACTGGGGATGGGCCTTCAGGTTTGATGGCTTGTCATCTCCACACCTCCTAACTGTCCATGGAATGGGATGAGCAGGACCCCTGCTCCTGCCTCCACAACGTTAGCAGCACGGTGGACTGCACTCCTTAAGCCGAGGCTGAAACAGTCCCACCTCCTGCTTCCCATCAGATGTTTGGTTACAGTAATGAAGTGGATCCAGGCAGGGCATTGCTCATTCTCAATCCTCAAAAAAGCCAGCAGCATAGCCATCAGGAAATGAGAGGGGCCCCTGAAATCTTTGAATCCTTAACCATACTGCACCTGGGCCGTGTGGAACTGAAACAAAGCAAGGATTTTAGCAGCTCCTGATTAGCGGGTGCTTTGAGGAGTTATTAGTTAACTTCCTGCTCCAGTTTGCTCTAAGTGACCCCAGACTGATCGACTGACTTCTGTGTCCAGAAGCAGGAAAACGCTAAAAACAAATGCCCGCCATAGCCGGGCACACACCCTCATAAGTGAATGAAACCCAGCTCCAGCAGCTGCCTGGGATGGGCTTCTTGCTCGTATTTCACTAGAGAACCGACTGAGATGACATACGCTATACAGAACTCACCCTCTCTTCCTGTAGGAGAGAAGCTGAGAGGCCAGGTTCCGGGTTGGGCAGGTTGTATAGACTATTACAGGAAAGTAGGCACATCCACCATATCTCCCGGTTGCCACCTCTGAATCACTGGGTCAATCATGGTATTTTATCGGGTTTAGACAAGCCTGTCGATGTTATGCCGTCCCTCAAAGGTGACGGGTACTTACTGCGAGAGAGCCCATGGACAGTCCTGAGGTGACCCGCTTCACACTGCCCACGTCGGTGAGTCTGTGTTCCTCGTCATCCCACCGCCCATAGGCGAGGTCAATCCCACCCACAAACGCCAGTGATTGGTCGATGATGACGAGCTTCTCGTGATGAGCCCACAGATAGACACTGGAGGACACGTGGTCTGGGTGCCTCATCACCTGCAGACGGGAGAAATCCACAGGGAATGCGAATTATAAAGCCCTTCCAATCACAGTAAAATAGGTCTGCTCTCCTGAGACCACTTCTAAAAGAATTCAGGTACAAAATGTGTTCTACACATGCCAAAGAAAGTCCCTCAAACTTCACATTTTAATCCCAGAATTAGCAGAGAAAGACTTCCATCTGGCTCTCTTTCTTTCTTCTTTCCTTTCTTCCTTCTTTCCTTCCTTCCTTCTTTCTTTCTTTCTTTCTTTCTTTCTTTCTTTCTTTCTTTCTCTCTCTTTTAAAGGACTATCCTCACTGGTCTTGAGAGTCTCTTGTCTCAGTTTCCTGAATCCTGGGATTCCAAGTGTAGGCCCCTATATGTGACCTCTTATGGCTTAAGTCCTCAGCCAGATGAGGTGGTTTGAGGAAGCGGTCATTTGACTTGAATGGAAACCATTAGAGCTATAGGTTCTCTTTCCACCCCCTCCAGTAGCTACTCTTGGTATAAATAAATTAATAAGTAAATGAGTAAGTCCTTAACCACCATGCACTGTGGAAAGACGTGTAACAAATTATGCTAGCATTCTGATGTTACAAACACACAGACACTGGGACAGCGCCTCATGTGAAGGAAATGGAGCTGTGGTAAACGGCTTGCAGGATGAGCCCCTAATGACCCCGTGTGACCTCTCTTATGTTTACGTTTGTAAGTAAGTAACAAAAATGTTGGCTAATGCTTTGATTTATTGTGGTAGAATACATGAAATTTGCCACATTTCCAATTCCTCTGTGCAGTTTTCCCAAGGCCATGAGCTAGCCAATCTTGAGGACTGCTGTTAGGGCTTGAAATGCTGGGTGGAATTCAGACAGGTGGTGGACGCACACGCCTTTAATCCCAGCACTTGGGAGGCAGAGGCAGGCAGATCTCTGAGTTAGCGGCCTACCTGGTCTACAGAGCTAATGCCAGGGCAGGCTCCAAAGCTACAGAGAAACCATGTCTTGAAAAAAGAAAGAGAGAGAGAGAGAGAGAGAGAGAGAGAGAGAGAGAGAGAGAGAGAGAGAGAGAGAGAAAGGAAGGAAGGAAGGAAGGAAGGAAGGAAGGAAGGAAGGAAGGAAGGAAAGAAGGAAAGAAGGAAAGAAGGAAAGAAGGAAAGAAGGAAAGAAGGAAAGAAGGAAAGAAAAGAAAAGAAAAAATGCCGGGCAGAGCTCATCAGAATGCAGCATTAGAATCACAAGAACCCCGTGCTTTTCCCTGAGAGTTTTCAGTTGTTGGTCACGATCCCCAGACTAGTTGCGCCTATCCAGATTTCATACCTTTTCCTGGGCTAGCCTGGACCGGTTTTGTGGGGGTCACCTGCTCCCACTGTGGACTTTCACAGTGGCTCCATCTTCACTTCTTGTCTTCAGAAACCAGAGGCTTTCCTTTTTCTCTTTCTTCTTCTGACTAAAGCTTTCTTGAACTGGTTGATCTTTCTAAACACTAACTTTTGGTCACTGATTTTTCCCCATTCTGCCTGTGACTGACGTGTCTGATCTTGATGTCCCTCCCCTGCTACCTTTAGGTTTGCTTTGTTCTTTTGTCTCAATTCTTTCTTTGGTGGAGAGACATCTAGGTTGTTTCCAGTTTCTGGCTACTAGGAACAAAGTTGCTATGAACATAGTTGAACAAGTGTCCTTGTGGTAGAATGGAGCATCCTTGGGTTGTATGCTCACGAGTGGGATAACTGGGTCTTGAAGTAGATCGATTCCCAATTTTCTGAGAAACCATTTGTTGTATTCTTTTCAGTTACTGATGTCACAAAATCAACACCCAGTGAATGAATGTTGAGAAGCTGTAAGTTGACTTATCCTGTGGGCTGATTTTTAATCAAGAAAGATACATAATTGTTACATATTTTAAACCTGTTAGAACAGAAGTCTTGTGTCTTGATAGTTGAATGATATTTATTGAGATTTTAGGTCTAATGAGATTTCTAGGAGCTTTTTCAAACATTTCACATTAGATACTGTTGATCTCAAACTATACAGGCTTTCAAACCCTAAAGGGAATCTCTTTATTGCTGTTAGCAATCAGAGAACTGGGTGGTGACGTTATGTCCAAGTGTTTTTGGTGTTTTCCTAACACAATGTGAAGAGTAGACAGAACTCATGAGTAAAATAGTGCAGGAACCATGCTATTGGCTCAACTTTCATCTCAAGTTGAAAAATGTAAGATCTACTCACCCCATCAACAGAGAATATAAGGAAATATTTTAGCTGAATAGAGGAGTCTCAGAAAAAAAAAATGTTTTTAAAGCATTCAGCATCCTTAGTCATCAAAGAAATGCAAATCAAAACCATTTAAAGATTTCATCTTGGTGGGCCGAATAGCTACCCTCAGGAAAACAAACAACAGTAAACGCTGGAGAGAAATGTGGGGAGGGGAGAGCGAAGCTTAGTTACTGCTGCTGGGGTAAACTGGTTCAGCCACTACGGAAATTAGCATGCAGGTCTCTCTAGAAATATACCTGGAGAGGTGGTGTGTGCCTTTAATTCCAGAACCAGAGAGGCAGGCAGGCAGGCAGGAGGATCTCAGAGGCCAGACTGAGCCACATAGAGAGTTACTGGCCAACCAGATTACAAATTGAGATTGTATTTAAAAGAAAGAAAGAAAGAAAGAAAGAAAGAAAGAAAGAAAGAAAGAAAGAGAAGGAGGAAGAAGAGGAGGAGGAGGAGGAGGAGGAGGAAAGGAAGAAGAAAGAAAGGGAAGAAACTAAAATTAAAACTGCCATAGGGCTCAGCTGCTCTTGGGTATATAAAGGACTGCGTTACACTGCACAGATTCCTGCATCCATGTGTCTTCTGTTCTATTCACAATGGTAAGCAAACGAAGCCGATCTAGGAGCCCATCAACAGACGGATAAAGACTGTATGGTATATATACACATACCTATATTCTATTTAGTAGTAACAAATGAAATAACAATATTTGCGGGAAGATGATGAAAAAGGAAACTACTAAAGTAACCCAGACCTAGAAAGACAAATACCAACTGTTCCCTCTCACATGTAGATCCTAGATTTAAACATTTCTATATGTGCATATCTATGGCATGTGAATAGGGTCAAGAAACTGGAGAGGGATTATGAGAAGGGAAGAGAAGTCTGAAGGGAACTGGGAGGGGGAGAAGAGGGTATGAAAATATGTGTGACATAAAAGTAAAATAAGGGGTACCCTGAGAAAGAAGGGGAAGGGGGAGCAAGAGTCTGGGCAAAGGAAATGGAGAAGGGGGAGCAATAGAAACAAGGTGTGGTTGACATACCCCTCCCTTTGTGAACTAATTTTGAACAGCAGAACAAGAAAGTATAATAATGTGTGCATTTCTGAGGATCTGACGCTGTTCGCTCAATATGAACACTCGGGTCATCTTTATGGGAAAGGCTGCTGTGGGGCGGTAAGCGCTGGGACCAGGATACCTTTATGTTGGGGTGCAGCCGCATCAAAGTCCGCTTGCTGTATTCACTGTTGATCCCGAGGGCTAGCTCCACCTCCTTGTAAAGCATGATGAAAATCCGAACACCTTGTTGCTGTCACGGGAAAACACGAGTGAGCACCGGGAGGGCTGTGCCCCGGAGGGCTGTGCCCCGGAGGGCTGTGCCCCACCTCCCTTCCTTCTTTCCCTGGCTTAGATCTCCTTTAGTCCATGAACTGGGATGGAAACAGTGAACAAACAGGCAGTGAGAGACATGGCATGCATGATGTCAAGGCACAAATAGAAAATCTAAAACTTAGGAGTAGTGGCAAATACTGGTTACTCCAGCACTGGGGAGGGGGAGTCAGGAGGAGCAGAGTTCAAGGCTAGCCTAGGCTACATATTATCTCACTCAGAAGAAAACCATCCTCCTTCCCTTTGTACAAGTTCATCACACGAGTGTTGGTATTGGATACTTATAGATCCAAGATGCAGTGGCCAACACCTCTGCTCCTAAAAGTGTCCAGTAGCCTTAGTGCCTTTCTAGAAAACCCCCAGCACTACTGCTCAGGAGAACTGCGACCTGAGCTAGTGTCAAATGCACCTGACATGTCTCAGGGTAGAGACTGACTGCCTTAAAAAATGATTTTAAATGGATAAAACACTTCTAAATCCTTAAAGAAGAGTGTGCTAGATCTTACACACAATTCTTAACATCTATGGTGCTAGCAAAAGGACTTCACTGTGGCAGCAGCTGTGTAACGTGTGTAATGAATGAACATGCATCTGCCCCTAGACTGTGGGTCAGAACAAAGGCAGGGTTGTTGGGGGCCCTGTCACTGTCAAACTAAGTCAGAAAGTGCCTGATGAACTACTGAGTTCACCATCTGACCAACAAGAACCATGTGTTTTCACAACACCACAACTTCAAATGACATTGAGTTCATGCTTTTAGGCAATAGATAATGGGGAGCCATAAATATTCAGTTTCCCAGTGTTATTCTGTCCACACTATATAGTGTGTGGGTTTTGTATAAGACCACATCACTTCATGAGTTAGTTATGCCTGAAATGAGTCTACAACTTTAAAAGGACACTAGATTTTCAATCAGGTGTTCGTTACATGTATTAGAAGATAAACCCTTGTTCTGAGAAAAAGAAAAAGGTCAAAATTAGTCTGTATGATACATACCCTTCACACTCTTGCACGTGGATGTACACACACTCACATAATTCCATTTCACTTACGAACACCTGGATATTGGAACTTACTTATTGCTTACTATAACTATTCAATTACTATTATAATCAAATATGAAAGGTATAAGTCCAGAGCTGACAAGCTGGTTTAGTAGATAAAGGTGACTATTGCCAAGCCTGGTGACCTGAGTTTGACCCCTAGAACCCATGTGGTAGGAGAGCTCCTCTACGCACATACTACAGTGACATGCGCACGCACACACATTAATACGTGTATATTTTAAAGAATGGTGAGCTGGAGAGAGGGCTCGGCAGTTAGGAGCATGTAGTGCTCCTGCCGAGGGTGAGCGTTGGTTCCCAGCACCCACATCAGGCAGCTCAGAGCTGTAGCTCCAGGGGATCCGATGCCTTCTCTGGCCTTCATAGGCACCATGAGCACGTACGCATGCTTACACAACAAACACATAATTAAAAACTAAAAATAAATATTTTAAAAAATATTATCAGACATATAATTTGAATATATATAGTTTGAATAAATAAATACGAACATAAAAATATAGGCAAGCAGGGAGCAGGTTAATTTTTGACGACCTGGCCAGTCAGTCCTCTGTAATAAACACTAACTGAGAGCTGGGAAGGAAAATTAGCTAATTTTTCACTTCTATCATTCAGCTATTTTTTCCTTTTTAAATATTTTAATTCTATGCTAAATAGAAGTCTTTCGGGGGGGAATATAATTCCAAGTTTATAACCCAAAACTGCAACCTGAATAGTGATTCTTATACCTGACATCATCCCTTATTTCAAATGGATGAAATTCTGCTTTTGTTTCTAGAGAGTGTTTCTCAAATTCTTTTGTGCATACGAGCAAGTATAGTGTATGTGCAGCACACATGCATCCCCATGCACAGGAGCCCGTGAGTGTGGTGATGTCTGGCACACGTGCATTCCCATGCACAGGAGCCCATGAGTGTGGTGATGTGTGACACACGTGCATTCCCATGCACAGGAGCCCGTGAGTGTGGTGATGTGTGGCACACATGCATTCCCATGCACAGGAGCCCGTGAGTGTGGTCTTAGTGCAGCACTTGTGTGTTCATCTGTGTGGAGCAACAGGGAAAGACTATGTGCCCCTCTATCACTCTCTTCCTCATTCCTTTGAGGCACTTCTCTTCCGGAAACGGGAGCTCACTTTTCCGCTAGGCAAAGTCAGCAACCCCAGCAGCCCTCGTGTCTCTGCCTCCACAGCACTGGGTGTCAGGCGCACACTAAGCCCTGCCCAGCACGTTCCCTGTGGACATGGATCTGAACCCAGGTCCTCATAGCTTTGCAGCAAACATTCTTAACCACGGCTCCATCTTTTTATGTAAACGGTTACAATAAAGTAACCCACACTAGCTCGGAAATTCTGCCTCTCGAACTTAAAACATTAAATTCACGAAGAGCAGGGTTTGCAAATTAGGTACTTTGTCTAAATCCTGCAGTTTCCCACGTACCTGAATAATTGGTGGATTTTCGAGATAAAGATGTTAACTCTAATGGATTGCACTAACACCTTCCAAAGCTTATACCTGGTATTTTATTTCATATCATGTCCTTTCTCACTTGAAAAAGGTGAATGGAAAGGAAATAGGGTATAAATTCTGTCCCCTTTATCTTAAATACCAATGACTAACAAGGAACTAATTATACAAATGCTATTTTTAATGAGGCTTGTTCTACATACTCATGTTTATACCTGGAATAAGAAGTTAATATGTTGCAGATTCCCAAAAAAAAAAATCAGTAATTTTTCCCTTTTGCGCCACATATTACCTCACAGCCCTAAACTCCATAAATGTCAAAGTGCGCACCATATCACAGCGTAGCCACAAACTCCATAAGTGGCAAAAGAAAAGTGTTCCTTTGTGATAAAAATCATTTGCTTTGTTGTTACAGTACAGGCTGACGAAACCATGGACGCTATTTTGGTAAACCAACAACAAAATCTACGGAAGACAGAGGCTAAGTTTGTAATTTAAAAAGTCATTCTTGGAAGTAGCCTTTCTATATGCAAACAGGGATTGTGATAATGAGTCAGGAAAACGATTCCATTCATAAAAGCTTAAAAGGAAAGCATTATCTCAGAATAAACCTAACCAAACAAGTCAAAGTCCTCTACAATGAGCATTTAAAACACTAAGGAAATTCATTAAGACAACAAGCAGGAGAGGTAGCTCAGGTGGTAGCGTGTTTGCCTGGCACTCAGGAAGCCCTGGGTTCAGTCCCCAACACATAAGCCAGGTGTGGTGGTGCATGGAGCTGGAGGGGTTTGGATACACAAAACACACATGAAGACAATGATCAAGACACAATTTCATAGCCAGCCTCTCCTCTGATTATTCAAAGTAGCATGACCCAAGTATTTCCGAAGCACAGCCAAGTTTGTCTTTTGTCTGTCATTACTTTATACAAACGCACCCCAGAGAAACAATCCATTGTTTGCCACTTCTCTTGGGGTGCAAGACTGTAGGAAAATGGGAAACAAATGAAGAAAGACAAAACCCCTGCGTGCTGGTGTTCAGCTGTAGCTCCAGCACCTGAGAAGATGGGGCAAGGGGATGGGATCCCGTCTCCAAAACATGAGGGCAGAAAGCAGACCTGTCAGACGGCTCAGCGGGTAAAGGCATTTGCCTCCAAGCCAGAATACCTGAATACCCACAACTCCCTCAAGCTGTCCTCTGACTTCCACACACGTGTGCACACACGAATACACTTCAAAGCAGCAATCACATTCTCACTAGTTACAGATGAGGAGCAGTAGGCGACCACAACATAACTATCTATGTATTTTTAAACAGCTTTGCTTAAAATCTGGTCCTGGAGGTTAAAGATATGCTCTCCCTTCCCTGGCAAGCCATTCCAGCCTCCTACTTAGGGTCCCACTGGTTTTCTAGGTAGAGGGGTATTTCTCTGTCTCTCTTCTCTAGTGTGGACATCTTCCCCTTTGGCAGCTGACTATATCTCTAGCAGTCCTGTGTCTTGTGGTGCAAAAAGGAAAAAAAAATTTAAACTTGATGACAAATTCATTGTGAAAAGCAAAACCCCTTTGACGGCTGGCAGCTCACTGCTCTGGAAAATTCCTTTGCTGTCAATCTCATATTTCTAAGACTGACGCATCCACAACCGTGACACAGAGTTCTGGTGACCATAGCGTGAGGCAACTTATCTTCTCAGTTCCTGGTGTCTTTACTGCGGAACTGTGGCAACCGAGGCAGGAGGATGCCTGAGCAATAAACAACCTGCTGACAAGACCGGCTGGCACTGTGGACATCACATGTCATGAGAGCCGGGAAAGATGAGATTATCAGCCCAGTTGTTACCAGAAGAACAAAACACAGCTCTTGTGAGAGATGTTGACCTACACATCCGCGCCAAGGCAGAGAAATTTGCAGATTCCTCTTAAATATTAAAAAATAATCTGTATAGTCAGAAGGGAAATGTTCCATTTTAATCAACCTTACAGACCTTAGGGACACAATAATACAAAAACAAATATTATGTTACACTCCATTCTTTTCGAGCTTAGCATGTGGCTTTCAGAAGCTAAATTATATATGAGAAGCAATGTTCATGTGCATACGATGGATCAGATTGGAATGATCCAAATGTAAAAATTTTATTATTTATGTAAAAATTCAGTGCACTGAGATGAAGGAGACCACTCCACTAAATGTGCCAAGAAGCATTAACCCTTCATAGCACAACCGTTTCTCAGGAACAAGAAGCAAATTGTTACCCATTTAATTTAAAGATGACAAGCCGCGGAAAGCACCTGACCTGGGAACACAACACTGTCAGCAGCTGTGATGTTCCTTTGCTGGGGTGTTCACTAGAGACCTCAGCAGGGTTGGTAGGTCAAAAGCTATGAGAAGCCAGACCAGTGATGTAAAGGCCAGGGACCCTGAGGCCGACAGACCAATACTGCCAGGTAACAGGCAACAGGAGGTGGAGGGCCAGATCTGCAGGCCTCCCTCCTGAGCCTGGATCAACATCTGCCACCTCTCTTGGGCTATGCTGGTGTCTACAGACCCCTGGCACTCTGTCTGGGCATCTCAAATGAATCTCTCTAGGCTTGGGGATGCAACTCGTGGAGCTGTATCCAGCGAAGAGCCTGGGCTTGATGGCAGTTCAGAAAGAAAGGAAAGAGTATGGGAGGGGAGAGAGAAAGAGGAGAGAAGGAAGTCATTCAAAGGAAGAGAGGGAGGGAGGGAGGGTAAAGAAGGGAGGTTGAGGGCATGGGAGAGAGGGAGAGAGGGAGGGAAAGGGAGGGAGAGAAGGGGAGAGAGGGAGGGAGGGGGAGAGAGGGAGGGAGGGAAGGAGGGTGGGAAAGGGAGAGAGGGAGAGAAGAAGAGGGAGGGAGGGAGGGAGGGAGGGAGGGAGGGAGGGAGGGAGGGAGGGAGGGACACAGACTTCAGCTTTCTGAATCCAAGTTCCCGCTCCTCTCTCTACCACATCCCAGGTCCACCTTGTTGACCCTAAGCATCCTAACTTTCGTCAGAAAGTCCTGTCACTGGCTTGGCTCTCAGCCCCACAGCCTAGCTGCAGCCACGCCCCAGCGGGAGCCCAGCCACACCTGCCACCGTACTCTAGCAGACCGTCCCTCTGTTCTCAGGGTTTACTGCACCTGTGGAATTTGCCCATCCTACGTTCCCCCCAAAGCCCTCAGGGTGTGAGGTGCTCGGCCTAGTGCGCTCCCTGTACTCCCTGAATTTGACAAGCTTATGGATTTCCTCCTCAGCTTATTAGCATGTGTTAAGTGCACATTATGACCTACACACCAGTGTGATGTACTCTGATCCTAGCCTGCTCCCCTCCCGCTATTCCCCTCCTCTGCCTCCAAGCCCTCCTTCTAATGCCATGTATGATTTCTATTGTTTTTGCTTTGTTGTTGTTAAACACATGTGCACACACACCTACATATGCACACATACAACCTGTTGAGTCCATTTAGTCCACTTGTATGTATATGTGTTGACCATTTGAATAAAACCAACGGGGGTCCTTTTCTAGAGGAAACCAATTCTTTGCTCAGCAGTGGCTAACTGCCCGTAGTTCTCAGTACCCATGGCTAGTGAGGAGACCAAGAGGAGACTGTGCAACTGACACTCTCCTAAATCAGCACAGTGCCTAGCTGCACTCTCAACATTTTACCCTTATATGCTCACATGAGGGCTACTCTTAACCCTCGTCAAAGATGCTTCTTTCTGTAGCAGATGGATGCTGTTTCGGAAAGCCAAAACAGGCTAAAATACAAAGGGCCACTGCGTGTGGCTACCAGCACCATGGCTGCAATGAAACCCTACAAATGAGGCTCATGGAAAGTCACGGAAGAAAGGGTGGAAACATTTTAAGAGGCAGAGGTGTCTGCTGAGATGCCTTCTCTACTGGAGAGGGAGGTGGCACGTGTGTGAATCACAGGGAAGCTGCACACGTGTGGGTCACAGGGATACGCGCATGTGTGGATCATAGGGAAGCTGCACATGTGTGGATCATGGGGACGTGGTATACATGTGGATCATAGGGATGCAGCACACATGTGGATCACAGGGAAGTGGCACATGTGTGGATCACAGGGAAGCTGCACACATGTGGATCACAGGGACACACACATGTGTGGATCACAGGGAAGCTGCACATGTGTGGATCATGGGGATGCAGCACACATATGGATCACAGGGACAAACACACATGTGGATCACAAGCACACGCACACGTGTGGATCACAGGGAAACTGCACATGTGTGGATCTCAGGGAAGCTGTACATGTGTGGATCACAGGGACACACATGTTTGGATCACAGGGAAACTGCACATGTATGGATCAAGGGAAGCTACACACGTGTGGATCACAGAGACACACACATGTGCGGATCACAGGGAAGCTGCATACATGTGAATCAAGGGGAAGCTGCACACGTGTGGATCATGGGGATGCAGCACACATGTGGATCACAGGGAAGTGGCATATGTGAGGATCTTTACGCTGCCCCAGCTTATGTATCACAGAGATTATTCATCATACACTCCTTTATGATCAGTCACGCTCCTAAACATGGGGAAGCATTCAACAAGCTCATGTTGACTGAAACATAAAAAATATAAATTCTCAGACAAATGCTGTGCGGGAGGGTCTCCAGGTGTGAGTGCAGGTCACTGGCCAAGCCTGGAAAAGTTTGCTGACATGAAATCCTAAGGAAGATTGGGAGAGGTGCTGCTTTCAGAAAAGAAAAACAGAGCGGGTTCCGGATTCTTTAACAGGTAGGAAATCGGTTGGTAAGGCTAGGTGTGAGCCTAGGGCACGAGCCTTCAATAAGAGTTAGCTGGGATGGGCTGGAACGACATTTGCTAGAGCCTCCCTGGTGATCGGCATCCTACACAGAGACTGAGCTGTTTAGGGAATACATAAATAGAACTTCTCAGGCTCAGTGGGTCCCATTTTGTGAATGGAATGGATTACATTATCCACCGAGGCCATGCTGGATGGATAGAAGAAAACCTCTTCTTCCCTCAGGATGAGCAATGAGATCTGGGTACTGATGGGAACTCTCTGGGAGGTGGAGGAAAGGACAAAGAGAGGAGGAAGACGGTATGGAGACCTCCTCCAGGAAAAATACCGCTCCCAGTACTGCGGAATCCAAACACCTGTCAGAACATGCTTCACTAGAGAGAAAAACTAAGACAGGTTCAAACCAGAGGAAAAGGGTTAGCATTCCCTACTCAGAAGATTAATAAAATAAGTAAAGGTTTGCTCTAATTTAGTCACCTAAACAGACTTCATTAACAACATACATGTAGCTACACTGCTTCAACTGTTTACTTATTTATAACAAAAAGGACATATCAGTGTTTACCCAGACTCTATGGGCTAGCTTCAATGGAACCTGTCCTCAGACTAGAACCAAACCCCATGGTCTCTAACATCCTCCCACCTATATGATATGTGTGTATGGGGGGTTAATGAATATGTGGGGGTGTTGTTTGGTGCATATGCCAACATACATGTCTGTGGAGGCCAGGGAAAGACATAAATGTCCCATTTCTATTGCTCTCCATCTTATTCCTCTGAAACAGGATCGCTCATTGAACCCAGAGCCAGGTTGGCAGTCAACAAAGCCAGCAATGCTTCGATGTATATCTCTCACAGTTCCGGGGTTCTACGTGCACTGAGTATACGTGGTATACTGTGGTATACTGGAGATTCAAACTCAAGTCCACACTGGGCAGCAAAAGCTCTTGCCTACTGAGCCATCTTCCCTCCCCATGTGCTTTTCTCTAAATGAACTGGTGAACGGGAAGTCCCCCCCACATGTGTGCACATGTGCATGTGTTTCATGTGTGTGCATGTGTTGTATGTGTATGCGTGCTGGCTTGCAAGCTCTAAGGCAGTGGTTCTCAAGCGGTGTGCTGAACGACCCTTTCACAGGGGCCGCCTAAGACCACTGGAAAAGAGTTACAACTATGAAGTAACAACAAAAATGATTTTATGGTTGGGGGTCACCACATCAGGAACTGTACTAAAGGGCCGCAGCATTGGAAGGCTGGGAACCACTGCTCTAAAGTAAAAACTTATAAGTATATTTTTTAAAAAAATTATTTTGAGACACTTTCAAAAGGCCCAGGCTGGCCTTGACATCGCCATGCGGCCTAGGCTGGCCTTGAACTCCTCATCTTTCTTCTACCTCCTAAGTGCTGTCATTAAAGGCGTGTGTCACCACAGTTGGCTTCCTATGCTCCCTGGAATAAAACCCAGCCAGGGCCTCACACAGGCCGAGCAAGTTCTCCAGCTGTGATCCGGCTCCATGCATACATGAAGGAGTTTAGAAACATTTGTGTGCACTGGGGCCGTACTCACCGCTTTCCGCTTGAGGATGCAGTCCAGCCTCCAGCGGTTGCCTTCCACCACTGGACGCTTCAGGAAGATTTCTGGGCTTAACCTGAAGTCACAAAAAAAAAAAAAGGAAAGGGATTGAAACAAAAGAGGAAATTCACTGTGTCACAGACCAGACTTAGACACATGCCGTTAAGTCTGCCCTGTCAGATCTCTTCCCCAAGGCTATGAGAAACTCATGGAAGAAACTATGTCCAATCAAAAACAATTCAAGATCCATACTCTTAATCTCAACATTTGGGAGGTGAAGACTGCAGGATCACAAGTTCAAAGCCACACAGATATAAATGCAAGCAAAACACCTGTGCACATAAAATAAAAAGAAATATTTTTTTTAAAAAAATCGAAGTGCTTACTAAGAAATGTATCAAATTGTACATATAGGGCCCTAATGGAGGTTGGTGAAATGGCTCAGTGAGTAACAGCCTGACAGCCTGAGCCCGATCCCAAGGATCCATGTGGTAGAGGAGAGGCGGCTCCTGCAAGTTGTCCTCTGTCCTCAGCATGGTGCTGGGGCACACGCAGAACACACGCATACACACGCAGAGCACACGCATACACACACATAGCACACGCATACACACACATAACACACGCATACACACACATAACACACGCATACACACACATAACACATGCATACACACACATAACACACGCATACACACACATAGCACACAATTTTATGAAGAGCTCTATGTGGATCGGTACAAAACACTACTAAAAATTTTAAATCAACTATGCAATGCTTGTTAACCAAAAGGCCCAGTGAAGGGCAGAAAAGGAATCTGAATTACATGTAATCGATTTATTGGTGATTTGATCTGGAAGGAAAATCTCGAAATGGGATTAGCTGAGAGAAGTCCAGTTCCAGCTTAACAAGAAAGAACAGGATGGCCTGCAGAGGCCAGGGCAGCAGCAGGGAGGCCACAGACACAGAGGAATCCAGTTAGAGCAGAACTGAGCCCCCAAGAGGGTGACCTAAGTTCACAATGGCTCCTTCCGTTGGCCCTGTTTCAGGGTCACATGTTAGGGTTGGGTGAGTCAAAATTCCCATTTCAAGCGAGTGTACTAATAAGGAAAGTTGTGAGGAATTAGAAAACAGTTGGGCGACCGTGGAGAGGGGAGAACTCCGGAAAGCAGTCCCATGAAGCTGTTGACGGTCTCCTGGCTCCTTCACAAGCTGTTCCCTCGGGGATTTGACTACAGCAAAATTCATCTAAGGAGTTTGAGGAGGAACCAATAGGTTGCGGCCATGTCCCAGATCGACCACCAGGTGGCGCACATTATATAGCTCAGGCAAGAGCAGAGCACAGGCCCGGGAACTAAAACTGGCTTTAAAACCCCACCCCTAGAGGATGGAGAGGTGGCCTGGCTATTAAGGGGACTTGTTGCTCTTGCAGAGGACCCAGGTTCAGTTCCCAGCACTCACAGATAATTCACACCATCCGTAACTCCAGTTCCAGGAAATCTGACACCCTCTTCTGCCTTAGCACAGGATGCATGCCAGTGAACACTCATACACAAAAAACTGAAACAAGGCTACAAAGAATTGTTAAGCATCCCAAATGCTGCTTGGAACTTTCTGCCTAATCCAAATGAGGCCATTGCCAGCCAAAGAAAACACTCTATTAAAAAAATAAATAAATGTCAGGTGGTAGAGTCACACGCCTTTAATACTAACAGGCTAGAGGCAGAGACAGGAGAATCTCTGTGTGTTTGAGGCCAGACAGAGTGAGTGCCAGGGCTACAGAGAAATTCTGACTCAAAAGGAAAGAAAAGAAAATATTGCCCACAGATTTAAGTGAGATTAAAAGTCTTACATCATCATGTTAATTTTTCTAGAATAAAATTTTTAAAAAATACTGGGCACACAGCAACAAAAAAAAATCAATTTGCATGAAATAAATACCAACAATAGGTATCGTAGATGCTGATATTGTTACTATTTACTTTACATGTATTTAAAATCTCTCTCTCTCTCTCTCGTGTGTGTGTGTGTGTGTGTGTGTGTGTGTGTGTGTGTGTGCACAATGTACATTTGGAAATCAGAGGACAGAGGACAATTTGTACAAGTCAGTTTTCTCCTTTAACCATGTAGGCTCCAGAACTGAATCTTGTCATCAGGCATGGTGGTGGCAAGTGCCTTTGCCCACTGAGTCATCTTCCTGGCCTGATTATCTAGTTTAATCCCTTAGCAGATATAAAAATACAACTATATGTAAGAACAAACAGGGAGAGGAAAACCCTCAGGGAAACGGATGAAATCCAGAATCAGAAAATTCTTAGATAAAAAGACAATCACCCCAAAAATAGGAGAAAAAAATTACCAGGCTTCACATCATAAGCTCAATACCAGAACGAAGGTTATGAAGGTAGCTAAATAGAAATAAGCTTCTGCTGATGTGGGCTGGGGAGGTAGCTGGTGGGTACAAGGATTGCCACCAAGCCTGATGACCTGAGTTTGAGGCCTGGAACTCATGTAGTGAAGAGAGAGCACTGATGCTTGCATGTTGTCCTCTGACCCCTACATGTGGTGGTGTGGCACATGCATGTGTACATACAAACCTACACGTGCACACAAAATAAATAATAAATGTAAATTTAGAGAAAAAGAAATTATCCAATACAACATCCAAGAGAGAAAATATTTTAAAATATGAAGCTAGTCTTGGAGACAGTAGGAAGGACTGTCTACATAGTGGAACCTTTAGAAGAGGAAATTGGTTTGTTTGGTTTTGTTTTTTGAGACAGAGTTTCTCCATAGCTTTGAAGCCTGTCCTGGAACTTGCTCCATAGACCTGCCTGGCCTTGAACTCACAGCCTGTCTCTCCTCCCAAGTGCTGGGAAAGGCATGTACCGGCACCGCCTGGCAGAAGAGGAAATTTTCATGTGTGAAGAAACAATGGCAAGACAGTCTCAAATTTGGCTAGAGACATAAGACAATACATTCAAGAAACTCAGATAAACTCCCAGGTCACAACCCAACTGCTGAAAACCAAACAGTTGGAAAAGTTGGAAAGCACTAAAGAGAAAAATAGTTTATTGCTGAAATTTCCTCTCCAGAATACTGGAGGCCAGAATGAAATGTGCTATTTAATTAGAACACACAAGATCCTGGATAATTAGGCCGGATGGTGGTGGCACACGCCTTTAATCCCAACTCTCACGAGGCAGAGGCGGGCAGATCTCTGTGAGTTTGAGGCCAGCCTGGTCTACAAGAGCTAGTTCCAGGACAGGCTCTAAAGCTACAGAGAAACTCTGTCTCAAAAAACAAAAAGCAAAAGCAATAAAAGAAAAGAAAAGAAATCCTGGATAATTAAGACAGTCGAATACAGAAGAAATTCTCCAGAGCCAATGGGAGAGGAGAGGGACAAGGGGATGGCTCTAAAATAGTAAACAAGAATCCAAAAAGTACATTGGTGCGGGAGAATTATCTGTATTCTGTCAATCATGTATTTTAATAAAACGCTGATTGGCCAGGCAGGAAGTATAGGCAGGTCAACCAGACAGGAAGTAGAGGCGGGGCAATGAGAACAGGAGTATTCCAGGAAGGAGGAAGTCCCACCACCACTCCTGTGCAGACCACCGAAGAGGTAGCATGTAACCTAACCAGCTGAGAAAGGTACTGAGCTGTGTGGCTCACATAGATAAGGATAATGGGGTAACAAAAGTTATAAGAGCTAATAAGTAGCCTGACCTAATGGGCCAATCAGTTTATAACCTTATGGAGTCCTGTGTGTGATTTCTCTTTGGGATTTGCCGGTTGTGGGGTACCGGGCGGGACGGAAACCCCAGCAAGCCAGCTCCGTCGTGTTACAGTACATTGTTTAAAGGAATCACTGATAATAAATAAACAAACAAATCAGTAAAACCATAAGACACTTTACATGTACTCCAGGATAATGGCCCCTGAGGATTCCCTTCGCCCGAGAGGAAGGTCCTGTAGGGCTTCACTTCAAAATGCGTGCTACCGTAAGTAAGATATGTGCCAGGGCTGTGGCCGGAACAAACAGCACCTAATTCCCTCTCCTTCGGAAAGTACAGCAGAAATCACATAGGTTCCAGCTCCGTAGCTGTTTAAGTGGAAGTCTGAATTTTACCATCCGGAACCTCCAAAAGAGACGCTTCTTTCTTGCAGGAAAATATGGCATCGTTGGAAAAGCTCCTTTCTCTCGTTCGTGTCCTGGCTGAAGTTTTAGGGGTATTTTGATGAATATATGAACATTGAGCTTTGGATGTACTTTCCTGACTTCTGAGAAACTATTCAGTATTTGGCAATAACTAAAGACTATCTGATTGTCATAAAGGGGATCTGCTATTGACAGCTAACTGGTCAAAGCCACAGGTACTGCAGACAGACATCTATGACAAAGAATCATCTCTCTCAAAACGTCACTAGCACCAAATTGGAAAGAGGACCCCGATCTACAGATTTCTATAGAACTGAAGGGAACCAGAAAATGGCTTCCCATGTCCATTGCTCTCCCCCGTCTCCTGTCTAGGACTAGAAGAATACCCATGTCCATTGCTCCCCCTCTCTTCTAACCTAGGATTAGAAGAATTTCCATGGAAGTATCTAGAAATAAAAATGGGAATATAGAAATGTAGGTACCAGAAATGAGGATGTAGAAGTTAGAATGAAGAAAGACATAAAGTTGTAACCCTAAGCGAACTACTAAGAGCCTTCTCAGCAGTAAGTTATTTCTCAGCTGCTTACGGAGCCGTTAGCAGCAGTGGTTATTTCATTTCACAACTGGCTGCTCTGAAGCATCCCTCTGCAAACTGAGAGTCAGCCCTAAGATAACACCACGGCCATCCTGATTAACAACGGAGATAGCTGAGTTAACCTTCAGAGGATGAGGTGGACATGACTTTTCGGTTATGCATTTTCCCTGCTATGTGAAACTGGCAGCGTTAGGGAGGTGCAGAGCTTTGGTAAAGACAATTAGGGAGAGCCAGGAAGAAACAATGGATTAAATACAAACCTAGCTTAACTGAGAAACTCTGTTAATGAAAATTGTAAGGAAAGGCAATACATATCTGAGTTTTATGTCGAGATTGTAAAAATTCCTTTGTTCATGTTTAATGCTTCTTATTTCTTGCTATAAAAAGGGGGAGTCCAGAAACCGACTTGTTCCACAGTTTCAGCCCAAACTCCGCTGTGGTCTCAGCTAGCTGACAAGCTTTTGTGCCCCGTGGTGTTTTATCTTTTTCTTTTTTCTGTGATAAGGTTTACTAGACTTCGGTGGTCTCTCTCCATCTTTGCGCCACCCTCGTGGACCTGACACCACGTCTATTTCTCTCCCTGTCTCCTAGTCTAGCATTAGAAGGAAACACACCCGGAAGGTGTTTTCAAGCTTCATCTATGAGTAATATCTGAAAGAAGTAAGATGGAGCTGAAAGCAAAATTTCAGAGCCAGGCATGGTTCATGTCAGAAATCCCCAGCACTTGGGATGCTGAGACAGGAGGACTGCTAGGATTTAAAGGCCAGCCTGGGCCAAACAGTGAATCCCACCAGTCTACCCGGGTTACAAAGCAAGCCCGTATGTCTCAAAGGGTAGAGTGCATTTAGAAAGTCACTTCAGTTTCTACAAGGACAGCATATTCCACCTCCAAATCAGCCAATGTCGGAATCTGTGCTGGGCTTCACCATTCTAAGATGACAGCAGCTGGAACTGAAGTTAGACTACAAACACCAAACCAACACCAACTCCACAGGTGGCATTCCCCAAGAACTCAAGAACTTTAGATAGGAGATTTCCAGTGACTTCGGTAAAGTGAGCATCGTGATGCCTGCGGGCATCTTCACAACGGGCGAGACAGTTAAATCTGATGGACAGCCAGAAGAGCTGCCCAGACCCAGTCCTTTCAACAGTGACAGCAAGAACAACCATTTCAGTGTCAAAGCAAAACTTCAGGAGTTGCTTCCTGGACCAAGTGAAGGACATGGTAAGAGATGGAAAGACAGCTAGAGAGGATGGGCCTTCCCGTCTCCACAGCCACTCTTCCACAGCAACACAAATGTTTGCATGTCTGCTTCCAAGACCACTCACATTAAATACTTTACGGAGATATTTGCAATAGTTAACAATGGTTGTCCGCTTAAGAGAGTCTGGAATCACCTTGGAAACAAAGCCCTGGGAAGGTCTGTGAGGGAGTTTTGACATTGGGTTAGCTGAAGTGGGAAGGCTTGCCCTAAATACAGGAGAGCATCATCTATGGGCTGGCATTGCAGAGTGGATAAAAGGGAGAATGTGAGTAGAACACAGGAGTTCACCTCTTCGGCTTCCCAACCATGCATACCAAGCCACAGCCCTCAGAGGCTGCCACCAGGTCTACCCACCACAGCATGATGGACGGACCCTCAAACAGCGAGCCAGACAAACTTTTCCTCCTTTATGCTATCTCTGCCATGGCGATTAGACAAGAGATCACTAGAGCATTTGGAAGTCTTTCTCTGGAGTCTATTTAGTTGACTGAGCCTTGGCCAATCCATCATGGCTACTGTGGACTTCCATAGTGTGGTATTCTCCCATAGCACATTTCTAAACAGAGATGCTTCCAGACAGCACTCCCCTGGACAAATACTAACCACCAGTCAGTGATGAAAATCTCCTCCATTGCCTCTTCCATTGCATTTGCGATATCTTCAAAGTAACCTTTGGCGTTCACATACCTGGAAGAAATAGGATTTGTTCCTTGGTTTCTTTTGATGCTTTTTTTTTTTTGATTTTATAAAACAGGACAAAAAAGAAAAACACACCCTAGGCCAAGGCAAAGCATGGAAAGCTCTGCCTGGTCTACATTCCCACCGTTTTCCTTTGGGTAACTGGAAACAAGATTGAAAACATGACCTTGTCTCCATCTATTACACAGGAAAGGCAGTCAGGAGACAGACCTGAGCAATCTCTGTTTAGACAGCAGCCTGTCAATCACTCTCATGGAGCCTCCTTATTACACAGGTTTGAGCCTACAAACAGACCAGCTCATATCCATGGGGGAAAAATAAATGATTTAAATACAGCCCCATTTTACCTTTAAGAGATATAGGAAGTTACACTTTGCTTTTCTTTTTAGGACTGGGGCTTGGGTATCTTAGACTGGCCTCTGGCTCATTATGAAGCCAAACATGACCTTAAGGTAATGATCCACTTGCTTCCCCTTCCCAGTTGCTGGGATTATAAACTATGCCATCATGTCTGGTTTTACGGGGTAGTACGGATTCATGCATGCTAAGTAAACACAGTAACTGTGCCATGGACCCAGTCTTGAAGCGGATCTTAAAAACCAGAGTTCTACCTAGGTACAGTGATACAGGCTTGCAGTCACAGCCTGTGGGAGATGAGGCAGGTGGATTAGAAGTTCAAGGTCCATCTAGGTTTCACAAGACCCTCTCTCACAAAACAAAGCAAACATCAAAATCTAAAGGCCTGTAAGCTCACTATTAAAGATGGTCAAAAAACAAAATTGAAGCTGCAATCTTATCTTTAAATATGATCCATCAGTTGAGCAAACCACTGGTTTAGTTTTGAGGCTGATTCCAGGTAAATTTAAGCCATTATAACACTAGATGAACACCTGTGAGCAAAACACCTCACCATTTAGCTAATGTGTTGTCGTGGACCGCAGCATAGGAACCAAAGCGATGGTCTTTGAGAAAGTCCGTGCCATGCTTCTGAATGAACTCTTCTATGGCTCCTCCCCACCACCGAGCGTGCCGGTAGCTGTTACATTTCAAAATCAGTGTCCTTTAAAGAAAAGCAAACATGGGCATTGAGGGTTTACTCTGAGTTCTAGCTCTTAAAACAAATTTAAAGATGAAGCATGCCGCATCAAACAGGAATTGACATTTCTAGGTAATGAACGTTTGGAAAAGCAAGCTTCTAAAACACCTCGGTAGAGTTCCTCACAAGGCTCACTGGTCAGAACTTCCTGGTCAGGCTCCCTGCTCACTCCAGCGTGCAGGCACATGGGAAGGGGTTTGATGTAGACACTGAACCGTACTAGGGGATGAGAAGGGTTGTGGGGCAGGTACAGAGTGAGGGAACACTTCTGTCAGAGTTGCTGGTCCCTTTGCACTGACCACCCCGACTTCTGCTGTCCTTGGGAGAGATCTCCTTTCCTTCCTGAAAGCCAGCAGAGCTATGCAAAATAGTATCCCCCACTCCCCTAGTCCTAGTGGGCTGGGGCAAGGGCACAGAAGTTAGCCCCACCCCGTGAGAGTAGATCTGAGAACACAGCAGTGTGGGAAAAGACTCCCTCCCTCCTGCTGAGTGTGCTGTGAGGGTGCTGAGCAGCCATCTTGTGGTAGAAGGGGACCCCGCTGAGGACAAGGCAGGTTCCAAAGCTAAGGAAACCTAGAAAATGTGTCTTAATGATGTAGGTTAGCTTGAGAATTAATCACTCCACATGGCTAATTAATTTGCTCTGGAATAAGTCCATTTGCATCTATCACTTGAGCAAGTTACTTTAGCCTGTTATAGAATTAAAAATATTGGGAATAAATTCTGGGGGATTACAAAAAAAAATTTATGCCAAGTGTCAGAACAAATGGCTATTAACAAGAGTGAAAACAGTTACTGGAACTGAAGTTCAAAGGGCAAGGCGCTGTTCTATGCTTCCTGACAATAGAAATGGTACTGAGTGGGAAGCAGAGCTTCATTTCCATTTGAATGCATGGTGGGCGGGGTATACGGCTGTTCTCATGGAGAGCAAGGGAGGGGCCATATGCACAGATTCTATAATTATTTATAAGGATCGAGGGTGCCCAAATAGTTGCTCTAGATATATCACAGATGGATGTTGGCCTTTGAAAGCTTCTGTCCAGCAGAAGGCTGGCGGGTGTGGGGATAGGGAGGTGAGAGGGGCTGGGGTGGGAAAGAAGCCTCCCCAGCAGGTATAGCAATGGAGTCATGAGGAGCAAGAGGGCTCGGAAGTTGCCTGGGGTCAGCCTATCCTTGGGACAAGATGTCCTGAGAAGATGGTTGTGTGGAAGAGATGAGTATCACCAGAGGGCTAGTGGTGGAGGAGGGAAACTATTCCAAGCACAGAAATGGAATGAGGGCCGGCCAGATGACTCAGCAGACAAGAGCATGGCAGGGCAAGCCTGCTGACCTTAATCCCACCGCTGGGGCCCATGTGAAGAGAGAACTAGCTTCACAGAGTTTCCCTGTGACTTCCACATGTATGAAGTGGCACTCATGCACCCTTATTCACACATGTATATAATAATAATAATACTTTAAAAAGGGGGAACCAGTGAGGTGGTTCCATGGGTAGACATACCTGCCATCAAGGGAGGGAGTTTGATTCTCCAGTTTGATCCATTTCCTTTCCAGTGGAAGGAAAGGAAATGACTGACTCAACACATACACAATAACTACACAACACACACACACAAATAAATGGGTGTATAAATAATAGAAGAAGCAAGAGGGAAGAGGCAAAAATAAATAAATACATGTGTGAGAAGGGTTATAAAGAGAACTGCCAACACAGAACCAAAAGGCTGTAGCAGGAGTGTCTACAAACAGAGATAAATAACTCCAAGACAATGGAGAAGCTGGTCTTGTTGGCTAAGATGACAAGGAACACTTCTGCCTGGAGGAGCCTGGAGAACCCTGGATTCAAATAGATCCACTTGGTGTGGGGAATGGAGATATAGCGGATAATAACAAAGACATTTCAGTAACAGTCTGAAAGTTACCTTCTGAAAGGAAAGTAGGAAGCTCAATATTGTTGTACCCCATATCACCCTACATACATGCACATACACAAGCATGCATGTACGTATCATACAAGCATACATGCAATACTGTACAAATATGTATTAGGAGAGATATATATGCCTGTTGTAACTGTGTAAGGAGAATTTATGAATATTCATATGGATGAGAGTGATTACACAAACATGCACACACATACACACACACGCTTTTTCAAGGTATGATTATAGTCTGCCAGAAAGAAACCTGCACATTAACACATAATGTAATTGTGAGTAAAATATATAATACATGTACATTTCATCATCTCTTCAAGATATCTTTCTCAAAAGCTCTATGCAGACAAAATTTTACAGATCAAATCACTTTAAAGATGTTCATATCAAAATATATTAATTTATAAACTATATAAAACTATTATTCTAACATGCAAGCTGCCAATTGATTCATTCAACAAACTGGTAGATGAGTTGACAAACTTCGGTCTCCAGCTCCAGGAGATCCAATATCCTCTTCTAACCTCTGCAGGTCCTGTATTAATTCACATGCTCATTGCTCACACACATGTGCGCGCGCGCGCGCACGCGCACACACACACACACACACACACACAGTTCCATTACTTCTAATTGAGGATGAGCTCCAAGCAACAATTATGAACATTTAAATCTAATTTACTCCTTTTTCATAGGTGAGGCCTTGAGGAAGGGAGAAATATGTTTTAAACATTAGAAATTTCTACCTTGAAAGATTATCAATTCGAAGTCCGTATTTTGTCTCTGTTTCTTTTCTTCCCACTTTTATTCTGAATTCTTTGTCTACGAGGAGGACAAAGGCGATGGCCCCACTGTCCGGCTTCATGTACAGCAGGAAAGAATCCTTCACTATTAACCACCTGGAAGAAGACGGCAGCAGCTTTCAAAGCTGAGTAACTGAAGCCAGTTACAACTCAAGTCGTAAGAAAACACTCTGGAAGATCACGGATATAATGTCATGTCTCACCTGACGGATTATTTGTGCCTTTTAAAGATCACCATGAAACAGGAGCTAGGGGCGAGGCTCAGTGGCATACGTCTTGCCTAGCACGTACAGAGTACTGGATTTAATTCCCAGGAGGGAGACTAATTACTACAAAACAGGCCTTCTGGTTGTCCTTCTCTGTGTGTGGACACCATGCAATCAAAAAGAATTAATTCATTCCTGGAAGAACGTCCCCGATGTCAACAGGAAGCACTGAAGAGCCCCTTGCTGAAGAATAGAGCGAGGCAGTGTTTGCTCACATAAACTACCTTAAATGCAGCTGACTCTAGAACATTTAATAACTACATCTAACACTCCACATATTCTGTTGTTCACTTCAAAATATTTCTGGTTTACGGATTGTTAATGAATAATTTTCAACAGTATAGAAGTAGCTCTCAAAACGGCTCCATTCAATGCAGCACTCAGAGCTTCATAATGGAGTAGAGTGGCAAAGTGGATGTCAGCATAAACGCCGTCCAAACAGAAAACATTCAAATATTTGCTCCCAGAGTGCGGGTGCCCTCCTCTGGGGGGTAGAGCTCAGAATGGGATCCTTAGGATCTCTGACAACACTCCTGGGGCTACGACCCCAGCACCCTTGCCATCACAGTGCCGGAGTCTCCCCAACATCATCCCGATCACCCTAGATCCAAACAACATCTGCTACTTCTCCACTTCCATATGACCTCATTTCCCTCAGAGCTCCGTGAGCCCAAGGGCTTGTTCCACCGTGGCTAGCAGCTTTAGTGAGAATTCATTCATGGACTTATTTAAAAGGCGGGATTCTCCTGCTGTGTATACATTTTATTTGTATCAATGTAAGATGTTGGAATCTTGTAGAGTGTTTTAGTTTGGTAAGGGACAGTACACCACTGTCGCACTGTTCAGTTACTGACTGATTCCTTCAGTCATTAGTTCCTGGCATGTATGAGTCATCCCAACAAGGTGGTGCTGACCACTGATGACTCCACTGACTCTTCCAGTCTGGTCTGCTCACCAGCTGCAGAACTCTGGCAGCCCAGAGCTTCTGGGAAGAAAAAAAAAATCACCGGGGGTTTAAAGCATCAGTGTAGGAAGATGAGACAGGCAAGTAGTGAATGACTGAGGGAAAGAGAAGGAGTGACCGGCAGAGCCACAGGAGGCTGGGAAACCCACCTCCAGAAGCCACCACTGAAGAAGAGATGCCCTGGCAGCCAAGTCCTGCAACTTCATCCTTTTCCTGCTTGCATGGCTAGCTTGTGGTACCCATGATCCTCGGGAGTTCCCATCCCTGCTCTTTCTACCTGTCTTCCTCTGATACTGCTTCCCTAACAAACTCCCTTGTACCCTTAGTAAACCTCTACCCAGTGTTCTGTACAGCTGAGGGTAAGAAGACAAAAGCAAGTCTCTGGCTTTCCCATACCACTGCTTATATTCTAAGCAGATGTGAGGTCATGTTTGAGAGCTGGGCGTGGTGGTAAACATCTGGAATGCCCTATGTGGGAAGGGGAGGAAAGAGTGCCGAGGATATTTGTATACTGTGTGAAGATGCATGGCTGTGATTGGTGTAATAAAAAAAAAAAAACCAAACGACCAGTAGCTAGGCAGGAAGTATAGGTGGGACTTCTGGGCAGAGAGAGAACTCTGGAAAGAAAAGCTGAGGCACCAGCCAGACACGGAGGAAGCAATACGGAGATGAGGTAACAAACTATAAGCCAGAATGCAGATTAAAAAAAATATGGGTTTAGGCTAGGCGGTGGTGGCGCATGCCTTTAATCCCAGCACTCAGGAGGCAGAGGCAGGTGAATCTGTGAGTTTAGCCAGGTGTGGTGGTGCAGGCCTTTAATCCCAGTTCTAGGAAGGCAGAGGTAAGTGGATCTGTGTAAATTCAAGGCCAGCCTAGTCTACAAGAGCTACCCAGACTCAAAAACTACAGAGAAACACTGTCTTGAAAAAACAAACAAACAAACAAACAAGATTAATTTAAGTTATAGGAACTAGTTAGGAACAAGCCTAAGCTAAGGCTGAGCATTCACAACTAACAGGAAGTCTCTCTACTGTTACTTGTGGCCTGGTGGTTCCAATAAGAAAATACTGTTACAACCAGGAGTTCAGGGTTCACCTAGACACACAGTGGCTGAGTCCAGACTGGGCTACATCTCAAAACAAAACAAGCAAAGAGAGTATCTAAACACCCAGATGCTCAGTGTATTCAGTCACATACACAGAACTCGCGAGTCCTACCTTTTTGACCACCGGTAGCAGGCTCTTCCCTGGCCACAGCAATTCAGACCTGGTATCCTGTGTCCCCCGGATCTTTTCATGATCATCCCTTCCCTGAAAGAGATACCACACCAAGTCATGAAATTCACATGTACAGTTCACACAGGCCTTGCTCAGCCAGCCCCACAGTCAGGGACTGTATAAACCGTCTCAAGTAACTCCCTCCCCACCCCCACTCCCTCATTCCTTCCTTCCCCCTCCCCTTGGTCACTGCTCTCTATCAGGTAGGGCCCACCAGCAGAGATTCTTACAGACACTTGTTCAAATGTAGCCCTTTCGGCCTTTGTGGACCAGTGATTCTGTCGGGCACAATGTAGGATCTTTGCACCCTGGCTCCCAGATCTTAAGGATAAATCCTCCCTGCAGCCACGGTGGCTGCAGCTGAGATGGGGTTTGAGGCCCCCCAGGGTCTTACACATCTCCACACGGCATCACACACAGTGATCAATCGAGCCACTTGAAGCAAGGAGACCAAAGCTACTGGCTATGCAAAGTGGGTTATTTTGCTGGGTATGGTAGGCCATTCCTATCAACCCAGCCTTAGGGTAGTAGAAACAGGGGAATCAGTAATTCAAGGTCATCCCAAGATGCATAAAAGAGTTCTAGGCAAGCCTAGGCTACACGAGACCCTGTCTCAAAACAAAGAAAAACTTAACATTTTAATTTGAAAGATGTGCAATAACAATAACTTAAGAGAAATAATACTGAAATAGCTACGAGCACTGTGCTTAACTCGAATTAAAAGTGTACGTTGTGGGGCTGGAGCAACGGCTCAGTGAGTAAAAACACCCATTGCTCTTGCGGAGGACCCAGCACCCACGTCATTCGGCTCACAGCCACGCCTAAGTCCAGGGACCAGACGCCCTCTTCTGAACTCTACAGAGGCACCTGCACTTGTGTGCACAGACCCACGCACAAACATACATGCACGCACAATTAAAATTAGTAAAAATAATGATGGAAAAGAGCAAGCCCTTTGTACAAGCAAGCCCTAATATCGGAAGGAAAAACAGCCACTGAGTAAACTCCCAGTCTATTTATACAGCGCCTGTGACAAAGCGCTGCTCTGAAGTACTTAGGAAAAGGGGTGGGAACAGCTTGCGGAAGAGACTGGAGGAGGCATCTTACGCACTTGATCCTCATAGCTGGGAGAGTACTGACTATGGATACTGAGTGTTCCTAGGCCACCAGAAAGAGGAGATAGCTGCTGCCCCTGCTTCCTACAGGGGGCGCTCTGCTCCATGTGAGCATCTCACTAGTGGGGCGGGAGAAGTCCCAGGAAGGGAAGGGCAAGCTGCCCATCAGTGTCAGCAGCTGTGGCATCAGGCATCCATACCCACCAGCTTCCTTACACATTTCTGTAAAGACCCAACCCTGGAACTTACAGGCCTTTTGGTCCCAAATCATGGATGAAAGACAGCTGGCTGACATCAAGGAACTCTGTCTGAAAAAAAAGGAAAAAAGAAAAATGAAAGAAATCATAAACACTTTAGAAAACAAAGTAAATCAGAAGGAAAGAAAACATAGAAAACATCAGGTAGAAGGAAGGGAAGAAGAAGAAGAAAAACAAGACAGTCATGAGTTGCATAAGCCATGTATTAGGAGCCATTAGGTATAAATGCTTTGATGCACACCGTAATCCAGCTCTTGGGAGAAGGAATGAGGATCAGGCGTTCAAGGTTAAGCTTACTACACAGTAAAGTACATTCCAGGTCAGCCTGGGATACATAAGACTGTTTCCGAAAAGAAAAAAACTGAAAAGGAATTGCATAATGAACACACAATGAAGAAAGTGCTGTGCACCACAGGGATGGATGGAGACAGAACACTCTGCAGACCGTAGAGGGCAGCTACTCCCAACCGCTGTTTTCCTTACCATTTTCATTGCCAGGGGAGAGGGTTTTGTGGTACCGTGTATAGAAAATAAGGCGCGCATGAAGAGAGGATGGGAAGGGTTCTAGAAGGTAGACTGGGGGCATGCGGAAGTGGGGGACGAGGGAAAGGACAGATGACAGAATGCGGTCGAGCTGCAGAGCAAAGATGGAGACCTGCTCTGAATCAAAGCCCCTGGAGATCCACGAGACCAGCAGCATGAGGTGCAGCAGAATTTCGCCCAGTGCTAGGGCTTGAGCCTGGGTCCTCACACACACCTGGCAGGAGCCCTACCACTGAGCCATGTTCCAAGGCTCTTTCCTTTGAGACGGACTATCCCTAAGTTATCCAGCTGGACCTGGGGTTACTCTGTGGCCCAGGCCTTGAACCGTCCTCCTCAAGCTCTGGAGAAGCTTAGCTTACAGATCTGAGCTACCAGCCCCACTGGTAGACTCACTTCTCAGTGAGTTGGGATGGAAGCTAATTGACTCTCGCGGATACCACTTACTAAGGGCTTTTTACATGTATTAAACGCTTCTTCACAATTCTCTTAAACATGCTTTAAAATTTTCCCAACAGAAAGGAGACTACGCTTAATAACAAGGGTAGGCGGAGCTTTTTGCGTCAAAACAACAAAAACAGACAAATATTTTGATCTCTGTGGGCCCTTGACCCTTTTTTACTAATGCCCAATCTTCCCCTGTGGTGTGAACACAGACTGGGGATACACACGTGGGTGTGGCTGTAGCAAGTAAAACTTCGTGAATACCAGATGCAAATAGAAAACCAGGTCTCAGCTACCAGGGGGTGAAATCTGGGGACCAGAAATTCGAAGTCATCCTGAGCTATATATTGAGTTCAAGGCTAGCATGGACTACATGAGGCCCTGTCTCAAGATAGAAATTAAGATAGAAATGAAGAGTCCAAGAATAAGAATTGTAGATTCACGAAATAAGGAGGTAGAAATAAAGAAGTACAAAGTTGTAAGCCTAGGAGAATGAGAGCAGGCTATCAGCGGCTTTCTCAGAAGTTTAAGGATTAACTATTAACAGTGGGTTACTCTGCTTTACAACCCATAGCTCTGTCTGCAGGGCTGAATTGGCCTCTGCAAACTGAGGGGCAGCTTTCAGATAACCCCGGCCACTCATGACTAGAAACTGATGTGAACTCAGTTAACTTTAAAAGATGGGATGTCCCTGACTTTTTGGTTGTGCATTGTCCCATGCCCTTCCCTGCTGTGAGAAACTGGCTTTATCAGGGGAGTACAGAGCTCTGGCAAACACCAGCAGCAAGCGCCAGAGAGAAGCAAAGGGCTAAATACAAACACTAGCCTAACTAGAAGACCCTGTTAGTGAAAATTATAAAAGAGGCAATTTGTTTCGGAGTTTTATCGCGAGATTGTAAAAATTCTTTTGTTCATGCCTAATGTTTGTTTCTTACTATAAAAAAAAAAGGAGTTCGGAAATAGCCCATCGCCACAGCCTTACAAGTCCACCTCTGGCTGTTGTCCCAGCTAGCTGCAAAGCTTTTTGTTCTCTGTAGAGATTTTTTTTTAATTTTTTACTTTTTCCTGGAATAAAGTTGGCTTCTGGTTTAATAGACTTTGGTGGTCTGTCCCCCATTTTTGCACGACCACCGTAGACTCAACAGGAAGGAAGGGAGGAAAGAAAGAAGGGAGGGAGGGAGGGAGGGAGGGAGAGAGGGAGGGAAGGAGGGAGGGAGGGAGGGAGAGAAGGAGGGAGGGAGAGAGGGAGGGAAGGAGGGAGGGAGGGAAGGAGGAAGGGAGAGAGGGAGGGAGGGAGGGGAGGAGGGAGGGAGGTAAGGAGGAAGGGAGGGAGGGAAGGAGGAAGGGAGAGAGGGAGGGAGGGAGGGGAGGAGGGAGGGAGGTAAGGAGGAAGGGAGAGAGGGAGGGAGAGAGGGAGGGAAGGAGGGGAGAAGGGAGGGAGGGAGGGAAGAAGGAAGGGAGAGAGGGAGGGAGAGAAGGAGGGAGGGAGAGAAGGAGGGAGGGAAAGGGAGAGAGGGAGAGAAGGAGAGGGAGGGAGGGAGGGAAGGAGGGAGGAAATCTTAAGAGAAAACACAAAAACAGTCAGTGAACTCAGTTTGGCACAAAAGTTCTGATCTACCAGTTCGTGGTGGTTTAGGGAAACTAAGCTCCCAAGACCATATAGCCAGGGATTATAGAACTGATATCAAATCAAACCAAAGTCAGTATGTTATTTAATATTCATCTGTTTGTGTTCTCCATATCTATCTATCTATCTATCTATCTATCTATCTATCTATCTATCTATCTATCTATCTATCTATTTATCTCTGTGTGTGTATTGTTGTTGTTGTGTTTTGATTTTGAGACAAGTGTTACCTAGGTAGCCCAGCATAACCTCAGATCTCGTGTCCTCAGCCTCCTGAGTGCGGGAATCACGTGTGCACCACCATACCCAGCTCAACATTTATCTTATTTAGATGAGTTCCCTGCATATAATAATGAGGAGAGGGCAAGCTGCAAACATGGAGGGCGGGAGAAAAGATGTGAATTTAGCGCATGCAGTGCTCAACACAGACCAGGGTTTGTCTCAGAAAGTGTTCGCAACACCTAGAACTGAACACGGAATGCTCCCTGTTTACAGGTTTCTCTTCGAAGCATTGTCAGCCCAGGTGTGCCGGTGATGCTTGGACCACGTCAGCAATAGCCAGGGAGGAGACCGAGATAAGCTGGGAATGTAGCTCAGCTGGCAGAGGGCTGCCTTCTGTCCCCAGCGCTTCATAAAATGATCGCTCTGCTCCACACCTGCAGTCGCGGCCCTAGCGAGGTGGAGGCAGAAAAATCAGAAGTTCAAAGTCATCTCTTGCCACAGAGTGTATCCAAAGCAGAAACCCTTGACAGGGAAGGTATTTACCCAGGGTGGGGAAGCAGATGGGAGATTACAGCAGCAGAGTCCAGTGGGAGAATCATCCAGTCACGGGGCAGTACTAAAGCCCCAGAGCAGGGTGGGGCTGGATCGGTAGAGGAAGCCATACCTGGCTTCTAACTGGATTATCAAAAGAAAACAGCAGATTTCCTTAAAATGTTTGTATGTGTTTTAAAAAAAAAAAACCAGCCTTGAAAAAAAAAAAACTGTCTCAGCAACCATGGATCTAATCTACACGGGAAATAGAAAAAGACAAGATCTCCTTAGTAAATTGGGAGCATGGGAACCATGGGAGAGGGCAGAAGGGGCGGAGAGAGGAAGGGAGGGGAGTGGAGAAAAATATACAGCTCAATAAAAACAATAAAAAGAAAAAAAGAAAATCATGAAATTTGAAGGCAAAAAAAAAATTGCCTCAGTTATGTGAGGACTTTCGAGAGGTTCAATGAAACACTTGCATGTCTTCTTGGGAAAAGTAAACTTTTTACTTTTAATAGGATTTAAATAACTTTTTAAAATTCCCCCGATTCCACTGAATCTATCTACACACGGCATTTTAAAAAGAAGGCTCCCGAAAGTCTAGGTTTTTATCTCACATGTAAAACACACTGACTCAGCTCTACACATTTTCTATCTGATTTTTGAAGAAATTCAGCCGGAAAATATAGCTACTTAGAAATGGCAGGTTGTCAGTGTGAGATCCAAAATCTTTTAGAATCCTAAACCATAGACTTTCAGTTTATCTCTAAGGAGCAGGCAGATGATGTCTGTCCTGGTAAGAAATTATTTCTGAGGAACTGAGAATTTGTGTAACTTCATAGAACTTGAAAATGCAAAAATAAGACATGGAAGGAACAATCCCGGAAAGCCAGCCCGGCGTGTGGTGCACACATCTGTAACCCGACAGCCCGGCGTGTGGTACACACATCTGTAACCCCAACAGTCTGGGTGTGGTACAGACATCTGTAACCCAACAGCCCAGCGTGTGGTACGCACATCTGTAACCCGACAGTCTGGTGTGTGGTACGCACATCTGTAACCCCGACAGTCAGAAGGCTAAGGGAAAGATCCCTGCAAGCCACAGGTCAGCCTGGGTTTCACCCTAAGCCCCTGTCTCAAAAACCAACAACAGAAAATAAATAACAAATAGTAAACAGGTGTGGAGTTTTGTTTTTTTCCTCTTTGCTCTTGTTCTTTACTCGTTGGGGGGCCCACCACCCAGCTCCCAAATAAACCACACAGAGGTTCATTCTTTCTTATGCATGCTTGACCTTAGCTTGGCTTGTTTCCAGCCAGTCAACTTTTCTTAAATTATCCCATCTATCTTTTGCCTCTGGGATTTTATCTTTCTCTATTTTATGTATCTTTCTTTCGCTCTTATTTCATAACTGGCTATGTAGTTGAGTAGCTGGTCCTGGGGTCCTCTCTCCTTTTCTCATTCCTTCTGTTTTTTTCTCCACCTACTTATTCTCTATGCATGTCAGCCCCACCTTTCCTTCCTCCTTCCTAGCTATGAGCCATTTAACTATTAGCTATTAACTCTTTACTAGACAAATCAGGTGTTTTAGACAGGCAGAGTAACACAGCTTCACAGAGTTAAACAAATGCAACATAAAAGATGCAAAACATCTTTGCATCATTAAACAAATGTTCGACAGCATAAACAGGTGTAACACATCTTCACCAAATATTCTACAACACAGGTGTGGTACTGAATGCCTGTAATTCTGGATCTTGGTCTCAGTAAAGTTCAGTCTCTATTACATAGCAAGCAGGAGGCTAGCCTGGGCTACATGAGACACTGTCTCAAACAATAAAAAAAAACACTAAGGGAACCACATGTCCATTAATATATAGATATTTTCTTTAAGAAAATAGTTTTGTTTATTTGGGGTGTGTGTGTGTGTGTGTGTGTGTGTGTACACTCAATTGCCATGGCTCTTGTATGTTGGTCAAATATCAGCTTTCAGGAATGGACTCTCTCCTACAGTGTGTGAGTCCTGGAGACAAGGCTTGGTAGCAAGAACTTTTACCCACTAAGCCATCTCACGTTCATGTTAATTTAAAATTTAGAATTTTCTTCAGGAAACTGAGACAGAAGAATTACTATAATTTTAAGGTCAGGTCAGCTTGGTCTACACAGTAAATTCTGGGCTAGCAAGGCTACATCGTGAGATCCAGTTTCAAAACGCCCACACCAGGGCTAGCAGCATGGCTCTGTGGGTAAAGGCACCTGCTGCACTGGCCTAAGGCCCTGAGTTCAACCTCCAGGTTTCATGATAGGAGAGAATAGATACCTAGAGGCTGCCCTCTGCCCTTCATGGGAATGTGGTGGAACACATATATGCCCGGTATGCACACACGTGTGTGCACACACACACATACCATAAAAGGTCTTGATAGCTTACAAACGGGGCACTAGAGGAGAGGCTGCTCCACCACCCGCATCTACTACAGACCTAACCACGCTGAAAGCAAATGAGCCGAGGTGAGTGAGAGGCCAAACTAATTAGCAAAGCACAAAGTTTCAAAAAAGATGATGTTGTAGCCTTCTCCGTGGTTTGTCAGTAGTGAGAACTCGGCCTCCACTGAGACAGGTGCTGCCCAAACTAAAACTAAAAACCAGCTTATCCGAGCAGTCTCCCACAGGGCTTACGGAGTAAAGAGCTAATCAATATTGTCTTGGTTTCATTTCGGAAGAAGAGGCAGTTGCAACAAATTCAATTACACACATTCCTGGCACTGGGTGGAAAGGGGTCTCTGGCACAAAATGCCACTGTGCCTTACCAACAACTGGCTACTTAAAGGCTAGCAAAATGAGGGAGTACAAAGGTTTCCATGCCAACCAGCAAACTGTAAATGCTCTGGGTAGCAACCGCTATGGAGATGATTTATCAATCACGTCCACAATGTCCTTTTTGGCCATCTTGGTGTTATAAGGGGGAGCAATCTCCAGAGACCCCCTTCAGGCCTCAAGTGGCAGCACTGAAAGGATGAAGGGACAGTAAACATGAGACATAGGAAGACATGAGCTTCCCTCAGGACCACATGCAGGTAGGGATGGGCGGAGACAGGCCCAGGTACTCCAAGGATTGCTGCCTCTCTCCTGTACGCAGCAGCTTACACAGCTGTAGGAGACGAAGACATCCTAACTACGGAGGGAAGGAAGAGGGTGGACAAAGGCTCACGTCATGTGCCCCACCGCCACTGCCGCGAAGATTCGGTCATGGAAAAACAATACACAAATCACTTAATTTGAAAATGCAGCCTTTCAAATCAGCACAGCTTCTCTCTGTTGCTATGGAAACGGTGCCTCTTTATTCCTCACCTCCAGTTAATTTTATTTGCCCTACAAAGGGAGGAGGAAGTGAACTCAGAATTATTGATCCAAGAGGTGTTTATAATGCTTTATCTAAGGTTTTAAGCTAATCTGGAGAGAAGTCATTTTAACAGGGGGTTCATGACAGTCCAGACGGCCGTGGGCTCCCAGTAGTTTATGGCCTTTTCTCAGAAACTGGACATTTTGTTCTATGTTCAGATTTTAATCTTAAGGGGAACAACACATTTACTGTTATTTATTCCACTTCTTTTAATCCTCTTGGAGAAAAGCATTTTCCAATTAGCCCCTAAAATGCCCAAATTGTGAATTCTGTATGATACCCAATCCTAGAACAATTGCAGACCACAAGAATTCCTGCCTGCACTTTTCTGCGTGGTGTTGCACAGCTCAATCAGATAGCCACTGTGTGTATGTGTGTGTGTGTGTGTGTGTGTTTGTGTGTGTGTGTGTGTGCATACACGTCCACATAGAAGTGAAACACACTGTGATAGTCTCAACAAAGATGATCAAAAAGAGGGAAACACTGTCCTTGAGTTAAAGACTCCACAAGACCTAATGACTAATTATGGCGAGACAGAACTTGCAGACCACAGCCAAATTATCTTGGCCTATTCAGTGTCCCTTTGAAAACCAGCCATTGTCATTCCCGGTGTCTTACCTAACTTCCTTGAGACTATCAAAGATTCACAAGGCAAACTTAACTAGCCACTAGCTCCTGTAAGTCCAAAGGCCAAGAAACTCATCAAATATTTTCTAAAACTCTGTCTGAGCTGGCCCGCCTTGTACCTGCGTACCTGTGGTCCCCACGGTGGATAAACTTTGGCTGAGGACGTTCTTTGCTCTGTAATTATTAAAGTCTCACATAACCACTTCCACAGGGAAACATGGTATCTGGGGAAGCCCGAGTCTGTGTTCCCAACGTGTGATCACTCATGGTTGGCTCCAAAATAACCTGTTATTCCCTGTGAGGTGAGCGCTGCATTTTTGCATTGACACGTTCGGCCATTTTTACAAATTAGTAATAACTTAATGAGGCACTCTCCCTGGGGAGACTGACATTGAAAGCTGGGCTACTCTGTCAGAGCTGAAAGAAGGAAATAAAGACAAAAAGAAGTCTCCAGGAACCCTGGAGGAAAGGCCGTTATCTGTCTGTCTGCACGCAATATCAACAATCAACCAAGGAAGGTGTAGAGACAGAGGGAAGAACCAGTCCTGGCCAGCTTCAAAAGCTTCAAGGCCTAGCCCAGCTCCCTCTGAGTAAACCCTCCTAAAGCAAAACTGCAAAAGCAACTCCATCTTGGGCCTTTACATCTGTCACCATAGCAACTTAGCTATGCTTAGCTTAATTCCCAAATCCTTCTGATGTGAATCAGCTAAACTTCTGTTTAAAAACACAGGTTCCAAAGACAGGTGTTCATTTTGCTGTTTCGTAGGTTTGTTTGAGATGAGGGGGGAGGGGGTCTCATCTGTGAAATTAGCCCAGGGTGACCTCAAACTACGCAGCTGCAGAGGACCTTGAATCTGCAATTCCCTTGCTTCCTTCTCCCTACTGAGCACTAGGGTTGCAGCCTTGTACCACTATAACTGGTTTGTGCAGTTCCGGGCCTTGAACCTAGGGGGCGCTCTATAAACTGAGTCACACCCCCAGCTCTTAGACACAGATCTGCACAGTCCTAGAGTTAAACACATATGTATCCGGTCCCCTGACTTGTGGCCCATGGTTTGTCTGAGTTAAGGGCTGAGGAGACGGCTCAGTGGGTAAGTGTCAACATAAGAACCCGAGTTCAGAACCCCAGCACCCATATACAGCCCTGAGCATGGCAGCAAGTGTCTGCAATCCCAGGCCTGGGAGGAGGGAGTTCCACCATCAGCCAACCTTCCTAATTGGTGAGTTCCAGGTTCAGTGAGAGATCATGTATCTAAAAGTCAGTTGGAGAGACACAGAGCTGGGCATACGATGCTACAGGAAATGCAGAGACAGTAATCTAATTTTACAAAACGATATGCGGTCTGTGTATCTGGTCTTGAGGCTGGGCGAAATTTACCATGAGGGGAAATGTCAGCGAATTAAGATATATCGATTGTACCCTTGCTTGAATCATTAGGGACGGACCATCCGGCCAGCCATCAGGAACAAGCGAGAAGGGTACGTTCCTTAGGGCAGGAGCTAGCAGGAGCTAGTTTTTCTCCCCCAAAAGTGGTGCTTCTAAGGTAGCCTGGGGTTTATAAATACAATGTGGCTTCAGTTTGAAAAAAAAAAATTTTGTGACTGGAGAAATAATTAAAGCAAACATCTTTTTAAGATACACACATCCTTCATTCCGCATAACTCTCTGACATGTAATGGATGCGGCTGGGAGGGCAGGAGCCTGGGCTCACCGAGTGTTACTCTAGGCCAAAAGCAAGGGTGCAAGTCAGGTCGTGGGCAGGGGAGCAAGAGAAAGGGAGGGCAGTGCGTGTGGGTGTCAGGTCACATCTGCACAGCTGTGCAGCCAAGGGGACAGCACTCCTGAGCGCAGAGAGCACAGCTGGGAACCGCTTTCCTAGCTAAAATCCTGGCGGTTGTTGACACTACAAATTCCTAAATCCTAGATGGAATAAGGCGCCTTGTCATTCTTCTCTAGAGAGCTGCAGTGAGACCCACACTGATGGATTTGCTGAGATGCCAGGATTACCAAGCCTTGAAAGGCTCCTCAGGTTCGTGACCACCGCACTGCAGGCCACCACGGAAGCGTGAGAACCCGGCTAGGGCCATGTGTGTAAACAGGGAGCAGTTGGGTATACGTTGGGCCCCCCGCAGACAGCAATGGGGAAGCTCTCGCACAAGAAACGGCAGAGCCAGGCACTTTCCCTTCCTCTCCCCTCCTCAGTGCCGATGTTTCTGACCCACCATTCTGGAGGGCAGAGGGCAAGTCGCACCTGCGCGGGTTCGTACCTTCTACACGCAACACTTCCGTGTGGCCAACCCCACAGTCTGCGCTACCAGAGAGAAATACTACAATCCAGGCATTCGCCCTTGTTCAGACCTCAGCAGAACTGAAAGCTAATCTTTTAAAAACACTCGCCTCCCCATTCAAGGGGCCTCTCCAAAGCAAAGCTCTCAGTTTGCTGACCGTGCAAAGCTGGCTTCCTCCTGCTGGCTGGCGGCCGGCCTTCCGGGCTCACCCTCTGTGGCTCTTCTCGGCCCCGACTGCTCTCCAGGCTTTTCTTACGTTTTGCAAGAGGTCTTTCTTTCCCTAGTTTTCCCATGCTTCTCACTTTCACAGGAAAACACCAATCAGACAGCAGAGAAATTATGCTCCGTATGATCTGGGGGTGTGCAACCCCGCTTGACAGTTCGCTTTGAAATGTTTTAAGGTTTCATGGAGAAGAGGGCCATTTCTAGGTATCTAACCCACGGTAGCATTGCAACTTCATCTGACTCTATTGCCACAGACATACCAAGTTCTACTGAATATTTTAGGAACATCAGAATCATCACTGCAGACTGGATCCAGATCGACTGCCAAAGCAATTTTGTCCTTACTAATTTAATGCGGCTCAAGGACCAAAAGCAAGCGCATGAAAGTTCATGAAAGTATCCAAAGTTAGCTACAGTTCAGGATCCCATCGGTTCCTTCAGGCCCACTGAGGGTACTTACCGTGGCATGGTAGTTTCTGTACATGGGCATCTTTAGTATTTTTGTCAAGTAATCTTCCAGTTGCTTCTACAATAAAGAATATTTTGGATACAGTTGAACATAATCATGTCTGTACAGAATTTAAACAACCACAGTGATGGGATCAGGTCTCACCGAACATCTGTCAGTCACTACACCCTGTCTTTAGGCAGGAAGGTAGAACGCTTACCATTTTCTTGGGGTGTTATTTAAGCCTCTTCTTGCTATAAATACTTAACTTTCAATATGCTTAGGTCTTTGCCTGTGCTGTTTTGTCAGTGCTGTGACGAAACACCCAGAAAGAAAGGGTTGACTCTGTCCTTTAAGAGGACACTGTCCACTGCGGCGCAGAAGGGATCGGGGCAAGGATGGGAGACTGGGTGGTCACTCGGGCAGAGCCAGAGTGGGGAACTCAGGGGTTCCTTTCTAGTCAGTCCAGTGCCCTAGCCTAGGGCACTCAATGGTAAAAGATGGTGGACACTCATGGTTATGCCCTAGTCCGTGGGCACTCATTGCTAAATCCTAGCCTGCGGGCACTCACGATTAAGGTAGTTCTTCCCCTCAGGAAGCCTAATCTAGAGAACCCTCCCGGCCTCCTCTCAGTGTTAACCTTAAAGCGAACAAGCCTTGAGTTGTGTGGTTTGGGTTTTGGTTTTTGAATTGGTTTGTTTTTTTTTTGGTTTTTCAAGACAGGGTTTCTTTTCTCTGTGTAACAGTCCTGGCTCTCCTGGAACTCACTTTGTAGACCAGGCTAGCCTTGAACTCACGGAGATCCTCCTGCCTCTATCCCCCGGGTGCTGGGTTAGAGGACGGCACTGCTGGGCTCAAGCTGCCTGGTTTTACTCCTCCATACTTAGGAGAATAGGACTGCCCTGCCCATAAGAGGTGAGTTTTTTAAAATTCGTTTTAAACAGCGTTTCATGGAGACGAGTCGGTGTTCTCTGTTCCTTGAAGCACACACATTTCAGATGCTAAGACTGAGCTGATAAAAACGACAGAATTACTAATACGCTAATACAAACTATCTCCGGCCTTGGTAGCAGCAGTCACGGAGCAGGGTGGGCAGACCTGTGCCCTTGAGCTGTGCCTTCTGTGCTCCCTCTCTCTGTTTTCCGACCATAACCACCAATCTAAGGAGGAAATGATGTCACATATCTTTAGAACGAGCTATTGGAAATCAAATAAATGGGTGGAAACATCTGCTTTTTAAGAGTGGATCTCAAAACCTACTAGAATGTGCTGAGTGTTCGTCTCTCCTCAAACCCGGGGAAGTTCCACTGGGAAGATCACTGTCCCATCATCCAAATAAGCACTCTGTCTCCTCCCTGGTTTGGGAGACCAGGTGATGGCTAAGGTCCAGAGAAAAGTAGCCAGCCATCAATGGGGTGGGGGCAGCTACACCCCTCTCTTTAGGTGCTAGACCCTTTCAGCGCTGAGAAGGGATTTTCAAGACCAGAACCAGAGAGAGGGCTCAGCTGGCAAAAGGGTTTCCCACACAAGCCTGAAGACCTGGGGTTCATCTTGGGAAGCCATGAAAAGATGGAAGGAGAAAAGTGACTCCACAGTTGTCTTTGAATCACTGCACACACACACACACACACACACACACACACACACACACACACACATACACACACAAATAGCAATAAGTACAACAGAGAAAGACTCACCCTCCTGCCGAAGAACTGCTCTTCCTGGATTGCGTTTTCTGATGAACGGGGCAGACTGGGCATCTCTCGGGGCTCTTCTTTGACATTCTGTCTTCTGAAAGTATGTCTAGAGGACAGACACACACGATGCCAACAGCAATTCGACTATTCTTTGACTGCCTCATATTATCTTTTATGTCATAACTTATTATTTTCATTCCTGTCAATGTTTAAAAACAGTCTCATGGCCTCCAACTCACTATATAGCCAAGTGAACTAGCCTTGAGCTCCTGGTCCTCTTGTCCCCTCCTCCCAAGCACCAGGGACCACCGGCTTGCACCCATGCATGCTGCTGAGGTGGCTTACTTTTAAAATAGCTCTGCTATTGAAAATGTCTACCCCCTAATGGAAAAGAATAAAACACACTTCCATCCCTGCACAGGGGGTTAACTATGTTATTTCTGCCAGACTTACCTTTTGGTGGGAATGGGGATGCGGATGAAGGCTTTGTACTTGAGAAGCTCCCTATGGAACTCTTGGAAGTGCTTGAATTTCCTCTTCACTTGCCATGTGAACTCCCCATGTGTTAATTCAATAGTGTACAGATTGATACTTGGCACCTGCAGTGATAGATGTTTAAAAAAAATGGTTGTTATCTTAGATGGGGAAAGTTCTGAAATTGCTCAGCAAGCAACAGCTAATTGCTAAGTGATGTTAAAGAGCACACGAGACTATCTCTTAGGGAAGGAAGAGCAGCGGTAGGGAGGAAAAGAGGCCAGAGCACAGGCTGGACACCAGAGTGGTGTCAACTACAGTCCGCATAGATCAGACAGATCAGGCCTCTAAACCAGCATTAAAAGTGGTTGCCCACCTGCCCTCAAAAGACTGGGAGGATGCAGAGGAATAGGAAAGTTTGAGGGTTGGGGAAGTCAACGGCCCCTGACCGAAGGTTAGGATTCTGTGTGTACTGTGAGGCAGAAGCCCGTGATGTCCTACCCAATCTTGACTAGTACTTCACCTGGGGGACAAAGGTCCCCTACTACTATGAGATCCAAGCAGCACTCGTCAGGCAGTTGTCCAGACCTCTCCTCCTCCAGTCTGTTCCGCTTGGCTCCGCAAAGATAACTTACTTTATCTAAAGCCTTTTAGTGCTCAGAGAAACCAGAAAGGATGGAGTCTCAGAGTCTGAGGGTGGAGCTCTGAATACGGCAGGTCACATGTAGGGAACTGAGAAGAGAGCCCAGCAGACTGAAGAGCGGAATCCCAAAAACAAATCAGAGACAAAATTTGCAGCAGAATTCTCTCAGCAGCGCGTCTGAATATAGCACCTACAATTCAATGTCCAGACTTTTTTGTTTGTTTGTTTTCAGAGATGAATAGCACTCGTATTTTCTTGCTAAAGAAGACTTAGGAAAAGTAAAGCTTCTCTTGACGTATACTAGTCCTTCAGTTAAAATGGATATTGAAGGCAATAAAGAAATAAAAAGGAAGGACATGATCGCACCTAGGTATGGTGGAGGAGTTCTATTGTAGGTAAAAGGGAGAAAATGGGCAGATGTGGGGCACCCAGAGAACAGAGTGGATGTGACCCTGAGCCAGGTCACGTAAGGAGAGGTGGAGTGGACAGCCAGGAGAGTAAATGGCAGACAAAAAGGGTTGGCTAGCCAAAACCGCTGGATTCTATAGGGAAGGGCAGCTGGGAAAAGGGTAGCCCAGCCCTGGGCTGGAGAAGTTATGGGTAGGGCTCGGGGTGTGCCAACCATACCCTGTAACAGGTAGGAACTGGGGGATGCTGGGAGAACCTGGTGGCCAGGTCTGCTTTGATACATTAACAGGCACCTCAGTTAGTCATTTGTCCCAAAAGCCCCACTGAAAAGGAATACTGGAGACAAAGAGACATCTTGTCAGTTAGTTATCAAATTAAAAAAATTGCCTTGAATGATATTATTTTTGTTTGTTTCTTTTCATGCAGTTACTTATTTCTGTAAGTGTCTGTGTGCCTGTGGATGTGTCACAGAACTCAAGTGGAGGTCAAAGGACAAGTTCCAGGAGGCAGGAACTCCCTCCCCTGGCTTCAAGCGCTCAGGCTTGGCAGCAAGCGCCTTTCCCTACTAAAGCACCTCGCCTGCCCTTGAATGTTAACCAAGCTAAACCCACTGTAGTAGCAGAGGGTCTCCCACCTATAATCTCAACCCTGGGGAGGCGGAGGTAGGAGGAGCAAGAGATGCCCGCCAAGCTCCATGAGAGCCCCGTCTCCAACAACAAGGAGCACTGTTCACAAAGGGGAAAAGGCAGTGTGATAAGAACAGAGTGCGTGAGAAGGAAGTGCAGTCCTCAGCCATGAAGAGGACTTACAGGCTGAAGATGAATTGCATTTGTTTATGCCCTGGAACATTTGTTTAATGATGCAAATACGTTGCATTATTTTCTTTATTGATTTTTATTGAGCTACACATTGTTCTCTGCTCCCCTCCCTGCCTCTCCCCTCCCCTTCAACCCTCTCCCATGACCCCCATGCTCCCAATTTACCCAGGAGATTTTGTCTTTTTCTACTTCCCATGTAGATCATATCTATGTAAGTCTCTCTTAGGGTCCTTTTTGTTGTCTAGGCTCTCTGGGATTGTGATTTGTGGGCTGGTTTTCTTTGCTTTATGTCTAAAAAAAGCCACTTATGCATGAGTATATATGATATTTGTCTTTCTGGGTCTGGATTACTTCACTCACCATTCATTTGCTAGCAAATATCAAGATGTCATCATTTTTTCTGCTGTATAGTACTCCATTGTGTAAATGTACCACATTTTCCTTATCCATTCTTTGGTTGAGGGGCATTTATATTGTTTCCAGGTTCTAGTTATGACAAAAATGCTGCTATGAACATAGTTGAGCATATGTCCTTGTGGCACGATTGAGCATCCTTTGGATATATACCCAAAAGTGGTATTACTGGGTCTTGAGGAAGCTTGTTTCCTAATTTTCTAAGAAACTGCCACACTGATATCCAAAGTGGATATACCAGTTTGCACTTCCACCAGCAATGCAGGAGTGTTCCCTTTACTCCACAATCTCTCCAGCATTAGTTGTCATCAGTGTTTTTAATCTTAGTCATTCTTACAGGTGTAAGATGGAATCTCAGAGTTGTTTTGATTTGCATTTCTCTGATGACTAAGGATGTTGAGCATTTTCTTAAGTGTCTTTCAGCCATTTTGGATTCCTCTATTGAGAGTTCTCTGTTTAGGTCTGTACTCCATTTTTTTAAATTAAGTTACTTGTTCTTTTGATGATCAATTTCTTGAGTTCTTTGTATATTTTGGAGATCAGCCCTCTGTCTGATGTGGGGTTGGTAAAGATCTTTTCCCTTTCTGTAGACTGCGGTTTTGTCTTGTTGACCATGTCCATTGCTTTCCAGAAGCTTTTCAGTTTCAGGAGACCCCATTTATTAATTGTTTCTCTCAGTGTCTGTGCTGCTGGGGTTATATTTAGGAAGTGATCTCCTGTGCCAATGTGTTCAAGTATACTTCCCACTTTCTCTTCTATGAGGTTCAGTGTGGCTGGCTTTATGTTGAGGTCTTTGATCCATTTGGACTTCAGTTTTGTGCATGGTGACAGATATGGGTCTATTTTCATTCTTCTACATGTTAATATCCAGTTATGCCAGCATCATTTGTTAAATAAGCTTTCTTTTTTTCATTTGATATTTTTTGCTTCTTTGTCAAAAATCAGGTGTTCGTAGGTGTGTGGATTAATAACTAGGTCATTGATTCAGTTCCATTGGTCCTTCTGTCTGTTCTTATGCCAAAACCAGGCTGTTTTCAGTACTGTAGCTCTGTAGCAGAGTTTGAAGTCAGGGATCGTGATGACTCCAGAAGTTCTTTGAATTTACAGGATTGTTTTGGCTATTTTGGTTTTTGTTGTTGTTGTTTTTGCTTTTCCATATAAAGTTGAGTACTGTTCTTTCGAGGTCTGTGAAGAATTTTTCTGGGATTCTAATGGACATTGCATTGAATCTGTAGATTGCTTTTGGTAAGATTGCCATTTTTATTATGTTAATTCTACCTACCCAAGAGCATGGGAGATCTTTCCATTTTCCGGTGTCTTCAATTTTTTTCTTCAAAGATTTTAAGTTCTTGTCATACAAGTCTTCCACTTGTTTGGTTAGAGTTCCTCTGAGATGTTTTATGCTATTTGTGTTACATTCTTTTATATTGCATTTGTTTACCTCCGTGAAGCTGTGATTCATTGCCTGTCTAAAACATGTGATTGGTCTAATAAAGAGCTAAATGCCCAATAGCTAGGTAGGAGAGGGAAGTAGCCAGTGCTGCCAGGCAGAAAGAACAAATAGAAAGAGAAGAAAAGGAACAAGAAAAGGAGAGGAGGACAGTAAGGGGCCAGACACCCAGTTACACAGTAAGTCACAGAGTAAGAAGTAAAGAAAGATACAGAGGATAGAGAAAGAGAAAAGTGCAGAAGCAAAAGTTAGACGGCATAGTTTAAGTTAAGAAAGGCTAGAAAGAAGCCTGGCTGCGGCCGGTGCTCATAAGTAAGAAGGAGTCTAGGAGTGGTTGTTTGGGAGCTGCGTGTTGGCCCCAAAGAGCAGAGTTTTAAAAAACCAAGGACACAGAAATTGCAACTAAAGCTCAACCAGCAACATCACAGTGCCGGGGGAGGGGATCCAGAGTCGGGCCGTGTATGGACACGCGCTTGACAAAAACCCAAACTGGTGAACCCAAAGTGCCCTGACCCTGCTGGTAGACGTGAAGCGCTCCACTTCCAGGACTTGGGCTTTTACGGGACAGCCGGAGAGGTAGGTCTGGATGTTGGGCTCCTTAAATCCTTGTGTGTTGTAAATCGAAGAGAATGGGATGTACTCTGCAAAGCACAGAGGGAACAGGTTATTCCAGTCACAGGCAGAAACACCCTGCACCTTTGTAAGACCTAAGCTGGGGCTGATCAAGTGTCCCAGAGCTGCTGGGGGACGTGGGGTCTGGTCATGTAGGCTGTGGGATTTGGTCACCAGAGTGACAAATGTCTTACAGAGACAAAGCCATTATCAGACAGAATAAAAAAGAAAAAAAAAAGAATCATAGTTAAAATAAGTAAGTTTCTGGAAGCCCTCTCTCCAAGGAAGGTGACTGCTCGGTTATTTACCACTGTGCCCTGCAACCAACCCTGAGGATGTCTTGGCCGGTCCTTTCGTCATCTGTCCTTACCTTCCTGAGTCTTGGGGTCTCCAGGAGAGGCATCAAAATCCACCTCCTCTCCCTCAAAGTGGAGTTCCCGCGTGTCAAGGTTTTCTATCAGATTGCTCATGTCTGCGGCAATTTTCTGCAGCGCTGAAGTGTTTACCCTCGGCTCGTTTTTCAGTGACATGTTGACTTCTGACAGGCAAGCAGAGGGGCTGAGGAGGAAGGACAGGCGTCACTCAGACACGTTTGCTTTGTCAGAACTGAAGATATGCCTCCTTGTTGAATAAATATGTTCAAACTAAAAATACAAAATAGCCTGGCATGGTGGCCTACACCTGTAATCCCAGCTCTCTAGAGACAGGAACATCTGTGTAAGTTCAAGGTCAGTCCGGGCTACACAGTGAGATCCAGGCCAGCAAAGGTCACATAGTAAGACCAAAATGAAAGAGAGAGAGAGAGAGAGAGAGAGAGAGAGAGAGAGAGAGAAGGGAGGGAGAAAGGAAGGGAGGGAGAGAGGGGGGAAGGAAGAGGAGAAAAGTGCATGTAAAGTATATAACATGGAAAATAAGCAGCATTTTCTTAAAGAAAATCGTGGAAATTTTCCACATCCAAATATTCAGATTTGGAAATTAATTATATTTATAGCTTGATGAGATGGCTGAGTGGGTAAAGGAACTTGTTGGAAAGACAAATGTTGACACGCAGAAGTTCTCTGACACACACATGTCATACACACAATAATGAAAGTAAAATTCGTATGACAGTGTAACCATCCTACATTTTCTCAAGAGCTGACTTCCCAAGTGACAACAACTCGGAGCCCTGAGGCTACGGCCACGGCAATGAAAGGAAACGGACTAATACACCCGTTCCTAAAGCTACCAGAGGGGTTGGGATTCTATTTCTCTCCCCCTTTCATGAAAGCTGGCTCTATTTCATCCTGACATTTCATAACATGAGTCATTGCACATCAGTACCCAGGGGAAAGACTTCATATAGATTTTATTTTCCATTTAAAATATGGAGGAGTAAGCTCTGTGCACTGCTGTCAGAATTGGATTAAAAAGTCTATATCGCCCAATATAGAAACCACCTCTGACAGAATTGGGCGTAAACTGAGAGGAGACTCACATGGCTAACTCTTCTACACATGCTCGCTGTCTATGGCAGCTCACAAGCGTTAACTTAGCATTGCGTTCACCGTGGATGAGAAGCAACGAATGTAACTTTAAATACGGGGTCTGTGCGACAGTTCAGTCAATAAAATCACTTGCCATGTACAAATCTGAGTTCAACTCTGGACCCCACAGTGGAAAGAACCAGCTCCTGGCAGTCATGCTCCGGCATGTGTGCAGTGGCACACATACACACACTCACATGCACTCATGCACAAGCATGCACACATTTCACACGAACACACATGCACACACTGATAGATCAAATACGAAGGTCAGAAAATGTGAAGATGAGTTAAGGAGCTCTGAAGCTGGACTTAGGTTTGTTTCTAACGAGCTCTTATAGCTTAAACGAACCCATGTATTTATTAAATTATGTTCTACCATGTGACTTTTACCTCTATCCCATTTTGTGTGTCCGACTCGTTCCTCATCTGGCTAGCTTCTCTGCCCTTGTTTCCCGCATTCTCTCTGCCTGGAAAGTCCTGCCTAGCTATTGGCCCCTTAGCTTTCTAGTAAACCAATCACAGTGACATATCACACAATATAAAGGAATATTCTACAGCAGACACCTGCTGTGTGGGTTGGGGAAACAGCTACTTAATTCCATGTTTCATCCCAGGCCTCCTCGAAGGCCTTGAACTTCCTGAGAGTAGACTTGTCCCGCGGGGAAGACACCTGGCCGGCTTCTGGCTCTGAGGAGAGGTTGGGTGTGCCACATGGAGCCAACTTGAGCAGCCATTAAGATAACAAGTCTCCAAAACCATGCCTAAGTCGCCACCACTGCGTCTGGTAGAGACTTCGTTTAGAAATGCAAAGATGGGGAGAGGAGGGAAATTCTGGGTTGCCTTGTGCATGTGATTATACTTTGGGGTTCCCTGTGAACTGAGGAAATCACCCACTCTTCACTCTTACACTCCCTTGACTGTAAGAAGGTTAAATTTAAGTTTATACCTTACTGTAGTCAAATCATTGGGCTATCATTACCTCTATCCCTTCCTTGCAATTCTCTCATTTTCAAATTATTTTTCTAACTTTTGGAGATGAATAAACTGCCTTGAAAGGGCTGATAGTCACACATACCTTGGGACAAGTCTCTATACACGCTAACTGGCATGGCCGAACAGGAAATGAAATTTTCCTACATTCCAGTGTTCACAGGACAAAGCCATTTCAGTCCTGGGGTCTTGGCTTACGAATTTCACTCCTAGGGTCACTTTAACTATATATAGAAGATGCCCTAAAGTTGATTAGCCTCCATGATAATTTAACCATCTTCCTATCTCCAGCAATTACGCCAAGTAGTTTTGTATTTAAATAAGAGAGTGGGTGGCAGAGAGCCTTCCAGCCAAAACTGTCTGCTGTTTGTTCAGTTCCTGCTGGGGAGGTGTTGCCTTGGGTCACAATTAAAATATTTGCTTCCTTTTCCCCTAATTCAACAAAGAGTCACTTATTAGACATGAACCATGAAGCTTTGCATTATTTAAAAGACAAGGTAATGGGAAGAGGAACTGAGATAAGGAAAACCAAATCAGAAATTATATCATATTATTGTCATTCGTTAACTTTTAAAGATTTTAGAGATTTTTATTGATTAAATAGACTTATGGTTAACTTTCTCAACTTCCTCAGCATAGCAAAGGGAGGTTACTCCAAATGACCTTCCTTTTGGGCCAAGTTCTAGACTTTAAAAATGTGATTAATACACAGAGATTACTCTACATGTTGGGGTGAGTAGGGGAAAGGCTTTGGCTCGTGCTGAAATAAATATCTTTTTTCTGGCCGAGAGAAAAGAAGCATGCGAGTGTGTGAAAACTGAAAGAATGAGAAAAGAAGCAGAAAGAGTAAAAGAAAAACCCACAATATTTAGTATAAAGTATTTATTGTATGATAAGCACAATTTTGTTATTTAATACTTGAGAGTCAAGATTGCCCTATGAAATTTAGATATTTGTCCAGAGGTACTCAACTTGTGTCAGAGTCACCTCTTACATTTTTAAGATGTCTTTTTAAATATGTGAATGTGTGTGTGTGTGTGTGTGTGTGTCTGTGTCTGTGTGTGGGATTATGTGCATGGGAGTGCCTGTGGAGTCCAGAACAAGTCATCAATGACCCTGGAGCTTGAACAACAGGTGTTTTAAAGCTCCCTACATGGCTGCTGGGAACTTAACTCGGGTCTTCTGCAAGAGTAAACATGCTCTGTCTTGGTCAGACACCATGACCAAGGCAAATCTTACAAAAGAAAACATTTAATTGAGACTTGATTACAGTTTCAGAGATTCAGTTCATTACCGTCATGACAGGGAGCATGGGGGCACACAGGCAGACATGGTGCTGGAGGAGTACCTGAGAGTTCTTCATGTCCAGACCCACAGACAGCAGGAGAAGAGAGACACTGAGCCTAGCATGGGCTTTTGACCCCTCAAAGCCCACCCTCAGTGACACAGTTCTTTCTACAAGAACACGCCTCCCAATCCTTCTCAATCAGTGCCACTCCCTTATTCAAATATATTAGCCTATAGGGGCCAATTTTATTCAAACTACCACCTGCTCCTAACTAACCATCAATAAAGGATCTCTTCAAAGGAGGAGTGACTTTTTAAAGTGGAATTGACTGGTTCTAATATGCTGTAACCTTGGTTCACACTCATTGGTTTTATTTCATGGCTTGAATGACTAGAAATTTAATCTTTTCTATGATGCCTGTGTTCTATGACAATAAGAGACGTCCTCTAGTTTCAACACCACACCTTGGGGAGGATCATCCAAACCCACAATCACTATAGAGATGGAAACGAGTCAGGAAAGCTTCCAGAATTTCCATGAATCATAACAAAGGATCATAAGAAATTTTAGGGGCCCCAAAGGGTTCGCATATTTACACATCAGATTGCGGATCTTAGCACTAATGGCGGGAAAGAGAAGGCATGATTTGAGCATTGCTGCTTGCTGGACTCCACAGAGTTGCGTGAGTTCGCATCCCACAATTCTATTGCTGGTGTTCACAATCAGATGGTGAGGTCATGCTTGTTCCTCTGCTGAGACTTCACGTGTCAGGCCGTGTTACTTCAATTAGAGCCCTCTATCTTGGAATAGAGCAGCTGCCATAGTTAAAGTCTGAGTTACCCAGCAGTGCGATAAGCCCTTTAGTGCTTCCATCTGAGATAAGAATCCATTCCCTTATCTCTTTATAAGTCTACCCTGTGGGTCTCTGCCTCACCCTGTACAAAGAGGAGCTGCTGTAAGCAGAGGGATGCGAGCAGCTGGGCTACAATTCTGTTTGCAGGTGTTCCTTATCTAGGAGGTAAATAAAGTGGGTTTCTCTTTCTTTTTTTCTGGCTTTGAATACTAGAATCAAAACTCTTTGCAGCAACCATTTAATAATGTCATCATTCAATGAAGGGAGCAGAGAAATAGGGTTTTCTCTTCAAAATTTAAAAAAAAATGTATTGTTATTGTTTTGCATAGGGTTTATCTGAATGTAGGAGCCCTTGCTGTCCTGGAACTCACTCTGTAGACCAGGCTGGCCTCAAACTCAACAGTGATCTGCCTGCCTCTGCCTCCCAAGTACTGGGATTAAAAGTGTGTGCCTCTACCACTGGCTGGGAAAGAGAACAGGTATTTTCCTTCTCACATGATAAACACATAAACATTCTCTTAGCTAAAGTAACAACAATACTGCCAGCCATAGTTATTGATGGTAAGATAGACATTACATTAGTTAACATTTGCTGAATATGTCACATGCCAGGCATTGTACAATTCCATAGCCATCTTGAGAGCCAGGTCCTGCTGGCAGCCATATTCTGAAGAGCATCTTAGGAAAGAGAGGACATGGTCCCATGTCCAGGAAGTGAGGGAGCCAACCCTCTAACTCCAAAGTTCAGTTAACTAGTCTGTCATCTGCCACTAGAGGTTGGGGAGGGAAGGTCGCTCACTCTCACTCGGAATATGATTAAGGCACAGCAAATACATTATATGAAAAAAATTAATAGAAAAAGGCAAATCTAATTTTAAAAAGGAACAATAACAAAAACTCTAGCATTTTATCATGTGAAATGAATGTTGTGTCTTGGTTCCTGCATCCTTTCTGGGTAATATACAGAGTCCTTCCATGTTCCCCAGGGTCCTTCCATGTTTTTCCCATGTAATCTACAGAGTCCTTACATGTTCCCATGTAATCAACAGGGTCCTTCCATGTTTTTGCCATGTAATCTACAGGGTTCTTGCATGTTTTTCCATGTTATTTGTGCTTAGCAAGAGGATGGTTTTCAAAGCCCCAAACCAAATCATACCTATCAATGTGAATTATAATTAAGCCATTGGAAAGAATATTAATTAATAGGATTTATAGTCTCTCATAATTCATGATGACAGGGCCATCTATATCACAGAACTCCTTATGATTGCACAGAATTTACTTTCATGGGCAGACTTGATATTCTCTAAAGCATAAAATTCATAACTGAAAATTCAAAAACTGACCTAAATACCCAGCGATACAATAAAGCTTGAATAAATATTTTTTTAGCTTAGCTGACTTTATTAATAAAGTATTGGTATATTTCATATTCCAAACTATATATTTTAAAAAATAAAAACAAGTTTTAAAAAACTTTTAATGTTTCTTGGATCTTAGAAATTTTTAAAAGAAGAATATCATATCCACAAAGGTTAGTAGGAACTCTATTAAGTCCTTTCATCCAAAAATTAAATGTCAGGGGCCAGAGAGATGGCAAAATAGTTGCTTTTCCAAATGACCTGGGTTCAATTCCCAGCACCCACTTAGCAGCTCACAACCATCTGTAACTCCAGTTCCAGGGGATCTGTTACCCTCATCTGGCTCCCCAGGCAATGCAAGCATACGATGTGCAGATATACACTCAGGCAAAAGGCCCATACACTTAAAACAATAAAATCAATTTAAAAAAATTTAAACTAGATGTCAGTGGTACAGAATAGGTCAGATGATCATGACGATTCTGTCCTTACTGTCAGTGGCTGACCAACCATCAACTCCAGAATGTCCATTTCCCCTCAGTGAACTACATTACCACTCCTCCTGATGGGGCTGTGGCAGGACATGTGCATCCAGAGTGAAGGTGACCCTGGCCACCAGTGTGCCCTCTAACTCAGTGAAGAGATATGCACAGGTAAGTTAGGTTGGTTGTAGCAGTCTTCGAGGCTGAGATGCTAGGCCGTGTCCAGCCTTGCACCTCCACTTAGCTGCACCAAGTAACATGCCATCCAGCCGCTGTCCTTCCGGCTCTGACTTCTGGACTATACCACAGAAATCAGACGGAAGCCAGTAAGTCTTTCATTGACAACCCAACTGTGGACGGAATTGGCCAAGACACTGCCCCCTCATCCTCCCTGGCTTGGGTGCTTGCTTTCCCTTCTGCTCCTGCATCTCTTCCTAGGTCCTGAAATGGAACTGTCCCCTTGTTCTTCATTACAATGACTCCTGTGTGCTTTATAGCAGTGCTGATATACCATCTGATACCTTGACAAGGTCTAGAATCGCCTGGGACAGGAGCCTGAGGGCAGGTCTGTGAGGAAGTTTCTCCAGAGGATTAACTGAGCTGGGAAGACAACCCCTCAGGGTGAGTGATGTCATCACTGGCAGGGGACCTGGGCTGAACAGGAGAAGAGAGCAAGCTGAACCTCGAGTTCTTCTCTCTCTGCTTCCTGACCCAGACACAAGGTGACCTGTCTCCTGAAGTGCCTAACTTCCTGACCCAGACACAAGGTGACCTGTCTCCTGAAGTGCCTAACTTCCTGACCCAGACACAAGGTGACCTGTCTCCTGAAGTGCCTAGCTTCCTGACCCAGACACAAAGTGACCCATCTCCTGAAGTGCCTAGCTTCCTGACCCAGACACAATGTGACCCGTCTCCTGAAGTGCCTAGCTTCCTGACCCAGACACAATGTGACCCGTCTCCTGAAGTGCCTAGCTTCCTGACCCAGACACAAAGTGACCCGTCTCCTGAAGTGCCTAGCTTCCTGACCCAGACACAATATGACCCGTCTCCTGAAGTGCCTAGCTTCCTGACCCAGACACAAGGTGACCTGTCTCCTGAAGTGCCTAGCTCCAGGTCTTCATTCTCATGATGAACTATGCTCCCAAACTGTGAACCAAATAAAGCCTTCCTTCTTTAAGTTGCTTCTGCCATGTGTTTGTCATGGCAGTGAGAAAAGGAATTAACATGGGAAGCCAGTCCTCTTTGCGACTTTGGTGACACCTATGAGTCTAAAGCCCCACAATGCACCTCTGTTCTTACACAGCATTTATTTTCCTGGGCCTGTGAGTGTCCTATGATGCATGCATTAGGACGCCCTGTCCACTGAAGTGACATTTTGAGGGTGGGCACACCTGTCCCCTCCAGGAGATGGGGTTTTTCTTGGGGAAGGATGGGGCAATGCCATGACCACTCAGAATTCACAGAACACATGTTCAGCAATTATTTGTTATTAAATTACTTAATAAGCAAGCTGTCCACAGAGAATCTGCTATCTACAGGCAATCCAATACAGACCTCAGAAAGATGCCCTTCTCGTAACCTGCAGAGGCTACCATATGCAATGACCTTCTGCTGGGAAAAGGCCCCGAGAAGCAGCACGAATGGTATGGATCATTGGCAACCAACAGAGAATTGCTATGGGAACTTAGTGCACCAGGCCTTTGCCAAGGGCTCCTGCTGTACCACCTCAAGTAGCTTGGCAACAGCTTCACAAACCGGTCCTCCTGCGACTCTCATGATACCAATAAGCAGACAAGGAGACAGGAGGTTGGGCCGCCAGCCATCAGCTGAGCGCTGGCTGACCTGAAAGTCACAGGCCTGTCTCATCTGTCCTGCCACCTGCAACCATGCCAAGAAAAAGAGATTATTCCATATGAAATCACACATCCCTCTGTGGTCCAGAGGCTGTGTGGACAGCCTGCTGTTCTGGCTGGCTCTAAGTGTGATTTCTAGGCCCTGTCTGTCTTCTCTCTGAACTCCACATCAAAGCTGACATGGTCATTCCAGAGCAATCTTCCGTTTCTTCTCCCCAGACTTTGTGGGAAAGCCTTATAGCAAATGTCTAACAACGGTAGAATTTCCTCCCGAGGTGGCAAGATCAGAGGAGATGTTGATAAGTAACCTGAACTCAGATCCTTTGAGCCCAGGAAACAAAGATACACTCTTTCTCTTACGTAGCTAAAGGCACAAGCAAGCCCACAGTGACTTGAAGGTGTTTACATGGCTCCCTTTCTGTTGTCTTCCTCTGAGATTTTATTCATATCTTATGTCACAGTGTTTGCCTGTACAACACAAGTACATAGCACTCACAGAGGCCAGAAGGGGCCATCAGATCCCTTGTGCCTGAAGATATACACAGTTGTGAACCACCATGAAGGTGCTGGGAATTGAACATGGGTCCTCTGAAAGAGCAGACAGGGCTCTTAACCAATGAGCTACCTCTCCATATTCATGCTTGATTTTCCATTAGCAAATCTCAATTGGTATTGCATGTCATTTGCATACTTATGATAATGATCCCTGACAACCACTGTCAATATTGACCTCAAGCATCCAGGGCAGCTTTAGGACACAGAAGCCGCAAATAGTTCCCATAGATGCCATTGATTTCTGAAGGGACTACCCTAGAGACAGCAACAACAACAACAAAAAAGATGCTTCTTGATTCACACCAAAACTTCCCTAAATCCTTGGATACCCTTCTGAACAACCCAGGTGCATATCCCCTGGCAAGAAATTTCCAACACATTTAATTTGGTGCATCCTAGAGCTGAGTATTGCTCTCCTTGCAGGAGCCAGCTGATTCTAATTTGTCTCAGTTCTATTGACTTTGTTTCCAGAGGCACATCCTACTCTTATGGGAAAGTGATATCCACATTCATTGAGTTCCTACTCTGGGCCAACCATTGCAACGTAAGCTACAATTGCATTCATTATATATCTGACAATGAAAACTTATGCTCAAGCTTCAGAACATCACCCCTTTATATTCTAAATTGTCTTAGTCATCGATCAATCACTGTGATAAAACACCACGACCAAGGCAACTTAAAAAAGAAAGTGTTTCCTTTGGTGCTCATGGCTCCAGAAGGTCAGAATCCATGACTATCATGGTGGAGAGCATGCAGCAGGCAGGTAGGCATGACTCTGGAGCAGTAGCTGTGAGCTCACATCTGGAGATACAAACATGAGACACAAGCAAGAACTACCTGGGTAGGGCATGGCCTTTTGAAACCTCAAAGCCTCAAACAAAGACCTTGCCTCCCTGTCCTTCCCAAACAGTTTCACCAAGTGGGGACCAAGTATTCAAATATAAGAGCCTGTGATGACCATCGTCATTCAAATTACCACATAACTTTTTATAGCCAAGAATTGAATATTCACACAGTGTTTCAAGAAAGGATGCCAACTACACATGAATTTATAAAAATCTTTACCCTTGTGGAAAAAGCTACACTAGGCAAGGTGGCGGAAACATCAAGAAGACAACCTTAGTCCACCAATGCTTTAGTGGACAAAACAGATGCCTTCCCTCAACACACAAACGGCATTCACTTGTAGTGAGATGACATAAAGAAGTTATTTCCTTTCAGCTATTCAGAAAATCCACTGAAACTATTTTCATGAATCAGGGAGTGACTTTTTGATAAACCCGAATGAGAAAGGGTACAGTGAGATGTGGTGACAATGGCCAAAGCAGCCAAAGCTGCACTTGACGCCTGGTTGTGATTTGCTGTCACACGGCCCATCCTTGGCAGAGTCTGATCCACATCATGGAGACAGCTATGCAGATCTGACATCCTATGCAGTCCACGCATGCACTGTTCCCTTCCCATGTGTGAGGAAGAGACGCGACTCTGGAGAACTTCAATACCAGCTGAGCTCTGGCAGAGCCCGAGGGCTCTCCACGGGGGACTGAAAGCCAGACTCCCAAACCTGGCTCTGCTGGACTGAGCACACTGAGAAAATTCATTTTTTTTTACTCCTTACAAACCTCAATTGTTGAGAAAAAGCAAATAAGAGGCATGTATAAATATACATAGGATGAGGGTGGGGATGCATACATATACATAGGATAAAGGTGGGAATGCACATATACATAGGAAGAAGGTGGGGAGTGCATACATATACATAGGATGAAGGTGGGGAGTGCATACATATACATAGGATGAAGGTGGGGATGTACATATACATAGGATGAAAGTGGGATGCACATATACATAGGATGAAGGTGGGGAGTGCATACATATACATAGGATGAAGGTGGGGAGTGCATACATATACATAGGATGAAGGTGGGGATGTACATATACATAGGATGAAAGTGGGATGCACATATACATAGGATGAAGGTGGGGAGTGCATACATATACATAGGATGAAGGTGGGGATGTACATATACATAGGATGAAGGTGGGATGCACATATACATAGGATGAAGGTGGGGTGCACATATACATAGGATAAAGGTGGGAATGCACATATACATAGGAAGAAGGTGGGGATGTACATATACATAGGATGAAGGTGGGGTGCACATATACATAGGATGAAGGTGGGGAGTGCATACATATACATAGGATGAAGGTGGGAATGCACATATACATAGGAAGAAGGTGGGGATGCATACGTATACATAGGATGAAGGTGGGGAGTGCATACATATACATAGGATGAAGGTGGGATGCACATATACATAGGATGAAGGTGGGGATGCACATATACATAGGAAGAAGGTGGGGATGTACATATACAAAGGAAGAAGGTGGGGATGTACATATACATAGGATGAAGGTGGGAAGGGGCCTTTGGTTGGTTAGCTGCTGAGTTTTGTTTTTTTTTTTTTTTTTGAGGTGGGGTCTCACACCTGGCTCAGTGACGGGGTTTTCTGTAGCATGCAGCACCAGCTTGTCCTCAACATCCAGTCCTTACTGCTGGTTCCTGTGCTTACGCAGAGTCACATAGTTCTTAGAAGTCCTGGTGGCATAGGACACACCTCATTTTAACCCGAGCTCTGCTTCTCACACAGGATGCTGTCCTATTTGCTTTCTGTTGCTATGACAGACACCATGGCCAAAGCAACTTTGAGAGAAACGAACAAATGATTTCTTCTTACAATCCGTCATGAAGGGAAGCCAAGACAGGAGCGCAAGCTGCTTTCTGGTTTGCTTCCCTTGCTCAGACAGCCCTCTTATACAGCTCCAGATGGGCTGCCCAGTGATGGCATTGCCCAGAGCAAGCTGGGCCTACCCACATCAGTCGTCAGTTAAGACAGCATCTCACAGACATCCCCACCGGCTGATATAATAGGACCAGTTCTTTAGCTGAGGTTCCCTCTTCTTACATGTTTCAACTATGTTGCCTCAGGAAGCTTTAACAGATGTTTCTGTGTCTACCAGCACTTGTGACAAAGTGTGAGAGCTAATCAGCACTGAGAATGCCTGGAAGAGATGGCACGTGTATGTGTGCCTACTTCCTTTGGGTTGTAGGTGAGCCTGCTGGGTCACTGAAAGGGCTCTCGGTGTTGCCTACACTTGTTATAATGTGGGTTGTTTGCCCATTCCTTTGGATGGAGTCCAACTTCAGATACTTGGGGAAATGTTGAGAAGCAGTCTACACCCGAGAATCAAGTGCCTCTAGCTGAATGGGGCTGTCTGTATAGGACGCAGCACTTTTCAGGGAAGAAAGCAGCCATAGTGGAAATAGTTAAAAACTACCAGGCCTGTAATCTCAGAGCCTTGGAAGTAGAGGCAGGGGGATCTTTGTGAGTCTGAAGCAAGCCTGGGCTGTACAAAAAGTTCCAGGACAGCGATGGCTACATGGAGAGACCCTGTCTCAAAAACAACAAAGCCAATCAAACAAAACTCGCAAAACACCCCTGCCACCATTCAGGGACAGAGCAGATGAACACAGGTGTCCCCACCCCTGACACCATCCAGGGATAGAGCAGATGAACACAGGTGTCCCCACCCCTGACACCATCCAGGGACAGAGCAGATGAACACAGGTGTCTCCACCCCTGCCATCATCCAGGGACAGAACAGATGAACACAGGTGTCCCCACCCCTGACACCATCCAGGGACAGAGCAGATGAACACAGGTGTCCCAACCCCTGCCACCATCCAGGGACAGAACAGATGAACACAGGTGTCCCCACCTCTGCCACCATCCAGGGACAGAACAGATGAACACAGGTGTCCCCACCTCTGCCACCATCCAGGGACAGAGCAGATGAACACAGGTGTCCCCACCCCTGACACCATCCAGGGACAGAGCAGATGAACACAGGTGTCCCCACCCCTGCCACCATCCAGGGACAGAGCAGATGAACACAGGTGTCCCCACCCCTGTCACCATCCAGGGACAGAGCAGATGAACACAGGTGTCCCCACCCCTGACACCGTCCCGGTCAGAACAGATGAACACAGGTGTCCCCACCCCTGCCACCATCCAGGGACAGAGCAGATGAACACAGGTGTCCCCACCCCTGACACCGTCCGGGGACAGAAGAGATTAAATAAGACATGTGCCCCCTTCCCACGACATACACAGAATCATGGAATACACTGCAACTGTTTTGCAAAGATACTCAGTCAAGGATAATAATGTCAGGGAGAAGAAAAACAATAATGTAGGGAAACTTCAGTGTCCAGCTGTACAAATAAGCACAATGCACTTGAAGTTGGAAGGGCTCAAAGAGGTTTTCTTGGTTGCTGTTGGTTTTGCTTTTTTATCTTCCTTTGGCGCAGGCTCTCATGCAGCTCAGGAACACTTCACGCTCACTGTGTAGCTGAGGATGATCCTAAATATCTGATCCTCTTGCCTCCACTTTTTAAGTACTAGAATTCTAGGCGTGTGCTACCAGGTCAGTTCTGTATGATGCTGGGGATGGAGCCTGAGGCCCTGGATTAGATCCCCAGCACTGAAAAATAAACAATTAAACAACCAAGTTTGGTGTGAGAGTGTCTGAACAGCATCCTACATGACTGTGTATAGTCACTAACAACGGAGACAGTCATGAATTACCTACTTAGGTTAAGCATCCTACATGACTGTGTATAGTCACTAACAACGGAGACAGTCATGAATCACCCTACTTAGGTTAAGAAGGATGAAGAGGAGGAGACGTGGATTAAAACTTATTTATTTTAGGGGCTCAACAAGTAAAGGTGTCGTAAAATATGATTCTAAGATGTGTTACATTTGTTTGTACTGTGGAACATGTGTTTAATGGTGCAATGATATGTTGCATTATTTTATGTTATATTTGTTTAACTCTGTGAAGCCTTGATTTTTTGTCTGTCTAAAACAACTGATGGTCTAATAAAGAGCTGAACGGCCAATAGTAAGGCAGGAGAAAGGATAGGTGGGGCTGGCAGGCAGAGAGTGTAAAGAGAAGGAGGAAGGAGCAGGAGAGAAGAAGGAGAGAGGAGGATCGGGGCCAGCCACCCAGTCAGTCAGCCCAGAGTCAGAGTGAAAGTCAGATTACAGAAGTGAGAAGAGGAAAAGGCCCAGGGCAGAAGGTGGACGGGATACTGTAAACTAAGATCAGCTGGGTGGAAACAAGCCAATTAAGGTCGAGCATTCATAAGTTATTACTTATAATACTCCGTGTGTGGTTTCTTTGGGAGAGGGGTGGTGGGCCCCCAAAAGAGCCAAAAGAAGAGCAAACAAACAACAACCAAAAGGCTCTTCCCAGGAAGGGCTGGTGGCCTGAGTTAGGTCCCGGGAACCCACATAAAGATAGCTGGGAAGACCAATTCACAGACTGTCCTCTGATTTTTCCATGTATCATGCTACATATGCCCATATATATACATCATACATATATACATACATATGTACACACATATATACATACTTACCCCCCCCACACACACAGTAATAACAAATGAAAATTCAAAAAACTCACTAATCTGGAATGTTTTGTATGATTGTTTACTAAAACTTAGGGACAACCAAAAGAATAAATAAATGAAGGGCACAAGATAATGAAAGTCCAGATGTTCAAAAATTATGATTTTGAATATTTGCTTTTCAATGTGAAATTACTATTTAAAATTCTATATAGTATCCCACCAGTCTTGATAATATTAAAACTCATATCAGAAGTTATAAAAATAAGCCAATAAGATGTGTTTTCTGATGTGTGTGTGTGTGTGTATAATTTCTACACTATAATTTCTATAAGTCTGGAGGAATATAGAAATATATTAAAACAACCAGAAACCAAATAAAGATCCCCAAACCAGATGTACAAATATGAGTTTCTCATTTATGACAGTGATGGAACACATTGGTGAGATCAGATTTTTCAGTAAGTGATGCTGAAACTGACAATTCATAAAGAAATATTAACTAAAATTTGTTCTTTCCCTGAGATTTCCCATAACAACACTTGCAGATTATAGCATAGACAACCTGTGTTTTTAGTATTAAAGTCTAAATGTGCACAACAAACTTTAAACCTTTAAAATAAAATATAAAAAATTACTATTATGACCTTGTTATGTTATAACACCAAATTACAGACTACAACCAGGAGTGGGTGCTCACGGCTTAACCCTGGCATTCAGGTGAAACAGGCAGAACTGAGGCGAATTTGAGCCTAGCCTGGGCTACGTAACAGAACCCTGTGTGTAGAATCAAGCAACCAAACAAATAGAAAAATCACCAAGGAAATGCTGAGAAATTCCACCACGTTTAAGTTTAAAACTTTTATTAGACAAATGGTAAAACTCTGTAAGTTTGAACAGCACTCCAGATTGAGAGAAAAGATGGGTAGTAGGAAAGATCCATAAATGTGAAAGAAACGGATCCAGAGATCATCGAGAGTAGACTTGGGCTCGTGTCAGCTTCTCAGGAAGGTAACTGTAGGGAACCGGTCCTTCCTTCGCTCAGCCTAGGTGGCTGCAGAGTTCTCACCCGAACAAGAGGCCATTTCGCCCCACTGCACTGCTAAGCTCTGTGTAAGCCACAGCTACTTGGCGCTGGTGAAGAAAGGCAGCTCATTCACTGCTCATCAGAAAGTGGCTGAAATAACCTGAACAATGTGGTGGCAGCTAGGGAACCCAGCGACGGCACAGCCTACTGTCCCACAAGGCTTCCCTTAGACACAGTCTAAAACGTGCCTCCGTGATGGTGTAAAAGAACATACTCAAATGGGCTTTAAACACCGATCAAAATAAAGGAAACTGGATAAATAAAGCACACATCCGTGAGAGCAGAGAGCCTGCTTTAGGGCCAAGCATTACACACGTGTGGCACACACGTATAATCCCTGAACTCAAGGGGTAGAAGTGCCGAGAAGTTCAAGGTCCTCCTCAGCTGCAGAGGAATCTTAGAGTCCATTCCAGACTACACGAGACCCTATCTTAGAGCAAACAAAGCAACCAAAACAGTGTGTACAGGAGACAGAGACAGGTGGATCTCTGTGAGTTCGAGGTCAGCCTGGTCTACATAGTAAGCTCTAGGACAGCCTGATCTGTCTAATACAGAGACGCTGTCTTAAAAAATATATAAATAAAAAATAATAAAAAGGGTGTGAGGGGTTTTTTAACAAAACAACATAAAAAATAAAGAGAGAAAGAAAGGAAGGAAGGAAGGAAGGAAGGAAGGAAGAAAGGAAGGAAAAAGGAAGGAAGGAGGGAGGGAGAAAGAAAGGGAGGAAGGAAGGAAGGAAGGAAGAAAGGAAGGAAAAAGGAAGGAAGGAGGGAGGGAGAAAGAAAGGGAGGGAGGAAGGAAGGAAGGAAGGAAGGAAGGAAGGAAGGAAGGAAGGAAGGAAGGAAGGAAGGAAGCTATGCAACCCAGGAAATCAATACAGCAAAACTATGTTTTAGCAAAGGGTGGTGGTCCACACATGCAATTCCAGTACTCAGATGGCAGAGGCAAGAGGACTGCCCACAAGATGTTTTGTTACAAAAACAAAAGTAACTATGGAGGTCAATAGAGAGTTGATAAAGACACAGTGAGGCCTCCAGATAACAGTGGCTCATATCACTCATCAGCTGGGGGAGGGATGAGGCATGCATGGTGTGGGCTCTCGGGAGGAGCACGGCTATTTCAAGATCTGAGCAATGATCAACCATGGTCCATCTGGCACACTGTCCCTGAGGCCTGGGCTTCCCATCACCCTTGTTCTCTCTGTCACATTAAAACACCCCTCCCGCTTCTCTGCCTGATGCCTCCTCCTAAGCCCTGCCTAAGGCCTTTCTGCTTTCCCCACATTCAAATGACAAAGCCTCCCTTGGCTGCCCTCCACCGCCAGGCTCTTTGGGAACACCTGTACCTCTGTGAGGACAGGCCTCCACCTCTTCTGTGAACTCCAGGGTGGGGCAGCTGGATCATCCCCACAGATGTGCACAGCTAACAGTATTTACTGAATGAGAAAAATACTCCTCAATTAAGAGGTAAGACTTGAATCTTCTGTGGCCGCCCTCTCTGCAGCCCCTCATCCACTTTATCCACCAGTGTGCACACTCGCCTTGCACTCTGTCTTTTGGACTTCTGATCCTCCTGCCTCGACCTCCTGATTACACGAGTGAGCCATGCCAGGTTTACAAAGTTCTAGAGCTAGAACCCCGGGCCTTCCCCATGCCATGCTAGCGTTCTCCCAACCACACTGACTCCTTAATGGTGGGACTGAAACCTTTTGTTCAGCTTCGAGTTCTGTATTACGTCACTTAGAGTACGTTGAATTACTTTTTTATATTACCTTATCTATACTATATTACTTTTTAGGTCACGTATTACTGTATTGCTGAAGCTCTCCAAGCTTTGGGGTTTTCCCTGGAAGGGTGATCCTGCCTCACTGGAGGGTGGAAAAGTGCACAGAGAACACAAAGTATGACGTCAGCTCAGGTCCGTGTTAACAGTTACCGATGACTGTCACCAAAGGGGCAGCAAGTCAACATCGGGCACTAGCCGTCCAATCTAAGGAAGTGAAAAATAAAGCCAACTAACAGACCTGCTTGCTCAGTGCCAGAGAAACTGAAAAATAACCCCGCACGGCTGTCATTCTGTCTCCAGCAAGCAAACCCAGCAACAGTCTTTTCCTTACAGAGGTAAGGCTACGGTCCCTTCATTCTTCCTGGGCTGTGAGCACCCTAGGAAGTCGGAATGACAATGATAAAATTCTGCCGAGCATCCCTTACGGTGGACCTCTATATAGGATTGTAGCCCATTTTCCTCTTTGATCCCAATACTACACTTTCCTTAGTCTTTACATCCAAACTTTGCAATCTGTCAGCTCCCAGGCAGCTCTGGAAGAAGTCTAGCCTGGGACTGGGAGATGGCTCAGTTGGTTTGTCTTACAAGTGTACAATTTGAGTTTTAAAAGGGATGATAACATGAGCTTGTGATCCCCCGATGGGGAGCTGGGGTCTGGATCAGCCGAGTGCAGGGGATTTCTGGCCAGCGAGTTCTAGGGCCCAGGTAGAGACCTTCACAAAAAACAAAGTGGATAAGGTGGATAGCTCCTGAGGAACCACTCAAGGTTGACGTTGACCTCTGGCCTCTCTCTCTCTCTCTCTCTCTCTCTCACACACACACACACCCCAAGACCACCACCTCCACCATCAGCAATAACAACAACAACAACAAATCTAATCTGTTCTACCTCATGCCTTTAGTATCTATTGAGAAGCATAAAATTAATCAAATGAGCTGGCGGGCATATGTGTGCATTTATATGAAGGATCAGAAGCTAGTGTGATACAGTAAGAGCCTATAGTTCCTGCATCTGGTGGCAAGCACTGCTAAGAACCTAGGGACCCTTCAGAGTGACTAAGGAAGCCACAGTAAGTGTCACTTGTAGTCACTAAAGCCAGTACATGAGTTCACCTTGGCACTCATTTCGCCCAACTCCCTCCAATGCCCTGCGAAGACAGTGAGCCCTGTGTGAGTCCCTGAGACTCACACAAAAGAAACAAAAGAAAACAGTTGTCCTCTTCACAAATCGCCTGCCCAGACATGTTTCAGGCGTGGGTTCTTCCCAAAGCATGAAGTGTGAATCACCTCTGCGACTGTGTCAGCAAGCCAACCAGACAGGCAGGATAAACCGATTTTAGCTTCTCAGCTTCCAGACTCCACCCAGCGGGTGTAGACAAGGACGCTTGCAGGAAAGAACCAGTTCGGTCCTCGCTCTAGAAGCCTCTCTGTCCTGCTCTAGGCTGAGACCAGAGCTCTCCTGAGGACAACTGTCTTCACAGACACTCTGCCCAAGTCAGGGAGACTCAGGCTGCATCCCTGAAACAAATCAGAAATGCTACAAGGTGTGGTGATCCAGGCTCGTAATCCCAGGATTTGGGGGGCTATATCAGAAAAATGGCTGTGAGTCAAAGGCCAGTTTTAGTGCGAGTACCAGGACAATCTAGGCTACAAAGTGAGGCCCTATTTCCAAAAATGAGAGAGAAAGAAGGAGAGGACAGACAGACAGAAAGAGAGAGACAGAAAGAAAGCTAAAGGCAGAAGGAGGAAGGAAGGGAGATAGGAGGGTGGACAGGCAGCAAGGCAGGCGGGCAGGCAGGCTGCCAAGCCAATGAATAGGGCCAGTGTTCAGCAGCCAGCTGAGGGCACTATCTAGTTTTCTGGTCACGACACTCTCAGGACAGCTCGAGGCTCCTGTCAGTGTAACAGTCAACCTCAGCCTCAGGGACTGAGCACACGGAGTGCTGAGCACCAGATGGTGGATGGGGTGTAAATGACCAATGCCTTTTCTTTCCTTCGCAGTGGAGAGGGAGCTTTAGGAACAACACGTCCCTCTCTCACCTTACCTGGGCAATGAGGACCTTCGTTACCAAACCTCTGGGGGAGCCATTCCTGCTGCCCAGACCTGCGTCCAACCCTCCTGTCTCTGCCCCACGCATCATCAACTTCCTAGCCAACTTCCGGCTTTCCTTCGACTCTTACAACAAGCACCTCCTACATGTGAGGTCCCCTCTGCTAACACGTCTCTCTGACTGTGACTCCATGGTCAACGTCTGAAAGTAGCCACTGCCTTGCTCAGCTGGACGGGACCAGACGGGCTTCACTCTGCATGTTTAATCCTGAGCCTTTGGATAGACTGCCTTACTCCATGTGGCTTGGCCTCCTTTGGATCCCCTTTTTGCGTGTGCATGTATGTGTTCATGTGTTCATGTGCACATATATGTCTACACCTGTAAAAGGCAGAGGACAGCCCTTGGTGTCATTCCTTAGGAACCATTCTCTTTCATTTTTACACATGTATTTTGAAACAGGGTCTCTCACTGGCCTTGGGCTTACCAAATAGGTTCGGCTTAATGTCCAGTAATCCCCAAAATCTGTGTACTTCTGTCTCCCCACAAGGGATTACAGAACGGAACCACCATGCCTAGCTTTTCTTTTCTGCTTTAAACATGGGTTTGGGTATGGATCTCAGGCGATTAAACCCTATGCCAGCTGAGCTTCCTCCACATCCCTGTCTTCTTTGTCTGACAGACTCAGTCATCTGGGTGGACCTATCAGATGCTTCCTCCTCCGGGAAGTCTCCTGTGGCCTGGCTGACAGGATGTGTGCCTTTCTTTAGTGCCTCTATGGCAACCCAGTGAGTCCTTTGAGTATGGATGTATACCTTTCTGCTCGGCTGTGTCCCCTCTAGAAGACTGAGCTCCTTCAAGTGAAAGGCCACGTCCCATGTCCCGAGTTTCTATTGGTTCCCGTCACCATTTGTGGGGAAACGGAATGAATAGATGCAAACAAGACTTAGATGGGCAGTATGCGCAGGACAGAGAACAAGAGCAGTTCTCATGTCTATACCTAACTGAGTTTTCCTGCTAATCCTACTTGGAAAAGAAAAGAAGCAGTATTCTCAGTTCTCTTCATCTAAAGAAGTAATGGCCCAAAATGCCTGTGGTGACATTGTCAGCAGCCGGCCTGAGACTCAAACCCTGACCTGTGGTGACATTGTCACCAGCCGGCCTGAGACTCAAATCCTGACCTCTGCAGTTCACGGCCACTGATTTCCCCATTATCTACAAACTGTTGCCTCCATTCTAGTGGAGATTCTAGTGGGCTGATTACCTTTATATTCTCCTCATCCAAACCTGGGATGTAGAAATCAGTCTCCCCGTTCTGTAGCTAAGCAAACTGATCATGAGAATGAACACAACAGATAGTCAGACAAACAGACAGATGTAACACACACACACACACACACACACGCACGCACGCACGCACGCACGCACGCACGCACACACACACCACTCAAACCAGAAAATCACAATCCTATCTGGTAGGAAAACTATGCAAGCCACCGTTACCTAAGAACGCCCTTGGTACTCAGCAACACTCTTGACTTTCCGTCAGCCTTGCATGCCTGTTCAAAGAGCCAAATGCATCATCCTCTCTTGCCATAAATCTTTACTTGCAGGTCCCATAGTCCTGTCCAATCCCAACCCAATACAACCATCTGCTTTCTTGGCGCCTACCCAAATCTTCTCCAGGTGGATGCAGAAAGCCCTTGGCTTTACGGGCTGTCATCTACGGGCCGTCCACCATGTTTCTCTCGAGCCTCCCTCAAGGCTGACCCCCTAAGAGTGTGTCTGCTTGCTCCTTCCGCATCCCTCTTCACTTTCTCCCTCTACCAAACGTCTTGCACCAAACATCAAGGCCACCTGGACTTGTAAAATCTGCAGGCTGCTGCCGCATGCTCATCTCATGGAGCCTTTCTACTGGGCCAGCCTTGCTTCCCTCTGCTCACATCCCTTCTCAGGTGACTTTCCACAGTGTTCTAGTTTCTTCCTCCCTCTCCAGCCACCACAATGGGGCCCTGATGCTGCACAGAGTTTGCACACTGAGGTTCTTCAGGACACTGGACTCATTCTTTCTTACTATACACTTCCCCAGTAGATGTCTTCACTTTAGTGTGACGACACATTCCAGCATTTCCTGTTGTGGGTGCCTCTACGGGTCCAAACGAGATCACCACTGAGTGCATTTCTTTCCACTCGATGTGTCCCCCAGCAGATTCCTATGGACAGATGCCATCCATGTGCTGACAGCTACTGGTGCCCCCTGGACTCTCAGTCATTGTCCCTGAATCAAGTCTTTTTCCTAATTATCCCATCGCATCCCTTTTCCTGAGAGTCAGTTCTGACATACATCTGCTTATGAACTTTCCCACCTGCCAACCCCGTAAGTAATCTCTACTCGCTATGCCCAATATAGATTTCATTGTTCTGTTTTATTTTGTGACATGATGGAATGTAGCCAGAGATGATCTTGAACCTCTGATCTTCCTCCCTCTACCTGCCAAGTATGAGGCTTGAGCCACCACACCCAGTCTATCTGGTGCTGGGGACCGAAGCCAAGGCCTCATTTCTACAAGGCAAGCTTTCTACCACGTCCCAGCCCAGGCTTCAGAACAGACTTCTCATCCTCTAACCACAGAACATTTCTTCTTCCTTTGCTCGCTTCCTGAATAACTTAGACATGTCGTCTACCCGGCTGCAGAGACTGGAAATCTTGGGACTCATTCTTAGCAATGCTCTTTCTGTAATTCTTAGTATCTATCAGCTAGTAAGTCCTGCCAAGAGCTAAACGCCTCTTCTATGACCACAATATTTTCTTTCCCTTGGCACAGCAGGATTAAGGACATAAGAGAAGGTGCTCTGTGTCTAGGTACTGGGTAGGGGCCGGTGGTATTAGGGTCTCATAGTCAATGGTCTCCTATGCAAGGTGGTCTTGCTCCTGAGGACATGCAGCTAACTGGTTTTTTAGCAAGAAACTTTTGATGGCTCAAAATGGGATTTGATAGGGTAAGAAACATCACTTGTGCTTGTTTATTTTTATTACCCTTCTAAACAATGATGCTCGCTCACAAATATAGAAAACCCTCTGCTTAAGTAGAAAACCAGCTCCTTCCTCCGTCCAAGTCCCTCCAAGGGAGAATAGCTTCCAGATGAGCCTCGGCCGTGCAAAGCAACGCCTGAGCGGAGTCAGCAGAGACCAGCTCCAGGGCTGTGGTGGGAGACTCAGGGCACCTCAGTTGGCAAAGTGCTTGCCTGGCAAAACCGAGGGCTTGAGTCTGATCCCCAGACCTCACGTTACAAATATAAGAAGCCAAGCATTGTGATGTGAGCTTGTAGTCCCAAGACTTGGGAGGCGAACTCGTGGTGCAGGCAGTGCCAGTACAATGAGAGACATCTAAGGAATGAGCAATAACTGAAGTTGGCCTCTGGACACGACATACATGTACACACATGGGGACACACAAGCACAAACCCACAGAGACACAGTAGAGACACAGACACACTCTGTTCTGTCTGTAAAGTAAGGTCAGCTAGGAGGGTAGGGTGTGGAGCTTGTGCTCAAGTAGAAGAAAGGATTGGAAGCGTGATAAAGGACATGCCAGGCTCCCAGAGACACAGTTGACAGATGATTTATTGATTCAGTCATTAAAACGCACTGATATAAAGTTAATAAAAGTCACAAAGTAACTAGGAATGTCATAAGAGAGTTTAGATGTCTTTGTTGGGCTGGAGTGATGGTTCAGCCATTAAAGGCTAGGGTCACAGCCAGAGTTCAGTTCCCAGCATCCATAGCTGTCTCTCCAGAAACCCTGGATTCTTACATCTCTACATTTGCTTTCCTTCCTGCCTTCATGGATACCTCTGTTTGTCTGTTTTCCTTTGCAAACAGCAATTTGTAGAACTATTCCAATATTGAAATAATTCTTTTGGATCTGATATTATTTTTAATTACATACAATAAATTTATAAAACACTTTTAAAAATGTCTTTGTTACTTGTTCAAATATGTAAAAGGAAAAAAGATATTGCAAACGGGAAGAAGAGCTGGGCATGGCAGCATTCAACTATAATCTCAGCACTTGGGAAGCAGAGGCAGGAAGATCCAGAGTTAAAAGTTAGCCTTGGGTCTAAGAGACCCTGTCTCCAAAAACAAAGCAAGAGAAACATAGACTAGAAAGGTCTGGGAACACAGAGAAAGCAGAGAAGAGAAGATGTGCTTGCAGAGACCACGCTGACAGCGTACTAAAGATCATCAAATTATACACCTCAAGTGGGCTAATTTTATGATGAGTGAGCTATATACCAATAAAAAACGATTAAAAGAAAAATAGTCAAAGCGTGCACCAGTATTTAAAGGAAAAGCAGGTGATTTTCTCTGAGCCCAAGAAAGGAAAATCAGCAGCACAAATCATTTCTACATACCTTAGGGGAAAAAAAATCACTACTTAAACATGAAGACAGGAAGGGTTGAGACCTCGTCAAAGGCTGCAAAGAGCGTGGTCAGTGCTGCAGGACACCACCTTCAGCTCCAGCGGCTACCAGCTCTGTTCAGAGGTAACTTTTCCTTCCCAGCACAGTCCTGCTGGGGTCTGTTCCCCAGACAAGCATCTTTTCAAGTTTGTACCACCCAGCACACTATGAAATGTTTAGGAAGAGTATCATACAAGCCTCAATGACTTGAAAAAGGAGAAGAAACATTGCCCATCAGTGGTCACTTCCTTTGTAAGACAGAGTTCCAAACAAAAGTACCGGAGGAGGGGAAAATCAGAGGGGCGAAACTCCCTAAGGGCACATGCGTGACTATGCTTAGGGGCTGTTAGCATAGAGGCAGCATGCAAGATTGTTGGAAATTATTTTAGCAAAGGCAGGAGCTTTGTAAACCATCTTAAAAGGTGGATGTCAATTACCGAAGCAAGTGCAGAAGAGCTAGACCATGCCATCCTTTGCCAACTTACTCGAGCCAACAGGTCACTCATAAGCAAATTGGAATGAAACAAAAGTCTTCCTTTTAACTTCCTTGTTTGGAGCCAATGCTCTCAAACTCATGGAACCAAATGGAAGAGAGATTTTGTTTGTAAAAGTTAGATTCAAAAGAGATGGCAGCAGCTGGGATCCTGTACAGAAGAAGAGGGTGAGGAGGACAAGAGGAAGTCTAGGGGTGAATATATACACCCTATATACAAAATACATCACATATATGTATGAAAGTATAATAACGCAACATGTCATTGTGTTGACTTGACATATATGCTATAAAAACCTTCTGAAATCAGATGTTTCGTCCAGTGTCCTCTAACACACGGGTTCCATGCAACTAAAGGTGGTCGACAACCAGCTCTGGTTTAATGTACCCTTTCGATTTAAGAAACTGCCAGCCATCACAGACAGAAAGAGCACTGACCATAGAGTCCAGCTGTAGATCTGATTTAGGAGGATGGAACAGGAAGATCACAAGTCCATGGCTATCCTGAGCTGCATAGCTGGTCTCAAAAACCAGAACAATGGGTGAAAAATGTGTTTCACCAAACCTAGGGACCTGAGCTTGAAACTCAGGATGAGCATGGTGGAAGGACAAGACTAACTTTGACAATTTGCCCTCTGGTCTCCACACATGTGGTATAGCATGTGCGTGCATGTGCACACACACGTGCACACACAGTAAATATAACTTTTAAAATAAAAAAAAAATGCAGGCAAAAAACTCCTAGTCAGATATGGTAGCACAAAACTATAATTCTAACTCTTAGAAGTAAAAACTAGAGGGTTAGAAGTTCAAGGCCAGCCTGGGCTACATGAGACTCTGTCCCAACAGAACAACACAAATTAAAACAAAACTCAATAGCAAAATTAGATGAGTAACTTTACTCTTTACATGCTCCACATTCATGTAGTAGGTGTTCAATAAATGCTTCCTGAATTTCTTCACATTGTCAATATTCAGCAAGCACTTAGTAGGTGTTTTACACACAATATTTCATTTAATCAGCCCAATAACACTAAAAATACACTTTCATACGATTTGCATGTTTCGAATGAACAAGTCAGGCTTTGCGGAGATTACTAACAGGCACCTGTGAGTCTTCTGTTTGGTGGCAGAAAGGATGGAAGAGTTCTTTTTTGTTGTTATTGTTGGTTTTTCTTTTCTTTCGAGACAGGGTTTCTCTGTGAAACAGCCCTGACTATCCTGAAACTTGCTCTGTAGACCAGGCTGGCCTCAGATTTACAGAGATCCACCTTCCTCTCCCTCCCAAGTGCTGTAATTAAAGGTGTGCACCACCACCGCCCGGCTGGAAGAGTTCTTATGCCCAGTGAGTGTGGCCTCTAGGAACTGGCCAACATAATCGGAGTGGTCAGGAAACGTACAAGGCTGCCCTGCCTGGTGTTTGCTTTGACACTTTCCAGTCCAGCTTTGGGCTTTCCACTCCAGCTGGGCAGTGAGGCTCAGAGTTTCTGCTGTTCACACCCTGGGCCAGCAGCACAGGGACCTCCCAGCCACTCAGTAAAAGCAGGATCTTGGCCACACTCAGAAAACAAAATGCTCATTTTAACGAGGTGCTTGGGGGCTATGTGTGCATCAGTTTGAGTTTCAGAGACGTCATTTGAACTCTCTCCAAATTGACACATATTTAAAATAGGAAGAAAGAAGATAAAGAAGGAAGAGAGAGCGACTGTGCTGGCTCCAGAGAGAAGGCAGCCAGCTTGTGACTGAACAGACCCGCCTTAGCCTGGACAGGTCCAGGGAATATATAAGGATTCCAAAGGAGCTGACGACAGAGGCAAGAGCTGACTCCATAGGCAGTGTTCAAGTTTGAGGCCAGCCTGGACTACATGGGAGAGACTCTGTCTCAGAACGAAATCCATAACCCACATCATATATACAGAGTGCTCTATGACTCCACTCGGTTCTGAAATCCACATGCCTGTGCCTTTGGAAGTAGGCATCATTAAACAATTAAACAAAAATATACTCTGCTGGGGCTAGAGAGACAGCCCAGTTAGTAAAGTGCTCGTCGTCTTCAGGCTGAATCCCCAGCACCCATGTTCGTAGTCAGGCATGGAGGTGACTGCTTTTCATCCCAGCACTTGGGAAGCAGGGACAGGCAGATCCCTGGGGCTTGCTGTCCAGCCAGCCTAACGTAAGCAGTGAGCCCTAGCTCTGAGTGAGAGACGGGTTCAAACGGGAAAAGAGAAAGCACAGATGGCTCCCAAAGAACACCGCCAAAGCTAACCTCCAGCCTGCCACCTTCCTCGCCCACAGAAATGGTTTCTTATCAGGGCTGAGTCATCGGTTTGAATACTGACACACTTATAAACACATGGACAACAGCAAGCCTAACATAAGCTCCAGTTTAAACTGGATTTAAGGGAGATATCTTTCAATAGAGCTCATGGTTCACTTTTTGCAGGGCATAACATCTTCAGACAGGAAATACAGCTTCAAAGCAAAGGGCAGCTGCGCCATAAGAGGGCGAGTCGGGCAAGAGGAGCACCTGGCCGGTTTCAGCGGGCTCAGCATTGCTCTCCTGTGAGCTGGCTCTCCCGTGTCCCGGAGTTACCAAACTGTGAGAGCTCTGCCTACAGAGGCCCAGCAAGGAGGATGCTCAGCTACCTTTTTCTTCATTTCCCATTTTAAAGGGTTGAGAACATCTATTATGTCCACATCGCATGCATAAAGCCCAAGTGATCCCCAGCACCATATAAAACCCGGAGTGGAGGCACACACCTATCCTTCCAGCACTTGGGAGGTAGAGGCAAGAGGATCCAAAGTTCAGGGTCATCTTCTATTACATAGCAAGTCTGAGGCCAGCCTGGCCTACATGAAAGCCTGCCTTAAAAATTAAATAAAATGAACAATGAATTGTATTTATTTTATAGTTATAAGACTGTTTCTTGGAACTAAGAGTCATACAGAAAAAAATTCTCTCTCTCTCTCTCTCTCTCTCTCTCTCTCTCTCTCTCTCTCTCTCCCTCCCTCCCTCCCTCCCTCCCTCCCTGAGACTAGGTCTCTTGCTGAAGCTGGAGCTAGGCAGGCAGTCAGTGAGCCCTAGTGACTCTCCTCTCACTGTTCCCCATGGTACTGGAGCTGCCATGTCTGGTTTTTCACGTGTGTGCTGGGGTTTGAACTCGGGGCTTTAAGCTTGTACAACAAACATTCCCACTCACGAATCATCATCGCCCCAGCCTCTGTATTCTCCACATTCTTAACCTGCTCAGAATCATCCTTTGGCTTCTGGGATTGTCTGTCAGCTGAATCACAGTAAAGAAAGTCAGTGAGCATGCTCGAAGCTGTAGGGCCAGCAGGAAACTAAGCAAAGCTGGGCAGCATGGTCCCAAGGAATCTGACTCAATGCCAAGTCCAGAGGCCACTGCAACTCAGATACATATTAACTAGCGAAAGAGTCCTTGACCTGGCAAGCCCACAGGTCAGAGCAATGTCAGGAGTAAATCATATCTGTGGGTCTTCCTACCAGTCCCATATTCCCAGTCCAAATGACAGCCAGCAACAGGCCTTATTAGAGTCTCACAATATGACTTGAAAGATGGCTCAGTAAGTGAAGGCACTTACCCTATGTCTGAAGACATGGATTAACTCCCTGGACTCTCTCTCTCTCTCTCTCTCTCTTTCTCTCTCTCTTTCACACACACACACACACACACACACACACACACACACACATGCGTGCGCTCTCAAATTTGTAATTATTAAAATGGCACATGTGAACAGCATTGCTTTTTCAGAGCTGATGCAGACTAGGGATAAATTAGAACGATGACCACAGCCCTGAAAAGCAGTTGAGAAACCAGGCTTCAAGTCAGAAGCACGACATTCAGTCGGAACAGCAAAGGGAACCACAACTACCTGAAAACAGCCATCAGACCGACTCTATATCTGGAAGCTGTAGTACTACAAGGTGCAATTGGCAGAGTCTGTGGCTATTCAGCTAAAATGAGAGACCTTTCCAATAGTCTACAAACTAGGGTTGTAGATACTGCATCTGTGGCTTCAGAGGGTAAAATGGAGAACATGTGAGTATCTGAGCTGCTGTTCTATAGCTATGAAGAGACACTGTGACTAAGGCAACTCTTACCAAAAAACACACCATGCAATTGGGGACTGGTTTACAGATCCAGAGGTTTAGTACATTATCATCCTGGCAGGGGCATGGGGACAGGCATGGCAGAGGAGCAGTGGCTGAAAGCTGCATCCTGATCTACAGGCAGAGGAAGAAACTCTGGACTTGGCATGGGTTTTCAAACCCTCAAAGCGCACCCCCAGTAACACATCCTCCAACAAGATCACATCTCCTAATCCTTCCCAAGTAGTTCCGCTCCCTGATAACTAAGTATGCAAATGTGAGCCTATGAGGGCTGTCCTTATTCAAACCATCACAGTGTGAGTGTTTCAGCAGGGTCCGTGTGACTTTCAGAGTCACCCAGAGAGACATTCAAAAGTAGGCATCAGAAAACACGTCTGAAATCCAGGTGTTACTGCCCATGTCACCCATGTGAGCACTTCCTAGAGGAGCCTCCTGTTCGATACAGAGAGTGTATCCACTTTAGCTTCGGAACTCTACAGCTACCGTGGTCCCTCAGACCTGGGCCAGTTCTTTGGGGACCACTCAGAGCAGAAGTAGCTTCCTAACCCACCAGTACAGAAGGAAGAAGAAGATGGATTTGCTGGGGTCTAGTCTTGTGGCAAGAGATCTGGCAAGCAAAGACTCATGCTACATTGAGGAGGTTGGCTGTAGTGATATTTTGTTTATGCTTTAACAGATAAAATTTTCTTAAAGATCAGAGTGCAGAGTAAAGCCACTAGAGGCCAGGCAATAATGGTACACACCTTTAATCTCAAGACTGAGGCAGAGGAATCTCTGTTAGTTCACGGCCACTCTGGACTACACAAGATTGAATCTGTCTAAAAGAGAAACAGAACTCACACAAAGGTGATCCCAGCGCTTGGGACCCTGCGCCTTTAATCCCAGCACTAGAGAGGTGGAGACAGGAGTAATGTGGCTGGGTGAAGAGAGGAATATAAGGCAGAAGGAGACAGGAGCTCAGTCAGTCTGGGGTTTGGTGGAGACAGTTGCAGTCTGAGGTTTAGTAGAGACAGTTGCAGTCTGAGGTTCAGTGGAGACAGATGAAGCCTGGAGATGCAGTCTGAGGACAGGATCGCCCCTTCAGTCTGAGCATCAGTAGAGGTAAAAAGAATTCTTTAGTGGCTGATGGCTCTGCTTCTCTGATCTTCAGGCAAGCTTTATTTATTTAAACATAAACAAAATGTCACTATAGCTGGCCAAGTGAAACACAGGGAGAGAGGCTGGGCTGTGGGGTCTCAGGGCTCACAGAGTAGTTATGATGAGGGTCAGCTCTCGGGATAAGAAATCCATATAGACCACCACTAGCATGGGACTCATTCCACCGACAGTGAATCCAGTCGGACCCCAAATTAATTAATTCTTAAAAGATTTACTTTAATCTTTGTTTTTTTGTATATGTGTGTTTTGCCTTCATGTGTATCTGTACACCACATGTGTGCAATGTGTGAAGATGCCAGAAAAGACCTTCAGAGCCCCTAGAACTAGAGTTTATACAGTTTTTAGTCACTCAGCTGTTGCTGGGAATCGAACCCAGATCATCTGGAAGAGTACCCAGGGCTCCTTACTTCTGAGACATCTCTCCAGCCTACCTTATTAACCCATTTAAGATATGTACAAGGCATGTGTGCGTGTGTGTGTGTGTGTGTGTGTGTGTGTGTGTGTGTGTGTTTTCCAGGGTTCAAAATCAGGCCCTCATTTATATATCCCTACTCAGCTCCAAGACAAGAACACAATTTTATGAATTACAGCCAACAGCCGGTGAGAGCCACTCTTGTTCAGATAGAGACTGTCTCCTTTGCTGCCTCAGTGACAGACCTGTTCTCAAAGGACCCCTCTGTCCATGCACTGAGGAACAACCTCTGTCCATACTCCATGAGCTGCTTGCTGCTCAAGCCCCAGAGTTAAGCAGACACATGACTTTGCACTGTCGCTTATCAGCATGGATTCCTACACTGGTAGTTAACTCTATCATGAACTTAGGTATCTGGCCACACTGTCACATGTCTCACTAATTTTATCTAAATCTCTCTGGGCAAAGGTGGTAGGTTGGGCTTAGCCTTGCGCCACAGAAAAGCCGTTGCTTCCCTCAGGATGTCAATTCACCTATCTGCCAAGGTGAAGGGTGCCATTACGCAACGGAAGGCTCTCGCAGTCTTAATCCCCAGGTGGGGCTGTTCTGTATTTAGGAGTAATACAGACTTTTTGTTTATCTGCATTGGCCCACAGTTAATCCAGACCAGGCTACACATTCTATACCCAAAACTAAGCTCAGAAACCTTGCATAGTTAGTAACTCATAGGCAGTCAGGTTACTGTCTCACTTCTACCCTCTTGAATGGCTGTCCTGTGTCAGATGCTAGAGAGGGCTTAAGGCAACAATGACAGTCAAATGTATCCCTTGGGACCTCAGGGTCAGGGTAGGTAATGGCGAATTCTGAGCATGGATAAAAGTGTCGTAGGAAGTAAGAGTAGGAATATTCAACCCAAGCACTTAGGAAGCCTGCCCCTGGAAAGGGATATTGTAAAGGGGTCTCGAAGACATACAGAAGTCCACTAAGCATTCAGAATAGAAAGCACAATCCAGGAAACAGAAACAGGTGCAGGTGGGTTGGAACTCATAAACCAAAAGATAATAAGCGAGACTGTGAATGTTTGAACAAGGGCGGCAGAGGGTGAGAACCAGGACTGCCACAGGGGATTGTCTGTTTAGGTGGGGGTGTTTCTATGCTGAAGTATCGTGAGGATCAAGGATCAGGGCTATCAACAAGAGTGTGCACTTTAGCCTAGCATGTGTGAGTAGCATCTATAAACCAGAACCATTACATGGAAACTCGTTGTCTTGACTAGGCAATGTTAATTCCTAGTGGCATGGTTTTGAAGTCAGTTTGGGCTCTGAGTCTAGTTAACTCAGAAGTTCTTACTACATACACACTACATACACAAATGCACACACACAACCAGGTGCGCTATGCTGTTTAGTGAAGTGCTGAACTCCCTAATACTGAGTCCATATCCCACAGGTGTGAAAACAGACTAAGCACAGCCAACATTTCTCCCAGCCTGGGCTGTCATTTGATCACACCTGCACATTATTCTCTCATCTCAAAAAACTGATACCAGTGGTCTACCCAACCATTTTACAACGTAACCTACAACCATCTCATACTATCTATACCCATTCATTTAAAAAAAAATGAATATGGAAAGAATCTGGAGCTCTTAAAGACAAAATAGCTAAATTTAGTAAGATAGGTGGCAACCTTGTATCCTTTGGTCTTACCCCTACTCTTCCCGACAGCAGAGAAGACAGAGACCCCACACAGTTACCAGGATATGCTTATAGAAGCAGCTTTTGAGTATTGTGGGATATTTGACACATCATAAACCACTACTTTGCCTTTGAGTTAATTAAATAAAATCAACCTCTGGTAGGAGGACAAGTTAGCAACTAGTTGCCAGAAAGTAATCATTGAGAGTCATAAGGTGTCTGTAAGACAATAGAAAGACACACAGGAAGAAGTAGGGAGAGACTTAACGTAGTGTGTTCTTTTGTTTTTGAGGAGCACAGGGACACTCTCTTTCAGAGACACAACAAAGAGAGAAGGTCAGCTAGTTGCTACTCAACCTCTCTGAGCTAGCAGGTTTTCGCCCCAGCCTTTAACTCCTGAGTCTTATTGATAAAAAGAAAAATACAGACTTAATTAAAATCTGTGTTTGGCAGTAGCAACAAAGCTGGTACTTGAAGGAACAGAATTCCCACTGGGCTTCAGTCTGAGCACTAGACTACTAGACCACTGCTAGAGAAGCAGGCTAGTAACCGCAGAGCCACATCTGCAGGCAGAAACAGCGGCCCTCTAAAGCGCAGCCTCTGCCAATGCAGAAACATGTGAGCATCAAACTAAAAGTTCCAGGAGTCTTATTTACTGATCCATTCAGATGAGCTGTTCAGAATGGGTAACACCCAAGTTAGGAGAACAATGACGGCCTAGGGCTGGTACCAAAAGGAGGTAAGTTTCTTAGAGATCAACAAAAATATTTTTAAAATGAATTATTATTGTGATGGCCACATAACTTCATGCTGAGCAACACTCAAATGCAGATCTAAAGGGTTAACTTCATAACTTATCAATTATGTAATATCAAGAACAATGATCAAACACAATTTCCAGGGCCAGTGAGATGACTGGGAAGGTCTTCAGGCGCTTGCTGCTAAGCCTTGGAATCCAAGTTCCGTAGGAAGTACTTGGTGAGAGGAGAAAAGTGGCTCCTGCAATTTGTCTTCTGACCGCCTGACACACATGCCATGTGCATGGATACACATGTGACATGTGCATATATATACATATATGTGTGTGTGTGTGTGTATATATATATGTATATATATACAAGCAAATAAAAAATAATAAAATAATTTGCAAACTAAAAGTGGTGGTGCAGGACTGTGATCCTAGCACTTAAGAAGAGGGGGGCAAAAAGACCAGGAGCTTCCAGCCAGCCTGGGCTACATGAAATCCTGCCTCAAGAAAATGAAAACAATGAGAAAATAACATCCAAGACTCAGGATCAAATATCCTTTAGTTACCCCTTGTGACTGTGGTCTTCCAGAATAAGCACGGGAAACAGATGGACGGACCCAGAACAAAATGTTCAAACAGCGATCATGAGAACCCTGGCGGTGCTTGGAGGCCATTCGGCTTTCCTCGGAAATGGTGGTCAGCCTTTCATACTATTTAGTAAGGACTGGGAAATTTATTTGATTTTGACTTTTCCTACCTAGAATAAATGGAAATATTGCTTCATTCATTGTCACTGAAATTTGCTAAATTGGACAGAAGGAAAGAGTCAAAACAGTAGCCATGGGACAACGGCAGAAACTCAAAAGCTCCCACAGAGTGTACTGGAACCTGTGGCCCTAAGGGCTCACTCCTCCCGACCTTCAGTGACCTCTACTAAATGAGAACATGGAAAACCAAAACCGGCTGTTCCCAGGTTTCTCCCTTCTTCATTATCCCATTTTCCCTAAGGAAGCCTCAGGACACTGGCAGGCTCTTCCTGCCGTCATCACTGATGTCAGACTAAACAAGGTCACCACGCACTGGATCTGTGGGAAACACAGCCCAAGGTCTTTCTTAGACTGATCTTTCAAGTATTAAGTGAAATCATTCCATCTTTTGTTTATTTGTTGTTTTTGTTTTGTCTCTTGAGACAGGGTTTTGCTGTCGCGTTGGAGCCTGTCCTGAACTCCCACTGTAGACCAGGCTGACCTCGAACTCACAGAGATCTGCCTGCCTCTGCCTTCCAAGTGCTGGGATTAAAGGCGTGTGCCACCACTGCCCAGCAAAATCATCGCATCTTGTAAAAGTCATCTTGCCTTAACTCTCTCCTGTCAACCTCGATCTGCTTAGATATGTGCGATAAATAATAAACTCTTAAACTGGGAAGATGGTCCAGGGGACAGCACATGCCAGGCAGGCATGAGTGTGGATCCCCAGCTTCCCTGTGGCAACCAGGCAGTGGCACGAACATGGCCCCTAGTGCTACAGGGATAGTGGGGTCCTAAGGGCTCACACTCACTGTCCAGTCACAGTCCAGTCTAAGGTAGTGAGTCCAGGTTCAGTGTGGCTGAGACTCAGAGGAGAAAGACAAGATGGAGGGGCAATTAAGGAAGACATTGGAAAAAAAATAAAACAAACCTCTGGCCTCCATGGGTCACACAGACAGCTGGATTGGCACATACAAATACTATACTACTACTACAATAATAATAATAATAATAATTCCCTATTACAGGAAAACTCAGCCAGGCATGGTGGCTAATACCTTTAATCTCAGCACTTGTGAGGTCGAAGAAGGTAGATCTCTGTGAGTTAGAGGGCAGCCAGATCTACACAGCAAGTCCCAGGACAGATGAGGCTATACAGACAAATATTCCAAAAAGAAAAAGAATAAAATGGAAGAAAGAAAAACTTTAAATTAAAAAATTTGAGATTAACATAATCATGCCTGTGGCCGGGTATGGGAGCTCAGTTGGTAGAACTTGGTTAATGCGCTTGAAGCCCTGGGCTCAGACCAGCACTGTGTTAATTAGGTGTCATGGCACACACCTGTACTCTAGCGTGGGGAAGGTGGAGGCAAGCGGATCACAAGTTCAAGATCATTCTAGGCTACATATTGAGTTTGAGGCCAACCTGGAATACATGAGACCCTCCCCCCTCTCTCTGTTTGACCCCCCCGGCATGTGTGTGTGTGTGTGTGTGTGAGAGAGAGAGAGAGACAGAGACAGAGAGACAGAGACAGAGAGAGAGAGAGAGAGAGAGAGAGGCATAAACACAAACAAAACCGAGCCCCTACTCTACTCAGACTACACTACTATGCTCCATTACATTTTCTAAATGTATTTGCCAAATGTTTATGTTTCAGCCAAATCAAGCATAAGTTGTTCATCCAGCATCTTTAAATGAGCATTTACATTTTTAAGGGAACTTCCCATCTGATACTCTCGGCTTTCTGCAGAGCTTCAGAAAGCCCTGAGGATTGACAAAATAACTCAAGCTTTCTCTACCAGCAGAAAATCATGCTGGCCAGGAATGACGAGGACACAAAACTAAATAAGAAGTTTCCTAATCTTAGTGATTTGATAACTTTAGCCTTAAAAAGTCTAAAGAATTTCAAGTCTAGTTTTGGTCAGTAGGAGACAGAATGCAGCCCAGTGGAGCTCATTCTTCACACCAAGTGGCCACCTCTAGCCTTAGTAGGCAGTGTTTGGGGGAGGGTGGGGATGAGCTTGCACACGTGAGCACGAGTTTATGAAGGAAGAGGCCAAAGTCAGGCATCCTTCTCACTCACTCTCCCTCCACCTTACATTGGATACTGGAGCTTTCTAAACTGATTTGGCTACACTGGCCGGCCAACAAGCCCAGTACGTCCTCCTGTGTCTGCCTCGGCAGTGCTGGGATCACAGATGAACAACCACTTAGCTGGCCATCTCCTCAGTCCATCGCTAGTCTTGCTTACGGGCCACAGACACGCTCTACACTCTGTGATTAGTCACTGGGCTTTGGCCGCTGGTCATCAGCAGCATAGGTAGGGAAGCCTAGAACAAGCTCACACAAGTGGAGGAAGGACACGGAGGGCATGCCTTCCTGAGTGACGGGGGTTAACTGATGATGTCCCTATGTTAGGAATATCAGCACAGACGTCCGCGTTTACATGGTCACTTGTCGTTAATAACAAACACCAGGGGACATTCTCTAAAAAAGCGAACCTGTCTGTCTTCCACTGATTTAGCCTTACTGGACGCTGTGGGGCAGCTGCTAACATAAAATGGGGACAATTAGACAGTCAAGTTTTTAGGGGTGGATGGGGCATGGAAGAGAAGGCTCAGAAGAGCAGCCACAGCAGGGAGTGCCTTTTGAGGGGCAGCCATTCTTCCTGTGACTGTCACTGCGGTAGGAATGGCCACACGATTCCTATCCCCACTCCAGGACACGCCAGCTCGGAACTTCCTTTGGGTTCCTCAGAGCTGGTAAGGGTGTGGTTTGTTAAGCTCCCAGAGACTAATCTGTCCTGGGAAATTGGCTCTCATTGTCATTCTGAAAACAGTGAATTCCCAAGGTGGACGGGATCACTCCATTCCTTGATGTTTGGTGTGTGAGTCCAAGACCTATGCAGGCCAGTGTCTGGAGTAAACAAGGTTAAGACAAGAACCACGGGGTTAAGGACAGCAGTGGCAGAGAACGCAGTGATCACTACAGTCCCTAAATAAATCTGACAGGATCACACACAAGAACCTCCCAAACCTTCTCCAGCGAAGATGAAGGCTGCGAACGGGTGTGAGCAGAAGTATGGATGGAATTGGATGAGGAAGTGAAAATGTGCTGACTGGAAACCCAGAGCAGCTGCTCTCAGCTCTCCTTTCCTCGAGGACTTTCCTTCTAGCGCCATTTGATTCACCAGGTGCCTGGCGTGGGCTAACTCAGGGGATAGTCTGCCCAAGGCAGTTCCAACCTTGACCTAGATTCACTCTGAAAGAAAAACTGGCCTGGCATGCTTCTGGGTCATCAGCTGGGCCATAACCTGCCTGATGGACGTGGGACAGCTTCAGCACCAAACTGGAAACCAGATGTGGGGTAAAAGTTAACGAGCTCAAGGCTCCACTTGGGATATGATGGTATAGAATCAGTCAGATGTGATGACTGCTTAACCTGAGCCAAAACTGCAGTGATATAGGGTGTGCTAGGCCAGTCTGTCACGATGGTGAGAACCCTGTGACTGTTGTAAGGGCTAGATGGCTGAGACAGCTCGGCCCTGGTTGTCAGACACCAACACTGCTGCACCGCCTTCATATTCCTCAGGTTGAAGAAAATGTAATTTCTTGTCTTCACATGCTCTGGAAAAGCCGCTAAAGTCTGGTTTGTACTTGTATTTTCCCACTTCTCATATTATTTGTCATTTTGTTTGATTCTATTGTCAACAGAGGTTTAGCTCAGAAGTACACTAGAACAAGCTGAGATTCCAGAAGGCATAAAAGAGTCAAGCTCCTGAGGATGTGTTCATGCTCACTTAGCACAGGGAAATGATCAATGGGTGAGATGGCTTAATATTTTTCTTTAAAATCATCAAGCATCAAAAACCACATTGATAAGTGTTGTCTTTTAAGATTTAAATTAATAGCATTTAGTCAGGCATGGTGTCTTATGCCTTAATTCCAGCACTTGGAAGGCAGGAACAGATGAATCTCTGAATTCAAGGCCAGCCTGCTCTACAGAATGAATTCCAAGACAGCCAGGGTTACACAGAGAAACCCTATCTAGAACCCCACCCCAAAAGAATTAAATAATTAATAACCACACAACAACATAGCCAAATGCAGTAGAAGCAAACACATGGGTATAGTTGCAGGGCAGTAAAACCAGGGCCTTCATTGTCTTTTCAGGAAGCTAAAGTTTGCCTGGAGCATTTGCAGTTAAGGGAAGTATCTGGGGGGTGGGGACAGTAACTGCCGCTGTCTGAGGGTGTAAAGTACATGGTTCTAATCCGAGATGGCTCACAGCCTTCTCTTTATAGCATCCGCCTCAGATAGACAGGAAATAGAAGGAACCTTGAAGTTCAGCACCTTAAAGGCACACACATATGTCACACCTGTACACATGTAGCACACACATACCACATATATACCTACTACACATGTGCCACAAACACGTGTGTCACATATGTACCACATATACACACATGTACCACGCACATTTACCACAGACAGGTATTACACACATATCACACTCACACACACAATACCACACACACATACCACACATACATACCACACACAGGTACCACACACACATACCACACACACATACCACACATACATACCACACACAGGTACCACACACACATACCACACATACATACCACATGCATGTACCACACACAGGTACCACACACACACACGTACCATACACACATACACACATACCACACATACATACCACACGCATGTACCACACACATACACACAATACCACACACGCATACACACACATACCACACACATGTACCACACACATAACACACACACACACACACACACACACACACACACACACACACACACACACACATTTTCTGCTTCCCTTTTCCCTCAATCTTTAAAGCCAGTAAGAAAAAGATGAGATGCTGGCGCACTGCCTGTCCGTTTGGGAAAAAAGAGAGTGGCAATAATAGACACATATTCGCATATTTTAAAACATTAGTTCATTCTTGTGAATCAATGCATACTCACACACACAAGGCAGAGAAGCCATAGTTCCTAAAAAGCACACACTTCCTCTTGCAAAGTGGTCTCGTGCAAGACGGCTTCAGGGCAAATGCACGGAGGCCAAATTGCTCCCTACCTGTCTCTTCTAATGCCAGGAAACTGAGCAAGCTATTCCCTTGGCACTTAATTTTATTAGCTTCATTTCTTTATTATTATTAACACGACTTTCGCATCTTACACATCACACTCCAATTTTACAATCATGTTTATTTTTAGGGTGACCTCGGGAGCTACTCGTGAACAGACACAACAAACAAGGGAGGAACTGGGTCCCCTCTGAGCCCACCTGGATGTTCGATCCACCTCAGTCATCCTGTACATATTCCACAGGGTATTCCACAGGGTATTTCACAAGGCAGCTAGCAAAGAACCAGGGTTTCCAAAGTAAAACTGAGCTGACATCTGAGCCACAGTAACTGTGAGGAGTAGGCCCCAGGGGAAACTATCCAGCAGGCAGAATGAGAGAAAATAGGACTTGCTAGAACACAACACACTGCTCACTTCAAAAGCTAAAACAAAATCACAATGCTTAAAATCAGAGTTCTGCCTAGCTGGATGTGGAGGACGCAAAGAAAGCCATCACCAAAAAATAAAAAAGTTAAAAATAACGAAATAAATAATGCTTACAAACAATTACAACCCTTAAAGTTGCGACTCCAACACACATATTTCCTCTTGGCTCCGTTTGGACTGACAGAAAAATATCTTATTTAGAAGAATATAACCCCCAGTCCCGCAGGATCAAGGGATCAAAAGTTTGTTCCTAACACAGCAGCAGGACAAGCCTCCTCCTTTCTGTCTCTGTCACCCCAAGTCCCTGTCAGCACAGAAAGAAAATCTGACACAAAACAATGTTCAAAGTGTTACTAACCTGAGGCCCCTGGCAAATAGAGCCGCTCCATTTGACTCTAAAGAATGAAGCCTTCCTATGAAACTAATGTCCAAAGCAGTTGAAAGTTGAGATGGGGGGAAACTGTTACCCCAAGAATCCACATAAACAGGGAAAGCCGTCCTGTTCCAAGCTCAGCTTTGCCAGGCTCCCTAAAGGCAATTCAAGGCGGCCAAGCCCACAGAGCACTTCAGCCTATAAGCGGCAGTAATGAACTTGAAACCACGCCCCATATGCTAAGTAGACCCTGTTGTGTGAAAGAGAAGGCAGAGGGAGAAAGAGCACTGGTTGCCCAAGAAAACCAGAGCACACACTTAAACAAAGAGAGTGCTCATGCGCTGGTCTCCCCTAGACACTGTATTAAGGGGCTGATTCACGGTAAACAAGGGTGGTACTGTCTCCCTCTACTGGGGCCAAGAAATGACTTTGATACGTGGTGCTGATGGTGAAACATACAGTTCTGTAATTTCACATTTTATAAGAGAGATGTATGGCATTATTGTTTCCAAGAGTCAAACTCATACTACCGCTAGCTCTCAACTTTAACATAATATAGAATAAGCTTAAAACCTCACAAAAGCTCAAAAGTTAATATAGTTCACAGGGAAGATCTGCCAAAGGCCCTCCTAACGTCAGGTCTGACTTGGTGTCCGTAAATCTCTAAGTCAGCTTTGCCGCGTCAGTTCATTGTGTTCGATACATAGGAGGAAAAGGTTTTTCTCAAGGGCGCCAGCGTGATGGCCCATCAAGGAGGTCCTTGCTGCCAAGCCTGAAGACTGATCAGTCACCAGCACCCACACGGGAAGGAGCGAGCTGACTCCCAGGGGCCATCCCCGACCTCCACATGTCACATTCACTCAAACACATGTGTACTCACAAAAAAATAAAATGTTTAAAAAGTATTTTCAAGTGGATCGTTATTATCTTTCGATAACATAGACTACAGTTTCAAAATAAGCCATCTAACTTTAACTTTCATTGCACAAAAATGTAACTGATAACTTTTTTCAAGTGGCAGAGTCAATGTTGTTCCAGCACACTGGTTACTCCGCTTTTAAACAAGGTGCACTCACAGGAAATCCGGCTGACCCCTACTTTTCAACCCCAGGAGCAATGCTGATTTCAAGGACTTGCTACTCTTTTATACAGAACGTTCTGGTTGATTTGCATAAGATCTGCTTCAACAAAATGGTCCAGATTTCCTGTGTAACCCAGAATTACACAGGACCAGGGAAACTGACCAGTGGTTACCAGGCAGACTTACACACATTTCTGCTAAACTAAGTTAATCAGCACCTGGGCAACACACGGGACTTGAGCACGCTAGCTCAACAATGCTGGTCAGGAAAACCCACACACAGCTCAGACCCACCAGCCGCCTCCATCTCTCTCCTCCAGGCTTGGTGGGTTCACCAGGAGAATCCCAGCACTGAGAGGAGAAGCAGCCTCAGGCAGGTAGCTAGCTAGTGCCTTCAAAAGTCCCAGCACCCCACCTGCTGGCAGGAACAGGAGCAGCCAGGACTGCTGGAACAGACCTCAGGGGAAGGAAGTCCCGCCCTATGACAATGTCAATGCCACAAGTGATGTGCAGTAGGGTTCATTAAAATGTTCTCACCTACAAAAGTAGAATATTTCTGAAAAATGTTGATGCCAAAGCATAATTAAACTTAAGGCCATCTCTTTTATGGGGCTCTCGCTTGCCAGCGTATTTGATGATGCGTATTCTCAAAGACACATCTGTCTTCTGCTAAGTTTTCTTCTCCCCCTACAAGAAGTCACGCTGTCACACCAGCACCAGCTTTGAAGCAGAAATGTACAGACAGACCCTCAACTCAGCTCGATGAGCTAACGGTGGGAGCGAGTCTCCTTCTTTCCGTAAAGTTCCTTCCCCTGGATGGGGTGGTGCACACCTGTGATCCCGGCACTCAGGACGGGGAGGCAGGAGGATCTTAAATTCCAGGTCAGCCTTGGTCACAGTGGAACCTTATCTTAAAAAAGAAAGTCTAGCCGGGCAGTGGTGGCGCATGCCTTTAATCCCAGCCTTGGGAAGCAGAGGCAGGCGTATTGGTGTGAGTTTGAGGTCAGCCTGGTCTACAAGAGCTAGTTCCAGGACAGACTCCAAAGTTACAGAGAAACTCTGTTTCCTTTTTTTTTAAAAAAAAAAAAAAAAAAGAAAGAAAGAAAAGAAAAGAAAAGAAAAAGAAAGAAAAAAGTCTATCTTTAGGATCTATTTTTTCTGTTTTTCTGTCATAATTTACTTCCTTTTAGGCATGCCTGGTGTGTACAGAGCTCTGAGTTTGTTCTCTAGAGACAGCGGGTGAGGTAGCTCTCCTGTGATCCTGGCACTAGGGACAAGGAGGGAGCAGGAGGAGGGACCAGAAACTTAAGGCCATCCTCAGCTACAAAGTGTGACATAGCCTGGGCTACCCGAAACTGCCTCAAAGAGGGGGGAAAAAAAACCAATAATTCAGGGTGGGAAGTTGGCTCAGTAAAGTGAACACTTTGCAAGTACAAGATTCTAGGTTAAAATTCTAAGAACCCACGTAAAGCTGGATGTGGTAGCACAGGTCTATAATCTCTCAGAGACGCGGAAGTAGAAAATGAAGACTCCCGGCTAGTTCAGGAACCAACCAGTCAGGCACACAGCACAAGCATGGGGGAGGGGACTGAGATTGTCCTCTGACCTCCACAGGTGTGTCCAGGAGTGTGCTTGCCTGAACTCACACAGAAATGCCCTGTAGTGTCATATAAGTTAATGTTTCTAAAACTCAAGCCCGATATCAACCTCAGTGAGGGTGAAAAATATTAAAAACCCCCGCCAAATGAAATTACATTGGGATGCAGCTTCTAAATCAGCTGAAGCATTTAACTAAAATGAATGAGGCAGGCATCATTAGCTCCTGCTAAGAGTCAGGGTGGAGGACAGGTGCCTTACACCACAAGGCTACACCCGACTAACTCGAGGAAGCAGAGCTGTCCGAGGAGGAGCGTCCGGACACACAGCCACAGAGTCAGGCCAGAGAGAAAGCCACTGGTCCTAACCATGAGCTTCTGACCCTCCACATGGATGGGTCAACCAACCTCAGTTGTGGGGGAATGTCTGTACCGACCAGGTCTAAACTTTTTCCTGTCATTATCCCTGGGCAATTACAGTTCAACAGCATAATCGCTGCTAGACTGTAAAACAGTGTCCGCCTGACGCAGCAGCTCCTGCAATAGCATAGACACTGCATCATGGATCATGAGGAATCTTGCTTGAGGCCAGCTAAAGCCTATGGAAGACATGTGTGTGTCGAGCACATCATATGTGATTTTATACATTTGGATGTATCGTATCCAAACCCATGAGTATTCGGGGAAGGTTTGCAGTGATTGCCACTGGCCACAGCAGGACACTGTGGTGAACTGGTCATGTCCTTGGCCAGACTCTGGTTGGCATAGGAGAGAAGGGAAGCAAGCAAGGGACTCCTGGGTCAGTCCCAGTAGACTCTCCAGAGAAGCAGCACAAGACTGAGAGCCGGAAGTGACAGGGGAAGGGAGGTGTGCCCAGACAGAAGAAGGCACTTGCTCATCCTGCCAAGGTAGAAGAAGACCCGGGGTGGCACTAGGCATCCTTGGAGGAAGTGTGTTCAGCCTGGAAAACTGGCAGAACATCACGGGGAAGGCAGGAGGAAGGTGACTCCTCTAATTTCACCTAGTCAAGACTTGACTGGGGAGCATGGTGAAGAGGCAAGGAGGCGGGACCAGGCAGAGACATAGAAGACAGAAGGCATTCACAAAAAAGGACAGGTGCGTGGCAGTGTTGTTAAATGTCCAAGTTCGGGGTCCAGACAAAGCCCAGCTGATGGAGCGCTTGCCCAACTTGCCCAAATCCTGGGTTCAACCCTCAGCTCAGCAAAAGTCAGGTACAGTGGGGCAAGACCATAATCCCAGGAAGAAACAGGAAGATCAGAAGTTCAAGGTCATCTTCTACTACTCAAAATCAAGGTCAGTCTGGATTAGAGACTCTGTCTCCAAAAATAACTAAGGAGGCCAGCAGGAAGAATGGTTCACTGAATAAATACATTTGCCACCATGCCTAAAGACTGGAATTTGAACCCTGGGACTCACATGGTAGAGGAAGAGAACCAAACCAATCCCGCAGGCTGTTCTGTACTCTCCACGCACACGTGTGTATACACACATGTATATACACATGATTTGTGAATGGATGCAGTAGTAAATAGATGAGGGTAAAGCACACAAGCTTGATGATTGGAGTCAAGATCTCCAGATCTCCAGTCGCAGTAGCGCACTCTGTAATACCAGTGTTCTCGTGGGGGAGATGAGAGGTAGGTGCAGGAAAATCCTTGGGAGATTTGGGTCACCTGGCCAACCTGGCATATGCAGAGGAGAAAAAGAAGAAACTCTGCCATCTCAAACAATGTGGAAGGGGAGGACCAACAGCCACAGTGGTCCTCTGACTTTCATACAGGTGTGCATCTGCACACACACACAGAGACACACATAGTCATACACACAGAGATAGACTACTAAGAAAATTAGTGAACAAATAAAATATAGTAAAAATAAACAAAATACCCAAGTTTATATTAGTAAGTATCATCAAGAATTCTGAAGAGGGGCTGTATATATGGTTCAGTAGTTAAGAGCAGTGGTTGCTCTTCCAAAGGACCCATTCAATTACCAGTATCCACATGGTGGCTCCCAACATCTGTATTACCAGTTCCAGGGGATCTAATGCCCTCTTCCGGCCTGTGGGTGCCCACATAATATACAGACATACATGCAGACAAAACACCCATATACATAAAAATAAATTGATAAATAAATAAGGCAGTACAGGAACTGAAGGCTGGGAAGATGGCTTAGGAGTTAGGAGTGTTTCCTGCTTCTCCACAGGATTTCAGTTCAGTTCACAACATCCATATCAGGTGGCCTGTGGCCTCCAAGCCTCCCCCACTTTTCTCTCTCTCTCTCTCTCTCTCTCTCTCTCTCTTACACACACACACACACACACACACACACACACATGCACACACACATGCATGCACGCACACACAAGCACTCACACACACAAATCTGAAAACCTTTTTTAAATTTACAAAAAAAAGGCTCCAGAGGTAAGCCTGAGAGCACCATGATCCTTGGGGAACACAGGTCTGATCTGAGCTGACCAGAGGATCATAACATTGTTCACAAGAGGAACAGGCTGAGGAACAAAGGAGAGCCAGGTTGTCCATGCCCATCACAACTGTGGAAGGCTAGGTAAGGTCCAGCATGGCCCAGGAGGCTCTGGGGCTCCAGCTCTGCACTCAGGCAGGAGATGTGCAACTGTAAACCCCAAACACAGAAAGAACAGCCTAGTTGGGGTAGTGGCGGTGGTGGAGGCTTTGACTCCACTGAGTCCAAAAGGTTCTGAAACCACCAAACAGAATTTAGGATGTAGGTGGGAAGTTTCTTTCCTTTTCATTGATCCAAACCTTGTACCAAGATTTAGTATTTCCTTCAGTAAAAAATGTTCGCAGCCATGCAACAAATTCCGGCCAGAGATAGCTCATTCAGTGTCTTGCCACCAAGCCTGAGCACCTGAGGTCTAGCCAGGACCCTCGTGACAGAGGAGAGGCCTGATTGCACACAGCTGTACTCAACTTCCGCACGGGTTCCACGACCAAATAATAAATAAATAGATGTAGTTATTAATTTAAAAAGAACATCTTTTCCTGTGACTTGTCATTAAAAGAAGTCAAAGATGATTTCATAGCATGTCACAACTGTCACTAAAATCTCAAAGCATCGCTCCCATATATCATAAATTCAGAACAGTAATGGTCATCAGAGTCACCACCTCGACGCCACTGTGCACGTAAAACAAGAGGATCCCTCAGGATTACAATGTTTATTTCTTGTCGTATCTATGACTCTCAGTTATTGATTTTCTTTGTAATCTTAGGTACTTTAATACATTTAATCGTATGCAGTAAAGATTATTCTCTTCAAAGGGACTCGTTAGCTCTGTTAGAAAGTCAAGAGGTTACCATGGCCCCCACAAAGTGAAGACTATTTGATCTGTAGGGGTGAGGTGGCTCAGCTGACAGAGCACCCTTATGGCATGCATGTACAGGCCAGCAAGACATAAACCAGGTAGGGTAGTGCATGCCCATAATTCCAGGACTCTAGATGGAAAGGAAGAACAAACGTTTAAAGTCATGTGGTCCATGGTGTGGTGGAGAACAGCTTAGTCCCAGCACTCAGGAGGCAGAGGCAGGCAGCTCTCTGAGTTCGGGGCCAGCCTGGTCTATAGAGCAAGTTTCAGGACAGCCAGGGCTATGCAGAGAAACCCTGTCTCAAAATACAAAAAAAAAAAAAAAAAAAAAAAACAAAAAACAAACAAGGCTCTTAGGAATGGCATTCAGAAAAGGAGCCCCAGGGTGGCAAGATGGTCCGCTGGGTAAAGGTGTTTGCCCAGATTCTGAAGAACTGGGCTTGATCTTCAGGACCATGTAAAGGTGGAAGGGCAGAATTAACTCCCCAAAGTTGTCTTCTGACCTCCACGTGTGCGCATGCTTTCCCCACAACAGTAAAATAATAAGAGAGAGAGAGAGAGAGAGAGAAAGAGAGAGAGAGAGAGAACACTGGTATGAGTAGAAGCCAGAATTCAGTTGCAGAATTCAAAAACAGGATTTCTAACTCGTGTTTCTTCCAGCCCCTGACTCTACCCCCTAATAAAAACATCCATTACTTCACTGATGTAAACAACATATGTAAACAAACTTCCAGATGCACTAGCTCCTCAGCTGACTGGCAGGCAACCCGGCCTGCTCTGAACTTCAGCAGAAGCTGTCAGGTATGACAACTCCATTCCCTGACCCCGACACTGGGCCAGGCCTGTCAGCTTGGAGTGTCCGTGACCAACATAGTGGATCCTCAACCATGAATACGGGAGAGACACTCTTGTCACCATTGTAAGAAGTCCCAGCGAATGACAAGCCTACTGATGACCCCACCCTTCTCCCAGCTTCTGTTCATAGCCATGGCTCTTACGACTGTCAGCGTGTGAATTATGAGCTTTACAATATACACCTGTTTAATTTTCCATCATCCATAACCCAAACAGAAGCCTCTGCTAAAGCAATGAGTTTGGAATTAGATGGACTAGCGGGCACAGGGCTTTGTTCTCCGTTCTCTGTGCCTGCCAACTGGCATTCGATATTTGAGCTGTGACACGTGTTGCCAGGATGGCCAGAAAGGACAATGGCACTCATTGTTGCCACGTCCACTCCTTGGCCTGCCACAGCTGTCATGGTTCCTCCTGTTTGTAGACTTTGCTGTTCTTGCTTTCATGGGGTTATTTCCTTAACTACTGCAAATTACTTTGAAATCTAGTCGCACCCTCCAAAATGTAACACCATTCTGAGAACTGAGAGCACAAATTGAAAGCGCTGGTGTTTAAAACTCTTTAAAACATATATTTGGATTTTTTTTAAGATTTGTTTTATTTTTATTTATGTGGACGTCTGCCTGTCTGAATGTGTGTGTGTGTGTGTGTGTGTGTGTGTGTGTGTGTGTGTGTGTGCAATGCAGATCCCTGATGCCAGGAAAGCCTGTCAGACTCTCTGGACTTGAGTTACACGTGGTTGTGAGCTGTCACGTGGGTGTTGGGAATCAAGATCAGGTCCTCTAAAGAACAGCAAGTGTTCTTAATCTCTGACCCATCTCTCCAGCCTCTTTAACATTTCTGTATTATTGTAGTTTTATGCAAAACTCTATTATTTCAAGCAAATATTATCTCAAGTTTACCCAGGTAACCTGCCTTTTTAAGTTAGCTATCAGCTCACAGGTTGCTCACCATATAAGCACCCTTTCTTCTCACATTAGTGGCCTTTTAGCTTTAACCCATAGAGAAATCAAGGGGTTGAAAATGAAAGTTGAAGGGATTAATGAATGTAGCTCATTTGGTAGGATCCTTACAAAGCCCCGGCTTTGGGACTTGGTTGTACACATCTATAATCATAGTACTTTAGAAGTGGAGGGTGGAGCCAGGCGTTGGTCTGGTACATCACAGAGAATAGACAGGAACCAGAAACCTCTGTGGGTCCGAGCATGAGTCTGGGACCTCTGAGGGACTAAACCTGAGCCAGATCCTCTGTCGGTCTGGGCGCACCTGAGCCTGGGAACTCTGAGGGAGTCTGCTAGGGCCAGAGTCCTTTGCAGAACCAATTCCAAGTCAGGGTCCTCTGCAGGAGTAGATGCAGACCAGGATTTACAGAAACAGGTCAAAGCTGGTAGCCTAGGCCAAAGTAGGCCCAAGGCAATGAACTGTACCTTGGGCTGGAGTGGACCTGAGGCAACAAATTACACAGGAGTGGGACTGAACCAGCTACCTAAGCCTGAGTGGGCCTGAGGAAGCAAGCTCCATGGGAGCAGGAGCCGATCCACTTCAGGGACATTGGCTGACCAGGACTGAGCCAGCCCTGGTCCCCATGCTGTTTAATTTGACTATAATAATTTAACTTATTACCATAAGGATGCCAATAATACCTAATATTAGCCTAGCGTTTGGAAAAGCCAAACAACACAAAGCCTACTTATAATACAAGTTGAATGTCCTGTCATTTAAGGAATACTGCACCAAAATGGGAAACAGGATGGTCTGTAGGTGTAGTCACGTCACAAAGTAGAAAGTCATTAGGTGAGACCATCACGTATCAGGACCATCTGTGCAGACATCGGTATCTGTGGATTCCAACTTACACCTCTGAAAGCAATCGCTGCCAAAAGTGTATTATAGGCAAATCCCATCTCCCGTGGCATTCTCCTATATTGATTGATCCTAAGCAATTAAAGTCATCTCTATTATTTGACAGTCACAAAATAAGCAATGTGACAATATGACAGCACCAATGTGTGTCACTCTCGGCATCTTATTTTCCACTCATGTGCAGCCAGTATGGTAGATCCTGGCATCTCCATCTCCCAGAGGAAGAAAACCAAAAATTAAAACATGCAGGCTGAGGATATAGCTCAGTGGTAGAGAGTTTGCCTAGTATGCCATGACCCTGGGTTTGATCTCCAGTGCTAGAACAGGAAACCAACCAAACAACAACAAAAAGACAGAAATACAAAACCATGCAATGTTAACGCCATGAAACACAGAGCAGGGGACAGGAAGTCAGCGCAGTGCAAAGCGGGGAGGTGGCACGCTCCTCAGCGGGAGTGCCCAGAGGAGGCTCACTGTGGAAATGCCACTCAAGAGAGACCTTAAAAAGCCACGTGCCTCGGTTTGCTTTCTATTGCTGTGATAAAAACACTGACCAAAAACCATTTGGGGAAAGAAAGGTGTATTTGGATTACAGGTTACAGCCCATTGTCAGGGAAGCCAAGGCAGGGACCTGGAGGCATCCAAGGAAAACAGCAAGGTTGGGGGTCATTTGGAGTCTCTGATTGCTCACTTGAAGACTTCATCAATCCCAAAGTTTGAAATGTTTAGAATAAGATGAAGGGGGATGGTATGAGGGATGGAATTGGAAACAGGACAAACCGACTAACTTACTCAAAGAGTTTTGCTGTGAAGAACAGGCAGATGGATCGGGCTGTGATTCAAACCCTAGAACCACAGAAACTGTCAACCGGGTTTAATGTCACACATGTGTAAACCCAGTACTTGCAAGGTGGAGGCAGGAAGTTGGGAATTCAAGCTCATTCTGAGTTCCATAGTGATTCAAAGCCAGCCTGCACTGCCTGAAACAATGTCTGAAATAGATACAAAAAAAATGATAGATATATGGGAAAAATGAGGAGACAAGAGATTGAGGGGATGTTCTTGGATTTTTAAATTAAACACAGGAATTGTGTATATTTATGGGGTACACTGTGACAGTTTTAGGGAAAAGTATACTACCCCACTGTACTGTATATAGACTACCTAGCTGTACTGTATAGACTACCTAGCTGTACTGTATAGACTACCCCGCTGTACTGTATAGACTGCCCCGCTGTACTGTATAGACTACCCCGCTGTACTGTGTAGACTGCCCCGCTGTACTGTATAGACTACCCCGCTGTACTGTGTAGACTACCCCGTTGTACTGTGTAGACTACCCCGCTGTACTGTATAGACTACCCCGCTGTACTGTGTAGACTACCCTGCTGTACTGTATAAACTGCCCCGCTGTACTGTATAGACTGCCCCGCTGTACTGTATAGACTGCCCCGCTGTTATGTATAGACTGCCCCGCTGTGCTGTATAGACTACCCCGCTGTGCTGTATAGACTACCCCGTTGTGCTGTATAGACTACCCCGCTGTACTGTATAGACTGCCCCGCTGTACTGTATAGACTACCCCGCTGTACTGTATAGACTACCCCGCTGTACTGTATAGACTACCCCGCTGTACTGTATAGACTACCCCGCTGTACTGTATAGACTACCCCGCTGTACTGTATAGACTACCCCGCTGTACTGTATAGACTACCCCACTGTTATGTATAAACTGCCCCGCTGTGCTGTATAGACTACCCCGCTGTACTGTACAGACTACCCCACTGTACTGTACAGACTACCCCGCTGTACTGTATAGACTACCCCACTGTACTGTATAGACTACCCCGCTGTACTGTATAGACTGCTCCGCGGTACTATACATAGACTACAGATGTTAATCTTCTCAAGAAAATGCATCCTGCTTCTGCTAACCCTCACCTCTCTGTCTTCCCTCCCCAGCACCCTTCCTAGGCTCAGGGAAGCACTATTTCGTTTTTACGTTAGGACTTCAACAGTTTAGTTTCATATAAAAATAAAAAGAAGTAGTATTTGTCTTTAGGTGCCAGCTCATTTCATTGAGCATGATGCAGGGGAAATGTTTACAGAGACTACTATGGAAAGCGGTGAACAATAAATATGATCCAATAAGTGAAGGAAGTCTAATGATCCTGGATGCAGCAGGATACAGAGTTCTGCTTGGGCAGAAGTAGATTGGTGTTCTGAGGGTAAGACAGATATAACTCACGGAAACACACCATGAAAAGACCAGGGCCTGGAGGGACAGAATGACAGTTGAATATAGAAGGTTTGGTCCTGGGGAGATAGGGTTGTTCTTGCTGACTACATCTAGGTTCTCCATGACACACAAGATCTTTAGTTGAGAAAGGTAAGAGGAAAGGTAGGTTTGAAGGAAGAAACAAAGTTTTTCAGGAAGATAAGACAATGAACTCACTGGGAAATGTATATAGATTTCTAAGAAGACGCAAGTTGAGGAGATGAGAAGAGGTCCAATTACACATCATTGGATTTGTGGGGGGGGGGTGTTCTCAGGGCACACTCAGCTCTTGGGGGAAAGTGCAGAGTTGTGCCTGTGTGGTCTTGATTTTAACACGGTTGGGGTTTGCTAAAAAGTCTGAAGGAAGAGAGAAAGAGAGGAAGAGAGAATAATCTCAAATGTGGCTAATCTTTTAAAATATATTTTATGTATTCTCTCTCCCTCTGTCTGTCTCTGTCTCTGTCTCTGTCTCTCTGTGTGTGTGTGTGTGTGTGTGTGTGTGTGTGTGTGTGTGTCCATAGAGGACAACTTATAGGCTCTCCTTCCACCATGTGGTCCCAGGGTCAAATAGGTCATCAGGCTTCATAAAGCTCCTTTACCCTTTGAGCCATCTCACCAGCCCTTAATTTAACATTAAACAAACACGTTTCATGTTTCAAAACATTCATGCCTGGATGAATTAATAAAAGAGAATTTGTAAACCCATAAAACTAAAGAAAACACCCCATCCCAGCTTGTCTTCCTGAACCAAAGAGGAGTCACATCAGGAAACAGGACTTAGATTCTGCATTATAGAGAACCCTACCTGCCAAGTAGGTGATTAAACAACACAGACGGCCGGAGAGTACTGGAGCTCAAAGGACAGTTTTAATGGTTCCATCCTACAAAAGTATGATGGGATGCTCTGTAAGGATGCTGTGTTGTTAACTTACCGCAAATAAAGATCAGGTCTTTCATGTATGGATATATCCATACATCTACAATAGATACAAGAAAATACATCAACCTGAAGTTCCCACTGGAGGAGTAATCTGGACCCTTCCTGCTGACTTCCTGCAAACACTGCAGCCAATCACACTAAGATAGATGGCCAACCATTTACACAGTTCTGGACACATTTCCTCAGCTTCACCATGAAGCTAAAGCCAAGTGCATGTAATGGTGACTGGCCTTCCAGTTTTAGATTTGGGTCTTCTCCTGGGTTCGTGACAAATGCTCTCTAATCATGCTGGGCAGTGGCCGCCCTCCTTGGTCAGTCACATAATCAGGGTATTCTACAGTGTCCTGTATGGTTCAGTAGGGTAGCTATGCTATATTAACTGTGTTTTAAGTGGGGGGAGGGGTCACATGTGTGTACAAGCGTACCTGTGTGCAGGTGTAGTATGTGTGTAGGTGTAAAGGTCAATTCTGCGTTATTAGCCCTCAGGGCATGCCCTCTAACTTCATTTTGCTTTGATTTTGCTTTTTCACATAATCTCTCACCGGCCTGAAACCTGTTGCTTCAGTCAGGCGGGCTGACCACTGACCCTCAGTCATCTTCCTGACCTTGCTTCCCAACACTGGGATTACAAACTGTGCTATGAGACAATGGTCTTATACCCTGTAAAGTTTTGTCACTTGGATTGGTTTACTAAAACATTGACTGGCCAACAGTCAGGCAGGAAGTAAAGGCAGAGCTACCAGAATAGGAGAATTCTGGGAAGAGGAAAGGCTCAGTCTGCAGTCCTCACCCAGACCAAGAGGAAACAAAATGAGAATGCCTCCCTGATGAAAGGTATGAAGTCACGTGGTTAACACAGACAAGAATTATGAGATAATTTAAGATGTAAGAAATTGTTAATTAGAAGCCTGAGCTAATAGGCCAACCAGTTTATAAATAATGTAGGCCTCTGTGTGTTTCTTTGGGACTAAATGGCTGAGGGACCAGTGGGACAGAAACCTCTGCCAACAATACTATGCGCACTCCTGACTTTTAAAATGTGGGTTCGAGAACGGAACTCAGGTTTTTATGCTTGCAGTTTTGCTGACAGGAACCACCCTCACACCTCATTAAGTATATTTTCATTACTTTTTTATTTTTAAAATTGTGCGTGTGTGTATGTGTATGTGTGCACGCACATGTGTCCTTGCATGCGCAAGTATGCATACTTGTATGCAGACACAGAGGCCCCTGGAAAGCACTCAGTTCAGCTCTACCGCTCTGCACCTCACTGGGATGGAGGGGCATCTGTACACTTCCAGCACACACAATGCCTCACACTAACTCCTTTCGCTGATGGGTTATCATCATCTTACACCTTCCAGCCTAGCAACCACTGACCAGTTCTGATGAGCGTATAACTTCAGCAGGGAATCAGTCATTCAGCACAGGTCAGAAATAGATGTGGGACTACTGGGGAAGCTGGCCAATCACGATCATTCTGTTCCATCACCTCTGGCTTCCTCTGAGATTCCCAAGGCCGCCTGCCATGCAGAAGTTCCCATGAATTATCACTTGGCCAGGCTTTCAGTGATTCTGTTCATTGCGTCAGGATTCATTAGAGTATGGGTATCTGCCTCCAACACAGGCCTCCAGTCTGAGCTCCTATGCTAGAACACCCTCTACCCTGAGTTGTTTTCCCCTTTCTTCCTTTTCCCTTGGCAATACCTCCATTGTCCTTGCAAAATAAATGCCTGGGTGCCCCCAAGTGGCCAGTACTTCTCTCCCACTCCTACTGCAAAAGCTGATTACATACAACAACAGACAAACAAAAAACCAACCTCTTGATCATGCAAAGTCTGCCTATGAGGAGATACAATGGATTTGCATGCACGGAAAAGTTTCTGGAATATATCGCACATGCTCTGATTCACTTAGATGTCACCATTTCCAGGAAATAAAACAAAGGGCTTTGTGAACATTTATGGTAGGTGCACGACCGCTGGCTGAAGGTAGGCAGAGTATCACAGAGGAGGTTAATGCAAGTTGACAGACAGAAGCCATCTTCCTAGTAGCAGGAATGGCATCCACGGGGGGAGGCGAGATGGCTCAGTGGGTAGGAGGGCTTGCCACCTGCACTGACAGTGTGAACTGGATCACTGGGCCCCACCTGCCTCAAGAAGAGAGAGAACTGACTCCCCAAGTAATTCTCTCTCTCTCTCTCTCTCTCTCTCTCTCTCTCTCTCTCTCTCTCACACACACACACACACACACACACACATACACGCAAATAAATGCAAAAAAGGAGAATAATAATAATAATAGTATTCCTAAATTATCATTTGGAGAAAGTAAATATATTTTCCTGATAAGTTAATGAAATTTAGATACAAGAATTAATTTGATTTCTAAAAAGAAGACAAAGATCTTTTTTTTCCCCTTTGAGAAAGAGTCCTAAATAGTCCAGTCTGACCTCAATTTACTCTGTAGCCAAAGTTGACCTCGATCTTACAATCTGCCCGCCTCCACCTGCTGAGTCTGAGATTACAGGCAGGCACTACTGCTTCCTGATTCACGGAGGACTGGGGATCGAACCCAGGGCTTGCTGCACAGTAGGCAACCACTCTACCCACTAAGTTTGATCCCATCCCTGACAACAATTTTTGAAAAGAAACTATTAAAACTACAAGCCTTTAAGAACAAAATTAGTTTTCGCCTTTTCCTCCTGAGAAGAATGACAGAGGAATCTGTGGTCACAACACCACTGAGAGGGTGACTGACAGGCCCTACGTCCAGGTTCCCAGCTGCTGAGAAAGTGAGACCAGATTCACCAGCTACCAGTACCCTGAAGCGTGGAGTGGTCCTAAAGGCAGAGGGCTCCCAGATCCCTTGTCCCATTGAACTCATTCGGTATGGATCTCAATAAACCAAGTATTTGATTCTGGTTCCCTAATAACCCACTTACCCACTTGCCAAATACAAATCCGAACAATAGGCAAAGCCAGTCGGATGGGAAGTTCAAGGAATAGTCTGGGCTATAGGAGACTCTGTCTCAAACAAACAAACAAACAAAACCCGGTCAGTCAGCTGTTCTCAACCTGTGGGTGGAGACTCCTTTGGCAACCCTCCATCTCCAAATATATGCACATTGCAATAAATAACAGTAGCAAAATTACAATTACAAAGTAGCAATGAAAATAATTTTACGGTTGGGGTCACCACAGCACGAGGAGCTGTATCAAAGGGCCGCAGTGTTAGGAAGGCTGAGAACCACTGCAATGGGCAATCTGCAAAACCTAAAGGACTGTGGAAACGTTTATTCTACTAGGGCTGAAATGGTGTTAAACTTGTCACGTCTCTTAGAAACTGACCAGGAAAGCACCACAGGGACCCGACAGAACAAAGAGCTCTGACAGTGGCCAGTGGTTTCCACATGTATCAAAGCAGCCACTGTCAAGCCTGGCTTGAGATGACAAAGAAGACCATTCATTAACGCTCCTTCTTGCTGTTGCTACTGCCCATGCTACTCCCGACTTGTTTGAGCTTAAATTCTCCGCTGTTAGCTGAGAGTGTGACACAGGCCTGTCATCCCAGTGCTTTGGAGGCTAAGGCAGGAAGATCTTGGGAATTCAAGGTTAGCCTGTGGTACAAAATGACCTGTCTAAATCAACCAATAGCAACAATAGATAATAATCTTCTGTTAGGGCAGTGGTGGTGCTGTGCCTTTAATCTCAGCACTTGGGAGGCAGAGGTAAGTGGATCTCTGTGAGTTCAAGGTCAGTCTAGTCTACAAAGAGAGTTCCAGGACAGCCAGGACTGTAACACAGAGAAAGCCTGTCTCAAAAACAAACAAACAAAAAAAAAATAAAACACAAAACCTTCTGTTAGCAGAAGAACTAATTTGCATCTTTGGTTTTTTTGTTTGTTTTTGAGGCAGAATCTCACCCTATAGCTGAGCCTAACCTAGAACTTAACTACATAGCCCAGGTTGGCTTTCCAACACATGTAAATCCTCCTGTCTCATGCTCTCAAATGTCAAGGTTATAGGTATGAGCCTGTAACCCATGGCTCTGCCTCTGTTAATGGGACCTTTATTCAAATTCCCACTGAATATCTACTATGTGCTAAGAAATCTGTAGACACTGAAGGTTCAAAGTTGAGTAAGAAATGAACCACAAAAAGCTGAAGAGCTCATGGAGGAGGCAGTGCCCATGCCCTACCAACAAAGGTATGCCATGCACAGAACTCTGGGTGCAGGGAAGAGACAGACATGACCCAGCATGTAAAAAAAATGTGCATCGAGGTAGACTCTACAAAGGTCCAGGATGCTTATCTACAAGAGAGGAAGAGCATCCTACTGAAAGAGTTCCATACAGGAGAGTACAAGGCACATTCTAGCACCGAAAATCCCTGTAGAGGAAGCCTGGGGACGTGGGGAGGCAGATTTGAATCTAATGAGGAGCACAGAAAGTTTGAAGCTCCAATCTGAGTTTTAGATGGCTGCAGAGAGAAATGCAGGGTACCTCTGAGGAAGGGCTTAGCAGAGTAGAAAGGGGCGGGGAGACAGGGAGGTCAGTCAGCATCCACATTTCTCACTGAGGCAAGGAAGAGTTGGCCAGGTGCATAAAAGCAGAGCGTGTAATGGTGCTCATGGGAAGAACACAGGAGAAGAAGAAAGGAGGACATCAACAGATCCAAGCAGGCCAGGCTGCGGGGCAGCTGCATGGACTCCTGGCTGGGCTGGGTAATTCAGAGGCCAGCGGTTCCAGGAAATCGTAGCAAGCTGGGGAGGAGACAGCACTGAGGTAAGGCTGCAGCCTCCAGAGCTTCTTTCACACAAGCTGGCCAAATCAGGAGGGCGAAAGGCCACAGAAAGGCTGGTCAAGAGATGAGCCGTACATTGGGAGAGACTCTCGCATGAGGTGAGTTCACAGGAAAGATGGAATCCTGGTTACAGGGCTCTGAGCTGTTGTGATTTAAATGTAAAATGCCCTCCATAGGCCTGTGTGTCTGAGCTCTTGGTCTGTGTTGGAAGGTTGTGGAACTTTTAGGAGGTGGTTTCTCTGGAGGAGGAGCGCTACAGGGGCTGGCCTTGATGCTTTAAAGACCAACCTCAAATCTTGTCCACCCTCTGCTTCCCGAATGCAGATACAACCGAGCTCACATCACAGTCTACTGTCCTGCCTTCCCTGCCACAATGGCTGCAATCCTTCAAACTGTAAACACAGAGAAATCCTTCTCCCATTGGATAGCTTTGTGTCACATAGTTTGTCACGACAGCAAGAGAAGAACCCAAGGTAATAACCGGAAAGTGAGGGATCCCGCAGACAGTCCAAGGAAAGAAAAGCACACAGAGGGCTCTCCATCTGTAAGTGAGCAGAGGGGGTTCCTTCTGAGATGTTCTTGGGGAAGAAAGCATTAAGGCCTATGGAGAGAGGCTGGAAGTCCCCCATGCTCCCTGTGTGCCAGGTCTTGTTCTCAGCTCTGAGAATACGGAAGTGAAAAGGGAACTTCCCTGCTCCCGTGGAATTTAGAAGATCAAGAGTTCAAAGACAGCCTCAGTTACACAACCTGGGCTACACGAGACAAAGCACATGACAAGATCCTAGCTCTTCATAGTCACCAGGGAAATTAAAACTGTAACAATGAGACAGAGACATGGCTCGGCGGGTAAGGGTGCTTGCTGTACAAACCTAATGATCTGAATTCAATGGCTGGGAGCTGTGTGAAGGTGGAAGGAGAGAACCAGCCCCCACAGGCTGTCCTCTGACCTCCACACCCGCACCATGGCATGTGTGTGCACACACAACCCCCACAGGCTGTCCTCTGACCTCCACACCCGCACCATGGCATGTGTGTGCACACACAGCTCCCACAGGCTGTCCTCTGACCTCCACACCCGCACCATGGCATGTGTGTGCACACACAGTTCCCACAGGCTGTCCTCTGACCTCCACACCCGCACCATGGCATGTGTGTGCACACACAACCCCCACAGGCTGTCCTCTGACCTCCACACCCACACCATGGCATGTGTGTGCACACACAGGCATTTTGTATTTTGATAGTCTTAAATATTTGTTTGTTCCCTTAGCTATTGATCAATGTGTTTGATTGCTCCATTTAGCAGAGCCCTCCCACTACCTCCTCCCCTCCTATCTTCAGCTTCACGCAGAGGTTTAGAAACAGGCGCAGTCAGATGACTGAAATGTCTGCTGCATTTGTAATGGAAGGTCGGTCTCAGTCACGCAGAGATAGACCAGGGTATTTATGAAGATAACTCATTGCTGCTTGCATGAGAGAACTGTAAAAACTGAATTCTAGGGAGTTGCATCTTTATTTAACTCCTTCTTGCACACACCATATCTGCACTCTCACTTCCTGCCTGCCAGACGTGGGCACTACAGAGAATGCTATCAACAAAACAAAACACCTTCTTGCACAAGGTGCTCATTTGAACAGCAATGGGGGCAAGCAAGGCAGCTGCAGGAACAAAACCTATGTTAACACGGCAGCGGCAAGGTATCTCTAACTATTAACGTGGTGACCTAAGGGGAGTAAGCCTGCAAGCACACAACAGTGTGAGCCTTCAGTTCCCGTCTTACTCCATTCCCTGTTCTCCCCAGAGACCACGCTCACCCTTAGCAATGCAGGAGTGGTGTGTCTGTCTGTGGTGAAACCATCCCCCAGGAAGATCTGGGTCTCTTCCTGCAGGGTGTTCTCAAAATCTTTGTTTTAGCCTTTTCCCACTTCCTTCTGGCAAGTCATAGATACTGCATTCTGCCCGCGGGGCACGCCTGAGCGCATAGGCTTGTGCCTTCCGAGAACAGCCAGGCAGCTGTCAATCAGTGAAAGGCTGGGCAGACCAGTGGGTAAAGTGCTGGCTTTGCAAACAAGAGTACCTAAGTCTGGATTCCCAGAACCTACATGAAGGAAGGGCATGGCTATGTGTCTGCACTGTAACTCCAGCGCTGGGAAGGGAGAGCATGGACAAGATGCCATCATGAAGTGGTTCATGTACGCACCTATACTCCCAGCCCTAGCGGGTGGAGATGGCATGAAGATCAGGCATTCACGACCCGCCCCAGGTATACAGATAGTTCAAGGCCAGTCCAGGACACTTGAAACGCTGCTGGCCTTTAACCCCAGCACACAGGGGGCTGAGGAAGGCAGATCTCAGTGCATTTGAAGCCAACCTGGTCTACATAGTGTTTTCCAGGCCAGCCAGGGCTACACAGGGAGACCGTTTCTCAAACAAAGCAAAATAAACATCTCACATGAATATCTGATGACCTTCCAGCCTCTCCACCTCTGAAGCACAGTCTGGGAAAGTCTCACGTGACTCTTGGACCAGCAGTGTCTGTACCTGAGCTCGCACTAAGCAAAGGACAAGTACTGCTCGCAGCAGGGATGAACGCAAGCCGCCATGGCAAATGGCGCCTGAAGAATGAATGGACTCGGCTGGGGCAGAAGATCCCACAATAAAGGACCATCTCTGCTTGAAACAAATGTTTACAGCGAGTTACCCATTTCTGTTTCCAAGAACTTAAGTCTGGGGGTGAAATGGCTCAGCAGGTATGGGCACCGGAAGCTGAGAGCAGGGCATGACTGAGAATCTGAGCTCCATCCTACAGACCCACGTGGTGGAGTCCAGAGCAAACGTCTCTCGCCCGGTGCGTGCTGTGGCACACGCAAACAGCAAGTGTACAGAAATGCAATTACAGAGGAACTCCCAGGTTTGGACATGGTGGTGCGTGACTTTAATCCCAGCACTTGGGAAGCAGAAGCAGGTGGATCTCTGTGAGTTCAAGCTGAGCCTGGTCTGCAAAGTGAGTTCCAGGACAGCCAGGGCTATATGAAGAGACCCAGTCTCAGGGAGAAAAAAAAAAAGAAAAAGAAAAAGAACTTAAACTGGTAGAACAGTGATTCTTGCTTTTCATAAGAAAACAAAAATAACTGGACCCCTAAACCTCCCAAACGTAAACTCAATGCCAGGTTCTATTATCAAAGTGGCTATATTTCTACCCTATACTTCTGGCATGCACAAATGGAGGCATTGGGTTATTTTTAAGATAACTGTAGATAACTGTAGTAGACTCCTTTGCTTTAAACTTTGAATTAAAAAAGCAACACTGATTATTTTAAATAGTTTGCTGATCAAAAATGACTGGTAAAATACAATGTTTTAACTGCTTATAATGTTTGTTTTTAATTGTACATAGTGAAGCGTATCTAGGTGGGCTTTGCCCATTGTGAATGTATGGTTTTGTTATGACAAAGTCAGGAATGAGCTGGCAAGATGGCTCAGTGGGTAAAGGCATTGCTACCAAGCCTGATGACCGGTTTTATCTCTGGGACACTCATGACAAAAGGAAAAACATGACTCTGAAAAGTTGTTTTCTAGGCATTCACAAACACACACCCATGGGCACACACACATATGCACATGCACATATGCACACACACATATGTACACACACACACACACACACATACATATGCATCCACACATGAACACACAAACAAATGTAAAAAATAAAGAAGAAAAAGATCAGTTAGCATATGTATCCAGAAGATCAAAATAGGTGTGGATAAGGAAAAACATTTAAGTAGTTAAAAACTGAGTTATATTTCCTTTAGTTATAAAAAACAATGCTGCATTGGATGTGGTCACAATGGCAGATGGCCCTCAAAATTCTTCACTCACCTCATGCAAAATGAAAACATCAAGTCTTAACTACCTATGATACATGGAATATAAGAACAAAATACTAAAAGGAACTAACTGAATAACTAGTTCCACATTGCCATCTGAGGCAATACTTATGATAGCATCCACACAGCTCTGTCAGACACCAGAAATGAGGAAACACTCGCTGACTTGGTTTTTACCCTGTATCTGTCACTATTTGGCAATTAAGTAGTAAGGTGACATGGTGACTTCACTGCGATGAGCCACAGTCCCCAACATGTCCCTTCTGTGTGTGTCTAGTCAGGGCCAGCCAGTACGACCCTGTTTCCTCAGAACTGAAGCAGGGAAGGAGGCAGCAGCAGTCTTTTTATAGTGTGTGCACACATGTTCCCTAGCTACCAATCAGCTACTAACCTTGATGCTGTGAAGGGATTCTGGAGATTGCATCCAGGGTAATTAGTAAACAAGGTGGTTCCCCTGACAGGACTGACAGTCCTTAGGATTTCCACACTTCCACGACTCCAGGCCTCTACTTCTGCTCACGGTAATTCTGCCTGTACTACCTCTTTCTAGTTGGCCATCCAACCCTACAGGTAAGTAAATCATTTCCCTGTAAGAAACCCCTAAATACATGCAATTTACTAACCCCACATCTGCAGCAAACTTAGCTAGTTCCTGATGTGAAATCATCCAGAAAGACACCCAAGAGTCCCCTGTGAAAGTATATATATATACTTTTCTGAGTATATATATACAAGGACAAAGCAAAGACAAGACTGTTACTTAAATTTTCTAAAATGAGGTTCATAATAACTAAGAGATTCACAGTGTGACCAGGTGCAGCAGCCTGGGAGACAAGCTTTAGCTAGTAAGATGTGACAGTGTTAGAATGACGAGGCAGGTCTTCACAGGGAGATAGAACCTCCCCCGTCTACCTTCATTCTTTGCCCACAAATATGAAGTGGACATGTGAAGCACCAGACTCCTTCTCCGACAAGGACCACATCTTGGAGACATCACATTAGAACTGCTGAGGCAGAAGGTACCTTGGTCCAGACATGCCAGTTCTCAAGTGTCTGCATCTAAACTGCTTTTGCAAGAGAAGCTGAACACTACCTTGGGAACAGCAACACTCTCAGAAAAGCACAATCCCGAAGCGTCTTTCTCTCACTTTTCTGTTTTCTTAGTAAGAGACTTCTACATTTAAGCTGCTGTGTTATGCAGAATAGCAACTTTAAATGTCACTGCTGTGCACAGGGGACACATTAAATGTTTAAGGGGATAAGAGCAGACACACCGCCGCAGTAAAAGCCCATCCTTATTTTTATATGCTTCTAGGCTTTGGCAAAAGAATATGAGAAAAGTTTTTACCATCTGCAATAAATGCCTTACAAAGCCACAAACTTTAATTCCCATGGAATAGAATTTCATACGGCAAGCCTGTGGTTCTATCCAGACTTGCTTCTCACTCATTCCACAGATTTGCTGTAGAAAACGGACTTTGCTATATCTCCCGATAAGGGTCTCTCTTCTCCATGGTAGAGCCATCTTATTTCCCAAACCAACAACCTCTTACATGCCCAGGGCATACTATTAAATTTATTTATTCATTTTGTGTGTGTGTGTGTGTGCATGTGTGTCTGGTGTGTGTGTGTGTGTGTGTGTGTGTGTGTGTGTGTGTGAGAGAGAGAGAGAGAGAGAGAGAGAGAGAGAGAGAGAGAGAAAGAGAGAGAAAGAGAGATTTTCTGTGTGGGTATCACAGCATACGTATGGAGACCAGAAAACAACTCAGGAGAGTCAATTCTCCCGTTCCACCATGTGGGTTCCAGGAATGGAACTGAAGTCATCTTTGTCTCCTGATCCGCCTCACGCCTCTCCAGTGTGCTTTGTGCTGAATGCCAACCATGCAGCCATTCAGAAACTTACCTGTTCAGCAGTCCTCTTACCCACCAGGAGGGACTCCCATTCTGGGCCAGCCTGAGATCTACCGTGTCACTCGATCGCAGGGAAGAACCTGCCGGACACATCAGGCAGGGCACAAAGGAGAGAACACCAGCACCAGGCAGTGACCAGGGGGAAAGGAGAGACTACGGAGCAGACTTGCAGTGGCCTTCAGCTCCTGGGGCTGACTGTAAGAGGCTAGATCAAAGTACTGGCAAGGCGCGAGGTGTCCAGTGTCTTCGTGTTCACAGGCCGTTCCCCAAACTGCAGCAAACCTGACCCCTCTTCAGAGCCAGGAGGGGATGGCTCACAGATCACGAAGCCAGCTCTGAAAGGGTGAACAATGGTTGGCCTCTTCCCAGCCTGGGTCACAAAGCTGGGTCACAGTGCTGGGCCCAGGCCTCCTTCCTCTCACATTCTCTTCAGCAGGAGTCCTGGCTTCTGAGTTCTGGGCTTCTCTACAACACCCTCCCTTAAACACTGACGCTGCTTAGAGTTCTTCTGTCTCCTTACGTCTATTTGGCACCTAAGTCTCTTGCCATTCTGTGTCCACAGAGAAGGAAGTCTAGGAGACGTTTGTAAACTTAAAGCTTCCCTCTTCCAAACACCACCCTCCCTCTGGTCTACCCAGGACCCTCTGAATTCCCACAGGTATTTATTCCATCAAGTTCAAATCAAGTGTATTGAATTTTTAAGTGGTCCTCCTCCCTGTCTTATGCCTAAGTCTAAGTTGATTCCAATTCAAGCCCTGGCCCCACCATGCAACCAGCAACCAGGGCCATGGCCATTTTCACCTATTTGTCTGTACGTCATCTATGAAGTATAAAGGTGTGTGGGACAACTCAGAAAGAACATCTTACATTCTAGGAGCAAGAATGGATCCACCCCAGCAGGCAACCAAGGCCATGGCCATCATTTCATCTACTTGTCTGTACGCCATCTATGAAGCATGGGGGAGGGGGAGAAAACTCAAAACGAAAGGCTTAAATTCTAGGAGCAAAACTGGATCCGGGATCCTGGTGATCAATGTGCCCCTGGGGATCTACAAAGGGAGAGGTGTCTTAAGCCCAGAGCTTGCAGGAGCCTTTGGAGGGGGTAGAGACTGTGTTCCTGCCTAAAGGCAGACTCCAGAAGCCACTGCAGGAAGAGGCCACAGGAAGAATTAGCAAGGACAGCCTCTCCCTCTGCTGATATGAGTCCTAGGGAACCAAACCCTTCACCTCCAGGCTCCAGGCAATATCGGGAACTAGGAACTGGTGCAGAGTGCAGATAGGACCCCAGCATCCTTTACAGTCCTCTCACCTAGATGCTCACACTTGAGAATACAAATAATGGCGTCTGACCTGCTACAGGTGATGGGTGGTCACTAGGTGGTGGGTGGTCACCAGGAAGTGGGTGGCCACCAGGAGATGGGTGGTCACCAGGTAGTGGTCACTGGATAGTGGGTGGTCACCAGGTGGTGGGTGGTCACCAAGCAGAGAGTACAGCCACAGACTGTGAATGGGGTAAGGCTCTAGGAACACGTGTGACGGCGCCAAGATATCACCAAGACTACAACAGAGGAGAGTTTTCTTAAATGTCCTGCATGGGGGCTGCGTTCTGGTATATGCAAATCACAGCCTCTTGGGAGGCTAAGGCAAAAGACTATCAAGCTTGAAGCCAGATTGGGCTATCCTACGAGACCTGTCTCAAGAACAAATTAAGTTTAAAGAGGACTATGAAGCCTCATGACTGATAACCCAGCACTTAGGAGGTTAGAGGCAGGTAGATCAAGTTCAAGGCTGGCACTGGTTATGTGAATGAGTTTTTGGAGGCCAGCCTGGGCTACATGAATAAGATCTTGCCTCAAGAATGATTTGAGTCCTATAGTTAGATTTCCATGTTGTTCTTTATTAACCTGAACCTCATTTAAACTCAGGCCAGTGGGGTCTGGGGACCCATGTCGTCATGTTCTTCCCTTACCACTCTCAGTCAGAGCTTCCCCTCCTCTGCCAGGCATCTCTTCAAATTGCTGTAAGAGAACATTGTCAAACGTAACTCCAGTGGTGTCCTGGGCTCTGGAGGAAAACCTGGAAATGCTATGATTCAGCTGTTAGATGCAGCAATGATTTAAAATTAAATTAAAGTAACTTGTATTTAGCCCAGGAGCAGTAAAGTACTCAAAACTGATGGCAGCCTTATGATTTCACATCTTGTTAATCCCTCTGCTCTCCAGGACACTCTGGCCTGCTCACCAGTGTGAACCGCCGTGTGCTGCACTGCTGCCTCTCCCCACTTTCCCATAAGTTGAACATGTCCATGTGGAAATTGAAAAATACTGTACACACCACAGTTGATTTTTGCTGTTAGTCCTAAGAAGGTGATGGGCAAATGTGGATGGGATGGTGGTGGCCGCTGTTGTCACACTGTGAATAAGTAAACAATTGAGGTGCGTTCATCTAGCAAACCAGTGAATTCATAAGCAAGATGCTTAGCGAGCAAGCGGCATGCAGGACTATGTCGGACTTCACATTTGCCTCCTCCTTACATTGCAAAGGAAACGGGGTTGCTTTCACCAATTGCTACCCAAGGTTGGCTACGCATACCAGAGCTGAGCAAAATGAAGGTGACCTTGAACTCTGATATTCCAGCCTGGACCTCCCAAGTGCTAGAATTATAGCTTGTGCCAGCATTCCGGCCTGGAGATATTTGACGTGCCATTAGACAAAGGGAGCCGGGTTCCTTTGAGCCTCCTGGGTATGAAGCAGCTCCACAGGACCCGACTGGAAGAACTTCCTCATGGGGCTGAAATAGAAGCTGTTGGCATTGAGGTGTCACTTCCTTAATATGTTCATTTGTTCATCTCATGCCGTATACTGTAGCTTAACAAGTGAACTATGCATATTTTCTGCATAAGAAGGGTAGACATTTTATACATCTCTTTCTGGTTTCACACCCCAGTCATACCATGTATGATATATACGTGCTTACACAGTTCTCTGTTTCCCATTGAGTTCTGATTTGGGGGGCAGTGGTAGCTCTGGGTTTGAACCCAGCTCTACCACTGAACTAAATCTCCAGTACCTATGAGCTCTTTCTGAATAAAGAATAGCTCTTCCTCAATTTGTCCTCCACTGCACTAATCATAAATAGTTATAAAAACTGGATGGCAAAGCTGGGTGCGGTAGCACATTCCTTTAGTTCCAGCGCTCAGAAGGCAAAGGCAGGAAGAGCTCCGTGAATTCTGAGACCAGCCTGGTCTGTATAGAGAGTTCTGGGACTACATAGTGCATGAGAACCTGTCTCCGAACATACAAACAAACACGGTCAGCCAACGTTTGAGGGATCAAATTAAATTGTTGAGCAAAAGTAAACTATTGTTGGTCCTCAGAGAGAGAGAGACCAAGTGTCTCAGTCTATAAAGAATCACAGTTGAGAGCCGGGCGGTGGTGGTGCAGGCCTTTAATCCCAGCACTTGGGAGGCAGAGGCAGGCGGAACCTGTGAGTTCGAGGCCAGCCTGGTCTACAAGAGCTAGTGCCAGGACAGGCACCAAAAACTACAGAGAAACCCTGTCTCAAAAATCAAAAAAAAAAAAAAAAATAAGAATCACAGTTGAAACGGATGCCGCTCCTCTTGGGAGACAGAAGAAGGAAACATTTAGTTCAACAGACTCCCAGGACCAGAGTGCAGAGATTTGTGGACACTCAGGGCCAGAAATACAGGATCATAAGAAGTAGAAACAACTCAGCTCTGCCTTAAGCCAATGTTGAGAACTCTGGGCCTTTCCACTCTGAGCATCAGTTTCTTCTCTTGTGACACTGGGGTTGTAGAAAATTGCAAAATCCTGTAATTTCCCAAACACTCGTACGCACTGGAGTTCTTGAAAGTAAGGTTGGAGAGATGGCTCAATGGTGAGAGTCAATCCTGCTCTCGGAGTCTGGCCCCCAGCACCCATGTCGGGCAGCTCACAACTGCCTGTAAATCAAGTTCCAGCGCCTTCTTCTGTCATCTGCAGGCACCAGGAATTCATGTGTACACATATATACTTGCATGCTACATACTTATACACATAAAAATGAATTAACAGTGATAATAATGACACTGAAAGAATCCCAATAATAGTAAAAGAATTCCAAGCAAACAGGCCAGCACAAACAAGACTCCAGTTACAGCCTAGGCTGGCCTTGAACTCACCGCGTAACCCAAACTGGCACTTTGAACATCTGATCCTCTGCCACTTCCCAAATGCTAGGATTACAGGATGTGCCACTGTGCCTGGTTTAGACTAAATGTGTGTGGGAGCCCACAGAAGTGGATCTGTCCCACCTTTGCCAAAGGTCAGAGTTCCTTCAAGGTTATTGACAGGAGGTTTGACCTAAGGTGTGGCTACTAACAGGATGTTTTGATCTAGGGTGTGGTTACTAGGTGCTTTTAGTATTGAGAAGGTAATTACTTTGTTTGTTCTTTATATCCTGTTTAAAAAAAAAAAAAAGGCCCTTGCCTTCCCCCTCCTCTTTGGATTGGGGTGAATAAAGCCTATGACAAATAAACATAAACATGGGGCAAACTCAGTATTTACCAGATGCTCTCCTGACTCTATCAGTTGTCTCTTGTCTATCGCTTTCTTAATCCTCACCCTTCCCTCCAAGCACCGACAAATAAGCCGAGCAAGACCCCGCTGACATTGTCACGTTGTTGCCCGGACGCATGGCCCTCAGAGTGAAGCTCATGACAGTGATAGTACAGTTAGGGCTAAAAGCCAGGGTTTTATGCATGTGAGGCACGTTCTCTATCAGCTGAGCTACATCCTAGGCCTCCACAGAGAAGCAAGGGTATTTATGTGTACCTGGATACATAAGTGTACTGTAATATAAAATTTATAATATAAATTATAAAGTTTATGTAGTAATTGATTCTACCCGGTCCTGTTAGGCTCTGCTGAACTCTTTTATCCATAGCCAGACTATGGTGAAAGACCATACCCCATGCTTCTTTCTAGGCATCTTGCTTCTGTCTCAGAGTTGCTAAAAGAATACTTGATTATTTGTTTATTCACAGTGTGACAACTGCAAGCACTACCCAGCCCAACAACCGTTTACCCACCACCTTCTCAGGACTAACAACAACTATAGTGTGCAGTGTTTTTCAATTTCCATGTAGACACACTCCTATCATGGCCAAGTTCAACTTACGGGGCAGCGGGGAGAGATGCGACAGCACAGTCCGTGGTGTTTCTACCTTGAAAGGTAGACAAAAGTGAGTCGTGATCCAGATACAGAGCAAGCAAGATGTGACTGCCTCGCCAATAAAGGGACCAAGCCATGTGGCTAACATAGAAAAAAAAAAATAATGGGCTTATATAAGTGAGTTAACAACAAGCCTGAGCTAATGGGCCAATCAGTTTATAACTAATGTAGACCTCTGTGATTTCTTTGGGACTTAATAACTGTGGGAACTGGGCAGGACAGAAACCTCAGACAACAGAACGGCACACGAGGACAACTGCGTCCACATAAAGCCTGAGCGAGCTTGGGAAGTAATTCTAAACAGAAAAGAATAGAGCAAAGCATGGCTTATTAATAGCAGCACTTTCTCGGATGGGCTCTGCTCCTTGAAAAAAAAAGTGTCCTTGAGAGCAGTGGAATTAATAGACTATAAAATCACAATGCAGCATAAAATTCTGAGTGCTTAATCATCTTTGGACTTAGAATCCATTGTGTTTAATTTTAAACCATTGCTGCATTTAACATCTTACTCTTAACATTCCTAGAAATTGAACACAGAATCCCAAGGAGCCGAGAATAACACTTCAGTATCAGTCTATAGAAATGGTTCTGGAAAGAAGGAGTTCTGGCTACGTCGATCCCTTCCTCTGTTCTCCCCACATCTGCCGCAGGCACACAGAGGACCTGCCACCTTGCTCTTCGGTCCACCCTACATCTGGGTGGGGCTGTCTCAGGAATTCTTAACTGCTCTCCTGGATCACTTTCTTCCCAAGTCTACCAGCAAATTGCTGTGGCCGTCCATAAGTACCGTTATGGACATGCTTGCTGACCAAGTCCAAAACCCAGAACACCTCAGCACAAAACCCCAGCTCTCAGCAGTTCAGGGCATTTGCTGCTCTTGCAGAGGACCCGACTTCCTGGCATCCATGGCCAGCAAGTTGCAATGTCTGCAACTACAGTTCCAGGTGACCTCACTGCCTCTTCCGACCTCCATGGGCACCGAAACATGGGTGGCACCAGTTCATGGACTGGAGTCCCAAACTGCATAGAAACGAGTAAGGGAGCTGAGCGCTAGCATCTTTGACTCTCTGCTTCCTGACTGTGGACGCCATACAACCAGCTGCCTCCAGTTCCATGACATCGAGACTCCCCACCATGACAGCCTGCTCCTCAACCCCAAATAAGGCCCTCCTCCCTCAAGTGGCTTCTGCCAGGTATTTTGTCACACAAATAAAAAAGGTAAGTGGTGTATGCAAATATCTTACTAATGGAAAGGTCTGTATTGCTACCATGAATGAGGGTTTTATATTTATTTATCTTGGGTCTCCAATGTAAAGCAAACTGAAGTTTGCTGAATTTATTCCTCTTCCTTCTATTGCTGGAACATTTGAGAGCTTTATTGCATCTTATTGCTAACCTTCCTCAAATGTGTCATAAGGCTGTTACTTTCCATGACTCATTTTTAAAACAGACAAATATAAATATTACTGACTCTTGAAAGAGATTTTAAAAGTAGGGACTGGAGAGATGGTTTAGTGGTTTAGGGCATTGGCTGTTCTTCCAGAGGTCTTGAGTTCAATTCCTAGCACCCACGTGGCAGTTTATAACTGTCTGTAACTCCAATTCCAGGGGATATAACACCTTCACACCAATGCACATAAAATAATAATAAATTTTTTTAAAGAGAATTTAAAAGTAAGGAGGACATACTCCTTACTGGCCGCTGAACCCAGGTAATCTAAGCAAGACTGTTCTGTCATATAACCAGAATGGCAGGAGATGGGGAGGGCTAGACACAGAGGCAACAGATGCTAATGCTCTGGAAGAGCTTAAGGACAATAACAGGCCAGTGCCCAGGAGTTGGCCACTTAGACACCCTCTGTTAAAGGAACTCTCAAGCCAGAGCAATGGCCTACATTCTACCACTAGCCTCTGTCTGGGAAACAATTCCAGGCCCACCCCCTGAGGGAAAGAAGATCTGAAGACCCCAATCAGCCTAAGACATTTTCACTGGTTCTTTGATGTCATCCTGGATCCATATCAACTGAGGGCTATAGCCACGGGGACCACAGACCAGATAAAATTCAAGCCTTATTTAAATACAGCATTTGGCCTCTTCCTGGACCAACTTGGCTTGTATTCTATGACAAAGAAATAAAATAACATTCTTTATTTCTAGAGGCCGATCCAGTTGGTAGTCCTTGCCCAGAGTATACAAGGCTTTGGGCTTAGTCCCCAAGTCACATAAACCAGGTAAGATGACACACACCTGTAATGCTAGCACTAAGGAGGTAAAAGCAGGAGGATCAGAAGTTCAAGGTCATTATTTTCAACACAGTAAGGTCAAGGCCATTCTGAGTCACAGAAGACCCTGTAAGAATTAATAATGAAGATGATAATGATAAAATAATCACTTCTAATCATTCCTACTCACTAAATACATGATCATTTTATTTATAGAAGACTCACAGGTTCCCTGAGTCCTTGGACCTAGGAAGAAAACATCATATTAAGAAATAACTAGCAGGACTAGAGAGACGGCTCAGAGATAAGAGAACTGACTATTCTACCAGAGGTCCTGAGTTCAATTCCCAGCAAACACAGTAGCTCACAAACATCTATAATAAGTTATACTACCTTCTTTGGGCTTGCAGGCATGTATGTAGGCAGAATACTGTATAAATAATAAATAAATCTTTTAAAAATCAAAAAGAAATAACTAAAATTTTAAACAATTTTTGGTAATGTAGCTTAGTGGTAGAAGTCTTGCCTAACATACTCAAGGTTCTGAATTTCACCTCAGCACACACACACAAACCACACACGCACACGCACACCACACACACACACATACACACACACACAGAACAAAATTCAAATAACATTGCTCAAAAGTAAAATATAACTAAAGAAGAGAGATAGTCCTGGATAACAATTAAATAAATAAATAGGTGGATAAATAAATAATAAATTGCTCAAAACATAAGATAAATAGTATTAGTTCATACCATATAAATATAAGTAATTAATATAAATAAATTAAGTAATAAATAAGTGAATGAATTCAAAGACAAATTTTCTATGCTCAATAATTTCAAATGTTAGTCGCTACCCTCCTTCCTAAAAAGTGTCTCGTAACAACCTGCACCCAAACTATAACTGCTCTCACAAGATATGTGCGCCGTTGGCAGGGCAGAGGAAATTTAGCTTCATAATAGAAATAGCTACAAACATGTCCTCAGCCAGCGATCAAGGCGAATGTCACACGTAAGTTGTCTGATCGTGAAGTCAAGGGAATGGCATCTCACCTCTGTGGTTTCCCTCGCCTAACCCATAATCCCAGTCCGTTCATAAGAAATCATCAAGAAACCCAAATGACAGACATTCAACAAAACAGCCAATCAGTGCTCCTCAAAACTGCCAAGGTCATCAGAAACAAGGGACGCGCTAGGCAGAGAGCCAGCACAGCGCTGAAGCATTAGTGCTAAATCGCAAACTCTGAGGTGACGTCCTAGATAGGATAGACGGAGCAAAAGCCAATTAGGAGCAAATGAATTCTGAATAAAGCACGAACTTTAGTTAGTAATGAGACACAGCATTGCAGATGCACCTTAGACAGAGGAGCCATGCATATGTGGCCCAATAAAGTCCTTCACCCATCTATCCAGAGAAGCCAAAGGCTGACACCCTAGTGTCCCTTTGGGGACATTCTGTATCACCTCCATACCTCTTCTGTAGATCTAAAACAAACACAATTTTTATGTATATAAAACTGGGGTTTAAAACATACTTTACACATTATTATTGTGCGTATGAGGTCCCTTCCCACTGTATCCCGGAATGGGCAATGATCCCACTTGGTTTAATCACCTCCCACAGATGTCAGTTCATATCACCATAGCGTTGAGGGTGGAGATTTTAACACATCAGTTTTAGGGAAAAATAAATATTGAGATCATAATATTGTTTGAAGACTGCTATCAAGGAAAACCATATCCTACTAGCAGATCAAAATGCCAGCCGACTTCAGGTGACCTGGCACTGTTCTCCTCCACAGTCCAGTCCTGGTTCGAATGGATGCACACAGGTATACCCAGCTTCCTGATGTCACAGCACTGGCATGGTGTCATCGTCTACGGACTCCACTACTGAGAACTGCACCGTCAGGTTAGAAAAATCTTTCCTGCTTCAAGTAATTTTACAGCATATCTCTTCCCAGCCACATGCAGGCCACAAGGTTTAGACATGCCTGCAAGCCCTGGGATGTCAAGCACTGAGCCGCAAGAATCACTTCCTAGACTCACTAGCCCCACTGAGTGTTCTCAAAGACTCTGTGCTTGGGAGATATCCCAATGCCAGCATGAGCATGGACCCCTATGAATGCATGGTGAAGGCTTTAATTGTAATCTATTAACCTTGTTTGCAACCGATTTGCAGAAATTGCCTCACTGTTAGCCAACCTGATCCTGTTTCCTCCACTCAGGTGAGTCAGGACACACATCACCAACACACGCTTCCAGCCTCCCGGTAGTTCATAGAGTAGGAGACGGCTTCCTCGCCTGGAGCATCCCAACCAAAATCTACTGTTAGGAGACGAAAATGGGAGAGGCCTCCAAGTCTGCCACACTTGCCTCACACTGATTCCAGTTGGCTCGCTCCCTCCCCTCACAGATGACTCACCTGCAGGACAAACAGGAGCTGCAGAATCAAGTCCCTGTGGCTTTTCCGAAAATGAAAGAAGACATTCACAAAGGAAGTTCCAGGCTTTCTTTCTTGTCTGTCGACAGTAGTACTTGTTCCAGATGTCAGAGGTTTCTCAGCACGGAGCATCTGTGGGAGAGCAGAGCAGAGGGGTGAGAGAAACAGAGGAGTAACTTGGGAACCCAGGCTTGAGACCAATATTGGGAGCGTTTGAGGAAATGCAGGCAGGTTCCTCTAACAAGCAGCTAATGGACCCCGACTGTACACCAGGCACACCTGCTCTCCCAGCTCAGGGCCCTGTCTGGGTAGAAGAGGCTGCCATTAAGGTAACCCAAGGCAAAATGGAAGAACCAGGCCCAATGGAATGGAAGCAGGGAGTGCCATACATAATATGCCTGGAGTGCAGACAGATGCTTACTAACCAGGTGGGGGAGGGGAAGGGAGGGGAGGGGAGGGCGGCCTAGCCTGGTGTCTGCCTGTTTCCAGGATGTACCTATTCCCACCATAGCTATTCTTAAGCTACCAGTTTTACATCACTACCGACCATGCAGCTTGGAAAGACAGACGTAGTGCTTACAGCATTTCTACTACACAAAAACAGCACCTATAAATAATTTCCAAAGAACAGAAGGCAGTGAGTGCAGCAGCCAGCGAAAGATGAGTTTTCAGAGGTTGTAGTCTTTGTTGTCAATATAATTTATTTGATGTAAATTTGGGAAATTTTAAATTCAGAAATTCTGATTTTTTTTTTAATGTTTACGGGTGTTTTGTCTGTATGCGTGTCCACAGACTATGTGTATCCAGTGCCCATGGAAGCAGAAGAGTGCATTGGATCCTGGGGAACTGGAGTTACAGGCAGTTGTGAGCTGCCTTGTGGGTGCTGGGAATCAAAGCCAGGTTCTCTAGAACAGCAGCCACTGCTCCTAACTTCTCAGCCATCTCACCAGCCCCAGAAATCCTGACTTTTCATAATGACATGCTTGTCACAGTTAGTTCAGCAAATTCCTGAGAAATACAAAAACCAGCTCCCAGAACGAATCAATTCTATCAGTTACAAAATCTTCAAAACTATTATTGTAAATTGGGATGTGGGGATACATCTGTAATTTCAGCACTTGGGAGGTGGAAGCAGGGGACTCAGGAATGTGAAGTCATTCTTAGCTACCCAGTGAGTTCAAGGCCCATGTGGATTATATGAGACCCTGTGTCAAAAAATAAAAAAATTATTATTATAAAATATTGTAATAAATATGTTCTTCTATATAAACATTTTTAATTCCTTTAAATATTTCCATTTATACTTCCTAAATCAAAATACTTGCCTATATTAATCGTACTGCCATGTTTCTTTGTGAAATGATCATACGGATTCCGTTCTGCCATGACATATTAGAGTGGTTCCTTTTGGCATTTAGATTTATTGACTCTAAGATGAAATCATATTTATTTGTTCTGTTCTAGAGGAGGGAGGATTCTGGTGCTGGTGACTGAGCCTAGGGCTACATGGATGCAAGGCTTATGGCGTGGGTGCGACCTTCACTCCTGCCCCACACCCCCACTCCTGCTCCCCAGCCCCATCCCGCCCCCCCAGCCTCACTCCTGCCCCCGCCCCCACTCCTGCCCCACACCCCCACCCCAGCCCCTGGAATTCTGAACCCAGGTGGATGCAAAGGCTTGGCCTTCCCCTTGTTACAGTACAGTCAGGAAGACAAGACGTGGAGAAGCGGCAGGACACCCAACACCCTTCTTCACTGTATGACACGCACCACACACACGACACAATTTTAAATGCTGTAAGGAAGTAAGAAGTGGATATTGCCGGGGGCATTCTTCTCATGAAGCTGCAGAATATGAAGAGAGTCTTCTCAACATAACGTGAGCTGGCTCACTCTTACATCCATAGTGCACCCTCCTGTTTTATAACTCTTGAAACATTTGAAAAATGCATGTCCATATGAACACACATTGAAAAACCCCAACATCTGAGAGACAGAAATAAGAGGACAACCTGGACAACAGAATGAGAGTCTGTCTCCAAAGCGGCAACTGTGAGGACCTGGCTTTGCAAACTTCATTGTAAGCAAGGGGCTTCATCTTAAATCGTATAATGAGCAGGGGCCGATGGCAGCTCCAGAAATGTGCTGCCATAGCAGAATTTGGATGGATACCCTGAAAATGGCCAGTTAAAGAACTAGGGAGCAGGGCCATAAAATGTAACGAGGTCCAGATGTTCCTAGGAGGCATCTGTCCTTGAAGACACCTTGCAGTTATTAATGGTCCTTTGATAGGTTTTTTTGCACCCCAAAACTGACCAATAATTTCAGGAACTATCTTACCCTATGCCCTCCTTACCCAATCCCAAGACGACAGGACATGAACTCCCCTGATTATGGTCTTTCCCCTTTAAAGGCACTTTCTCACCTACTGCATTACTGTGCTGGAGGTGTGGTCTAAACTCGAGTTTGAATAGTAAAAACCCTCTTGAGTTTATCATTGGAATTTGGTCCCTTGGAGTTTCTTTTTGGGGGACAATTAACTTGGGCATAACACAGCAACGAAAAGAACAAACTACCTAGCTAATGTCAACATACATACCCTAAAATTGGAATTATCAGAAGCACGCGGTTCCTATCTTCAGTGTGACCAGTTCTGCCACCAGAAGACTCCCTGACTCCCACTATGAGTGTCTCATGGAACCCCACTCTCACCTACACACAGCTGACTCCTGCTGAGTGCCTACCCCAGTGTGACCCCATTCTCATAGAACCCCAGCTCTCACCTACACACAGCTGATTCCTGCTGAGTGCCTACCCCAGTGTGGCCCCATTCTCATAGAACCCCACTCTCAGCTACACACAGCTGATTCCTGCTGAATGCCTACCCCATGGGGCCACATTCTCATAGAACCCCACTCTCACCTACACACAGCTGACTCCTGCTGAGTGCCTACCCCATGGGGCCACATTCTCATAGAACCCCACTCTCACCTACACACAGCTGACTCCTGCTGAGTGCCTACCCCATGGGGCCACATTCCATTGTCCAGTCTAGCACTGACTACTGACTCCACCTTGCTTGCTTCTATCGAGAATGTTTCTCCTGCCAGATTTGGCGGGTGAAGACAACAGTGCACAAAACAGGAGAAACAAACACTGATGGTGTGGTCTGGATGTCCCCAGCTCTAAGCGCTACTAGTGTCTAATAGTGTCTAATAGCAGACACTATTTCCTGCACTTTCCTGAGAATGTATCTTCACTATAAAGGTGGAGAAACTGAGACATATGTGAATGAGTCTGGGAAAGAGCTCTCAGGATTTAACCCTTGCCCACCGTCTATAAGAGGCCTGAAGTTGTCACCTCCAGTGAGGACACTGAGAGCCTAGTGGTGCCTGATGTGCCACCCTGATACATGGCCTGCCTGGTCAATGGTCCATTGCCAGCTCTGTTTTGGCTATGGATTACAGGTGAGGTAGTGACCCCCCATGCCTACATTAAGATATTACTATCTTTGGGTTGACAAGATGGTCAGCAGTCCTAAGCTTCTGCAGCAAGCTTGCTTGGTCCACTGACCATCTCACTAGCCCAATAAAGGAGAGAATCAATTCCCAAAAGGTGACTGACTTCCACATGCACATGCAGAAACACATACACACACACAACACCACACACACCATACACACACCACCACCACACACACATACACACATGGTGCGGGACAATTCTGTATTCTGTCAATTACATTTTAAATAAACGCTGATTGGCCGATAGCCAACCAGATAGGAATTAGAGGTGGGGCAATGAGAACAGGAGTATTCTGGGAAGAAGGAAGCTCTTCCCCCCCAGTCCTGCCCAGATCATCGAAGAAGCAGAATGTGACCTGCCTCGCTGAAAAAGGTACTGAGCCATGTGGCTAAAATAGATAAGAATAATGGGTTAATATAAGCTACAAGAGCTAATAAGAAGCCTGAGCTAATGCGTCAATCAGTTTATAATCTTATGGAGACCTCTGTGTCATTGGGACTTGCCGGCTGTGTGAACTGGGCAGGACAGAAACTCCAACAAAGCAGGTCCACATGCTACACACACACACTACCACACACACCACCACCACACACACACAAACACACACATACACACACCACCACCACACACACATGCACATACCACCACCACACACACATACACACACCACCACATACACACATGCACACACCACCACCACACACACATACACACACCACCACCACACACATATATACACACCACCACACCCATAGTAATAAAATTATAACACATTTACCATCATCAGTACCTTGACCCACAGTTTTTCCTGCTTGGGATAACAGGATTGGATTTCTAACACACCCATCTCTCAACTTTTTTATAAGTATTTTTGAAAATCCTGTAATGTTAGGATCAAAAATATTCTGACTTTTCCCACAAATCCTGTATCCTTACCTACACACACACACACACACACACATACACATGGTGTGTAAGAAAGGTATAAAGGTTTGTGCCTACAATCCCAGTCCTTGGGAGGTGGAGGCAGGATTACAAACTCAAGGTCAGTCCCAGCTACCACGGAAAATTCAAGGTGAGCTTGTGCTGTGCTGTCTCAAAACAATTATACCAGAACAAAGCAGTCAACAGCACAGAGGACAGATAAATAAAACACTAACCCTGACAACCCTGACAGTCTTTTTCCTGAATGCCTAGAGATCCTCAGTGATTGGCCGTTCCTCTTCACCACCACCTGACCTCTTCATTCAACCCCATGGCATATAAAGGGCTGAATACATCGAAGGTGCCATCTGTGACCTCCAAGGCTGTGCCCTCTCCCAGAGTATAGACAGTGAGCAGTGCAGATTCGGGATTCCGACACCAACACGTTCTCTGTAATCCCACCGGGATGATGGTGGCACACAGCAGAAGGGACCTCTGGAAGCAGCTCCACTGTGGGTTTTTTTTTTTTTTAATTAACTACGTGCTGGTTAGGTCTTTGTTGCTTTCAGTTAGAGTCTTCTAGAAAGAGGGAACCTCAAACGAGTCAGTATCTGCATCAGGTAGACCTGTGGGGCACTTTCTTACTTAAGGATGGATGTGAGATGTGCACTGTGGGCAATGCCACCTGAGGCAGGTGATCCTGAGCTGCATAAGAAAACAGACCAACCCCAGGTAAGACCACTAGTAAAAGCAGATATGGAGCCTGTGACCAGGAAGAGGGAGTGGGACACCAAGGATTGCTTCAGCCTCAGACCCATGCTAAGCGAGTGAGCCCACCCCTGACACTGCCTGGAGCATCAGGACCCACAGGCAAGATAACCCAGTAGACCTAGGATAGAACCAAACACGACTGGAGGGAAAAAGTCAGTGTAATGATGCCTAATAATATTCTGCTATAGTCATAGACTGGTGCCTAGCCCAGTAGTCGGAGAGGCTTCATCCAGCAACTGATGTAACATGCAGAGACACACAGCCAAACATTAGGAAGAAGTCAGGAAATCCTGAACAAGAGGGGAAGGACTGTAGGAGCAGAGGGGTCAAGGACACCACAAGAAAACTCATAGATTCAACTAACCTGGGCTCATAGGAGTTCACAGAGGCCAAAGCAACAACCAGGAAACTGTATGGGACCGGCCTAGGCACTCTGCATATGTATTACATTTACAAGTAGCTTGGTCTACTGGTGGGACTCCTAACAGTGGGACCTGGGACTATCTCTGAGTCTTTTACAGGCCTTTGGGACCCTACTTCTCATATTGGATCTTCTTGCCCAGCCTTAATACATGGAGAGGTGTTTAATACTGAAACTTGATATGCCATGTTTTGTTGATATCCATGAGAGACCTGCCCTTTCCTGAGTGGATTGTGGGTGGGGACAAAAGTATGGGGGAGAGAGGAGAGGAAGGAGGGAAAAATGTGGCAAGGATATAAGATAAATAAATATACACATATATGTATACACACACACACACACACACACATATATATACTCCTTTCTTTTCTTTCTTTCTTTTTTTTTTTTTTTTTTTTTTTTTTTTTGGTTTTTCAAGACAGGGTTTCTCTGTAACTTTGGAGCCTGTACTGGAACTTGCTCTGTAGACCAGGTTGGTTCTGAATTCACAGAAATCCTACTGCCTCTGCCTCCCAAGTGCTAAACAAATTTAAAATTAAAAAAAAAAAAAAGAAAGAAAGCAGGCAGACTGAGAAAGTCAGTAAACATTGCTCCATGGCCTCTGATTCAGCTCCTGCATCCAGGTTCTTGTCCTGAGTTCTTGCCCTGACTTCCTCGGTGACACTATAAAGTCCGAGTGGAAACAAACCCTTCTCTCCCGTAGCTTTTAGTCACGGTGTTCATCACCGAACTAGAACGCAAACTAGGAGGATTAGCAGCACTTTAAACATTAAGACCACTTGAAGACAGCCACACATTTGATTTTCCCCAAGCCTTGCCTTTCCTAGAAGTTTCCATGCTTTTACAAAGACCTGCCAAATATTCTGCTACTGCCTCCGCCACTTGGTGTAACCCATAGCTGTTTTTCTCCCTGCGCTGATCCTCAGTCTCCTTTTTCTAAAGGGGTACAAGCCTACTTTAAAAAGAATCACTGTTTAATGCAAACATTTTCTGTTCTTAATAAACCATTTGCAAGGTCAGGTGTGGCAGCACATTCCTTTAATCCCAGCACTCGGGAGACAGAGGCAGGGGGATCTCTGTGAGTTCGAGGCCAGCCTGGTCTACAAAGTGAGTTCCAGGACAGCCAGGGTTACACAGAGAAACCCTGTCTCGAGAAACCACAGTTTAAGTCTTTGCTAGGGAGCTACCTCTGAGAAACTAAGGCAGGCTGCTCTTAGTGTGTGTGCTGCTTTCCCTGTGTGTGCCAGAGGCCTTCAAGAAGTTTCCAGCTCCAGATCCCAAATGCTCAAAAATAGTGAAGCACAAAATAAGATGTTCCCCTCATCCAGAGGCAAGCCTCGGCTCATAAAATAAGATGTTCCCTCCATCCAGGAAACAACCCAGTGCTGCCAGTCATGCAAGAGCTGGGTAAAGAGACCGGAAGCTGGGGCAGCATCTCCATGGCCCAGAACTAGTGCAAAAGTCTGCTCTGGCCTCTGGGTACAACCTGGGCCCTTATTTACAAAGTGGCTCCAGGGTGGTGGTAACAGTTATTAAAACACAGGAGTGTGTTAGGGATGTAGCTCAATTGGCAGAATGCCTTTCTAGTATGCTTGGAGCCCAGAGTTCAGTTCTCAACACTGCATAAATCCATGATATGGTGAGGCAGACTCGGAATCCTAGCGCTCAGAGATGGAGACACGAGGATCAGAACTCATTCTTCATATCAAGCCCAAGGCCAGGCTGGCTTACGTGAGACCTAGGCTCAAAAGTGTGTGTGTGTGTGTGTGTGTGTGTGTGTGTGTGTGTGTGTGTGCAGACAGACAGACAGGATAATTACTCCTTAAAGCTAGAGGACCCCGGCCCAGCAGTAAACACAACCTTTCACCAGCAACATGACCACCATCCATTTTGTCTCCCTCTTCAAAGAATGCAGGAGTGAACCGATGTGTCGGCTGCATGATGCTTGCAGTTTTAACATGCTCTGTATGCCCAAGAACAAGAACAAAATGAGGAAAAAAAAATGGGAAGATGGCTTGTTAGGGAGCAGAATCCAAGACTAACCTCTTAAAGAGATGGCAATCCAAAAGCTCTCGGGGTGGAGTCCCAGCTCGTGTTAACTGCGACACCGGGTGCCTCTAACTGCCTTCTCTGTGTCAAGGGGATGCTTTCCGTGGTGTCCAAAACCAAGTGGATGTCATGAGAGTGTTGATTAAACTTACCATTTATGTTATTTTGTCATCTTAGTGCTTATTCAATAAATCTAAAACTAGATAAAGTTTCACAATAGAAAAAATTGTGATCCTATGGAGCTACATAACACATGCTGTTGTCAAAGAGCCCACCACTGGAGCATCGGGGACCAGATTTGAACCTGCACTGTGAGTTCAGGGCAGACACGGCTTTATAACGCATTCCCACTGAACCATGTGATGCAATGCATCTGATTCCCTATTCTAATCAGAAATGTCCCAGGCTTACTGGATGCTGAGGTTCTGCTTCTCATCTGAACCCTGAAACATCTCTTAACCAACACCTTAGTAAATAAGTTTTCCTTGTGCTGTTGAGACTTACAGGACTGTAAACATAAAACCTGGCCTCCCATAGGACAGCTCTCTGTACACAATGACTCAGAGGAGCCACAGGTTTAAAGACCATATCACATGTGCTGGGTTCTCTGACACTATCTTTAGCATATCGCTGGGGAGGACAGGAAATTGCTAAACCCAGCAACTTGCTTAATCAGAAAGGTCTTTGGGTACTAAAAATGTGCCATGGTTTGGGCCATGCATGGTGTGAATTGGTCTCACTGTACTGCTAAAGGGGACAAAGTGACTGAGATTGTGTTGTTGTTTTTACGTCTCCAGAGGAGGAAGTACTAAGAATAACTCCCTTCCCTTTTCCTACCCCTAGATAGGCTCACAAAGTGCTCCCACCACAAACTCAAATTAGCTTACCAACTGACCTTCAAGCAAGCTTCCTTACTCCATCTGTCTGGTTATGCCTTTCTCATTCCTCTTTAAATGTGAATGTCTTGCTGACAAAGTAGCTTTATTGATAGAGTGTTCACCTAGCACATACAACACAAAACAGATATGGTGGTGCATGCCTGTCATCCCAGCACTTAGGGGGTGCACAGGTATGGTGGTGCATGACTGTGAGTCCAGCACTTAGGGGGTGCATAGGTATGGTGGTGCTTGCCTGTAATCCCAGCACTTGGGGTGCACAGGTATGGTGGTGCATGCCTGTAATCCCAGCACTTGGGGTGCACAGGTCTGGTGGTGCATGCCTATAATCCCAACACTCGGGGTGCACAGGTATGGTGGTGCATGCCTGCAGTCCCAGCACTCAAGGGGTGCACAGGTATGGTGGTGCATACCTGTGAGCCCAGCACTCAGGGGGTGCATAGGTATGGTGGTGCATGACTGTGAGCCCAGCACTCAGGGGGGTGCGCAGGTATGGTGGTGCATGCCTGTAATCCCAGCACTCAGGGGGTACACAGGTATGGTGGTGCATGCCTGCGGTCCCAGCACTCAGGGGGTGCACAGGTATGGTGGTGCATGCCTGCGGTCCCAGCACTCAGGGGGTGCACAGGTATGGTGGTGCATGCCTGCAGTCCCAGCACTCAAGGGGTGCACAGGTATGGTGGTGCATGCCTGCAGGCCCAGCACTCAAGGGGTGCACAGGTATGGTGGTGCATGCCTGCAGTCCCAGCACTCAAGGGGTGCACAGGTATGGTGGTGCATGCCTGTGAGCCCAGCACTCAGGGGGTGCACAGGTATGGTGGTGCATGCCTGCGGTCCCAGCACTCAGGGGGTGCACAGGTACGGTGGTGCATGCCTGCAGTCCCAGCACTCAGGGGGGTGCACAGGTATGGTGGTGCATGCCTGCGGTCCCAGCACTCAGGGGGTGCACAGGTATGGTGGTGCATGCCTGCGGTCCCAGCACTCAGGGGGTGCACAGGTACGGTGGTGCATGCCTGCAGTCCCAGCACTCAGGGGGTGCACAGGTATGGTGGTGCATGCCTGCGGTCCCAGCACTCAGGGGGTGCACAGGTATGGCCATCTTCACTCACATAGTGAGTTTCAGGGTTGTACAAGAAACCCTACCTCAAAACAACATTTTTCAAGTGCATTTCTTTAAAGCTTTGAAAAAAGAATCTGACCTCACTCAGTGAGAAAACTGAAACTTGCAATGTAGCCATCATTATTAAAGTGTTATTAATCCCTGCAAGGAAGCTGGGAGGTTTTGGGGAATGGAGATGGATGATAGCCCAGGGACTGAACTGCATTGAGTGCAACCAAACATCTATATTTACATTGTTGAGATGGCAAAGTCACGTGTGTATTTTGACAAAATAAAAGTAAAACATAAAACTTTTTCAAAACCTGTGGAAATGGGACTGGAGTTGGCTCAGCAGTTAAGGTACATACATAGTGCCCTCGCAAAGGACCTAGTTCAGTTCTTCACACCCAGCTTAGGCAACACCCTCTTCTGGCCTTCTTAGGCATCAGCACTCAAATGCACATATCCACACCAAGACAAACGCATTCACATAACTAAATATGAATAACTAAATAAATTAAAATAAAATAAATCTTTAAAATACACTGAAGTTAAAGGTTGATGAATATTGTCACTGTGATGTTTTTATTATACAGGGTTACATAAGACCACTTGTAATTTTAGATTAAGAAATACATGCTAAGTAAACTTCTAATGAGTGGGATTCCACATTAACTATATGCTACTCATGTATTTATCGGTAAATCAATAAACCTAAGTGAGCCTGTAGGGAACTTAACACGGGTGTCTGCAGACACTGTAATGCCAGAAACAAGCCAGCAAGGAGGCCACCCCCTCAAAACCTTTCACTGCTCCCTTTTTATTTGGAAAGCTAATTGTACTGGCTCATAAAAACTCAGATACTAGCTTACATAACAATTTAAAAGGTCCCCACACATCCTTCAAATGCAGCTTACAAATTCACTTGTGTGTCCCAAAGCACTGGCTATGGAAAGAAATGCTTGCATAAAGAGTTACACAGAATAGTTCAAACTGGATCCCTGATCTCTTCGGGCTTGCCTTAGCAGCGCCACTAACATACCTGGCTTGAAGGGTCTCTGATGTTCCTGGTAGTTTAGTCTCCAGGGACCCTTGGAAAGTCATCCGGAGTTGGCCAAGCTGAAACTGGTGGGCCTGGCTAATTAACAGATCTGTTCTTTCCATGGACAGACCTAGAAATGGTCAAATGCGACACTCCTGTGGTCCTTAAGATTGCCCTTGTATTTTGAGCTTCAGGAAGGAAGAAGGCAGTGATCTGAGAAGGGGGTTTGGGGCGGGGGGGGGGGGGGGGGGAGATGGACAAACAGGTGTGGCAGGTAGCCCCAGGGTAACGGGGTAGGGCCTGGCAAAAATCCTAAAAAAATTCTGACCAGTGATCCCTGCACTTGAGAGGTGGAGGCAGGACAACAGAAATCAAGGTCTCATCCTCTGTTACATAGACTTTGAGGGCAGCCTGGGCTACAGAAAACTGTTTCAAACAAACAGTCCCACAGCTTGGAGGACCTCGCTCCCTGAGAACTGTCTCAAATTATCTTGGGTCAAAGCTAAAATAACAACCCCCTAACACAGGCCCTGCCCTTAGTTGTCACGCTTGTCCCTCCACTTCAACGCTGCACATCTTTGGCCGCGAGGCAGCAGCTGTGTGGCTAAGCGCCCGGGACTGTGCTTCAGCGGGACTCTAAGCCGCTGGAATGCAGCACTTCCTGGTTGGCCCGGGATGTTGGTGCCATCGCCATCCCCTTCAGACCACAGAGCTAAGGAGCTCTGGGAGCCAGAGACATCTAGTTAGAGGGAGCGTACAGACCCACTGCACCCCGGCCCAGGGAAGTGGGGTGGGGTGCATCCTGCAGAGCTCCCCGGGGATCTCCAGGGACTTGAGGATAAAGTGGGTCTAGGGCACCAGCAGCTGACCCGGCTCTGAGCTCCGGGCAGCGGTCCTCGCCTGCGGCCACAGTGTGCACCACTCATCGCTAGCACAGACATTGCAGGAATTAAGACTATGGGGAGGGGGGGTGGGGTCCCGGGGGACCTCCTGGGGTCCGTTCCAAGAGGCCAGGACGAAGCGCCGAGGCCGGGACGCCCTGCGGGCTAGGAAATCCTGCAAGCCTGGCTCCAGCGGCTCCTACCTGTGGGCTTGGGGCGCTGGCACACCCTCTGCGGCGGCGGCTTCGGGGCTCCCCGCGCAGCTGGAGCAACTAGGGCGGCTGGAGGAGGGGAAGGCGCGAGGACTCGCCGCCCGGAACTCGCCAACCCGTCTGCTGGGTGGGGCGGGGCGGCGCCGGTCAGCCGCGTTACAGAGCCTCTGCCGCCGGCCTTTCTACACGCCTCGGTTCTTAAACTTTCTTCTCCCCAAGTTTCCTAACTCGGCCGCAGTTATCCGCAGGGCGCACGCTAGCGTTCTTCTTACCTAGTTCACTTCCCTAATCTCTGAGTCCAGTCCTTGTCTATGATATCTAGTCGCCAGATCTGGCCGCGTGTTAGAAGCAAGCAGCTAGCCAAATGGTGAAATATTCCTGGCCTGAAGCTACATACTTAACTAGGGGCATTGTGGAGGTCAACTGTGACCTCCTTGCAAACCAACGGTCGGTGTTATTGCCTGTTTACAAGAAAGGAAACTGAGTCTGCAAAGAATGGAGTAAGCAGCCTGGTCCGCCCAGCTAAGACTGCCTTACTCCCTGCCCATCCCCGCTCCAGGGAGTGTGTGTGTGTGTGTGTGTGTGTGTGTGTGTGCGCGCGCGCGCGCGCGCGCGTCTGTGAGTGTGCGTGTGTGTGCATTTGGTCGGGTGTTTTTTTTGTTTGTTTTGTTTTGTTTTGGTGTTGTCGTTGCTGTTTGTAGATGGCTCTCTGCTGTATACCTGGTTGGCTATGAGGACCAGGTGGGGCTCAAACAATTACACACTGCCCTCACACCTCACACCCACACTTCTCTGTCCCATTTGCCATCGGCTGGGTGTAATCCAGAAATCTTAATGGGAAAACTAAAACTAAAATGGGGGGGAAGACTGAGAGGCTCCCATCACACCTACAGAGCTGTCCAAATGGCAATTTTGCTATTTAGCCCACTTAAGAGAGTCGTCATCAAGAGAACACCAGCGGCCATGTGGTTTGAATAGAAGCCCTTCTGGAATATAATTTTGAATACAGGTCAGTTCCAAGTTGGTTGCACAACACTGCACCCAGACAGTGCCCAAAGATGTGATGGTCCCCGTTCATTAAACTGCTAATGCTGTTGGCCTTTTGCAACTGTTTATTGGCAGTGAGCCAGACCCAGTTACATAATATCTTTCTGTGCTCACGACACTGCTTGAAATGAAAAATATAATATTTCAGTGCAGCCAGAGGAGGTGAAATTACAGTGTGGGCTCAGCTTTCCTGTAAGCGGCAACCGCCAGCCCTCTGCATTCCTCTCTTTTGAGCACATCGTTTCGGAAGATCGAGGACCTCACTCTTTCCTTGTTGACATAAATATTGATGGCTTTTGAATCCTATGATTCTGACAGATTTTTGCAATTATATGCACAGTCTTCTGAGAAACAGGGGATTGCCTAAGAGGAGTTTGGCAAGACTCTGACAAGCATGTGGCTGAAAGGCTCCGTGAGCCTCCTTCCTCCCTCTCCCTGGCTCATTAGTCTCAGGGATTTGAGAAGCACAGGCCCATGAGCCACTGCACTCTTACAAGCTTGTCTTTAATTAATGTGAGATGTTTAAGCACCAAGCTAGAAAATTACATTCCGATTTCTAAAAAGTCATCATTGAAACGTTTGGCATTAATACGTAACAATAGGTCTTTCCGTTAACTGAGACTATAAAATAAGACAGTACTGTACAAGAACCAGAATTCTGCCCCTCTATCACCCAGCAAGGAAGTGAGGCTGTAGCTAACATAAATTTTAGACACATACTAGAATTCCAAAGGTTGTTGCTACTGTCCTCAGAGATTTTGTGATGGTTATTTCTTTTCATGGGTGTCAAGCAAAAAATAATTGACTAAGAAAATTCTAGACTACCAGCACTGGAGAAGACTTTGAGACTTACCTGGGTGGGGGGAGGGGAGATTAAGAAATTCTGTCTCATCTACTGTGATGCTTACTCTTCATTGTCAACCTGATTAGATGTAGAATGGCCATCCAATAACACCTCTGGGGGTGCAAGGTGGGGCGGTGAGGACATTTCCAGGAAGGTTTTACACAGAGGGAAGTCCTGCTATAAATGTGGTGGCACCATTCCTTGGGGTCCTGACTGGACAGACCTAGAATGGAGCTGGACGTCTGCCATCATCTGGCTCTGCTTCAGGACTTCAGGACAATGTGACCAGCTGTCCATGCCACCATGCCTTCCCTGCCATAGTGGATTGTACACCTCAAACTGTGAGCCAGATGAACACTTCTTCTTTTCAGCAGCTTCTTGGCAGGTGACCTCAAGGAGAAAAACAACTAATACACATGTTTACCTCAGAGCTGGGGCTTTTAATCACACCTGTTTTCTTTCCTAAATCTTTTAAAACTTTCACCTTTTCTTCTGAATATAAAAATACTATATGTTTACTTCATAATGTTTGCATTGTATTCTGCAAACATAGAAAGTTTTTGGAGGCTCTAGGAACAATTTCAATGAAGAAATTACTTTTTTGATGTGCTAAAAAGACTTAGAAGTTGAACATGTCATCTCAACTCATAGCATATAGCAAAATCTAAAACTGTTTGTTAATATAAACTTGACTGGATGGTTTACTTCCAGTGAATTCATAGATGGCATTGTCTGTACAAAACAGACACAGACGGAGAATGGGAGCTTTGGGGTCTATCTCAGACAATGATCTCTGTCTTAAGAGTTTTATTTCTGTGAAGAGAAACCATGATCACAGCAACTCTTATCAAGGAAAACATTTAATTGGGGCTGGCTTACAGTTCAGAGGTTTTATCCATTATCCTCATGATGAGAAGCATGGCAACGTGCAGGCAGACATAGTGTTTGAGAAGGAGTCAAGAGTTATACATCTGAACTGGCAGACAGTAGGAAGAGAGAAAGTCACTGGGCCTGGGCCTGACTTCATCTTCTGCTGTGGGACAATGGTCTTGTAACCTGTCACTTATATTGTACTGTTTTAATAAAACACTGATTGGCCAATAGCCAGGCAAAAAGTAAAGATGTGGCAACCAAGCAGAAAGTAGAGTAGAACAGAATTCTGGGAAGAGAAGAGATTAAGTCTGCAATTGTCACCCAGACACAGAGGAAGCAAGATGAGAATGCCTCACTGGTAAAAAGTACCAAGCCATGTGGCTAAGACAGATAAAAATTATAGGCTAATATAAGATGTAAGAAAGAATTATTAAGAAGCCTGAGCTAATAGGCCAACCAGTTTATAATTAATGCAGGCCTCTGTGTGTTGTTTTGGGACTGAACAACTGTGGGACTGGACAGGACAAACATCTTTGTCAACAAGCTCCTGAAACCTCAAAGCAAACCCCAGTGGCATACTTCCTGTAACAAGGTCACACCTACCCCAACAAGACCACAAGTCTCAATCTATTCTCTGAGCCTACCTGGGACAGTTTCATTCACACCACCACAATTCTGCCCCCTGGCCCCCGTAGCCTTGTAGCCATATCATAATGCAAAATGCATTTAGTCCAACTTCAAAGTTCCCATAGTCTACCACTATGTAAAAGTCTACAGTTCAAAGTCTCTGATATTCATGACAATCTCTTAATTACAATCCCTTGTAAAATCAAAATGAAAAAAACAGATCGCATACTTCCAACAAACAAAGGCATAAAATAACGATTACCATTCCAAAAGGGAGGAAAGGGGCACAGTGAGGAAACACTGGACTTAAACAAGACCAAGACTCCAAACTCTGCATCTCCATGTGTGATGTCAGAGCTCTCTTCAGATCTCCAACTCCTTTTAGCTTTTCTGACTGCAACACACTTCTTCCTCTTGTGCTGGTCCACTCACTGTTAGCAGCTCTCCTCAGCAGGTCCCATGACTCTGGCATCTCCAACAAGGAGTCTCCAAGATAGTCCGGGCTTCACCTTCACACAAAAGCTTCCTGGGCCTCCACGAAGAGACACCCCAACATGTGACTGGCCTTAGACGCTTTCCTTAATTGCAAAGGGCTATTCCATAAACCCTTTCTTCTATCCTTGACTCTAAAGTCATAACAATGTGGCCAAAGCTGCCAAGTTCTACTGCTTGCTGGAACTGCAACATGACCTCCTTGCTCAATCAAATCTTTACCAGTTTTATTTTCCATGGTTTCCTTCACTGCCTACGCTTGGCTGTTCTGGAACTGGTCTGTAGACCAGGCTAGCCTCAGACTCAAAGATCTGACAGCCTCTATCTTTGGAGTGCTGCTATTAAAGACACGCAATACCACACCCAGCTCTAAGTTTTACTTTAACTCCTTTTCACACATTGGAAATTGAGCTGGGTAGGATCTTGCCCTAAGGTCACTACTCCTGCTATTCCATGTCTTAATCTACCAATCTCCTTGAACACAGAAATTAGCTCCATTCCACTTCCTGGTGCTCTTTTTCTCCTCAAGTTGCACATTTTCCTGCTCTTTTTCATTATAAATATGTGTAAGAATGATCACTAATAACCACACAACAGAGTCTATACACTAGGCTATGTTGAGATTTCCTCTGCCAGTGAAATTAATCCAAATCTCTTCACTTTAACCTCAGGCAAATTCTTTGGACACTGGGCAAAAAAGCAGCTACCTTCTTCATCAAAAAATAACACAAGAACAATCTCTTGGCCACAGATTACAATTCTTCCTCTCTGAAACATTCTGAGCCAGCCCCCCACAGTTTATCAGATCACATTCAGCCCCACTGTCTTCCACTAGTTTGGCCCATTAAACAGCACTTAGTGTTTAACTGCTTTTCTAATCCACAATCCCAAGATCTATATTCCTTCAAACAAAAGCATGGTCAGGCCCATCACAACAATACCCCAGTCCCTGGCAATGGGTTGGCGGCCTCCTGATAATAGGTTACTCTATTGATGCAGTAAGCCAAGTAAAGCCAAATTGAAAAGGTATAACAACAGATTTATTTGAGCAAAACAACTCCCAGGTGGGTTCTCCAGTCCCAGAGACCAAAGCCAGAGAAGCTGCTACATGTCAGAACTAAAGGAAGGAGACTTTATAGGTTGTAGGCAAGAAGTGATGACGTTTCCACCATGAGCTGGGTTTGTGTCCAAGTATGGTCAAAAGTTCAACAGTTTAGGTGGAATTGGGAGGGTGGGCTGGTAACTTCAGAGGAGTAAGCTGCAGTAGCTGCCAAGAATGCTGAACTGGGCTTTTTGGCCCTTTTCCTTTGTTCAGAGACTCTCTGGGTGGGTGAGGTTTAGAGAGAGAGAGAGACAGGAATGGGGCTTTCAGGATCATGCCAGAGGTGAGCCAGGGGCTCCAACCAAACACCTAGTACCAACTTCTGTCTTAGGACTTCTATTGCTATGAAGAGACACCAGGACCATGGAAACTCTTAAAAAGGAAAACATTTTATTTTGGTGTCTTACTTACAGTTCAGAAATTTAGTCCATTATCGTCATGATGGGAAACAAGGCATCATGCAGGCAGACATGGTACTAAACAAGGAGCTGAGAGTTCTCTGTCTTGACCCAAAGGCAACAGGAAGTGATCTGAGTCACTGAGAGTTAAGCAAATCTGAGACCTTGAAACCCATCCCCACCGTTGTAAAATCGATGGGAGAGGGACCTTGGTGGCCACCCACTGGAGGTGAGAGAGAGAGAGAGAGAGAGAGAGAGAGAGAGGCGCAGAGATCAGCCTGCCTCTTCAGAGAAGCTGCAGTGAACAAGAAGAAATGGGCAGAGCTTGTTTCTTAAAGGGACCTTTTGTACCTGCGAACAGAGCCTTGTAGGTAGATTACATAGTGACCTATAGCCAGTTGTAGAGCCCTGGGCTAAGTATTTCCCTGAGTACTGGCAAGTGCATCCTGCTAGGTGACAGGGAGCAGGCCAGTATAATGCCTGAATGCTAACTAACACCCACAGTGATATACTTTCTCCAACAAGGCCATATCTACTCCAGCAAAACCATACCTCCTAATAGTACCAATCCCTTTGGGGGTCATTTTCTTCCAAACCACCACAGAGACCTTCATGGGAAAAACTGGGGGACACAGTAATTCTTCAGGAAAAACCAATTTAATCAAAATAATATACAATCCCCATATGTACATTCATTATTAATACTTGGTAATATTTCTTTTAAGTTTATTTCTGTACATAAGTGTTGCAACCATAGCACACTGCTATACAGACTATTTGAATCATTTTATCTCACTATTTACAAATTAAGTTTTCTAATTGTCATTAAACTTTGCTTACATACAGAATTTTGGTTGAAGAGTCTAACTACCTCCTCTTGTTTTCTATAAGACTTTCAGGATTGTGTACAGTTTATAAACGATGCTGGGACAAACACAAGATTTATCCCTGGGGCAAGATCTCTTAACTCTTCAGGTAGATTATTAAAAGAAAAGCAACACAGATAAACATTTCAAAGACTCAGTGATACTGCAAAAATACTCTCCAAAGCCAGACCTGATGGTGCTTGACTGTGATCCTAACACTTGGGAGGTGGTGGTGGGAGCCTCAGGAGTTCAAGGTCACCCTCAGTTATCTATTGAGTTCCAAGCTAGCCTGGGCTTCGTGAGACCCTGTCTCAAAATAACTGTAAATCAAACAAGTGAGATAACTCAGCCGCTGAAGGTATCCATGATCAAACCTGCTGAACTGAATGCAACCCTGGGGAAAGGTGTCCTCTGACCTCCACATGTGATAGTGTTTCCACACCTGCAGCATGGCACATTCTCTCTCTCTCTCTCTCTCTCTCTCTCTCTCTCTCTCTCTCTCTCTCTCCCTCCCTCCCTCCCTCTAAATAAAAAATGTCAGAAAACCTTGAAACACAACCAATCAACATATACACAAGTAAGTTGGTCATCCTGCTGAACGTCTGTGATTTCCATGGAGAAGCAGAGGTGGGCAGGAGGATGTGCGAGCAGTGTGGTCTGTACAGTGAGTTCCAGGCCAGCCAGAGTCATAGTAGGATGCTGTCTCAAAGGAAAGGAAGGAAGAGAGGGAGGGAGGGAGGGAGGGAGGGAGGGAGGGAGGGAGGGAGGGAGGGAAGAAGGGAAGGAGGGAGGGAGGGAGGGAGAGAGGGAGGGAGGGAGGGAGGGAGGGAGGGATTTGGTTGCTGTTCCCCGTTTGAGTAGAGGATTGTGATCTGTGAGACTACCCCTAAATAAATAACTCTTTATTTTACTCAGTTTCGAGCTAGTGTGAGATTTCTTTTCAGTGTTCATCTTCATTCTGGTATTGTCATTCACCTGCCTTACCCTGATTCTGAACCCCTGATACCTTTTTCCTTCAGACACGGAGAGTCTGCATCCATTGCTTGTCCCCAGTACTCACTCTGCATAATCTTCGTGATCCCAAGTCATCCATCCCACAAAATAACAACCATTCATTGCCCTTCCTCCCTCCTTCCTTCCTTTCTGCCTGTGTGCCTGCCCTCCTGTCTTGGTTACTGTTCTGTTGCTATGAAGAGACTCATGACAAGGCAGCTTATGGAAGGAAGCATTTAAGTAGTGGCGTCTTTACAGTTTCAGAGGATTCATCCATGATCACCATGGCAGGAACCTGGCATGACCCTGAGGCAGTAGATGAGAACTTACATCAGAGCCACAAGTAAAAGGGAGAGAGGAGAGAGAGAGAGAGAGAGAGAGAGAGAGAGAGAGAGAGAGAGAGAGAGAATGGCCCTGGTACAGGCTTTTGACACCTCAAAATCCTCCTCTAGTGGCACGCCTACTCTAGCAAGGCGCCATCCACTCCAACAAGCTCATACCTCCTAATCCTTCCCAAACAGTTCTGCTAATGGAGGCCAAGAATTCTATGGGGGTCACTCTCATTCAAATTACCACACCTACTTTATCCTTTTATTCACTCACAAGCATTTAATTATTAATGGCAGTCAAGGGGCTAGCAGCGTGGTTCAGTGACAGCATGTCTGCCCAGTGCACAGGGAGCCCCAGCACTGCATAAACCAGAAGTGAAACACCTGGTGGAGCCCAGCACCCAGGAGACAGGAGAATCTCAAGTTCAGGGTTATCTGTGGCTACACAGCAAGTTTGCCTGGGGTTATGTGTATCCAGAAACAATGTTAATTAATTGGGCAATACATACCTGTTTATCTGTGGACACAGGGTGTAGAGCAAGATGTCTGATCCTCAGCCATCAGCTAATGTGAGTCACTTCAACCACAAGGGCATGCAGAATGAAAAAGAATCACATGCTTAGAACTAAGCTTTAAAAAGAAAGAAACAGGGGGCTGGAGAGATGGCTCAGTGGTTAAGAGCATTGCCTGCTCTTCCAAAGGTCCTGAGTTCAAATCCCAGCAACCACATGGTGGCTCACAACCATCTGTAATGGTTGCAGACGTACACACAGACAGAATATTGTATACATAATAAATAAATAAATGTTTAAAAAGAAAGAAAGAAAGAAACAACTATGAAAAAGATCAATTAAAAAAAAGATTCAGAGATATTGAGAAATGGTGCACATATTGCCAGGGTGTGGGGAGGGTCCTGGCTCAGTAACACCATTTTAGCCTCCTGCAGATCGTTTGTACAGTTCCTAAATTCGTGGAGTAGCAGGGAGCTTGTGGGATGTCAATCATGTGACACCAGGCTTCCAAAAGTCATAGGTGTGTCAGAGAGGGATGTCTTTTAGTCACTCACAGTCAACCCTAAGAATGTATTACAATCATCCAACTCCCCCATCTGACGACAGTTCAATGTCTCCAGCTGGTTGTGGTGACATGGGCCTGGATCCCAGAACTTGGGAGGTCCAGGCAGGAGAATAGGGAGTTTAAGATCATCCCAGCCCAATAGGGAATTGTGTTCAGCCTGATCCCTTGAGATTCTTTCTCAAAAACAGATAAATAAACTCACTAGTTCCCAAATTCCTGCTGTTGGCACACTTTTTGAGTTGTGTTTTTATGGATTTGCACAAACTAAATAATTGTTAAGTAAGCAAATATGCATGAAGACATCTAAAAGTGACTAAACTTTTTTAGACCAAAACCAATGTCAATTGGCAAAACAAATGCCAATGTCTTCTACTGCCCTCAAATTGCTGTAAAACGACTGTGATTAATTCCCAGAAAAATGCCATAAAGTGATCAGAGAAAGAAAATATAAGCCATGCTTGATGGTTATCGCCTGTGACCTCAGCTCTTGGAAGGCTGAGGCAGGAGGACTACTAAAGGTTTGAGGTCAGCCTGGATTACACACTGATTTCCAGAACAACCTGAGCTACAGTGTGTGGATTTGACTAACAAAATCAATAATAGGGGCTGGAGAGACAGTACGGAGTTAAGAGCATCTACTGCTCTTGCAGGATACCTGAAGTGCATTCCCAGGACCCAGGTTGGAGAAGAAGCAAGGCCTTCAAGTGTCTCTGGAAAGGGCATCCATGCAGACGGACTAACTTCAAGGGCAGATAAGGAGACACACGATGAGGGTAAAGGCTGGGCACACTCTTTGAGGAAAGGATACCAAGTGTGGTTTGGCATGGAAAGCCCTGGATAGAGAAGCAATGTGATCTGCCTTTGTTTCAGTAGACCATACAGCTAGGCATGGTGGCTCACGCCTGTCGTACTAGCGCCTAGAAAGCCCTGCAGGAGACCCTAAGATGGTTACACATCAGCGTACTCTACGGCTCCTAAGCAAAATGTCTCTGCAAACATTTGTTTGACTTCACACCCTCCAGATTTAGTTCAGATTTAGGAAGTCAGGTTTGTGGCATCAGCAAACGTTTCTAATTCAAACAAAGGCTAGAAATGGTAAAGGTCATACAATTTCCCTTAGTGATGTAAGCGTCTTCCAGGGTTGACCCTGACCCCTGCAAGTGTGCTTTCTGAGCTATTTGGACCTCCAGAGAAACATGGGAAGTGTTTCATTGGCGAACACTCATTAATATCAAGGCAGGAAGAGATCAGCTCCATCTCTGTCATAATTTTCATTTTCCCACATGAATGTGGACCCTGTGGGCACACACAGCTGTGGATGACACCAGTTTTCTCACTTGTGTTTTCAGACGCATGCCCTAAGCTCGGGAGGTGGTCAAGACTACTCTTTTACACAACCCAGCTGAAGCAATAGCACCTCAGTCACTTCTCGGTTTCGGATGAGTTCATGGTACTCCAGGGAATCAGGACTTCCTGTGAATCACGAAATGAAATAGAAGAATGTGTGTCCATGCACACTCACATGCACACATGCGGTGTGTGTGTGTGTGCTTGTGTGTATGTGTGTGTGCGTCTGTGAGTTATCTGACTAACATTTTGACAATTAACTATAATCCCTACCCATACAAGCAGCAGTACCAACAGAATACATAGAGATATACAAATATGGATTTTGGAGACAGTGAGATGACTGAGTGATAAGGGCACTTATTTCTAAACCCAACAACCTGAGTTTAATCCCAGAACCCCACACAGTGAAAGGAGAGAAACAACTCACACACACACACACACACACACACACACACACACACACAAATAAATATAGATTTACTAGGAGGAAGGAAGTGGCTTACACAGTTATAGAGGCTGAGAAGTTCCAAACTGTGCTATTTCTAAATCAAAGACAGGAAAGTTGACTGAGCAGTTCCGGGCAATGGGTATATTCTGACCCATGTCCAACTCTGAGAACAAGACGCACAGGCACCCAAGGACAGAAGATGGAGGTCCCATCTCAGTAAGACTCAAATGGTCATATTCTTGCCATTTTGTTCTTTCTGCTTCAATAGGTTGTATGGTACCCACCAAACTGATGTGTGCTATATAGTTTTATGTCAGTCTGACACAAGCTGGACTCATCTGGAAAGAGGGAACCTAGATTAAGAAAATGCATCCAGGGCTGGAGAGATGGCTCAGAGGTTAAGAGCACTGACTACTCTTCCAGAGGACCCGGGTTCAATTCCCAGCACCCACATGGCAGCTCACAGCTGTCTGAAGATCCAGTTGCAAGGGATCTGACACCTTCACATGCACATAAAATAAAAAAGTTAAATAAATCATAAAAAATGTATAAAAAATAAAAATAAATAAAAATAAAAATAAAAAAGAAAATGCATCCATAAAATAAGATTGTAGGCAAGCCTACAGGGAATTTTCTTAATTAGTGACTGACCTGGGAGAGCCCAGTCCATTGTGGGTGGGGCCATCCCTGGGCTGGTGGTCCACGGTCCTAGAAGAAAGCAGGTTGAGCAAGCCAGGAGGAACAAGCCAGCAAGTAGCACTCTTTCATAGCCTCTGCATCAGCTTCTGCCTCCAGGTGCCTGCCCTGCTTTGGTTCCTGACCTGACTTCCTCCAATGATGAACAGAGATGTGGAAGCATAAGTCAAGTAAACCCTTTCCTCCCTGTCTTAATTAGGGCTTTCATTACTGTGAAGAGACGCCATGACCACAGCACAAAAAGAACGCATTTAATTGCGAAGGCTGGTTTACAGTTTCAGAGGTTCAGTCCATTATCTTCACAGTGAGGAGCATGGCAGCATGCAGGCAGACAGAGTGCTGGAGAAATAGCTGCAAGTCCTACACCTTGCACACAAGAGAAAATCAACTGAGACTTTCTGAATGGAAGAAACCTCAAAGGCCTCCTACACAAAGACACACTTCCTCTAACAAGGTGATACCCACTCCAACAAAGTCACACCTCCTAATAGTGCCACTCCCTATGAGATTATGTGGGGCGATTACAAACCACTACTCTCCCCAATTTGCTCTTGGTCATGGTGTTTTATTACAGCAATGGTGACCCAAACTAAGTTACTTTTATTTGGTCATTGGACTCCTATGCAAATCTCTCCCAGAAACATCCTCACAAACATACCTAGACATGGTATCTCAATAACTGTCCCAGCAGTCTTCAGCCGATTCACCTTTGTACTCTGTCGGTGACATTAGATTGCAGTTTTCAGACTCCTGACCTTGCATCTTTGCTGCAAGAGTTTCGTGCATTGAATTAAAGCAACAGGAATGTTCTTTGAAGCTATTTGCAAAATCCAAGGATCCAAAATTTACTGCAGCCAAAGTAACATTCTGTCCTCACTTGTGTAGGCACAGGTTTTGCATAAGCCTGTCTTTGCATAACACTCTCATTATTATTAAAATCTGAGCACAGGTGATGCATTTCCTCCTTAGTGTACCTCCCCTTGTTCCCTGCTGCTGTGGAATAATCCTTCTGCACACTGTAAATATAAATTAGGCATTGGGTAGTAAAGAACTGACTGGTTGGTAGCCAAGCAGGAAGTATAGGAGGGACAGTCAAGCAGAATGTTGAGGGGAAGAAGGGCAGGGTCACCAAGAGACACAGAGGAAACAAGACATGTTGGAGAACAGGTAAAGCCAAGAACCATGTAGCAATACAGAGATTAATAGAAATGGGTTAGTTTAGATTGTAAGAGTTAGTTAGCAATAAGCCTGAGCTATAGACTGAGCATTTGTAATTAATATAAACTTTTGTGTGATTTCTTGGGAAAAAAAACCCTACCTACAAATGATGCCCACAATCCTGCATAGATTCACATAAAACCTGAAAAAGCATTAAAAAGGTTCTAAACACATGAAAATGGAGTCAAACTCAGCTTCCTAGTCTCATTTCTCTCATGCAGCCACAGTACAGAGAAATTTCTCCCAGCAGCTGCCAGTATCCATGAGCTAAGCCAAACAGCAGATTTCAGCAATCTCTTACACAGGCAGCAGTACAGAGAGGTGTCTCCCAGCTGCTCTCTGAGGGCTTCAGCTGCCAGTGCAAGCTCCAATAGCATATTGCATAGCAGGTTTGGGGGTTTGCTCATGTAAGTAAAAAAAGATTACAGATAAGGAGTAAAGAGAGATTCAGATGGGGAAAAAGACTCTAAGCAGTTTACAGAGTGTTTAAAAATATGTATATGCTTGGCAGAGAGAAGAGAAAGAGTATATATAGTCTTAGTTTAAAATGCAGTTTTAAAATAATAAAATAAAGTCCTTAAAAAGGTAATAAACTACTATAAAAGAAAAAAGCTAGGTAAAAATAGAAAATACACAGGGAGTACAGATACTGTTCGCTATTATGTTGCCTTTGAATTTTTTGACTGCTGAGAAAGGAGCACTAGCTGCTAAGAGACATTTGATTATAAATGTTGCTGGATTAAGTCAACCTATATATTTTAAAAATGTCTTGACTTCAAAATGAAATTCCAAAGATATATCACTTTGGGGAAGAGGTTATATTTTTATCTCCACAGAAATCAAAGACTGTGGATTTGTTCAAAGTTCAAAATGATCAGGTTTGATCGAGGAAGACCCCTGAAAATCCTGCCTACAAACATAAACAAATAAATCTAGAAAAAGTACAGGAGACACCTGATGTATATTTTACTTGCTCAAATATAAAATAGAAAATCATCTTTGACTGACTTGTGTACAATGCAGTCTATACTTATATATGTGTGTGTGTGTGTGTGTATATATATATATATATATATACTTTATATACTTTAAAAGTTTATGTATTTTCAGACTAAAGAGGTGAGATACCAAAGAAACAGATGGTCCAGATGATCCAAAATATCAGAATGCCTCTGTTGCAATTTCCAGAGTTCTACATACAGAACAGTTTTAAGGTGCTGGCTGAGATGATCCAGCCTCACAGTCTACTACAGCTAACACTAAATAAATATCCTAAATTTTCTCGGGTCCAAAGATTGCCAGTGACCCCCAAACAACAGGAAGTAGTCAAGAAAAATACGCACACATTCCCAAAAGATTGGTTATGGATGTTTGTCATCATTTAAGGAGGGTTGGTTACAAGTTGTTGTTAGTAATGGACAGAAAAAAAGTTAAACAAAGGAGATTAGATTCAAGGACTGAAAAGAAAAAGGGGGGACATAGAAATGATAGGACAAAATAGTAGATTATTGAATCTACTTTTAAACCAAAAAAGCAACTACTAGCCTTAAATATTTTAGATTAGTATGGATTTTTCTATATTAATTAAAATTTAAAGTTAATTATTTGAAGTTGTTGTATTGTACGTATGTTTCTACTATTGTTTAGGTTATTATATTTATTCAGCTCATTTAAAAATGTAATATATAATTAATAAATAGGTTAATAGTCATGTATTATAGTCAAGCTTGTAACCATGTTAGGTATGTTTTCAAGGTCAAACAGAGATATATTTTAGATAGACAGGTCATCTTCAAACACCTCAAAGATCTGCAGAATATGGTATTTAATACAAAAAGGTTTTTTATGACAATGAGACATGTATGCTCCTGGCAGCACCAATTCACTTCAGAGAAGATAATTGGCATTGAAGAAACTTCATATGACAGAAGCTAGACTCTCTTTATGACAAAAGCTAGACTCATGGGCAAAGAAACTACTCTTGTCTCAATTGCTGATAGTTGCTGTCCAAACTGGGTCACAAGAATGGTGACTGCCAAACTTGGCCCAAACAAAGCAGAACAGTCTTTCAAAATTCCCTGCTTCACAGGAAAGTCTGTCAGATATACCAGCCCTGTAGCTGCCCCAACGTCACAGAAGAACCTGGAGTGACTGTCCAGACAGTCTGACGTGCCTGTCATCAGGCAGCGTTTCACATTTCTGGGGTCTCTGATGGAATTTAAGACTAGATAGTTATATTTATAGCTTTCCTTAGTTATAATAAAAAGGTAAAACTTTAGACTCACCAAGATAAGATAGCTAACAGAGTGTTTTTCCTAATTTTGCCAAATACAAATGGACTAGATGTTGCAACTGTAATTCTTACCTAATAACTATTTTGTTGTATATAATTTTACTATGCTAAAGTTAAAATATTCCTTTTTAATTAGAAAAAAGGGGGCATGCTGTGGAGCAATCATTGTACACTATGAATATGTATCACTCTCTGTTAGCATCAAGACACACCTTATCCCTGTCCCTCAGGAACCTGACACAATGTGTCACACTCTGTACCCTGCATCATGCCTACATGCATGACAGACAGTACCCTGTCCTTTTAAGAGACAAGTTCCACACACCCCTGCTCTCTTCCTTCCTGCCATTTCTCTGAGGAAGCAGCTGTGTGTCTCTCTAACTCTCTCTTCTTTCTCTGTCCCTCTCTCTCTGTGTTTCTCTGTCTCCTGGTAATTAGAAGCTAGTTGTTATCAACCGCTGTTTGCCTCTTACATCTGTATGTGCCTACAAGTCACTGGTGGGTCTTGTTACACCCGGCTTCTGGAAGCTGGGGATATAGCCATTTGGTAGAGGGTCTAGCATGCACTAGGCCTTGAGTTCCATCCTCAGCACCGCTTAAAGCAGGGGTGGTGGAGAATGCCTGTCATCCTAGGGTTTGGAGTGTAAGCAAGAAGATCATAATTCCAAGTCCTCCTCCTCTGGACATTGACTTTTCATATAGTCTAGGCTGTATGAGACCCTTTCTCAGAGCACAGTAAACTATAACTTTATTAATTGTGGTTTCAAATAAATTAATCACATGTCGATTCTGATCCATGGGTCTGCAGTGGGTTTCTTCTAGCAAGCACAGGAGTGCTTTCTAGATGTTAGCCTAGTGTCAGAATTTTTGTATTAATTTATATTTGTTTCTTTTGAGAAAAGGCGAAGGGACTCTAGCTAGCCTGAACAAGGCAAACATGGCTCTTGTAGGTCTTGCCCTTCCCTCATTCCCTCTGCTTTGCTAGAAAAACTACTAGATTGCCTTTCTGAAGCTAACCACCAAACCCTAGTCCCTTAATTGGTCATTTCCTTCTCCTGAGGCTGACTACCAAGGTCCAGTTATCAAACTATTGAAGTCCAGCAATCAAAAGCTCCCTGTGGCCACCCTAATTAACATGCCAAATCAAAATTAAATGCCTTATCATAACATCGGTGGAGGGGGGGGATGAAGGGGATGTTCCCTTTACCATTATAAGCTGCCATTTTCTGTGAACCACATCTGTCTCTTTCCTATCCAGAGGTGGTCCTTTTTCCCACTCCAGGGCAAACACTCTCCCGCCCCCACCTCACTTGTTCATGTTCTATTTTTTGTTTTTCTCTCTTATTCCTGCCCTTGGTCTCTCTGGGCATATAAATCCCCTCTGTGCCGAGAAATTGGTCTTAGGGTGTCTTGAGGGGACCCAAGTGTCCCTGCACATGGTTTTCTTGTGCAGCCCAAGCTGGCCTGAAACTCTCAGCAATCCTCCCTCCCCGCCTATGTAAACACTGGGATTACAGGCCTAGCCACACCCCCTGGCCCAGTTTGTTATTTGCATTTATTTTGCATAACCAGGAACCAAGCACAGCCTCCCACCAACAAGTGAAGCTTTTGTTCTCAACCACTGAAGCCACCCTCAGACCCAGGGACCACTTTGGAAAGGGGAAGAAAGAGAGCCTGTGTTTGGGTAGAAGCAACACTCCAACCCCTGGCATCCATATATCCAAAGAAATGGAATGTTTGGAAGTTCCACCCCAAACCCCCTTTCTCTGGGAGCTGCCTCAATCCAGACTCCACCTCTGAGAAATCCTGCCAAATGATGACCTCTCCCCAGAGATGCTCAAGACCACTCCCACAGGCTATTTAAACTGCCCCCCAGAGAACAAATGCGTGGTTTTCCTCTCTGAGGGCCTGGAAGGTCACCCGGGAGCATTGGTATCCATTAAACCTGGGCTTTTTCTTATTCTGTTTATTTGGTCTGATTTGGATTATTTCATTGGCAGAGAGGTTCATCGGGGCACAGAAACCTTTCACCCTGCACTTTTTCCTTTTTCGCACTGCTGTTGATGGGGCCATGATTTTTTAAAATAACCTCAAATCAACTCAGCCTGGTTCTGCTGCTGTTATGTCCAAATTTGCGAGTTCCCCCAAAAGCCAACAAGGAGGCCAAATCCCATAATAAAAAACAAAGAGCCTTTATTTTATGCAAGTTTGTAAACTCAGTCTCTCCGCATGTCCAATGTATTGGAATAAACAGAGATCCCTGAGCTCAGTTAGAAGTGGGTTTTTATAGTAGTAAAGGTGGGGGTGAGGGGTTTCTAAGGTTCAGGACCCCTGATTGACTGATATTTGTCTAGGGGTGTCCTGGTGAGTGTGTGCTGGCAGGTGATCCTATCTACAGAGGTTGGAATGTTAGGCATTTCCTTTGTATGGTCTGTTCTTGGGTGGTGCTCAGGTAATCTTGGTTTATGATCCTTTCTGCAGCCAGGCATTGCCTCAGGGTAAACTACTGAGACTCTGGCCTCCAGTCAACTTAGGGATGGCTGAGTCCTGTTCTGGCAGGTGATAATGGTGGGAAGTAGAGAACTTCCTTTGGGTGGTCTGTTCTTCCTCAGCTTATCATGGCTGCTCCCACACTGCTAAGGGGGTTATGAGCAGTTGCGGCTGCAGGATGAGTAGGCTTGGTGCTGAGCAACTCTCTCTGCCAAATAAGAGAGTATCCCTCGATTTGTTCTCAGAAAATACTGTAATATATATAAACGCGTACAACGAACATTTTTTTCAACGTGTATATATAAAGCAAAATTAGATTCTGGATTCAGAAACTAGGGTGTTTTTTGGAGTTAATAGGAGATGCAAGTCAGTTCTTCATTGTACAAGGTTACCCCAAATCTGCCTAAACGCCTGTAACACATCACCTATTACTATACTGCCACTTAACAAATGTTCTGACCTCTTGGTACCGCCACCATTGATCGTGTGTGCTTGATCAAATTACAGGTATAACAGTACTTGGAGTATTCTTTAAGCATGTTCCGCGTAAGCCTGATCCATGTGATTCTTCCTGGACTGTACAGCAAGGGTCCCATACTGTGAAGCTTGAGTCTTCCAAAATGGCTCACTCACATTTGGGTCCTATCTTGTTTCTCATACATTGTTTTTATCATTTCTACTTCAGTGAAGTCTCTACAGGGTTGGCAAGGGTGCTTAGCAGGAAAAGGTTCAAGGCACTGATACACACTAGACAGATGCCCACAAGATGGAGGGAGAGAGCAGGGATTCTCAAAAGTTGTTACAGATTTCCACATACATGCCATGGTGTGTACATTCTCTCACACTCAAACAACACACATACACACTGTGCTGGTTAGTTTTTGTCACTTTGACACAATGACACACTTGGGAAGAGGAACTCTTTGGCTCTTTGGGACAGGGTTTCTCAGTGTAGCCCTGGCTGTCCTGGAGCTCACTCCATAGCTCACTCCTGGCTGGCCTTGAACTCAGAGATCTAGCTGCCACTACCTCCAAGGGCTAGAATTAAATACATACGCCCTGATGGAGGAATTACTCTCCTCCTCCCCTGGTGTGGGAGGTCCTTCTGTCTATGTGTTGCTTTTATTGGTTAAAGAACAAGGAAACTGCTTTGAGCCTACAGCAGAGAAGGGCAGAACAGTAGGTTGGAAAAACTAAACAGAATGCTGGGAGAAAGAAGGTGGAGTCAAAGAGAAGCCATGGAGCTGCTACCAGGGACAGACATGCCAAAACTTTTCCTGTAAACCACAGCCTTGTGGCAATGCACAGATTAATGGAGATGGGTTAATTCTCGAAGTAAGAGCTAGCTAGCTCTTGGCCAAACAGTATTGCAAATAATATAGTTTCTGTGTGATTATTTCAGGACTGAGCAGCCAGGAACAAACTAGCAGCTTCTTACAACACTCCCTTCTCAAGTTTTACTCTTAATTGAGGTATTGTTTCCATCAGATTGGACAGTGTATACCTTCCTGGTATTTTTATTTTTTTGACTGCTAGTTGATACAGGAGGGCCCAGGCCACTGTAGGAGGTGCCATCCCTAGGCAGGTTGGTCTGGCCTGTAATAAGAAAGGTAGCTGAGCAAGAATAGAGCAAGCCAGTAAGTAGCATTCTCCCATGGTCTCTGATTCAGTATCTGCCTCCAGGCTCAACATTGAGCTCCAATTCTGGTTTCCCTTGAAGATGGACTATATAATCAGACCAAATTAGCCCTTTTCTCCTCAACCTGCTTTTGGTCAAGGTAAACTAAAACATAAAAGCAAAATAGGAAACACATACACACATACAAAGCAAAAATATCTTTTGACATCTCATTGGATATTATTTTGTTAATCAAAAGATGTGATGAATTGCCGGGCAGTGGTGGCACACACCTTGAATCCCAGCACTTGGGAGGCAGAGGCAGGCGGATCTCTGCGAGTTCGAGGCCAGCCTGGTCTACAAGAGCTAGTTCCAGGACAAGCTCCAAAGCTACAGAGAAACCCTCTCTCGGAAAAACAAACAAACAAACAAACAAAAAGAAAACAACCTGTCCCTGTGCCTGCCAAGCCTTGACCCCTACCTGCCCTACCTGGAGGAATGTCAAGATGAGCCCACCAAACTCTTGACCACGCCCACAGTCTATTTAAACTGCTTCCCGGGAAAGTTTCCTCATGCTCTCTTCCCCCTCCCCCATGATTGCATTCGTGGCCTCCTGGTTCCCCCTCGGGACCACCCAAGAGCGCAAGAATCCCATTAAACCTAGATATTTCTTAATTTGCATGTTGTGATTTGGCTTGATTGGGATTTTTACATTGGCAGAGAGCTCGCATTAGGAAAAATTCCTAACAATGAATACTGTAACATGAGGGCCGGCTTGTTGGGGTATCTGTCCTGCCCGGTACCCCACAACCAGCAAGTCCAAAGAAAAATCACACACAGGACTCCATAAGATTATAAACTGATTGGCCCATTAGGTCAGGCTACTTATTAGCTCTTATAACTTATGCTACCCCATTATCCTTATCTACATTAGCACATGGCTCAGTACCTTTTCCAGTGGGGCAGCTTACATCTTTCCTCTCTGGTGGTCTAGGCAGAACTGGAAGCTTCCTGCTTCCCAGAATACTCCCAGTCTCTTTGCTCCACCCCTACTTCCTGTCTAGCTTTCCCGCCTATACTGCCTGCCTGGCCAATCAGCGTTTTATTAAAATATGATTGACAGAATACAGACAATTCTCCCACACCAGAATACTTGATATTTTGTTGAGCAGGCAGCAAACGTGCCGTTCTGGTACGTTGATGAAGGCTGAGTGAGGATGCTCAGCTCAATCAGCAGACTGCGCTACATAGTGAGACCTTGTTTCAAAAGCAAAGCAGGACCAAAACAAAAGAAATTCAGCAAGGGGTTTTTGTTTGGGGAGACATACACCAGTATTTTTATGAAAATAAAGATTCATACCAGAAAAAAAGTAACAAAGCAACATTTTAACTAAGTCCAGTGCTCCAATGTGGGTCTCTGTCTCTATCTCCATCCATCGCCAGATGAAGGTTCTATGGTGATATGCAAGATATTCATCAGTGTGGCTATGGGACGAGGCCAATTCAGGCACCCTCTCCTCTGCTGCCCAAGGAACAATCTGGTGACCTCTCCTTGGACCTGGGAACCCCTCTAGAATCAAGTCTCTTGCAAACCCTAAAATGGCTGCCTTGATTAAGATATTTACTTCCCTGCTCCCATATCCACCCTTCCTCCATCCGACCCATCCCATTCCCCCAAGTTCTCCTGAAACATCCCCTTCTCCCTTCTCTCTAACCATCTCCCCTTACATCCACTCCTCCCACACTCCCGTGCACCCAAGTTTTGTCTGGCAATCTTGTCTAATTCCGATATTCAGGAGATAACTATATGATATTCTTTGGGTTCACCTTCTTATTTAGCTTCTCTAGGATCACGAATTATAGGCTCAAAGACCTTTAATTATGGCTAGAATCCACTTATGAGTGAGTACATACCATATTCCTCTTTTTGGGTCTGGGTTACCTCACTCAGTAAAGCGTTTTCTATTTCCATCCATTAGCAGGCAAAATTCAAGATGTCATTGTTTTTTACCGCTGAGTAAAACTCTAATGTGTATATGTTCCACACCTTCTTTAACCATTCTTCTATTGAAGGGCACCTAGGTAGTTGTCAGGTTCTAGCTATTACAAATAGTGCTGCTATGAACATAGTTGAACAAATGCATTTGTAGTATGATAGGGCATCTCTTGGGTATATTCCCAAGAGTGAAACTGCTGGGTCCTGAGATAGGTTGACTCCCAATTTCCTGAGAAACCGCCACACTGATTTCCAAAGTGGCTGCACAAGCTTGCATTCCTACCAACAATGGATGAGTGTTCCCCTTACTCTACATCCTCTCCAGCATAGGCTATCATTGGGGTTTTTGATTTTAGCTCTTCTGACAGGTGTCGGATGGTATCTCAAAGTTGTTTTGATTTGCATTTTCCTGATCACTAAGGAGGTTGAGCATGACCTTAAGTGTCTTTTGGCCATTCGAACTTCTTCTGTTGAGAATTCTCTGTTCAGTTCAGTACCCCATTTTTTTAATCGGGTTAATTAGAGTTTTAGTGTCTTTTTTCTTGAGTTCTTTGTATATTTTGGAGATCAAACCTTTGTCTGATGAGGGATTGGTGAAGATCTTCTCCCAATCAGTAGGTTGCCTTTTTGTCTTAATGACAGTGTCCTTTGCTTTACATAAGCTTCTCAGTTTCAGGAGGTCCCATTTATCCATCAAGAAAACCCAGGATAGCCAAAACAATACTATATAATAAAAGTACTACTGGAGGCATTACCATCCCTGACTTCAAACTTATTTTCTTTTTTGTCTCCCCCATTCTTTTCCGGAGGGTCATTTTTTAACTTATCTGGGTGCGCGCATAACCTCCCACTGCTGTTTAGTTTTTGATATGCTCTCTGGACTTTAGAGCGTACCTCTCTGAGTATGCATGTCTGTAGTTCTGAATCCTCCTTGTGTCCAAGGGGTCTCCGGCGGTGCAAAGTTTTTCTTCTTCTTCCCGGGTTTCGGCACCAGATGTCCCGTGCTACCGTCTCGCCAGCAAGAACCATGCGGTACACATAGGATACTTTTGCAGTAAAGCTTTAATGCCCCTTGGGAGAGCGGGCATCAGCCAACATGGCGGAGACCCAGATAAGATGGAACCCATCCCTTATATAGGAAACAGACCCTGCTTTGGACGTGTCATTTTTGGATTGGTCAACTGCTCCCAGTCCCAGGTGATACCTTGGGAGTAGTGGAAAAATACTAACACGTGTGAGCTTTCTAGCTCACCTGGCGGTGCAGCGCCATCTATGGTGGAGAGTGTGGTTGCGGCCTTCTACAGAGATGTTGATCAATGGAATTGAATTGAAGACCCAGATATTAATCCTCAAACCTATGAACAACTGATTTTCCCCAAAGGAGCTAAAAGTATACAATGGAAGAAAGAAAGCATCTTTAACAAATGGTGCTGGCATAACTGAATGTCAACCTGTAGAACAATGAAAATAGATCCATATCTATCACCATGCACAAAACTCAAGTCCAAATGGATTAAAGACCTCAACATTAATCTGACCACATTGAACCTGATAGAAGAGAAAGTGGGAAGTAGTCTACAAGACATGGACACAGGAGCCCTCTTCCTAGGTAGAACCCCAGTAGCACAGACAATAAGAACACCAATGGAGTTCTGCTTTTACGAGTAACAAATGCACCTTTGAGAAATATTTTACTCATGTTTTTGTTGGTATGTGATAATATGCTTCGGTGTGACTGCATGGGAGGCCAGAGGAGGACTCTAGGTTTTCTGCTGTGGTCCTCTGCCTTGTTCCTTCAGTCAGGACCTCTGTCTGACTGAACCTGAAGTGGGCTGGCAGTCAGCATCCTCCAGAGCATCTCTGTCCACTTCCCCTGACCCACTGCCTCCCCCTCTCCCAGCCCTGCTGGTGTCAGGGGCACGGGGTGGGGGGGAGGGGCTCACAGCTGGAGCTGGTATCAGGGGAACTGGGGGCTTACAGCTGGAGCTGGTGTCAGGAGAACAGGGACTCACGCCTAGAGCTGGTGTCACAGGAACAGGTGCTCACACCTGGAGCTGGTGTCACAGGAACAGGGGCTCACACCTGGGGCTGGTGTCACAGGCATGGGTGCTCACACCTGGAGCTGGTGTCACAGGCACAGATGCTCACAGCTGGAGCTGGTGTCACAGGCACGGGGGCTCACACCTGGGGCTGGTGTCACAGGAACAGGTGCTCACACCTGAGGCTGGTGTCATAGGCACGGGTGTTCACAGCTGGAGCTGGTGTCACAGGTATGGGGGTTCACACCTGGAGCTGGTGTCACAGGCACCTGGGCTCACACCTGGTTTTTTATTTGGCTTCTTGGGATTTGGATTCAGATCTTCAAAGTACATAGTGAGCAATCTTAGCCTATGTGCTAATTATATTCTTTTGGCTGCTATATAAATATTTTACAGATTTACAATTAATAAAAATAGTTTGGTTTCATACAAAGTATGCATAAATCAAAAAACATTAATACTGGGGCAGCAGGAAGGCTGTGAGGATAAAGTACCTAACGACCTGAGTTGGATCCCCAGGGCGCATGGTGGAAACAGAACCAAGTTGTTCTCTAGTTGCCACACTCATCCTGCCAGTCACCCTGCTCACACTCAGGGGCACAAACTTACAAATTCACTTAAAGATCTGTAACTTTTTAAAAAAAGTAGCTAGGCTAATATTTAAGAGAGGTGGGTTTTTATAATGTCTGTTTAAGAACAATTCAGATTTACTGTTATTCCTTTGGGTCACTTTAAGAACTAACCACGCCCACCCCAGCCACTTCTGACCTCCCCCCACCGCCATCTTCTCTCTCGTGTGTGTGTGTGTTTGTCTCGTGTCGTGTGTACATGTGTCTTTGTTCTCTCTATGTTTCTCTTATGCCTCTCTGTTTTTCTCTTCTTTAAGTAATAAATGTCTCCCTCTTCTTTAAATAATACTATGCCCTGTGAGCCTTTTATCCGCCGTAACTGCCCGCCTGACTCCCCCGGCCGCATGGCGCTGCCACCCTGGAGATCTTGCAGGGACCCACGGCCATCCTTGTCGGACTCCGCGAGCCGCCCGGGGCATCCCATCATCATATCTTTTTTAAAAGAACAATATTTACTAGTTGCAAATGAGAAATGATTTCATTTTGTTCTTCTTTTTCTGTTTGCATTTTGTCTCTGTGCAGACCTTGCCTGCCCAGCAGGAAGAGCCTATGGGTACTCAGCAGTGTGAGTCTGAAGCTTTGCATTAATCACTTATGTGTCCACAAAATCGTGCATATGTGTACTGAAGACAAAAAATGAACAAGGCGAGTCCCCTCCAAGAAATACAGTCTTATAGAGAGGCCGAGTCGTGGCCTTTTATTTAGGAAATAGTTTACTTGTAGTGAGGACGAGGGTGGAGGAGACAAATGGAAAACTGTGGGCTGGGATCTAGTTCATTCCCCAGGAGAATGTTGTGTAGTGTGCAAAATTCCGTGTTCAATTGTGGCACCTGTGAGTCTGCTGTAGTGAATGTAATCCCCAGCACTCAGTAGGACAAAGCAGGGGCATCAGGAGTTCAAAGTCTTCTTTGGTGAGTTAGAGACTAGTCTGGGATAGTGAGGTCCTTTGTTAAATAAGAAAATAAGCAGGTAGGTGGTGTTGGCGCCTGCCTTTAATCCCAGCATGGGGTTGGGGAAATTGGGGGCTGGGGAGGGGGGGAGCAGAGGCAGGTGGATCTCTAAGAGTTTGAAGTCAGCCTGATCTACAGAGCGAGTTCCAGGACAACCGGGACTGAGAAACAACGAAGAAACCCTGTTTCAAAAAACAGAAAGAAAGAAAGAAAGAAAGAAAGAAAGAAGGGAGGGAGGGAGGGAGGGAGGGAGGGAGGGAGGGAGGGAGGGAGGGAAAGGAAAGGGAGGGGAGGGGAGGGAAAGGAAAGGGAGGCAGAAAGGCAGGAAGAAAGCCAAGCAAAAGCAACAAAAGTAAGCATTGTCTTAGAAAGTCTGCTTATCTCTGGCTAGACAGAGACTGTGGGTGGTGTCTGAACTGTGGCCCACGAGAAGGAAGAGTGAGGACATCCCTTGCAAGAGAAAGGAAGAGTGAGGACATCCCTTGCAAGTCTCAGTCGGGCAAAAAGACAAATCCACCCACCTTTCCATTTCCCTTGCTGGTAGCAGCCTCGCAGTGAAGGCACTTTGATGTAAAGTTCACTGTGCTGAAGGAGGAACTGGCTGGTAAATGGGCCTCAGTAGCACTAGGAGATCCCCCCTCCCCCAGGCCCCCGACTTAGTATCTGCGATAGTCAAAAGTCAGATGAGCTAAGTGTTATTCCATTGGGACACTTTAAGAACTAACCACACCCATCCCAGCCACTTTTGACCCTCCTCCATCTTCTCTCTCTCTCTCTCTCTCTCTCTCTCTCTCTCTCTCTCGCATGTGTGTGTGGGTGTGTGTATGTGTGTGCGCGTGCGTGTGTGTGTACGTGTTGTCTCGTCTCGTGTGTACGTGTGTCTTTGTTCTCTCTCTTTGTTTTTTCTTCTTTAAGCAATAAATGTCTCCCTCTTCTTTAAATAATACTATGTCCTATGAGCCTTTTATCCGCCATAACCGCCCGCCTGACTCCCCTGGCCGCATGGTGCTGCAGGGACTCACGGCCATCCTTGTCAGACTCCGCGAGCCACCAGGACATCCCATCATCATATTCTTTTTAAAAGAACAATATTTTGGTGCCGCGGACTCGACAGATTTACCCGCCAAAGGCCAGAGTTCCACGGGACTCTGACCACCAACTTCCGGGATTGAATCGGACCGAGGGCCTTCTCAACACCACCAACTGCCTGAACTCATTCCTTCAAACAACACAGGCTTCTAATTGTAAGTTTCCTCACTCCAGCCAGCTTATCTAAGCCTTTTTAACCCAGGATTGACTGGTCCTCCTGGTGTTTCTGGGCTTGGGGAGGGGTACTTTCTGCCCCGTCGCTGGCATCCATTCCGGCTTGTGTCCTCTGTTAAGCCCGTGCATTCCCGCACCTGGTGACCCGGGGTTCCCAGGCTTCTTCCTCTTTATTTCAGTCTTTTCTTCCTTCCAACCTTTCTCGCGGACGTAATTGGCTGATCTGGTTCGGCCTATACCCCTCACATGTGTATGGAGGACGCTCCCCCACATGTCCTGGGTGGTCGATTTGCATCTTACCTAAACGGGGAGCCGTTCCCCATAGGCTCGAGATGTCACGGTTTTTTGCGGGTTTTTCACGGTCTTGACCTGGAAAAGCAAGTCGTACCAGCCTAAATATGCCATGAGTTTTTCACGATTCAGACTCTACATAACAACCAGGCGGCCCCCGGCTTTTAAAATCCCCGCGGTTTTTCCATTCAAGCCACAACACGTGGCCACCGCCATGTTCATTGGGGTCAGATGACTTTATCGCTAGATTCACTGAGAGCCAGATCACGTGACCAGGCCCTCCCACTGTTATGTATGTCCCGCTTTCCCCTCCCCCTCCTCAGTGTTCACTGATATCTCTCCTTAGCTGCAATTACAGGTATTTTGCATAGTGACGTGCTTTCTGATAGGGCCCATCAGAAACATACACTTTGCCTAATTCCTGTTCTCTATGTATAATGATTGTTCATTTCATCTCGTTTCAGACTACAAAATCATAAACTGGTATGTGCTTTTAAGCTGTTTTTTACCATTGTCAGTTCTGCCACTAATCTTAATGTTACAAACAGTTTTTTTTCTTTCTGTCTGTCTTTTTACAGTCAAACTCAAACTCAATCTTCCAAACAGATTCTATACTGCAACTATACCTAATAATCAGCCCTCAACTGCTCAGAGATCGGGGGAATGTGATATTTAAATGTTTAATTATCTAAAAAAACTTTTCATAACCAAAAGAGACAGGTTGGCTCCTAGTAAGCACTCTGTTTCCTCCAAGAAGACAGAAGACAGACGGTCACGTCACTGACCAACGTCCATCTGCAGTTTGCTTCGACTGCCAAGCGCTGACCATTGGGCAAAGACTGCCTTTCACCTAAACTGGAGACCTCCAAATGTAGACAGGATCACTGGAATCAACAGCCTAGCTGCCCAGGTCAAGGTAGGCCTGTCTTCCTACAGATTTCTTAGTCCACAGGGTCATCAAAAGCCTGACTGGCTCTGTGCTAACAACAAAAGGTCAAATACAACCTTCAGCGACCAGGGAGGACCAAAGAGTAGCTCTGGGTGCCAACCAAGTAAGTTCTCTGTCATTTTTTAATCAATAACTCAAGTAAAATCTTATCCTTCTCAAAGATCTCTGACAGTCTGATAGCTGAGAGGTTTTGCCAGGTTGTCTCACGAAATAAAAATACTTTTCATTATAATTTCTGTTTTTACAAACCCAAGGAGTTCTTAATACAATATATATGTCTAAAACTTCTATTTTTCTTATGAGTTCCAGGGAGCCGAATTAAAAAACCCACCGTAAACAGGTCAGATACAAACACCTCAATTCCCTGGTCTTAAATTTTTTTTTTCTCAATTTAACTTTGTCCTCTGTTCTGCCAACACCCTAGCCAGGTACAAGGGACATTTCCATGCCACAGACACCTGTCCTGTCGGAAACAGAGACCAGCTATGCCAAGACGTGACCAGCACCCAGCTTCTCTCGGATCTCCCTCACCCCCACACTCCCCCAAAGACGACGCCCACAAATCTGCCGGAAGCAGTCTTGAGAATTCGCCGCCCCAATTCCTTCAACCTGTAATGTCTAACCTTCTACTTTTTATTATAAAAAGGATCCGGGAATGTTATTCCATTGGGACACTTTAAGAACTAACCATGCCCATCCCAGCCACTTTTGACCCTCCTCCCGCCGCCATCTTCTCTCTCTCTCGTGCATGTGTGTGTGGGGGGGTGTCTGTATGTGTGTGTGCGTGTGTGTGTGTGTGTGTACGTGTTGTCTCGTCTCATGTGTACGTGTGTCTTTGTTCTCTCTCTTTGTTTTTCTCTTCTTTAAGCAATAAATGTCTCCCTCTTCTTTAAATAATACTATGTCCTATGAGCCTTTTATTCTCCGTAATCGCCTGCCTGACTCCCCCGGCTGCATGGCGCTGCAGGGACTCACGGCCATCCTTGTCGGACTCCGCGAGCCGCCGGGACATCCCATCACCATATTCTTTTTAAAAGAATAATACTAAGGAACTCCTGAGAGCATGAGAACACGGTACATGCACACTGGGGAGCTGGATGCCATTACAGGGATGAGTGATGAGACGGGAGCCCTTGACATCAGGTACTAATAGGCCACTAGTGTGCCACGCTTCTGTTGGTGGTGACCCTAGAGGCCAGTGGGTGCCAACACCCCAGACCCTGAACAAAATAGAGCAGCATGTGAAGGTGTCTGGGCAGTTTCTCTCTACTCCCCCCTACCAGGTGCCCCCTCCCTTCCCATCATCTAAACTCAGGAAAGTGAGGAGAAGGAATTGGGTTAGAAGAGGAAAAGTAAAGGCAGACAGGACTCAGTCTGAGAGGTTGAGCTGCTGTGCAAACAAGGGCCTGGGTCAGTGAGGAGGAGGGAGAACCTCTGTGGGGACAGTTCTGGAGTGTCAGCCCCTGGGCTGGGTGCCCTGTAACTCCTGTGTTACCCTTGGTACAGTTCGTGCGCCACTGTACCATATGAGAGCCAGACAAGGGCCTGGAGATTGAAAGAACACACAAGAGACCTGGGTCATTTGAAAGGAGATCAGCCAAATGCCCTTTATTCAAGTTTAGGAAAATCCTAATAAGCCTAGCTGCTGCACAATGGAATTCCCCCCAGGCAGGTGGAAAATTACCATGCCCAAGGTGGAGTAAACAATGCCCTGTAGCCAACCACCAGGCAGGGCAGAGGGAGCACAGGAACAATCGGGATTTTAGCTGGCTGGCCAGAAGCTGCCCTCAAGATGAACCCCTGGAGCAAGGGTAGACCCATGGGCCCTACAGTACCCTGCTTCTGTGGAGCTTGAGCTGGGTGGGGCTAGCTAGGGAAGACATCTCACTTCTACTCCTTGTGGTTTATAACAAAGGCTCCAAAGAGGAAGGACTGTAAGGCCAGCTCTCCATCCAGAGAGGAAGGCCAGCTCTCCAGGAAATGAAGGCAGGAAGGACGAGAAGCTCAAGTGATGCTGGCAGTCTATTGAGCATGAGGCTAGCATGTGCTACATATAACATACTATGATACACCAACCAACCACTGAGCATGGTTTAGTGAGCCATTGTAGCTGGACCGTGTCTTGAGGCCAGTCCCCACAGCTTCTAGTAATTAAGGCAGCGATTGGGAAACCTTCACTGGGTCAGCTCTATGGTCAATACTTTAATAGAGACTTGGGAGAAGAAAGACTTAAGTAATTTACATCACACCTACGTTGGTTACAGATACGAAGTTTGGGTTTTGCACGGGCTGATGGGAAAGCCTTGTGTTAGGAGTATTTCCTAACCGAGCTACTCCACCTACACAAAATAATCCCAATCAAACCAAATCAGACCAAATTAAAAGATATTCAGGTTTAATTAGACACCTGCGGTCTGGGGTGGCCCCGAAGGGCAAACGGGAAGCCGCCGATGCGACCACCAAGAGGAAGAGGGGAAAATGAGTGTTTATTTTCTGGGGAACAGTTTAAATAACCTGTGGGAGTGGTCTTGACCTTTACAGGGGAGAGGTCAAGGTTTGAGGGGCACAGGGAAGGGGCCTCCAAAGGTGGAGGCCAAGGCTGGGATTACAGTTTGTAGCCCAAGGGATAGGTGCCTAGAGTTGGTCATGGGTTCTGAGTTAAGGTTTAAACATACACTCAGGCCAGTGAAATGGCCTTTGTTCTGATCGAATGCATGTTAGCTGGTGAATTGTCCCCATCCCTCACTTTTTCTGTTTTTCAGCTCTTGAAATTAAATTGAAGATATCTTATAAGTTTTATTGTATCTTAAATAGAAAAAAAAATCCATTAAAATGAGACTGATCCCAGTGCTTGAAATGCTGAGGCAGGAGGATCACCACAAGTTGGAGGCAAGCCTGACTACAAAGTCAGTCTAACAGCCTAGACTGCAGAGCAAGATCTTGTCTCAAAAACAAAACAAACAAAGCATGTCACTGGGAAGGCTGAGGTTGGAGCTCAGATTGCAGAGTACTTAGCTGCCCAAGCCCTGGGTCAAACAAATCCTTGCACAGAACAAACTAACATGGAGGTGTACTCTTGTAACACCGTTGTGTGTGTGTGTGTGTGTGTGTGTGTGTGTGTGCGCGCGTGCGCACGGGCATCGATGGGGACTGTGTATGTGTGTGCGTGAGTGTGTATGTAAGTGTGTGTATATATATATATATATATATATATATCAAAAGTTCATGATAAAACAAAAATTTTCCAAACAACAAAAGGAAGCATAACAAAAAACCCTGTCTCAGAATAGATGCTTACCCAACCATGCTTATCACTGCACTATTATACCCATGGGCAGAGGGAAGGTTACAGAAAATGTGATGTACACACTGCGTTACTCAGGCTTCTCTAGAGTCACAGAACTTATGGAATGAACGTATCTATATGGGAGTGACCAACAGGCTAGAGCCCAACAATGGCTACCTGCGGAACCAAACTCCAAGAATCCAATAGTTGCTTAGTCCCATGAGGCTGGGTGTCTCTGCTGGTTTTCTGTGTATGCTGAAATCCAGAAGTAGGTTCCAATGCCAGTGAAGGGATAGATGTTCTGGCAAGGTGAGGTTAAACAGGCAAAGAATGAGTGAAACCTGCTGTATTGCATGTCCTGATACAGGCTTCCAGCAGAAGATGTGGCCCAGATTAAAGGTGTGTCTTCCCGCCTCAATATCCAGATTAATGGCGTGTTGTCTTCCTGCCTCAAGACTGGATCACAAGTGCACATTCCATTTTTGGTTTGTAATTCATTCCAGATATAGTCAAGGTGACAACCAAGAATAGCCATCACATACACAACGGAGCTTTATTTGACCTCGATGAAGAAGAAATTTCTATCATTCCTGCAGCCTAGATGGCAATGGAGATCACGGCACTAAGTTAAAAAATAAAAAATGAAAGCTGGTGTTAAACTGGGGTTGAAGCCCCATTTCTCCAGTCTCCCAAAGCCAGGCTTAGCCACCCATCCCAACATGCCAACCAGAGAGATGTGCAGGATGCCAGGCATTGTGGCATGCACTTTTACCTCTAGCAAAAGTCAGGCACTGGTAGGCTCATGAACTGGGGCAGCCTGTCCTGTAGGGCAAGTTCTAGGCTATCTGGGGTGACGCAGAGACCCTGTCCAGATAAACAAGTGACAGCCGGGCAAGGGATGGGGAAAGTGGAGAAAGGGAGCTTGCTCAGCGCGCCGGAAGATGAAAAGGGAGGCTGAGATCTTGAGCTCTTCTTGGAATGCCGATAGGAGCTCTGGACTAAATAGAGAAGTGTAGGGGCCAAGAGGTCTGCAGGATTAAGCAGTCTTTGTCAAGGTGTGGTTGTATCCATTGTTGTCTCACCTTGGTACTGTAACCTAAAAGGTTTGCTCCTTTGTTTTGATATGAGGTCATTTTATAGTCTTTTTAGGGTTTATTTCTGTGAAGGGAAACATGACCACCATAACTCTTATAAAGGAAAGCATTTAATTGGGGTTTGCTTATAGTTCAGAGGTTTAGTCCATCGCCATCATGGTAAGAAGCATGGTGGCACAAAGGCAGACATGGTGCTGGAGAAGAGGCAGAGAGTTCTAATCTGGGCCCAACATCAGCAGAAAGAGACAGAACTTCTGAAACCTCAAAGTCCACTCCTGTGACACACTTCCTCCAACAATGCCTCACCTCCTAATAGTGCCACTCCCAATGACCCTATGGGGGCCATTCTCATTCAAACCACCACATAGCCCCAGCTGTCAGGGGACTTAGAGCAATCCTCCTGCCTTTCCTGCCCAGTCTTGGGATGAAAGGCATCAGCTAAGGCTGGCCGAGCTTGCTACATTGTTATCTGCTCATCACTGCTATCACAAAAGGACCAGTGTGATTCCTCCCGGTGGCTGTGCTCAGGGTGCAGCTCCTGCTGGCAGATGATTGTGTTAGTGTGCAGAGGTCTGCACTGCCTGCCCTTAGTGTCCTGACAGGATACGTCCTCAGCGGCAGCCACTAGGAGACCTCCTGTGCATGTCCCCTTTTAAAAGGTGAACCTTGCTCACCTCCTGTGTCTTTCTCTCTATTTCTCTTCACCACACTTGTTCTCAGGGTCCGGTCTCTGCCCCCTTCTCAGCCTCTTCTCTCTCCTCTTCCAATACACCTTCCATGTGAGCCCTGTTGCAGGACACGACTTCTCTTCACAACGTTTTAAAATAAATGACAACAGTTCTTATCTGGGAAGTGTCTGTCCTGCCGATCACACTGACCCCCGGAAGCTGAGGGATTGCTCTGGAACTGGCTGGAAGCAGGTGCGAGACAATAGCATCTTTGTGTCCTCAGCTCTGAAGGGGGCTGAGACAGGTTAGGCTGACAGACACTCCCTCCTCATTTATGCCTTTACAGAGTAGTGCCAGAGACCAACACGCACTCAAGGAGACAGATGCCACAAGAGGGCACAGCTCCCAGGACCCAAGGGAGGAGCCGGTGCTTTTTAACAAAAGTAGTTGCTAAGCCCCTGTATTGCAAGATTTCTTTCATACATAGAAACTGTACATTTTTTTTTTAAAGTTGTAGGGAAGGGGCTGGAGAGATGGCTCAGAGAATAAGAGTGCTTGGTGCTCTTTCAGAGGCTGAGTTCAGTTACCAGCCCCAACATTGGTTCACAATTGCTGGTAACTGTTAGGAATATTTCCTAAGACGAGGCGCTCCGCCAGCACAAAGAAATCCAACCAAACCGGATATGCCAAATTAAAATGCCCATGTTTAATTAATGTTGCACTCTCCGGTGGCAGGGAGAGCAAGGCAAGGGAGAGAGAGAGAGAGAGAGAGAGAGACAGATGAGAGATCCATGCAGACCCCAAAACCACTTGTTCTTCTTTCTGCGGCAAGCCTAAACAGCCTGGGGGCGTGGTCCTGACCCTCCCAGGCAGGGGTCACCACTTGGCAGACTGGGAGTTGGAGTCCAAGCCCGGGCGGCTGCCAGGCCAGGGGCTTCCAATTAGTGACTCTAGCGTGTGGGCAATCAATGGCTCTAGGACTCTATCGGACTCTATAGGACTCTAGCTCTAAATGTTTAGAAAAGAAAAGACGTGAAAGTAGAAAGGGGACTGCCTGGGAAAAGAAAGGGGCCAGCAGGAGGAGGGACAGGAGAGGTGACAAAGGTGCCAGCAGGATCAAAGTGCGTGTATAAAGTGGTTGTCTAAGCAGCCAGGTTTGGGGGGCCCACGGCCGACAATCCTAGCTCTCCAGCGGCTGAGGCAGGAGGGTTAGTTGGAATTCTAGGTCAGCCTGAGCTGCAGTGCAAAACTTTGTCTCAAAAATATAAAAATAAATAAATAAATAGGCCAGGCATGGTGGGGTTTGTTTTTAACCCCAGTACTCAGGAGGCAGACGCAGGTGAATCTCTGTGAGTTCGAGACCAGTTTGGGCTACATAGTGAGGTTCTAGGGCATCCACAGCTGAGTAACAAAAAGACTCCATCAAAAAAAAAAAAAAAAATGTCAGCGTTTGGTTGGAAATGTCACCCCAGCCCCTGGCATCCATATATACAAAATGTCTGAAATGTTGGGTGGAAGTTTCATCCCAAGCCCCCTCTTCTGGGAGTTGCCTCAGTCCAGACTCCACTTCCAAAAACCGGCCAATCGGTGACCCCTCCCCAGAGCGCTCAAGACCACTCCCACAGGGTATTTAAATTGTCCCCCAGAGACCGGACATGTGGTTTTCTGGTCTTCCTTCTTTATCACCTCTCTGGGGAACTGGAAGGCCACCAGGGAGCGCTGACATCCATTAAACCTGGGCTTTTTCTGAGTAGGTTTAATTTGGTCTGATTTGGGTTATTGTGTCGCGGGAGAGGTTTATTGGGACACAAAAACTTTTCAGTCAGCAAAACAAGCAGACAATATAAACAGGTGAATATATAAATAAAGTGAAAACTATTATTTTGAACCTTTTTATATTTGGAAAGTTACTCAGGCTAATGTGGCAATATTTTAAAATATTTTTCTTAATTCTTTGTCTTAAAAATCTTAATTGTGGGATTTTTTTTATACTAAGGTAGCAATAACTAACCCATACAAGAATTAAGGTTATGTCAATGTCGATGGCACAAATCTGTGATCCCAGCTCCTGAGAGATGCAGACAGAGTGGTCAGAAGGTGACTGGAAGACAGCCCTCAGCTACAATGAGACCCTGCCCCAATAAAACAAGAGAAGGGGGGGGGGGGGAGAAGGAAGGGAAGAAGGGAGGGGAGGAAAGGGAAAGGAAGAAGGAAAAACAATATTAATTATAGTGTTATAAAAGTAGAAGTCACAAAAAGTTTTTACAATTATGTTTATATAAATTATGATACAATAAAATGCTTACTGTGAAGTTAATTAAAATGTTTTTTTAAGTGATAAAATGTGAAAAAAAAATTAAAACTTGAACTTGATCCAGGCATGGTGGCTTAAGCCTGCAATTCCAGCAGAATCATCTTTGGCCACATACAATTTTGAGGTCCATGTGGGCTACTTGAGACTCTGACTCAGACAACAATGCCTCCAGCATGAACATAAAAATCAAAACCATCTCCCCCTCCCCAGGACTGGGAATTGTTATGCAAAAATGAAGAAAAACATGCCCCTCAGTAATCTATGTCTTCTGAGTTAAATGGGCAAAAAGTAAGCTTGTAAGGAAAAATATCTGCAAAGATATTCACAGTTGATGTCCAACGTACTGGTCACATCCCACAGACTTGTAGGGGATGGGAATGAGACAGGAAGTGCTTTCAGGTCAGAGTTCAGGATAAGCAGTAAAGGTTCAAGGGATAGTTGAAGACCATCTCACAAACAAGGACAGCGTGGGCATCCCCACGCTGATTAAGGGGATTAATTGAGGGGATTAAGATATGCTGCTGTGTGATTTGCTTTTGTGCTTGAATTTTATTCTAATTTTCAATTCCCACTTTGCATTCTAATTTGAAAGATATCATTAACATTTTTTGTGTTTTGTCTATTAGAATTGTGTCCATCCAAATGTGTGTGCAGGCATGCGAACTTTTCACGAACGCAGACAAGGAGAAAGTATGGGTATCCTTTATCACTCTGCCTTTTCTTCTGAGGTGGCATCTATCCCTGAACCTGGAGCTCAGGATTTTCTGAGCTTTGTTGGAAGCTGGCAAACTGCGCAACCCCCCATCTGTGTCCCTTCAGAGCTAGAGATACAAGGTATTTGCAGGATGCCCAGCTTGTTATGTGGGTGCTGGGGTGTAAACACTGGTCTTTAGGATTCGAGAGCAGGAGATCAAAATTGCACCCCACCACCACCACACTTTATGTATCCCAGGCTGGCCTCAGTCTCTGCAGTTCAAGATGACACATGTGAACTGATTCTTCTGCTTCTAACTTCCAGGTGCTGAAATCACATTGTGACTAGCTCACTCTAATTCTCTTACTGTAAGCCTGCACTCGGTCTCCTCTGTCTGGACACTCCCCAATGGCCTACAGACCTTAGAGATCTAATTTCAGAACTCTTTGAGGGTCTGAAGAGATGCCTCAGCAGTTAAGAGTGTCTGCTGTTCTTCTAGAGGACTAAAGTTTGCTTCTCAGCACCCACATCTGTCGGCTCACAGCCACCTGTAACTCTAGCTCCAGGGGATCCAATGCCTGTCTTCTGGCAGCATACGCACACTTGTATATAGACATACCTGAAAATAAAACCAAAATCAATCTTTATAAAAAACATTTGACATGAACATGTTAATGTATCCTAGAGATACCAGCTTTTGGGATATTGAAGCCAGAGTGAAAATTCAACAGCCATCTGGATCACATGCTAATTTCAAAAAAGCAGAGGTAACTTACCTGCGCTGTACTATGAAGAAAATGGCCCCCACTCTACTGCCCTCCTTCTCCTCTCTTCCCCTCCCCTCCTCCTCCCCTCTACTTCTCCCCTTCTTCTCTCCTCCCCTTCCCTCCTCTTCCCCTCCTCTCTCTCTCTCTCTCTCTCTCTCTCTCTCTCTCTCTCTCTCTCTCTCTCTCTCTCCCTCTCTCCCCCTCCCAATAGGATCTCTCGCTATTGTTCTGACCATATTCACTAAGACAATCAGAGCATGCTCCTCCTCCCTCCACAGGAACTGGTCACTATGCCCAGCTTGTTCTTTTTACTGCTCCATATCCCCTTAGTGTTTGGACTTAGCGGAGGAGGCACGCCCCCAGGGAACAGTCTTTCGTGAATAACTTAGATGGAAATTTTAAATAACTGTGTTCATTAAATTTGCTGGTGGACACTCCATGAAAATGTCAGATTCCATACTTACAGTGGCTTCAATAAAGCAGAAAACTAGATTAAAATGTCCAAGAAGTTAAAACTATAGTAAACAGAGATTTTGATAAATCAACTCCATATTCTTTAAATGGGAAATTTGACTTAAAAAGACACAGCATAGGCTGGGGTGTAGCTCAGTTGGTGGAAGGCTGCCTAGCAGGATGAAGTCCTGTGTTCTACCCCAACAACCCAGACACTCTGCAGGTAAACACTCCGCTGTTCCTGAACACCTCCACAGGGACTCCAAGGCCAGCCTGAACTACGCGCCCTGTCTCTTTTTGCTTGTTTGCTTGTTTGTGTGAGACAGAGTCTCACCCTGCAGCTCTGGCTGTATGGAAACTCACTACTTAGATGAGGCTAGCTTCAAGCTCAAGACTACCTGAGGGACTAAAGGCATGCACTACCATGCCACCTGAGACCTTGTCTCAGACAAACAAACAAACAAACAAACAAAAGCATTAGGCTAATGCATAACTCTATGAAGCTTTTTCCTGCTTTATATACATAGATTTTTAAATATTTTCCTTACTTGATATGGGAATGAGGCACGGATGTACCACGGCCCAGTGTGGAACTCAAAGAGCAACTTGCACAAGTCAGGTCTCTCCTTCTACCACATGGGTCCCAGAGACCCAGCTGAGGTTCTCAGTCCCGGCAGCAGACAGCACCTTTATTGCCCAGGTATCTCAGCCCCTGTAGGAGCAGCTGTTCTAACATGGTTGGTTCTTATCACTAAATGTTATGATTTGTATATTTCATTTTTACCCGACATCAAGCAGTCCCGGGCCAAAACTCAAACCAACTTTGCCATTTGCATTAAAATCCTTGGCTAAGCTTGGGGTGTGGCTCAGGGGCAGAGTCTTTGTTAAACACAGGAGAGGCTCTGGATTCAGTGCTCAGGACTGAAACTCAAAACATCCCCCATGGCTTCGCATCGGCCCTCAACGCATGTATTTTTTTTAATGAATTTTGTAATTACTTTTTTCTGATTCAAGGAAGTGGGAAAATTCTATGTGGCCTGAAATGGATATCTTCTGGGGATTGCAACCGGATTGTCTCTGTAGCACGGTCATGTTTCTTTTCAATATTTATAAAGTTTCCCATTAGGGAAGAAAATAGTGAAAACAAGCATTGAAGCAACAGGGTAGGAATTTCGGCTTTGTTTCACTGTTAGTAGAGTGAAATTTTGTCTCAAATTTGGAATAAAACTGAAAAACAGTTGTCAAACCAAACTGGAACTAATTTTTAGTAGAGAATATGACTCAAGCCACCTCCTGGGATTGTGTAAATGAAACCTCTGGTGGATAGGAAGGGATCGAGGAGATTAGCAGGTGACATTTAAAAAGCTCCCACACCAGGATTTTCATAACTTTGATCAGTTTAGCAGACAGAAAACCTAAGAGTAAATATTTGGTAATTTGAGGATGTATCCATGTATAAATATAAGTCTATTTTCATAAGATTTTTTTTATTTGTGTGATATATGTAGGTGTTCATAGATGTATTGACATAGGAATGTGTGTGTGTGGAACACATGTATGTGAGCACGTGTATGTGTGGTGTGAAACCAGAAGTCACTGTCAGGTGCCTCCCTCAATTGTTTCTCATTTGGTTTTTGAGACAGGGTCTTTTACAGGTTCTGTTACACTGACTAACCAGAGAGTCCCACCACTGGGTTATAAACACAAGTCACCCTGTCTGGTTTCAGCTGGGTGTTAGGGATCCAAGCCAAGTGTCTTAGTTGGGTTCCTATTGCTATGAAGAGACATCACGACTATAGCAACTCTTATAAAGGAAAACACTTAACGGAGGTGCCTGTTATGGTCAAATGCTGCAGGTCCCTGAGTGGCAGCAGTGGGCAGGGGGCCATGAGACCACGGCAGCCACGAAGGCAGCCAGTCCCAGGCAGAGAGTCACACAGCAGGTGAGAGACAGAGACGGCTAGGCACATGCCGCGCAGAGTGAGGCTGGATATTTATTTAGTGGGTTATGGAAGGGAAGGAGAAAGGGGAGAAGGGGGAAGAGCAGAGAGAGAGAAAGAACGAGAGAGAAAGATAGAGAGAGAGAGAGAGAGAGAGAAAGAAAGAAGAAGGAGAAGGAGGAGGAGGGAGAAGGGGAGAAGGGGAAAGAAGGGAGGAGGCAGAAGAAAGGAAGAGGCTCAGATTGGAAGCAGAAGGAAGATTCTCCTGCCTCGCTGGTGGACGGGGGGGGGGGGGGGGGGGGGGGGGTTGTCTCTTAAAGGGACAAGACAGACCATTACAGTACCAGCTTCTGTTTTCGGAGGTTTAGTCCATTATCATCATGGTGTTACATGGTTGCAAGCAGGGAGACTTGGTGCTGGAGAAGGACCCAAGGGTTTTATATCTTGACCTGCAGGCAACAGGAAGTGGCCTCAGACACTGGGCACGACATTAGCATATATGAGACCTCAAAGCCCTTCTCCAGAGTGACACACTTCCTCCAACAAACCCATACCCTCTCCTACAAAGCCACACCTCCTAATAGTGCCACTCCCTTTGGGGGGCGATTTTCTTTCAAACCACCACACCAGGGTTCATGAACTTTAGCAGTATCGACTTCCCCATTTCCCCATGCCTGCTTTCACAGGTCTCACCCCTCTGAGCGGGTCCATAGACTCAGCTAAGTAGAAGTCTCATTATCCAAAAGGCACAGCCTACTCATCCTGTCTTCTCTTTCTCTCATTAATGCACCATTTATCTCCAAAACGAATTCTTCCTCCATTCTTACAGGAAATGGATAATTTGATGGATATATAAACATCTCTTCCTGGAGGCTGAGGAGAGCAGGGGTCAGGACTTGACTTCTGGTCACTTTTGTCTACCTCTGACAGACACATAATGAAAGAAGCGCGGAGCAGGGAGTTACTACTTCACGTCGTCTGTGTCTCTCCTGCGTGCGTGTCCGCGCTCAGGCTATGGGAGGAGGGCAAGGAAGACCTTGACGAGGAGGCGTGACACAAAGCACAGGCCTCTCCGTTTCTAAATGCCCTGACTAATTAACACAGCGGCTGCAGCGCACCCTTCCATGGTCAAAGGATAGAGATGACTAGAATGTTCAGAAAAGACAGGCCGTGTTTGTGGCAGGAAGAAAGCTGGGAGAACAGTTTGTAAAAAAAAGCCAGATTTTAGCCACGTGTTTATTTCCATCAGCCCTTAGGCCAGCACTTTAAGATTGAGAAGAAATCCTCTCTTCAGGGCAGACTGAAAGGCTGACTCTTAGTGCCTCCCTCCGTGTTTCCCAAGCTCTGAATAAAATTAAGATTTCCATCTTTTTCCCTCCCTCCCTCCCTCCCTCCCACCTCACCTCTCCCGTACTTTATCTCATCTGTCGCAGGCTGGCCTGTGACTCCCTATCATCCTGCCCCCATTTCCTGAGTGCTGAGGTCGCAGGTGTGTGCCACTGGGGCTTTGTGCTAAGGCAATAGTTCCACTGACTGAGCTACATGCTCAGGCCTTTTCCTGCCGCCCCCTTTCTGTCAGCTTGTGCACGTACGTGTTTGTGTGTGCGCACACACGTGTGGAAGCCAGGGTTTGATATCAGGTACCTTCCTCAGTTGCTCTCTCATTCTTGAGAGAGTTCCCTCCCTGAGCCTGGAGCTCACAGATACAGTTACACTGACTGGCAGCTCAGAGGATTTTCTGGCCTGTGCCTCCCTGATGCTGATATCACAGGTATGTACAGCCATGCTGGTATCACAGGTATGTACAGCCATGCTGATATCACAGGTATGTACAGCCACATTGGCTTTTCCTTCTTTTGTATTTTAAACGTGGGTGCTTGGAATGGAACTCGGGTAGGTCCTCCTGCTTACAAGGTGAGCATTTCACCACTGAGACATCTCCCCAGCCCTCCCTCTCCACTTCTCCTTCAACAAAAAAGCTAGGGATGGGTGTGTCCTTCAACAAAAGAGCACATGTTCATCGTGCACGAGGGCATGAAGCCTCAGCAGCCAATACCACTAACACACACACAGTAAAATAAAGGCAAACTCTAGGAGTACTGTGAGCATGTTGCCGGATTGCCACTACTGTAAACAGTAAGTGCCAAATAACAAAAATAGCATGGATAGCAGCAACAAGCTGTGTGCTGGTTGGTTACACACGTGCAGAAAAGTTTCCAACTTAGCATCGTGCAGTCACAGCACAAGCAACTTGCAGGCCTGGAACCTCTGCATTGTGCCAAGTCCACCTGAGTTCATCTCACACCACAGGACCAAGCAATGATGCTGAGGACTCACAGGGCAAGAAATCTGACTTTTGACTTTTAAGAATCTGTTGTAGTTGTTGTTATTGTTGTTTGATTGCCCATTTGTTTGCTTGCTTCTTTAAGCCTCTGTAGCCCAAGATTCACAGTAACCCTCCTGCTTCAGCTGGTTTAAAGAAACACAACTAACTGGTTCTTTAAAACTTAAAGGTAGGCCGGGTGGTGGTGGCGCATGCCTCTAATCCCAGCACTCAGGAGGCAGAGGCAGGCCGATCTCTGTGAGTTCAAGGCCAGCCTGGTCTACAAGCGCTAGTTCCAGGACAGGCTCCAAAGCTACAGAGAAACCCTGTCTCAAAAAATCAACCAACCAAACAAACAAAAACAAAAAGACTTTAAAGGTAAATTGAAACTCTCTGTGATGGTTAATATCGCCAAGTTGTCAGGATCTAGGACACCTAGAGACAAATATCAGAATATACCTGGGAGTTTGTACCCTGAATTAATTAAAGTGAGAAGACCCATCCTAAATGTGGGTGACACCATTCCATAGATTAGAGTCCTAATATTTAACTAAGAGGTGAGAAGAAACTAAAGGCCAGCATTCATTGCTGCATCCCGGATGTAGGTGACTGTGACAGAGCATGGCTCTTCCTTTCACCATGCTGGTCTGGGTCCCCTCAAACTATCGGCAAGATAAAGCCTTCTTTCTTACACGATTCTGGTCAGGTGTCAGGTCACAGCAATGGGGAGAGCCACTATCAGCTGAGTAACGACGCACCCACGCCTCGATGGAGTGAAAGCATTTACGCCTTTTGTTACCAGCGGGGAAAGTCCTAGAACATCGTCCCCTCTTCCACTCAAGTATGTGTGGGAGTATAAAACCCCAAAGAACAGTGTCTCTTTTTTTTTCATATTTTGTTTTTCTGTAAACAAACTTTATCTGTGGCCTTGTGGGAGACAGCCAGTTCCAGGAAACAGAGCTGACAATGTCATTCCCCTTGAACTGTGCATAATATAAAAACAGAGTTTAAGTAAATATTTGAATTAGGACAATTACAGAAATCTAACTTTGGAGTCGCCTCCCCTCGTACATATCGATCCTTCCTTCCCAGGGCTGTGGTTTCAGTGTGACACACCTGCTCCGTTCAGAGGAATGACCATGACATTGGATGTGCTGGCCCAGGGTGACTGAAGGAGAGTGTGACCGGAGAGGTTAGGCTCCTGCCACCTCGCAAGGAAACCCGTGTCTATAAATAACAGTAGAGCAGCACCTAGTGCTAAACCCAGACATAGCAGAGGGACGTAACAGCAGGCCTGCTGAAGGTTAGGCTGGGAGGCAAGCAGAGGATGCCTTGGAGTTTAACTGTGGATTTGCTCCAGGGAATGACAGATCAAGCATGGCTAGTTCTTAATGTCCTTCTGGCTCTGTCTGTGACTCTCTGGTTGGCTTATTCCTCCATGTTTTCCATTGTTAGTGCCACACATTCTTTTCAGTGACCTTACCTGTTGGATAAGGTGGCCCTGCTTGCCCCAGCTTTGTTAGTTTGCTTTGTACAGACAGTGAGGAAGGAATGGAAGAGCCTTTGTCATAGGGAAGTTGCACAAATGCTTCCTTTTCCTAACGTGGAAACAAACACCACCAAGGACAGAAACCTGGGCTGAAAAGTGGCAATCAGCCATTGCTAATGCTATAGATCTGCCAAAGGGTGATGCTTGCATTGAGACCCAATAAACCCAAAGGGTTTATTCAGATGCTCAATTTTTGTATCGCAGAAAAGATCGTGATGCCATCTACATGGAGATTCGGAGGGAAAAGAAGTTTACATAGTTCAATCCTCCCTTTTCCTTCCTCCCCCCCCACCTCTCTCTCTCTCTCTCTCTCTCTCTCTCTCTCTCTCTCTCTTTCTCTCTCTCTCTCTCTCTCTTATCAATATAATAGGCATCCCATGCTGGCCTTGAGCTCACTATGTAGCTGAAGAGGACCCTGAACTCATGATCCTCCTTCTTCTACCCCAGCCCAAATGCTTGGATTACACGTGTGTACCACCACACCAGGTTTGTGTAATGGAAACCTTCATACTTGCTAGGCAAGCAACCTACCCACTGAGTCTGCCCCCAGATCCTGTGATTATCATGAGGAGGACTTGCTTTACAGATCAACACTAGTGGATTTAAAAAGTACACACCAGAGTTCTCTCTCTCTCTCTCTCTCTCTCCCTCCGTCCCTCCCTCTCCCTCCCTCTTCCTCTCCCTCTCCCTCCCTCTCCCTCCCTCCTTCTTCCCTTTCCCCTTCTCTTTCATAACCCACTAAATAAACTATACCCACTTTCTCTGCATGGTGTCTATCCGTCTGTCACCCACTGTGGCTCCTCGTGGGACCGACTGCCCCTCTGCCCCTCTGAGATCTCTCACTTACAGCCTCCCTCCTGCCTGGGACCCACAGAGGCCTCAGGTGGTGGGACCTGGCTGCCCCTCGTGACCCACTGATGCCCCTCGGGGAAATGTGCCCTTTTGTCTAAACCACTACAGTGTGTACAGTGCAGATCTCCAACTGGCGAGGCTCTCCTGGAAGACAACCCTTGTGCTCCTATGTGGGCTTCCAGAGAGGAGAGCCTGGCTCAAGGAACCAGTCATCACGTGCTTCTCGGGGAAGACCTGTGGGGCTGTCTTCTATAGCAGATGGCTTAGATGCAGTAGTGGTTGTGAGAAGCGGTTTATCAGTCCAGCAATCCGCTCTAATCCTGTACTCCAGGCTGGACATTGTTTTGGGATCTGGTATGCATAACTAAAGCAAAGGCCTTGCATTCACAGCGCTTCCCTCTGGTGGGGGAAGATGCAGAATAAACACATAATCCAAGAACCTGAAGACAAAATCAGGTGTGATAAAACGGTGTCATAGTATGAAATGTATCCCACAGGCTCATATGTCCAAATACTTGGTCTCCAGCTGGTGGCTCAGAATATTTGGAATAGGCTCAGAACCTTTAGGACATGGAGCCTCACTGGAGGAAGGGAGTCACTGGGGGCAGGTGATGGAGGAGGGCTAACTGTCTATGTGTTGCTTTCATTGGTTAATAAAGAAACTGCCTTGGCTTTTGATAGGACAGCAGCTTAGATAGGTGGAGTAAACAGAACAGAATGCTGGGAGGAAGAAGGCAGTGAGGCAGATGCCATGACTCTCCTCTCCGAGACAGCCGCAGGTTAGAATGGTCCTGGTAAGCCACCACCTCGTGGTGCTACACAGATTATTAGAAATGGGTTAGATCAATATGTGAGAGTTAGCCAATAAGAGGCTGAAACTAATGGGCCAAGCTGTGTTTAAATAAATACAGTTTCTGTGTAATTATTTCAGGTAAAGCTAGCCGGGCGGAAATGCAGCCCACCGCTCCTTTTACAGGCAGGTCTTGAGATGCTATAGGCTTGTCCCTCTCTGTGTCTACTCTCTGTTCCCCCTATGCTTCCTGAGTGCTGGTGCAGTGCGACCAGCTGCCTTCACTACTGCCACCATGCCTTCCTCCCTTAGTGGACTGTGTCACCAAACAGCCCATCCTCCTTCAAGGTTTCTTCCTGTCAGGTATTTGGTCACTGGTGTAGGAGGGCTTTCTGTATTTGTGTTGATTTCATTGGTTGAATAACGAAGCTGCCTTGGCCTTTTGGTAGGGCGGCCCTTAGGTGGGTGGAGTAGACAGAACAGAATGCTGGAAAGAAGGGAAGTGTGGCAGACGCCATGATTCCCCTGCCCTGGACAGACGGACGCTGGTTAGACTCATCCCGGTCAGCCACAGTCAAGTGGCGATACAGATTATTAGAAATGGGTTAAACTAACTAACATGTGAGAGGTAGCCAATAAGAGGCTAGAGATAATGGGCCAGGCAGCAATTTAGTTAATACAATTTCCGTGTGGCTATTTCTGGGGTTAAGCTAGCCGGACGGCGGGACAGAGCCTGCAGCTCCTCCTTACTACAAGTCACAACAAGAAAAGTAATAGAGCCCCCAAATAGTAGGAAGAGCACTGGGCATGTGTTGTGGGGACTTTGTGCAGAGACTCTGGTGTGAGAGGATGGAATTATTTATGACACCGTTACCTCACCTGGCTTTCCCCACCTGTGTGAAAACAGAACCCTGACGCTTCTGGTATGTTTAGCATTACTAGGAAAGCACAGAAAAAGTATTTTGTTTCCAGATTGGTCACAGATTTTTAGAGGTCCAATAGACATTTATACTGTCCCTTCTGGGGCTCAGGACACCTTGAAAAAGAGGAGTCAGAATGGAAAAGCTGGAAAATAGGGAGAATGTCTGAAAAAAATCAACATTTGAACAAGACATAGCCATGGTAGCCACGAATTCTCAGCAGTCATAGTCATGGTATCCACAAACTCACAGCAGCCATAGCCATGGCTTCCACGAACTCTCAGCAGCCATAGCCATGGCATCCACGAACTCTCAGCAGCCATAGCCATGGCATCCACGAACTCTCAGCAGCCATAGCCATGGCATCCACGAACTCTCAGCAGTCATAGCCATGGCAACCACGAACTCTCAACAGCCATAGCCATGACTTCCACGAACTCTCAACTGGTCAGCACAAGAGTGGTCCGTTCAACTCTCAGGCATAGATGGAGGAGGGCTCAGGGGTTCTACTCCTCATTGCTGAACTATTTGCTCCTAATAGAATCAGGGAACAATCATTACCTTGATCTGTATACCCATCAGACCCCATCTGACCCCACTGATATCTCTAATCCACAGTCACAAAGATGGTTAGCTAAATAGGTCACCAAACCCAACCAAAAGTCACAAACCCAGGAAAGGGACAGGTAGGGTGTTGTATGGTAGGGTGCTGGGGGTGGGAGAGAAATAAGACAGGCTGTGAGAGCTAGTAATTAAAATACATGATATACATGTATGAGATTGTTAAATAACAAAATTAACTAATAAAAGACAATAATCTAGAGGTTGCTTTATCCAGTCTTTGCCAGTCAATTGCCTTTGAGTTCTTCTCAAGAAGATGGGGAAAATGCGCCCCTCCTTCCCCAACATGGTACCTCACAACCATCTCTAGCTCCAGTCCTTCCTTGTGATCTGATGCCCTCTTCTGGCCTCTGTGGACACTGCACACACAGGGTACACAGATGAACATGCAGTGAAACCTTCGATATACATAAAATAAAAATAAAAGAAAAAATTTTTAAAGAAGATAGAAAAGAGTAGGGATTCTTTGTCTGCTGTCTGCTAACATGTTTTGATTTTTTTTATAGCACAGACAACCATTAGCAGATGGCTCAACCATCGTGACTGAGGTTAACAATGCTGAAACTGCTAAGTGTTTAACTGGTAGCCGCTAACTACCCTGGCTGCCATTGTTCCCCCAGGTTCAAAGGCAAGCTTCTTTCTAGTAACGCTGGGCGAAAAGTCTCAAGCAAGGATCCACCTAGTCCAAACCCAGTGCTCTCAGATCTTGCTGCCTTTGGCTTGTACATCAAGGAGCTCTGTGACATAATCTGTTTTTCAGACCACGTGCAACGAATGAAGGTCTCCTAGGGGCATGCAGTCTGCTCACAAAACGAAGCACCTCCGAAACTGTCAATGAGGTTAGAAAGGTTGGAACTTAAGAGATGTCATTCTTCCCTTCTTCTTCCACCAAGAGGTGTTTTGTTTTGCTTTGTATTCTGGAAACTTCCACACATCAGATGTTCAAGTCTATGTTCATCAGTTATACTTTAAGTTAAAATTAAAAATTATGCACACACACAGAGGTGAACACACCTACATACACATGCACACACGTAGGCAAACACAACTATACACACATGTACACACACAGGGACACACACCTATGCACACTTTCACACATTCACACAGAGACAACTACATGTATACACACATACAAGGTAAACACACCTACACACACTCTCACACACACAGACATATACATGTAAACACACATACACACACATACACAGGTAAACACTCCTATACACATGCACACACACACATGCACACACACTCACTTGAACACACACACTTTAACTGAGATTGTATGTATTATTATCAGGGGGGTGCATGCCATGGTGCCCATGGAGAGGTAAGAGGATCACTCTGTGGAACTGGTTCTCTCCTTTTACCTTCACTTGGATTCTGGGGATAACTCAGGATGTCAGGCGTGAGCAGCAATTTTTTTTTCAATGAGCCATCGACCTGGCCATACATTTTTATATTTGTGTATAGAAACAAAGCTTTGATTTTTAGCTCTCTGCTTTAGTTTAATTTAAGAGAATGGTGGGGAGAAATCTTAATAAGTGTCTTTGTTCAACTCTTTTTAAAACATGGGAGTAAAGTCATGATCTGATGTCTGACATCTCTTTGGTGTGTTGGCTTCATCAACAGATCCTCTCGTGTGCTTAGACTGAATACAGTTCTGTGTGCTTGCTAAAATGTTCAGATGTACACACAACCGGTGGGGGGAAGGAGAGAGAGAGAGAGGGATGGAGGGAGGAGAGACAGAGAAACTCCTATATGCTGGTCTAGTGGAGAAGAATGAAAAGTTTCAATCTCCAGAGTCCAGAAAGCAGAACTCAGAGCGGGACGGATACCACATACCTCAGAAGGTCAGCAAAGCATTGCCGCCCTGGATCACAAAGTGAACCAAGGAAAATTTGGTTTTTGGTTTTGTTTTTTTTTTTTAATATGTCAAAACAAGGAGTTAAGTGATGGTACATTTCCTAATTAAAAAAACTAAGGCCAAGGTGGTGGTCCATAGGGGTAATCCAAGAACACGGGAGGCAGAGGCAAGCTCAAGGCTAGTCTGGTCTATGCATCAAGTTCCAGACCAGTCAGGATTACATAGTGAGATACATACATACCTAATACATACATACACACATACTTAAGTATGTACATGCATATACATATACATACACACACACACACACATATATATATGAATCAAAGCTTTCAAACTTTCTCCCTTAAAGCAATCTTTAAAACAAACAGTATGAGAATTTTCTGGGCACCTGTCAACTTTGATTTGCTTATTTTTGTCTCTTTTCTCTATTTCTTTCACTTTCCTTCACTTTTTAAACGTTTTGCGACCTGCATACGAGCAGCTTGCCGCTTCCATGACTCCTGTGTTCCCAGTCCAACTCTCCCAGGTGCAGATTTTAGCTTTGGGATCGCTACGGGAAGCCGTTTATGGAGTCGTCTCTTGGTTCCAGCTTGACTTGCTGCTGTCTGCGCTGTCTTCCCCATCCCTCTCTCCTCAGACACGCTGACTGTTTCTCCCTGCCCCTCCCTGGTGGCCAGAGCCCCAGGCTGTCACATCCCTGTCCCTGGGGTGGCCTTTGCAGCGGACAGTGCCCATAGTGGCCTGTGGGAGGCTCCTGGTGGGGACAAGCACAAGTCACAGCTGTCAGCTGTTCCGGGGACTGAGAAGGCCGGGCTGACACGGACACGAGCTGGCGAACTTGCCGGTGACAGGAGTTGTCTTGTCCGGGAAAACCAGGGAAAGGCTGATAGATTCCAGGTGATTTCAAAACGCGCGTGGGGAAAGACACCAAAAGCAAATACAGTTGGAATCAGGTTAAGTACAGGTCGGTGCGACCATCTCTAAGGAGGTCCAAATATCTTGCAGATTGGAGGGTTTAAAACTGAGTTTGACAGTTCCTAGTTAGGGGTAATTAACATTGAACTTTGCCCTCTGTCAGCCCTGGGTCATTATGAGGAAAGAAAGTGTAAGTCAGAGTTAAAACTAAACAACCAGTAAAAGCAGATGAAACAAGCTGTGTGTGACCACTGGAAATGCTTAAATGAGTTGAGAAATGGGCTCCTTGGAAAGAAACAGAGTCTATGAAAAGGCACTTCTAAGTGGGAGGTGTCCCTCCACAATGTACCGTGGCGCGCATGCTCCATGTTAGGCTAGAAACCAGGCTTTAGCTGACTGCTGAATCTGACCCAGGAGCCGTGCGTCCGGCATCTTCAGTCCGTCCTCGCCCTCAGAACTCGCTGAGTCTGCACGCTCGATGTTTAACTTGAAACTTTGAAACCTCCGGAACTGTTCCAGCATCCTTCTTCTTCTTTTCATGACTTAAATATTCAAACAATGCTGTCGAGTTCAGACATTTAGTATCTGAATTTATCTAATTGTTTCTTTTCTTTCCTTCCCTTTCCTTTCTTTCCTTCTTTCTTTCTTTCTTTCTTTCTTTTTTTTTTTTTTTTAAAAAAAATCAGGTTCCATTGAGATACTCTTGCACAAATGGTACGCAGGTGACCCTGTGCAGGCCCTCCCATCATGTCGGTTAGTCCTGTTGTGGTCATAGTTTGATCACTCGTTACTATGGCAACTGGCATACAACACTGCCATTCTCTCCACTGATGAACCCTGCTGAAGTCAGTTACTACACTGGTATTACCAGTGGGTTTAAAAAAATTTTTTTTGTACTTATTAGAAAGAATCTTCAATACTAAACTAAGGTCCTTTCTTTGTTTCTTTGGGAGGGAGGGAGGAGTGCACAGCTAGACAGCTATGGCATACATGTGGCTGTAGGAGGACAAGCCAGGCATCCGCCCTGAGCTTCCACTCTGAGGCAGGGTTCTTTCCGTACCTTTGGATAAGCTGGGCTAGTTGGCCTGACAGATTCCAGGAAGTTCTCTTATACTCTTCCCTTGTCTCTATACACTCCATCTTGTCTCGTGAATATCGGAATTACACACACACTCACATGCACACTCACATGCACACTCATATGCACACTCACATGCACACACACATTCATGCAAGTAGGTTCTGGGAGTTCTGGTCTTCAACTCTTTTTTATTTTTTTTATTAATTTATTTATTTGTTTATAAAAATTTCCACTTCCTCCCCTCCTCCCCATACCCTCCCATTTCCCTCACTCCCTCTCCTCCCCCCCCCCACTCCCTCTTCTCCTCCCTCTCCAGTCCTAAGAGCAGTCAGGGTTTCCTGCCCTGTGGGTAGTTCAAGTTCCTCCCCCCTCCCTCCAGGTCTAGGAAGGTGAGCATCCAAACAGACTAGGACCCCAGAAAGCCAGTCCATGCAGACAAAACAAGACCCAGTGCCATTGTCAATGGCTTCTCAGTCAGCCCCCGCTGGTCTTCAACTCTTGAGCAGCCAGAACTTTATTCATCGGGCCATCTCCCCCCACCCACTTTTCTAAACTGGGTTTCTAACTTCCTATGTGATGAAGGGTGACCTTGAATTCTGGATCCTCCAACTCTGCCTCCCTTAGAATTATAGGTCTGTGCTACCAGGCCAGCAAACTCAGGCCTTTCCGACCCCAGGTGTATGCTCTATCTGTTATACGGGTGACTACCCCTCAATTCTAAAATAAGACAGATGTCTGAAGCTGCTAGGGAAATATATCTTAAGTCCGTCTCTCTCTGGGAGCCCCATTTCCTTTCTTTTCTCTTTTTAATATAAATGAATCTCTCCTGTAGCTTTAAGCCTTAAGCCTCTAGCACCCACAGGGCTGTTATTCATAAGGATTATATGTGAAGGGATGTACTTAAAAAGGCCCGGGGTGGTGGAATCAGGGTTGCCCTCAGCATCTCTGCCATCATCCAGCCTTTGTGAGTCTGGGATTCCTTGCTTGACTGTGTGTGGTGTGCTGGATTCAAATGTCCATTTTTGTTTGTTTTTTGTTTTATTTCATTTTGGTTGAGATAGAGATTTGCTGTGTAATCCAAGCTGATCTGGAAGTACTGATCCTCCGGCCTCAGGCTCCCAAGTGCTGGGACAGGCATGCGACGTCCAACACTGTTTTGGTTTGTTTTTCATTTTGTCTTTAGTGGCAAAGTGGGATTGAAACGCTGGTGGAGCCAGCACCGTTCTTCTCCCTTGAGCCAAGATCTTGGGGTTTCTTTGGGTTGAAGAGAAGGGAAGGTGTGCAGAGACTTCAACTCTGCCTTCTTCTAGAAGAATTTACAGAATTCCTGCTCTAGAAAATTGGTGCCAAGAAGGAGAAGGGGCTTCCCCAGTGGTGGTAGCTGCTGGTGCCTAGGTACAGAATGGCTGATAGTGGAAGCTGGGAACACCCACTTCTGTTCCCATTTTAACAAGGTAAACATGAGTCCAACCTCTCTGGGAATCATGGAGGGAGATGTCCCTAGTTCCACTTCATTTTCTACGTGGTCATATTTAGCGGTAACACCTTTGAACCACTAATAAAGTTATATGGACAACATTTGGGTTAATCTGGAATGTTATAGGCTCTTAAAATCTCCCCACATTAAAAGGAAACATTCCGTCTTTGTTTGCCAGCCTTTGCACTGTGTACTGTTTAACAAGGGGATTTCAACAGTCTGTTTTCCAAACGTGCAAACAGCAGAGACTGAGCTGACCCGGGGCGTGCAAGCACACCCCAGAGCTGTAATCTCGAGATAAGAAGTAGAGGAAAAAGTCAAAACAACTCAACCAAATATGAATGCAGACAAACCTTTCTTTCCCCAGACCCTTCCCCCGGGCATGAAGGAGCAAGCTGGCCTCGGCCTCAGCTCTGGTGAACTTGAACTCACATACATTCACCTTTGTGCTGCTCCATGGGGCCCAAATGCAGACTGGACAGGCTAACACCTCCATAAATTGAATCAACAAGTGTTTACTAGCGTAGATCTGCTCCGTAGACACAGTCTTAAGCTGTCAGAGAGGCCATGCATATTAAGACTCACAAGTTCTCCGCCCTTCAGGAGCTTCACTAGTTTATGGAGCAAGAAAACAGTCTGAGAATCCAGGGCACAGCGGCCGTGCCAAACGGTCTGAGCAGCTTTCCCGGATCCTGCATATCTGGATACAGCTGTTTTGAAATCTGGGTCAGCTTGCGGCATGACTATTGTAGATCAGAAGACAGAAGGGGGTGGCGGGGAGCGGAGAATCAGCGACAGGCGCCCCTGTCCGGTATGCAGCAGGGCCTTTCGGAAATCCTCATCAATCTGATCAGCAAAAGTCAAGCCTAGTGTTTTCAAGATGATGGACAAAAAGATCAATGATATTGGAGCCACTGTCACAGGAACCTGGAAGATGGGTGAGTTCAGGACGTTCTCTGTGTGCAGCTTGCTCCACCCTAAGCATCGACACGAGAGCTGAACCCGTTCCCACCCAGTCACCTGGTGAGATAAACATTAGTGTCTCCTGCTTCTCTCATGAAGAAACAGACCCAGAAGTAGTTTGATCTTCCTCAGGATACAAACCCAGCAGACGGTAAAATTAGAATCAGACCCCTGCTCTGCCTGACTTTAAACCCATGTTCTGGGCTGATGAGGCAGCACTGGCCTCCAAGCCTGAAGACCTAAGTTCAAAGCCAGGCCCAACATGGGGGAGGAAGAGAACTGACTCCTACAGGTTGTCATACTATGGCATGAGCATCCCCCTTCAAAACAACATGCGTGCATGAGCGCGTGCGCGCGCGCACACACACACACACACACACACACACACACACACACACACACGAGTAATATGTATAACTATTTTATGTATGCATACCACATGTATGCCTGGTGCCCAAGGATGCCAGAAGAGGGTATCAGCTTCCCTGAGACTGGAGTTATAGACAGTTGTGAGCCACCAAATGAATGCTGGGAATTGAACCCAGGTTCTCTGGAAGAGCAGTCAGTGCTCTTAACCAGTAAGCTACCTCTCCAGCACCAATAGATGTAATTTAAAAGACTGGAAGTAGCTGAGCATTGTGCCTATAATATCAGCCCTCGGTAGACAGAGGCAGGACAATCCCTGAAGATTCAGGGCCAGCCTGGTCTCCATAGCAAGTTCCCAGACCTTGCCTAAAGTAATAATAATAAATAATTATATCAAGTTAAACTTGGGAAGGAAAGGCTTGTTTGCATAAACTGTTTAAATTAAATATAACGAAAAGGGAAAAGTGGTTGGCTGTGTGGTTCTTGCCTTGCTTTGTGGGAACTCTTGCTGGGAATGTGGTTCTATTGTGCAAGAGGATGTTGGCTTTATACTGTAACCACCAGGCAGGTTGAGCTCAGAAACAATTAGCTCCGTCCCTGAGCCTTTGAATCTGATTAAGCCAGGAAGTGGTCACTCCCCAGAACACAGCAGAAGGGAGTCAAGGCAGCCACTCCAAAATGAGAAATCAGCCCCCACTCTCTCTGAAAAAAGACAGTGTTAGAGTTGATCCTGTCCAACTCACATCCAGGGCTCGAGCATGCCCTCCGTTCACCTTTGGAGAAGCGGGGACTGATGTCTGCAGGAACTTGTTGCCTGTGTTTGCAGTCATCCCAGTTACAGTCTCTAAGAAACTTATGTTTACGGAGGGCTGGCTTGCCCTTGTGTTGTGGTAACAAATTATCTCAGAGCAAAGACTCAAGTCAGGGAGGAAGATGAAGGACCCCTACCAGGCTGCTGGCAGGACTCTGCTTACTCTAGGGAGCCTCAGCATCCTCTCTGGAGTGCTTGCCTTCTTCCCTGTCTTCTCCTGCAAGCTCCAGTATGCAGGATGGAGCGTTTGGATCGCCTGTCCCATCTGGAACGGGGCTTTGGTAGGACATATTTCATTAGCACACTGACGGAAAGGGAGATGAGAGGCAAGGGGAAGTAAAATATGTCAGTTAAGAGTTTTCCAATAATTCAAAGAAGTTTATACCCTGCAGAAACCCGTACTCCTGAATTGGGAGGAGGAATTTCTATGAATTTAATTTTAAGCATGCCACTTTTCTTAGCATTGTTTTGTATGTATCTGTGTGTCATGTATACAATGAAATGTTAAAAATATTCTTATGGGGCCTGGTGGCATAGATCTGTGACCCCAGCTCCTGGGAGACTGGGGAGGGATGGGAGCTGGAGGCTAGCCTGGGCTACACAGCGAGGCTGATTGTTCTACAGTTTTCCATCCCTGTCAAGCTTGTGTCAACACACTGGGCGTAGTTTGGACTAAGATTATGTACATTTGGTGCAGGCTGAGCATATATGTCAGGCATAGGCCAAGAGAAACGGCATGTGTGTCTCTAACATGCCACTGAGTGGCTACAGGAGGTGGAGCGGGGCTGGCTGGGGTTGGGCCCAGAGTCAGAGGCACAAGGGGTAGGGAAGTAGCCTGTGTTCAAGTTCTGGTTTTAATGTTCTTACTACTTGGTCTGAAGCAGGCGTCTTGGCCAGCTAGCTCCTTCTTGCTCTCTCCTGTGCTGTGGGTACATTCATGGGTATAAAGAGACCACATGAACAACTATCTAACCCTAAGACACTTGGTGAGGGTGAAGGCAATTTGAGCAAAGACTTCATACTCTGTTGCTAACACCAAGCCCTTCCCATACTGTGTGCCCTGCCTAAACTCTCTCTTCTTACCCACTTGCTACGAGCCCTGCTCTGTCATCCTGCTTCCTGGACCTCATCGCCAGCCAGTTCTTAGTTTACATCTTCCCCTTCACATTCAAGGCTGCCATTTCAAAAATGCCAAGGTGTGCTTCACCCAGGCCCTTTGCTCTGGGGTCTCTTTGTCTAAAATCTTTCTGTATCTGGCTGGCTCCCAAACCGCTTTTTCAAAGGCAGGATCTCAGGTGTCTCAGGCTGTTCTAGAACTCTCGATGAAGCCTAGGGCTCCTGACCTTCCTACTTCCACCTTCCCAGTGCTGGAGTGACAAGCAAACACCACCACGCTCAGCTTCCGCAGTCCTGGAGGTCCAGTCCAGGGCTTCACGCTTCAAGGCCACAGCGCCCCACCCAGCTCCCCACCATCGATTATCAATCAAACACCGCTTTCCCATCAGTGTCTTCCCTCTTTCACGCTATTCACACTGCAACCCCTAGAGGCCAGCAGAGATGACCCAGCAGGTAAAAGTGCTTGTCATGGAGCTGGAAGACTCAAGTTCGATACCTGGAACCCACACGGTAGAAGCAGAGAGCCACCTCCCGGCAGAGGTCCTCTGACCTCCGCTTGTGTGCTATGGTTCCCATGTGCCCACTCCCCGAACACCACACAAGATAAATAAATAAAACAAATGCGAAAGGCATCTTTAAAACTGTTACCCTGCCCCTGTCCGCGGTTCCCAAGCCTGTGGGTCCACCCCATCTACACTGCTGTATGGCTTAACTCCCTACAGGGCATTACACAAGGACAGGGTTCTGCTTCTCTCTCTCCAGAGCTTAGAACAAAGACAGCCACCTGCTAGAGTTTGAACAAAAGTAGCATTTGATGGAAACTCTTGACTGCGTAGATCTCTCCCGGTCCCTGCATTCTGGCAACAGACTGTTGTGGCGCTGAACTCTGGCTGGGTCGTGAGGACGACAGGCAAGGCTGGGGTCTGTGCAGAAGAAACCCCAGAAGGAAGCGGAAGAGTGCCCACGTCTCTCATGTCTAAATCTGGAGCAGCAATCATTTTTTTTCCTCTTGGATATCTTACTAAGCTACAGTTTTGTCTGATCAAGGTCAGCTTCACAAGGCCGCTGCCTTTTCCACACCACCCCTGCCAATCACTTCTTTAATTGCCGCTGAGACACATCTTCCTCCAGTGAAAGATGACTTGGAAATTTCAGTCATATTGCCATCTCCCTTACAAATGGCTTTGTATTTCTTTTGAGGTGGGAAAGAGAGAAATCTTTGCAAGTGGTACAGTTCCTTGTATTTGTCCAAAGCTGTTATTCAAGACTTTCTAAAGTCCAACCAGCATTTTGGTTCACACCCTCCTAATTCTGCTCTAAAGCCACATGACACACAATTTTCCTAGGATGTCTGAGCAAGGCTATTTAAAGGCATCACCTGCTAGGAAGCATGCAACCAGAAGGTCAAATGTCCTCCAGAACTGAGCCCTATTAACCCTGAACACATGTCCTGCAAAGCCATCTCTGATGAAGGGACTGGATCCTGTGAACACATGGCCCACAGAGCCGTCTCTGATGAAGACAGTGGATCCATAAACACATGGCCTGAAAAGCTGGCTCTGGTGAAGACATGGATCCCATGCATCCAGTCAAAGAATCTACATGTAGAGAGTCAGGGTCTTGGCCACAAACAAGCCACAGCCTAACTTCCAGAGCTTTGCTAGTACAAGATCAGGGTTCCCCTTGAGCCCTGCTGAGTAGGCTTCTCAACTGTTGTAGAGGGGGCTCGGCTGTGTGGGGGCTTAGCAGTCATGGAACTACCATTTACCAGACAGTAGCAAAGGAGAGACAATGTTTGGCAGTGGTTAAAGTAATCAAAACAGAGTTTATTCAGTACTAATGCAGAATAGAGAAAGAGAGCTTCGCACAGGACCAGGTTGGACTCCAGATGCTGCAGCACAGCAGAGAATGTAGGCCAAGGAGCTGGGAGGGGGCAGGGGAAATTACACAGAGCAAACAGTAAGGAGAAATTATGGGGATTTTTGCTGAGGGCAGACTAGGTGATCAGACATTGTCTGCAGGGTGATCCCAAAGGATAAAGAGATCAAACACACGGTTAATCAAACACCTTGGTTAAGTGTTTTTATTTACCCACTACTGTCTTTTAATTCATTTATTGTGTATATGAATGCACATGGGTGCCCCTGTGCAATTGTGGGAGTCAGAGAACAGCATTCGGCAGCCAGTTCTCTCCGTCACCATGTGGGGGTCAAACTCAGGCCTTCAGTTTGGCAGCAAGAGCCCTTACCTGCTGAGCCATCTCATTCACAGGTCCCCAGTAAGCTCTTACAAGGAAGTGCTGAGTCTGGCAGTTCGGCTGGTTGGAGTAAGCAAATCCATCTTTGTCAGCGGTTAGTTTCCCACTTGAATAGTCCAAGCTTCTTTTTAGTCATCCTGCCTAAAAACAAATTAGTCATCTCGTCATCCAAACCAATTCTTTCTTCTCCAATTTCCCTTTCTTTGTGTTGGGAAATCAATTTCAAACCAAGAATGACCTTTGACTCAATTCTTTCTGCTAAAGTAGGTCTCTTTTCAGACTGTGGAGATAAATCACTGGGAACCAATGGGAGACAGGGTCAGCGCTGGGGGAATCTATGGGCAGAAGGGTCAGTGCTGGGGAAACTATGGATAAGAGGGTCAGTGCTGGCGATCTACAGACGGCAGGATTAACACTGGGGGATCTATAGAAGGCAGACTCAGCACTGGGGATCTATGGGCAGCAGGGTCAGTGCTGGGGATCTATGGGTGTCAGGGTCAGCGCTGGGGATCTATGGATGGCAGGGTCAGTGCTGGGGATATGTGGGCAGCAGGGTCAGTGTGATGATCTATGGACGGCAGGGTCAGCACTGGGATCTATCGGCAGCAGAGTCAGCCCTGGGGATCTATGGGCGACAGGGTCCACACTGGGGATCTATGGATGGCAGGGTCAGTCCTGGAGATCTGAGGGCGGCAGGGTCAGTGCTGGGATCTATAGGTGTCAGGGTCAGCACTGGCAAGGTATACAACTCTTACAGATGATCTGAGTTCTGTTTCCAACACCCATGGCAGGTAGCTCAAACCTGCTTGAAACACCAGCTTCAGGAGGTCTGTGTAATGAATCTCTTCTGACCTCTGAGGATCTCTCTCTCTCTCTCTCTCTCTCTCTCTCTCTCTCTCTCTCCCCCTTACATACATACATACACACACCACACCCCCACACACTAAAACAAAACAACAAATTTACTAAAGGAAATAAAGTAAAAGTAGACGAGAATGCAAGTTTGGCACACTAGAAGTATGTGGGTATTAATTTTAAGAGGAAGACAGGAGTGATAGAGACTGGAGCAAGTCTCAAGGATGGCTTCTATTGCCACGGCCAAGACGGGCAATGGGCAGGTCCAGCCAGAGACCAGCATCTGCAGAGGTGAAGAGGTCACCTTGTGCTTGGGGCACAGACAGTTCCATCTTCCTGTCCACTACCTGCATCATAAATATAGATGCACCGTGGCCAGCCAGCCTGCCGCTCTCAATACCATGCCTTCCCCGCCTGCCACCACCTCTTCCCCCACCTGCCACCATACCTTCCCACTGCCCACTGTGTCTTCTTCCCTGCCGGTCATGTCATCCCAGCATGCCACCACGTCTTCTCATCCCCAGTGGACAGTATCTCCCTGAAACTGCCAGGCAAAATAAATCCTCCCTCCCTTAAGCCGCTTTTGTCAGGGTATTTTATGACAGAAATAAGTAACCAATCCAGGGTCTCAGGGAGTCCAGGCTGGCCTCAGAGGGTGACAATGAATTTCTGATCCTCCTGCCTCCGTGTGCCGAGTGCGAAGACTCATGTAAGGCTGGGGATCACGCTCAGGGCTTCTGCGTGTTGGGAAAGCATGCTGCTAACAGAACTACATCTCACTGTATAGATGCAACGTGTGAACGCTGGCATGCTTCCCGCCGGGTCTGCCCTATATTCAGTCGGGATGAAGACTTGCTATCACTACTTTGTCTGCTTCATGAATACCTCCCTGCTTGCTGTAGTAGACCCACAATAGATGCTTGTAAGTGACTGCGTTGTATATCCTATCTTCGCATGATGCCTCTAAAATTGCTTCCTTCAATTCATTTGCTTCTGGGAACTCCATGCTGTACTTAAGCAGCTTAAAATGGGCTCACAATTACCCCGGAAAACCAGCCAATAGCATGGCAGAGGGAGGGAGCGCCCTCTCTCCTGCAGCAGGCTCCTCAGCTCCTGTCCCCCCCCTAAACCCCACTGACTCACCAGCCCTTTGCTTCCCAGACAGCCTGCTCCTTCCTCCTTTTCTTTTCCCTCTTGCCTTCTTGTTCCCTACTCTCAAATCTCTTCCCCTTTCATTCTTCCCCTCTTCTTATCTAAACATAGGAGTGAGCATCAGGAAGATGGGGGTGCTCCGCCCCATCCCATCAGCCAAGTGGATGTAGAAAGTCACCGAACAGTCAAACATCCTAGGCTTCTACTTGGTGCAAGAGTTTTTTCCAGAGCCGTGTGTCAACAAGGCAAAATTCAAGCTGGCTGCTGTGACCAAAATAACAGGAAACTGACTGCAATTCTGCAGCGTGTTTCAACTTTCAAAAGGAAAGAAACTCCTGCCAACACACTTAAGGCTAGCTAGAATCTCAGCATCCCACAATGTCTGCTGTCTCCAGAGCTGAGCCAGCCAAGGGACAGGAGCAGTCTCCCGCCCTCCTGCTTCTGAGGTTCTGACTGATGACAGGTGAGCCATGTGTCGGTCTGGAAGCTGAGACAACCCCAGGCTCCATTGCTCAGCTCTTAGTAATTCTCCCGTTTGCTGAGCTGTTTGTGCCTTCACTGCCTCCTTAACACCCCCTGGAAAGGTTCCTCTTGCAGAATCAAGCCAGGAACTTCTTTTGACTACAGATGGTCCTGTTTTTATCCACGGGACATTCATGGCAGACCCATGCCAAGTCTGCAATCTTGGGCTCGTCAACTGGAGCCATGGGTGAGCAGGAGTTTCCCTCCCTCTCCCAGTTTCTCTAAAGCCAAGTTTCAAAATGGTAAATACACTAAGTTTGGAGCTCTGTGAGCAGAATCCCCCTGGCTCGCCCGGGCCAGCTCTCATCCCCCTGGACCCAGCGATTCATACTTAGTCCTCAGTCAGAATCGAAATTGGGCTGTTTAAACCTTTCTACACCCGGCTCATCTCTCCCTGGCTTTCTATCTGGACCTCCAAACCCTTGCTTTGATTGAGAAGAAGGATTTCTGTGGTTTGGGGATAAGTGATTTCTAGTCTCAAGAACCACAAACGGCTCCTTCACCAGACCTCACGATGAATCCAAGATGAGCTCAGAAATTCTTTTTCCATTATCTACTGGGGCATTCTGGACACACCGTCCCCTCCTTATTAACTATTTTCTCTCTGCACTTTGGGTCTCTTTCTTTAAACGTGGACTGTAGAGAAAAGCTTTTCATCAGAGCAGACGCGACAGCGACTGGAACACTAAGACCTTGTTGTACGTCCATCCTAACGACTGTCTTCGTGACTTAGGAAACAGAGGTCACAGGTCTGCATCCCCTCAGCAGGTCAAGGCCACAAAATAAAATGAAAGCAAGCTGTGGAAAACCAGACCAGGGCTGGGGATGATTCAGGCCTTGGAGACAGGTCTCCATTTCAGGCTGTCCCATCTGGGAAGATGAAAACCAGAATGCTGGGGTGGCAACATGGCTCAGTGAGTAAAGATGCTTGCAGCCAAGCCTGTCTTCCTGAGTTCAGTTCCCGGGACTTACATGGTAGAAGCACAGAACCAATACACACACACACACACACACACACACACACACACAAACACTCACAGGGGAGGGGAGGCAAATAAAGATAAATAATTATTAAAAAAATCCTTAAAATTTGTGTGTGTTACTTCTCTATTGCTGTGATTAAAAAATACCACAACCGAAAGCAACTTCGAGGTTTATTTTAGCTTATGGTTCCAGAGTTTACGATGGCAGGAAATGTGTGGCATGCCAGCAGGAGGACGAAATTGGCTCTGTACATTTTTTTTGCCCCCACACAGAAAGCAGAAAGCAGAGGGAGCAAGCAGGAAGTGGGGCAAGACTATAACCCCTCCAGCTGCACCCCCAGTGGGCTTTACATACTCCCTCCGGCAAGGCTGCCGTTCCTAAAGAGTCTAGACCCTTCCCAAACAACACCACCAGCTTGGAACCAAGTGACCAAACCCACTAGCCCATTGGGGGCTTTTCTCATTCCAACCACCACACAAAGCAGAGGGCAAGATCTGCGAGGTGAGATTTAGCTGAGGCGACCTGACAGCCTCAGAGGTGGTGGCCCTGAGGAGAAGGCAGCCCAGCGATGGAAGTGAGCGGCTGTGACTCACGTCCCGGTGACTCCAGTGGCTCTTTTCCTCCCTGTCAACACCGTTCCTCCCACAGATGAAGACGGGATCAGAGCCGTAAATCCATTTCACCCCTTGCCCTGCCTTCCAGCTTGTGATAAAGTTGTCAAGCTGTGAGGCAGATGGAACTCCTTGCAGAGGTCCCTTCGACTGAGGATGTTATTTTTTCCCAATTTTCTTTACACAGGCCATCACAGCTGGGGCACTTGTGCTGCTTGCTCACCGAGAGAGGAGCCGGAGACACTTGGTAAACGCAAAAGTGTCGGCAGGGATGGTGCAGTGGGCTTGGCGGTCACGTGTGTATGTGCGTGTGTGTGTGTGTGTGTGTGTGTGTGTGTGTGTGCACGTGTGAAGTCGTGTATTGTCCTTGAACTTGCCATATAGCTGATGATGACCTCAAATTTCTAACCTTCCTTCCGTCTTCCAAGTTCTGGGATTACATGTGCCACTTTGCCCAATTTTATAAACTATATTTTTTTACATATAATATAATATTTATATTATTTAATTTAATATAATACACAGCTGGTCCTCTACATATAATTTTTATCCAGTTCTTACTTCAAATAATTTCTCTAAGTTCTTGATTATTGTTTGGGGTCAGTGTCAGGTCCCCAGAGTTTAATATAGAAATGAAACGACTTTAAATAATGTAAGTGCCCATGGGGTGTGGGGGTGTATAGATTGAACCCAAGACTTGGTGTCTGCCAGACAAACACCCTGCCCACTGGATTACACCCCCAGCCTCAATAATGCAGTTCATATCTCAACTCCTCAGTCTGAGGTCACCTCCTGAGCTCTCTCAGATCTGGGAGGGATGAGAACTCCAAGTCTGCTAGTGTTTAACAGCACCGAGCCAGCTCTTTCCAGGATACAGGAAGAGTGTGGTCTCTGATTCCAGGTCTCATTTCCGTGGCACAGGCTGTAGCGGGTCGGCTGGAGCTTGGGCTAGCGCACAGGCTCTGGTGAAGGTCTGGATGAAGTCTTAGAGGCTGCCCTTCTGAGAGGCTCTTCGGCAGTGTCGCGCGACCCAGGCACAGATGGCACCCTGAGTACCACGGTCCAAGAGAGGGCCTTGCTTCCCCAACGCCAGCTGGCCCTCTGTGCACGATAGGGAATAAGCAAATATTTATTGAATTGATTTCATTTTAGCTCCAATTGGCTGACATGGTTTCCTCTTGTAGCCTAGATTGGCACAAGAGGAACAGGTCCTAACCGGAAGGCTGAGGGGACTGGGCGTGGCACCCAATCGTGGAGTGTTTGTTGGTCTAGCCGCATAAGGAGGTCTTGGGTCTAAATTTGAAATGGTGGCACTGGGGATGAGGGTGTGTGGGGGGGGGCGGGAATCCAATGTGGCACTTGGGATGTAGAAGCAGGAAAGACCAAGAGTTCAAGACCACCCTTAGCAACACAGAAATCTGAGGCTAGCCTGGGCTACAGGAGACTCTGACTCAAAGTAGATGAGATATGAAAGTTGTGCATGTTTCTCCTTCACCTTGTAGGGGAGACTGAGGGCCACCGACTCGTCTTCTAAGTAACAGCTTTTTTCTGCTCATTTCCAGTGGGAAGCTGGCTTCACCTTTGCAGTTCTGAGCATCATGGGATGCCCACTTCATTTTGCAATAGCCTTGGAATCTGCTCTCCTTGGTCCATATTGCTTCTACTCCTTTTCAGGAGCTGCAGGGACCAATTACCTTGGTTACGCCGTTACCTTTCCTTTCCCGTACACGGCGTTCCCATCAGTCTGCGTGGACCCGCTCCACTATGAAGAGTATCACCTGACCCTTCAAGTCCTGGACATGTGCCTGAGCCTCGTCCTGTTCTGTGTGTCCCTGGCCGTGTTCGTCAAGCTTTCCACACGACTGGTGCAGAACGGACACGTAAATGTAAGTTCTCTACGGAGGGAGGCCAGGCCTTGCTCACTCCGGGAGGTGAGGGGAAGAAGGACCTTATGGGAATTCCTCAGTGGTCTACCGCTATCTGCTGCCACGGTAACGAGGGTCCAGCATGTTACAGGCTCTCAATAAGCGATTTTGGATGAATGGGAGGACTTACGTCTAGGGAATAACTGGTTTATTCCCAATAGTAGGCACTGCTGGCTAATTTTTATCTCAGGTTAGCATTTTAAAGCTGCGTGGGAATAAACAATAGTACATACATACTCCCACCTCTTGACATTTATCTCCTTTTAGGTTTGTTTTAAAATTAAGTTGACTGACAGTTTCAGACATGTATGTAGATTATTAGGTCATGCTCTCCTCACATTACTTTCTCTTGTCCCTCTTTTCTCTTCCACTGAGCCCCATCTACTTTTATGTCTTTGTGCACGTGTGTACATATGTGCGCACACATGTGCGTGTTTGTGAGAGAATGTGTGTGTGCAGTGCATGTGTGTGTATGTATGTGTGCGTGTGTACATGTGTATGTGCATGCAATGAGTTCACTTGGCCTGATGGATTTTACTGAGGTTTCTTACAAGATCATGGTTGAGTGGACATTTACTGGCACATAAGCTGTTAACCCATGAGGTGACACCACTGAAGAAATATTTCCCTGGTGCAGGACAATTGTCTATATCCTGTCAATTATATTTTAAATAAACGCTGATTGGCCAGTAACCAGGCAGGAAGTATAGGTGGGACAACCAGACAGGAAGTAGAGGCGGATCAGTGAGAACAGGAGAATTCTGGGAAGAAGGAAGCCCATTCCTCTGCAGTTGTGAGCCTGCCACAGAAGAAGCAAGATGTGACTGCCTTGCTGAAAAAGGTACTGAACCATGTGTCTAGCATATACTAGAATAATGGGCTAATATAAGTTCTAAGAGTTAATAAGAAGCCTGAGTTAATGGGCGAATCAGTTTATAGTTAATGTAGACCTCTGTGTGATTTCTTTGGGACTTAATGACTATGGGAACTGGGTAGGACAGAAACCCCGACAACATCTCCCCTTACTCCAGCAATTATTAACTGCCAAGAGCTCCCCAGGAAGGGGTGTGATCCATGAATGCTCCCCCCAGTTCTCCCCATGACAGAGTGTTGTCTGATCCAGTCTTATGGATAGGGAACTAGGGAGCTACAGCAGCTGTGAGTTCACGAGCACACTGGCCAGGTTGTGTCTGGAAGCTTTTCACAGCCTGCCTCCCCATCCTCCAGCCAGTGAATTCTCCCAGCTCCCGCTCTGTGGTGTCTTGGGGAAGGTGACAACAGTCACTCAGGCTCAGCCCGTAGAGCGGCTGTGAGTCTGTAGTAACCGCCTTCCTCTGGCAAGTGTTTTCTAGGAAGGCTGAACTTTAAATGGGAGCTCCCGCCTCATGCCACAGCGAAGGGTCGAACAAAAGCAAACACTGTGCAATCTACTAGTTGAAATCAACAAAGTCAAATTCACAAAGCAGGGCAGAGTGTAGTTATTGACAAAAGTTTTGTCAAAGAATATAAATTTTTAGATGTGAGTAAATAGTTTTGGGGCATAATATACACCTGAGACTATAGACAACAATACTGTATCATGTATACAAGATTTTCTAACAGAATACACACCATATACATACCATCTGTATGTTTGCGCTATTTTGATCAAGGTCTTACTTTAGAGCCCAGGCTGGCCTCAAACCCTGCATCCACATGCCTCAGCTTTCCAATGCCGGGATTGTGGGTGTGTGCCTCCCAGTCTTCAGGAGTAAAACTTGTGTGAGTGTGCATGTGGGCTACACATGCACACATATGCATGGAAACTCGAGGAAGGTGTCAAATGTCTCTCTCTATTGCTCTCCCCCGTGTGTGTCTCTCTCTATTGCTCTCCCCCTGTGTGTGTCTCTCTCTATTGCTCTCCCCCTGTGTGTCTCTATATTGCTCTCCCCCCTCTATTGTTCTACCCATGTTTTTCTCTATTGTTCTCTCCCTGTGTCTCTCTCTATTCTTCTCCCCCTGTGTCTCTCTCTCTATTGCTCTCCCTGTGTCTCTCTCTCTATTGCTCTCCCTCTATCCCTGTGAAGCAGGATCTCTCAAGTATTGGGTTAGGCTGGCCAACCAATGAAATCGTAGGATCTGCTTGCCTCCAGTTTTTAATGGGTGCCCATGTCCCCAGTTTTGCACAGCACTTACCCAGTGCGTGGCCTCCCCGGGTCCCTTAAGCAGTAGTCTCCAGTGTTCTCACCGTGCAAATACCTGCATACAGACAGACACGGTGACACTTGAGCTGACTGATGACAGACCCAATAATCTGCCTGTGGAAAGGCATTTGCCGACACATCATATTGTACATCCTAAATTTAGACAGTATTACTTATCTAGTCTAGTTTGTGTCAATTAATTTGAGAAAAGTCAGTTTCTTACTTATAGAAAAGGCATGTGCCCACCCAGTCCTGCAGGGGTTAAGTACAGAGTGGGCAGTGGGTTTTTCTTCTAGTAAAATGGGTATTAACATAAACTAACCTCAAATTCAAACCTTAAAATAATAGTTTTGTTTGTTTATTTTTGAGAGGTCTCTCTTTGTAGCCCAGGCTAACTGGAACTCACTATGTAGCCTAGGATGACCCCAAAGCCTTGGCTGGCAATCCCCGTCTTCTGTCCGTCAGAATTACACTTGTGCCTCACTGCATCTGACTCTCACATTTACATATTTTTATTTTATTTTATGTGTATGGGTGTTTTGTTTGCATGTATATCTATGGAGCATGTGCATAACATATCTGTGGTGGCCAGTGAGGGCTTGGGATCCTCGGAACAGAAGTTCCAAAGTTGTGAGCTGTCACATGGCTGCTGGGGATAGAATCTGAGTCCCGTGCACGAGCAGCCAGCGCTCGCTCTTGCCTGCTAAACTTCTTGTCAGCCACAAACCAAAATTTAAATCATGCTTTGGCATGTTCCTTTGTAATTCCTCTGGCGTTAGAATAAAGTTAGTCATTAACTTTACTTTAACCACATTAAGCTTTACCATATAAAAGTATTCTGATAGAGAATACTAGAAGCTTTGTGGAAACTGACTCTAGAAGCATCCTTTGTGCTTTAAGTATTTGTCAAATATGGACTTTTTGATATGGCAGCAAAACAACATACAGAAAAAGTTCTCCCACTATTTCTGTTTGGACCTTGGTAGAGAAGTCTGTATATCCCAAACCAAGCTGAACTTCCTACTTCTTCCAAGAGGACTGGTTCTAATACTAATGTATGGTCCTAGCCAGCCTCAGACTGGGTGGTACTGTTTGCATTTTGCAGGTTGTATGTTCTGCCTAACCAGTTCACTTAAGGGCTGGGGGTGTTGGTAGAGTACTTGCCTAGTATGTACAAAGTGGTTTGCACACATCTGTAATCCCAGCTCTTAGGAGGCAGAAGCAAATGGATCAAGAGTTCAAAGTTATCTTTGGTTATAAAAAAAGTTCAACACTCATGAGGTACATGAGCCCAGTCTCAAAAAACCCGGAAAGATATAAATTGCCTCAGATCACTCAGCTAAGAGACAGAACCTAAGGCACCTTTTGACCAAGCTTGATTCATTCGGCCTATCTTATTGCTTCCTTATTACTACAGCTGGCCTGCTGGCCTGCTGGCCTGCTGGTCCTAGCCCAGTCCACTGCAACAGATCTGAAGGTGGAAAAACACACGTGATCTCTGCTCCTAGTTCTTCCAGGGGTGGCCCTTGTCAATCCTCTGCTGTTGGAAGAGCCTTCCTTAGGCAGAAATGCTCCCACTGCAAACGCAGCTTTTGTGATTCAGATTTCTATCTACTAGGGTCAGGTAGTGCTGCTGGCTTATTTTCTTCCAGTTCAATCCTATGTACCCAACCAGCAAAGCTGGAATAAAGGAAGTTGGCACTCTGGATGCCTTTTGTGGTCAGTCCCGTCCTCGTCGGCTTCTGCTTAAGTCTGCAGAGGAAATCCTGTCCATTCCTAAGACAGAGCTGATTTTGCAGGGAGGCCTGCCAAGCCAGACAAGTCAACCTACATTACCTCCCTCCCTGGACTGCCAGGGCATCTGGAAATTTAGGAGCTGAGATTTCGCCCAGGAAGTGAATAGCCCACATTTTCTAGACTTCTTGTTAGATAGAACCCAAGGCTATGAAAGCCAGAGAAGTATTGGCTGTTGTAATAACGCTATGCCCAGATCACAGAGTCCCCCCAAAACCAACTGGAGACCGAGTCCTCTATGTAAAAGCAAGAGCCTTTATTCGTACACAAGTCTGCAAACTCGGACTCCCCATGTGGCCATCATATTGGAGTGGTTGGAGAGCCCCAAGCTCAGTTGGGGTTGGGTTTTTGTAGTAGCAAAGGTGGGGGTGAGGGATTTCTAAGGTTCAGGACTCCTGATTGGTTGACATTTGTCTAGGGGTGTCCTGGTGAAAAGCGATGGGTGGGAGCTAGCAGGTGATCCTATCTACAACGGTTGGAATGTTAGGAATTTTTTTGGATGGTCTGTTCCTGGGTGATGCCTGGTTAGTCTCAGTTTGTGATCTTTCTTGGAACCAGGGTAAACTGCTGAGACTCCGGCCCCTACTGAACTTGTCATGGCTGGGTCTCACAATTCCCCACCATGGGAGATCCACTAGGCATATGCCCCGCCCCCCCATTATGCATTGTGCTCCAAATTCCTACATTTCACGCAGATAGAGGGCAGGAAGAAAGGAAGGGAAACTGGATGCGGAGTTTGGTCAGTGAGTTCAAAGACTATGCCAGGAGGCGACCTGAAGTCCCTGGAGGGAGATGAACGGGCAGCAGAATAAGTGACCTGAGAACCATGACCCTTTTGTGACCCCTTTGGGGCTAGAACAACCCTTTCACAGGGGTCACAGGTCAGATATCCTGCATATCAGGTATTTACATTACAGTTAATAGCAGTAGCAAGATTGCAGTCATGAAGTAGCAACAAAATAATCTTAAGGTTGGGGACACCACAGCATGAGGAACTGTACTAAAGGGCTGCAGCACTAGGAAGGCTGAGAGCCACTGGACTAGAGGTGTTGCCAACGTGGAAGCCATTCCTGCTGCTCCAACACAGCTTCCCGGCCCTTAGAGCCCACGAGAATGGTGATGCCCTTCTCCGAGCAGATGATGTCAGGCACACTCAGGCAGGTTAGATCATTTGTTGTTCGCTTTGAGATGGTGTCTTCTGTAGTCCAGGCTGGCCTCAAACTCGCTGCAGAGTTGAGGATGACCCTGGTCCTCAGTCATTACCCTCTAGGTTACTCGTATTGCAGACAGGCTCTAACATGCCTGGCTTCGGGGTTCTTTTTAAATTTCTGGATCCCACCTGAACCCTGCAATGCCAGAACCCCGAGGAAGAACAGACAATATGCATTTATAACACACATCCTGTAAAGTTCTAAAGACCACAGAAGTCAAAGAATTGATGTTATAACTTGTTTCTTTCCTTCCTTCCTTTTTTTTTTTTTTTAAGATAAGGTGTCAAATAACTCAGGCTACCCTTCAAATTGCAATGTAACCAAGGCTAACCTTGAACTTGACTTTTATGCCTCTCCTATTTTCTGGGACTATAGTGTAAACCATACCTGGTTTATGAGGTGCTGGAAACTGAACGGATGGCTTCATACACACTGGGCAAACACTCTACCAACTGAGCACATCCCCAGCCCATTAGGCTGTATCTTCATTAAGAGTCTCCCCTTCCTGCCATTTCTGGACAGAGTCCCCATTTCCCTATCTGCCTACAATGCAGCACCAAATTTAGGTAAACATGTAGATAAATCTAATACATGGCATTTGCCATTAGTTAATCCAGAATGGCAACAGATAGAGTTCCATTAGCCACGCTGTGGGGCTGACACAATGGAACCTGAAAGTCTGCATTAGCATAGACGGCCCTGCCCCCAGCCCATGTTTGTACAGCCCAGCCAGGCCTGTCTTCATATACATCTCAAAATAGTGCACACAATTTCCAGCAGTGAAATTATTATATTATGTATCAAAGTTTCAGAAAACACAGGCTTAGAAGAAAACAGTGACCTAGGGATAGACTCCTCCACAATGCGTCTGTCTGTGAGGCACCCACAGACTGTTATAATGGTAGATTTTTTTTTCTTTATTACATTTGTTGGGGGTTGTGCTCAGGTGCCCACAACAACTGTAACACACTCTATGTGTCTGTGGAGGTCAGAGGACATCTTCCACAAGTTGGATACCTCCTTCTACCATGTGGATGCTGGGAATGGAACTTGGGTCTTCAGGCTTGGCAGCAAGCACCCTTACCACTGAACCATCTCACCAGACTGGTGTAGAAGGTCCTTCTGTCTATGTGTTTCTTTCACTGGTTGAATAAAGAAATTGCCTTGGCCTTTTGATAGGGTAGCACTTAGGTAGGTGGAGCAGACAGAATGGAATCCTGGGAAGAAGGGCAGATGGAGAGTCACCATGGAGCTGCCAGAGACAGACATGCCGAATCTTTCCTGGCAGGCCACTGCCACGTAGTAATATACAGATTAATATAAGTGGGTTAAATCAAGATGCAAGAATTAGCCAATAAAAAGTTAGAGCTAATGGGTCAGGCAATGTTTAAATGAATGCAGTTTCTGTGTGATTATTTTGGGTATAAACTAGTGGGGCGGCTGGGACAACAAGCAGCCCACTCATTCCTGTCACAGATTGGCCCCACATTGGGTGCCATTCTGTAACAGGAGGGCCTGCTCATTGGGGTTTCTGTCCTGCTAAGTTCCCACAGCTGGCAAGTCCCAAAGAAAAATCACATAGAGGTCTCCATAAGTTATAAACTGATTGGTCCATTAGCTCAGGCTTCTTATTAGCTCTTATAACTTATATTAACCCATTATTCTTATCTATGCTAGCCATATGGCTTAGTACCTTTATCAGCAGGGAAGGTCACATCCTGCTTCTTCCGTGGTCTGGGAAGGACTGCAGAAAGAGCTTCCTTCTTCCCAGAACACTTCTGTTCTCATTGCCCCACCTCTACTTCCTATTTGCTTTACCTGCCTATACTTCCTGCCTGGCTATTGGCCAATCAGCATTTAAAATATAATTGACAGAATATAGACTTGTCAGGCTGGAGAGATGCCTCAGAGGTTAAGAGCACAGACTGCTCTTCCAGAGGTCCTGAGTTCAATTCCAAGCAACCACATGGTGACTCACAGCCATCTGTGGTGAGATCTGGCGCCCTCTTCTGGCCAGAAAGCATACTGACAGACAGAACACTGTATACATAATAAATAAAAAATCTTAAAAAAAAAAAAGAATATAGACTTGTCCCACACCACCAGATTGTGTTGCCAGAAAGTAACTGAGTTTTTGTTTTGTTTTTATTTTTCCTAGTAACACCCTAAATTTTCCTTTGAACTACGATATTTATTATAAAACATGATCCTGGCTGGTACTTTGTCTTCTGACACATGAAACATTGGTAACGCTTTAAAGTGGCAGCTGTAATTGTCACTCTGAACAACATTGCTCTTCAGGAGACCAGCACGATCTCAAAATTGTGAGAATCGGAGGCTCTGTCTTTAAAACAGAGAAAACAATGATCAAAATACATTGTCAATGTACACAATTCTTTGGGAAATAATAATTATGTTTGAAAAACACAGAAACCTGAAGGCTGTGTTTGAAAGGAGATGACAGTACATGGGGGGCGGGCACACTTGTTCTCTAACAACCAGAGTTACATCCTTCTGAGGGCTTTTCCAGTAAGCACAGATACATGTTTTCAGAAAGGAGCCAGGCTCCACATCTCCCGCCCTCCCCCACAGCTGTCTTCTGTAGACATGAAGTCATCTTGTTGCAGGTTGCATGGACGAAGGGCAGTTCAACCCCCAGCAAATCACCCTGAGAAATAAATGACTAAGAGAGGCATGGAGCACTGGGAGACTCTGAGAAATGTGAAGACTCATGGGCAGTCATTCTGACCTCAGTGGCCACGTGGGGAGGCCTCTAGGCTGCAAAAATAGGATGGACCACCTGCCCCACACAGTCCCACCCAGTTTAGGTAGGACAGAAAACCAGGAACACCACAGCCAGAACTGTCTGTGTCCTTGGTCCAGTAAGTAATGAAGTTATGAGAAAACAAGAGGAAGGATTTCTGGCACCCTGCAGGCATTCCCTGCAGCTGCCCTCCCCCTCCCCCACCCAGTGGGATGACTCCTTTTATTTTCCTTTCATTATTTTTTGTTATGTTTATGGCATTTTTAATGAACGGGAGAAGGAAACCATTCCCACCTTGTCATGTGAATGGTGGCTTTAGTTTTTTGTTTTTTTTTTGAATGGAGATGTGCTTGCTTCATGTAAAAGACGCTGGTAAACCCTGCAAGTGCAATTTAAAGATACTCGAGTGAAATACTCGTTAATGGGCAGCTCTTTCCCACAGTGGAAGACAAATAAGAGCCATGCGGTGGCCCGTTTCTTGAGGAGAATTCTCTGCCTCATTACAAATATAAATGTATTGGGGGGGTATGTTTTTGAGACCGGATCTCTCTATGTAGATGGGGCTGGATTGGAACTTTCAGCAATCCTCCTGCCTCAGCTTCTGCAGTGCGGGGATAGCAGGTGTGGTCCACCCCACACGGCGTCTGTAAATGTGTGTGCATGCATGTGCAGGAGCTTCACTTGTGTGTGCATATGTGGTGGCCAGAAGTGGTGTCTGCCAGTGTCTTTCTCCACCTTGTCCTTTGCACAAGTCTCTCTTTGATCCTGGAGATCCTGTCTCTACTAGATTGCCTGGCCCACAAGCCCCAGGGGTTTGCCTCTCTCTACATTAGCACCCTAACCTCCCCCTCAAACCATCTCCCCAGCCCTGCGATTATTAATAAACTTTGAAATAGGTTCACCTGAAGCTACTTTCAAATTTTTGTGAGTATACAGTAATTATTTACAGTAATTACTCCTGGGTTTCACTGTGATGTTTTTATATGTGTATATATGATGTTTTTATATATGTTATTTATGTTGATCATAACCCCCATCACCTCTCTTGTCCCCTCCCACTAAACCCCTTCCTCTTCCCAACTGACTCCCTTTTGCTTTCATGTTTTAGCTCCTTTTCTTGGTTCAGTGAGTTTAATTGGGTTTGCTTACAGGAACGAGTGAGGGTCTGAGGCCTCAAACTGAATGCCAAAAAGATCTTTGTAGGAATACTGGGAACTAAATCCTCTTAGGCAGACACAGTAGGGTCAAGGTAGGCCAGGTAGCAGTCCGAACCCATTGCATTTCTCTCTCTTGTAGTTTATTGTGTTGTCTTCAGTTGAGTCAGTAGAGAAGTCAGAATCTAGAAGGATAATCACAGAGCTGGGGAGATGGCTGTGGAGGGGGGGCGGTTAAAGTGCTGACCCCTGGTGCTCACGGGCCAGGCAGTGTGGCGGAAATAGGAGCTCCAGGATCAGTGGGAGACCTGTGTCAAAGGGCGAGGTGAAGAGACATAGAAGCTAGCAGATATCTACTTCTGGCTTCCACATGTGCACACACGGGTGACAATGTATGCAGGCACACACATGCACACACACATACCACCGTGAGAGGGGTAGGGAAGGAGGATAGAGAGTAGGGGGAGAGAGGAAAGAGAGGGGAGAAAGAAGAGAGAAGAGAGGAGAGAAAAGACAGACAATCATGATGCAGGGCACTCCCATGCCTGCGATCCCAAGTTCTACGAAAGAATGGTGACACCAGCCTGGCCATAGGAGAGAGACCACTGACGAGCTGTGTCACCACTACAGGCCCAGCTTCAGGTGCTTTGCTTCTTTGTCCCTTGATGCAGACACTGAGAAGGCCCCATAAACTCTTGCAGAATCTGGACTCTTGTCCCATCTGATTCTTGCAGGGTCAGTCAGGCCCCTGATCACTATGCCGTATGAGGCAGGGTGTCATCAAGCCTGACTGTGCTGTATCAGGCAGGGTGTCATCAAGCATGACTGTGCCGTATCAGGCAGGGTGTCATCAAGCCTGACTGTGCTGTATCAGGCAGGGTGTCATCAACCCTGTGACCCTGCCCAGGCATGCTTCTCTCACTCCTGAATGGCAGCAGCTTGTGAGGGGAAATAATGAGACGGGTGTTTCTTGTAGTGAGCTTGGGTGGGCTGGGTAGACCGGAGGACCGGGTCCTTGACAGGTACACTTGGTCAGTTTTCACGGTAGCAACCACCTGTTGCTTTGACCTGTTGTCTTTTGCTACGCCCACAGTTTCACCTTTTTAACATGAAATATCCTTGTAGAATATCATATCATAATCTAAAATAGCGTTAATGAATTTGTTTGAGTAGATATTAAGCACATTTAAAAAATAATCAGGGCTCAGTGGCCGCTACTCAGAAGCTTGTTATAGGAGGATTGAAAGTTCAAGGCTACAGCGTGAATTCAAGGCCAGCCTAGGGAAGCCCTGCTTTTGAAAGTGAGTAGAAACCCCTGAGATATAACACTGTAGAGTGCTTACCACCCTGTGTGAAGCCCTAGGTTCACTTCTGAGTGTGGGGGAGGAGGAGAAAGGAAGGGAAGCAGGAGAGGGGGGAGGAAAGAAATGGAGAAAAGAAAAGGATTACAACAATAGGATTTATTGCTGTTATTATTATTATTAAAAAGTAGAACTTTGGGAACTGGGACGACGGCTCAGTCAGAACTGTTCTCACCATGTAAACATCAGGAGCTGAGTTCGAGCCCAGCACCTCTGCAGGATGTGGGTACAGCAGTACCCATCTGTACACACCAGGCGCTGGACAGGAGGCAGGTCAATTCCTGCAGCCCACTGACCTGCCAGGCTGGCTGGATTGGCAATCAGGCAGTGATTGAGGAAGACACCCGGCGCCTCACCTCTGGTATCCACAGGTGTGCACACTCAGAATGCTCACCTCTCCACTCAAACCGGTGTGCACACACAAACACACAAGCCCTCTCACTTGCATGTACATATAATATACTCATATCACAAGATGGAATCTTGATTTAAAAACCCAAAGGCTTCTCTAGAACTGTGAAAAAAATTCAAAGCACCACAGTTCCCCCTACAGAGATTCCTGGGTGATTATGATGGTGCTAAAACAGAAAAGGGAATCCAGTTCTAGTCAGAAGGTGGGTTTCCTCCTTCAGGGGAGTTAAAGAAAGCCTGGATAGCTGTCCCAGGATGCTTGAGTTCATGCCTCGTAGTCAAGGAGGAAGAAACCAAAAACAATTAGGCTGAGAAAGGGAGCTTGGACTGAGGAGTGACTCCCCAGACACTGGCCTGAGGGTGTGGGTGGGACCGGGTGGGACCCTGGGCCGCAGGACTGTGCTCTGCTCTGCGCTGGGCTGTCTTCTGGAGAGGCTCTGGACAGGCTGACTCCAGAGAACTTTCCAGATCTCTCCCAGGACTTTGCAATGACAATTTCCTTCCTTCGGATACTTTATTCAGACACAGTTAGTGTCCTGAGTCTCAGAGGGAAGCACTGCCTGAAAGCAAGTAGAGGAGGCGACGTTTGTTTCATTTTGTTTTCAGGAACGTGTGGCTCTTTCCCGTTTGAATACACAGACGTGTCCTTGGGTTCCATCACGATGCTGAGTTACTGCATCAGCCTACGACACAGCACATATGAGAGCATTTCTCATGTGAGAACATGCCTGTTCACAGCTCCTGGGTCACTCTAACCACAGTCTTCGCTTTTAACTTTTTTTACATCAAGCACTTCAGAGAAAAAGTTTTCTTTTTTTTTAAAAAAAATATTTATTTATTTATTTATTATGTATACAATATTCTGTCTGTGTGTATGTCTGCAGGCCAGAAGAGGGCACAAGTTCTCATTACAGATGGTTGTGAGCCACCATGTGGCTGCTGGGAATTGAACTCAGGACCTTTGGAAGAGCAGGCCATGCTCTTAACCAGTGAGTCAATTCTCCAGCCCGAGAAAAAGTTTTCTTGACCCAATATTCAGTCTCTCATATCAAACTATAAGAACTTTTGGGTTGGCTGTTTGGGAAAACAACTTCGCACTATATTGTTGAATAGTCTCCAGTTTATTTGCAAGAAGACAAGGAAGAAGAAGAGGAAGAGGAAGGAAGAAGAGGAGGAGAGTTCTTTTAAAATATTTTCCCAAAATAATCAAGAGAGAGAGGAGAAAACATTCAGCATGGCAGTCTTTGGCCACCATGCACCAAGCAAGAAATTAGTATTTAGAATATAGAAAAAAAATGAAAAACTTAAACACCCAAAAAATTATGCAATCAATAAATGGGCCAGTGAAATGAATTGACAGTCTCCAAAAGAAGAAATACACATAGGCAATAAATATTTGAAAAGGTACACAGTGTCTTTAGCCATCGACGAAACATGAACTTAAGCTGTTTCTGAACTCCCATCTCACCCCACTCAGAACGGCTATCTTTAAAATCCAACAGTAACAGCACTGGGGAGGATGCGGGGTGAAGAGGAACCTTGTGCTGCTGGGGGATACAAGGTCGTGCAGCCACTGTGGAACTCAGGGGGGAGCCTTCTCCAGATCTAAACCTAGAACCCTAAATGGCCCAGCTGCACCGCTCCTGGGCATAAACCTGAGGGTGTGAAATCAACACAGAGACAGCTGCACGTGCCTACTGCTGCAGTGGTCACACCCGGCAGGTGATGGGATCAGCCTAGATCTCCAGCAATAGCAATAGGGGAACCGATGAAGAAATACAGTGCATGAACACAATGGAATTTTATTCAACTATAAGGAAAACTGAAGTCGTGGCCTTTGCAAGAAGGAATTTAGTTGATTATCATCATGCTGGGCGAAGCAAGCCAGATTCACAAAGAGATATTCTATATGTTTTATTTCATGTGTAGAAGCTAGATTTAAATCCAAAGAGATATTCTGTATGTTTTCTTTCATGTGTAGAAGCTAGATCTAAATCAAAATGTATGTGCATATATATGCATTATATATTATAATATATATAATGTTTTTCTTAGCCATGTGATGCATGCTTGCAATCCCAATAAGCAGGCATCTGGTGTAGGAGGATCATGAATTTGAGTCAGTCTGCTCTATAATAGCAAAATGTTGTCTTTAAAAAAAGCTAAAAATAAAGGCAAGAGAGAGGGCTCCAAAGTCAAGAGTAGTTCCAGCTCGTCCAGAGGACCTGACCTGGACTCTCACCACCCTTACCAGGCAGTTCATACTGTCTGTAACTTCAGTTCCACAAGAGACAGACAGGACATGCGTGTGTGTGTGTGTGTGTGTGTGTGTGTGTGTGTGTGTGTGCGTGTAAATCTTTAAAAAAAAAACCCTCTAAAATAAATGCCCAGTACTACCCCCCTGAAATGCCCACAATATGAAATGAACGAAAAATCAGGTATTCCTTTCCTCTCTTATACCGTAGGGTAGCCTCATGCCACCAGTGGAAAAAGAAGCTGTGGCACCAGGGCTGGGCTATAGTCAGAGCCATTTTGACAAGGGCATTTACCTTAGAAGCATTAACCTTACGAAGATGGTCTTCCTCGTAAATATCCACATTCATAAACTCAAGCATTACTTAGATATTCAACCTTCATACCCGCTTCCCATCGTCCGCTCACCGCAAATTACAATAAAGAGGGAGACAGCTAGACTGTGTCCTTGCGTTCTAGTGACTGACGGAGAAAAATGGAGCAGGAGACTTGGAAGCAGTGTCTGGCGTCCGAAGTGACTTGTAGCAGCAGGGAAGAAGTCACCCATCTTAGAGACTGCATTATGCAGGATTCTCTAGAGCAACAAACCCAACAGACTCTACGCGTCATGTTAAGACAGCTTTAGAAGGTCAGTTACCGAACAGCCCGATCCCGCAATGGCCGTCCAAGGCTAGACAGCTAGAGCAAGCAGTAGCTGATGATTCTGAGCAGTTAGAAGCCCCAGAAGCAACGAGACCAATGACCCAGCTCCAGGATGAGCCTGAAGGTCCTGCGGTTCCGTGGAAAGACAGCGGTCAAAGTCATGTTGGAAGGCTGAAAAGTCTGGAGTCTGACAGCAGCACAATTAGGGCGCCTGCTCAGTAGGGCGGAGCATGCGCACAGGCTTCTCTTCATCCATTGCTTTGTTCCATCTGTGTCCCCACCCTGGACGGCACTACCCACCTCCAGGGCAGGTTTTTCCCTTGGATTCACTGACCCACGTGCCAATTCTTTTCGGAAACACCCTCGTGGCCATGCGCAGAAGTATGATTTGCAAATTCTCTAGGCGACCTTTAACCCAGTCAGGTGGACATCCAAGATTCAGCACCAGAGACTATTCAGACGTGGAGCCTAGAGGACTCAGCTACAGTTACCATGGAGACAGGAGATGCACACAGACGTAGAAGGATCATGAGAGGTGAAACTGAGCGATCGACTTTAATGTGAGTCGTAATGTTAACAGGTAAACAGTTCCAAGTTTCTCAGCACCAAGCAAAAGTCATTGTGAGGACTGAAGAGAAAGCGGAGGCCAGCAAGCCCAGCCAGAGAGTCCTGGAATACTCCAGACTTAAGTTGTTTACATAGTCCATACAAACAGTGCCTTGCCCTTGAGCTCATAATAAATCTAGTGTTCAATGCCGTGGGCTGTAAGAGTCTTAATTGAACTCAGTATTACAAGATGATTTATGCATGTGTTTCTTTTCCTGTTGCTATGACAAAATGCCTTACCAAAGCAGCTTGAGGGAGAGTAGGTTTGGGCTCCCAGCTTGAGGGGCTGATGGGGAAGTCACAGCATCAGCCTGAGGTGACGAGCCACATTGCACCTGTAGTCAGGCAGCAGTGACATTTGAATGTCTGTGCCTCTCCCTCTCTCCTTTTTACCCGGCATAGGGCCCTTGCCCATGAAGTGATGCTGCCCACATTTAGGGTGGATCTCCCCTCCTCAGTTAAGTCTCTCTACACACGCGCTCACAGATATGCCCAGAGGTCTGTCTGCTAGGTGACTCTAGATCCTGCCATATTGACAGTCTTAACCATCACAGTTACCGATTTTCCCTTCCTCTCATGATAAAGAGCTTACGTAAGGACTCAAAGGTGGCCAGGTTCTGCTACAGCACCACCCTTCCATGCCCTTGCATCTGTCCATGGTTCCCCCTTTTCTCCACAACCTCTTCCCAGTCTCCCCTCCTAAGATCACCTCTTAGATGGTGGCCTCCTTACCAGCCCTAGGTTTTTTGGCCTCACCCCTCCAATTCTATAACTGAGTGTCCTCTCCTGTTCTAATGAGTCATACAATTGTCTGCCTCCTGGACACCTCCCTGAGGGGCCAACTGATCCTCAGGATGTTGCTGGACTGGGAGATTTCCTCTCAGGCTCCCATTCCTCTTCCTCTCCTCCTCAGTTCCCAGCACTCGTGACACTGTGCGCAGCTGGAGACCTGACATTCTGCAGGCGCCTTACACCTCAGGTCAGATACCAAATCCTGACAATGCCGTCGAAAGAGTCGCCATTGTTTCCCCGCAGCACCGACTGCTACCTCAGGTTCTGCACGCCTCCTTCTGTCGCCCTAGGACACATCCTGTGTGTCCATTCTAGAACCTGGATTCTAGAATGATCTCTGTCAAGTTCAAATCTGCCTTTATCACTCCCTGGTTTTATATCTGTGGTGATGTGAATGAGATTGCCCCCTCCCCAGGCTCGTATATTTAAATACGTGGTCACAAGGGAGTGGCAGTATGTGAAAGAATTAGGAGGGGCGGCCTTGATGAAGGATGTGTATCACTGAGGGGTGGGCTTTGAGATTTCAAAAAAGCCATTCTAAGCCCAGAGTCTCCTCCTTCCTGCTGCTTGCAGGTTCAGACATAGAACTCTCAGCTCCTTCACCAGCACCATGTCTGCCGGGCCTGCTGCCTTGCTTGCTGCCGTGGTGACAATGGACTAAATATCTGAAACTGTAAGCAAGCCCCAATTAAATGCTTTCTTTTAGAAGAGTTGCCTAAGTCATGGTGTCCCCTCACAGCAGAAAAAAAAAAAAAAACTGACTAAGGCAGTATCCCTCTATGCCACCCCTTCATCCTTGGCCTACCATCCAAACCTCAGTCCGAACACAGCCTGGTACGTGCAACTCTTCCCTGAGTCTGTGAGTTCCTTGGAGGCAGGGACTGTCTCTGTTACCCTCTCTACAAGTTTTTGTTTTTTAAAATTCTTTTGTAATTTCCTTCATGAATACAATGTATTTATATCATATACACCTGATACTTGCCTTCTAACCTCCTCCCAGAACTCCTTCCAATTTCATTTTTCCTCCTTCTCACGGAGTCTAGTTAGTACTGGCTGTATGCACGTGGATACCCTGGAGCTTGGGTAAGCAACTACAGGCAATGACCTTGAAGAAAACTGACTCTCTCTTGCAATAGCAGTCAAGTACCAGTAGCTCCTTGGGTTGGGGTGGAGGCTTGTGGACACATCTATTCCATGCAGGAATGTTGGCAGGCTAGATCTTGTGTTGGTCTTGTTCAGGCCAGCACGGCTGCTGTCATATCCAGGGACACTGTTTGGCAGTGGTCCTTTGACTTTTGCCTCTTACTGTCCCTTGACCCCCACTTGCCCAATGTTCCCTGAACTTGAGTGGAAAGGGATATGACATAGTTATCCTGTTTAGGGCCAGAGTTGTTTTTCCTTTCAGCCATTATTGAACCGAGCAGGTTCATCACCCCTGTGTTAACTCTGCATTCCATGTAGATGTCCAATGGTGTGGCTTTAACATTTTGTTTTTAATGTTTTGCATCCTGGTAGGCTTCAAGGTTTGATGGAAGAGGCCAAGGCATTTCAACTCTGATTTATTTCTGATTTCTCACTCCCAGGATATTATCTAGTTTAAAAATTACTTAAAAAAAAATAAATCCCACTGTTAGGGATTGTTAAGTCTCCTCTATTGATTTTTTTCATCTGGGCCTTAGTTCTCAAAATATTATTGACATCCCATTCATTTTACAAATAATATAGCTGTTCTTCACTTGACATGGGTTCCAAATTCTCTTGTTCAATTGATTGCAGACCAAAAATCTGGGGGAAGGATCATCGTTTTATATTGGGGACTTGAGGAGCACAGATATTTTGTATCCAAGGGCAGCCTTAGAAACAATCCTCTGGGGTACCAAGAGATGGCTGCATGGTAAAAACTTCAAGTTGGGAGCTGCAGAAATGACTCAGTGATGAGACCATTGGCTACTCTTTCAGAGGTTCCAGGTCATAGCCAGCACTGACGTGGCAGCTCACAACTCTTTGTTCCCCCAGTTTCAGGGGCTTCAATGCCCTTGCCTGGCCTCTATGAGCACTCTGTACACATGGTGCACAGACAAACCTGCAGGCAAAACAACCGTGCACATAAAATGAAATATTAAAAAACTTTTCAAATTGTATGTATCAGTATATGCTGCTATCCCAGCATTTGAGAGGCTGAGACAACCCAAACTGAGTTCGAGGCCAGCCTGAGGCATATAGCAAAGTTTTGTCTAAAGGAGGAGACAGGAGAAGGAAGTCGGGAAGGAAGGAAGAAAGAAAGAAGGAAGGAAGGGAAGGGAAGGAGGGAGGGAAGGAGGGAGGAAGAAAGTCAAAAAAGTAAAATATCAACAACAGAACAAGTTCAAGAAAATGCCCAAGCAAAATGGCCAGATTTAATGGCCAGAATTTCTTTCTTGGAAATCTTCTCTTGAAGTCTTCATAAATGGCAACACAACAGCACAAATGGTTCTTTCTAGTCATGTCTTGGTAGCTGGTTTTTGGAGATTATTTTAATGTATGCATGTGTGTGTTTCTCTGTGCTGATGTGCACATGAAGTCCAGAGGACAGCACCGGGTGTCGTTCTCAGGAATGTCAGCCATCTCCTGTAAGACGAGCTCTCTCCTGGCCTGGAGCTGGCCCACCAGGGCAGAATGGCTGCTCAGTGAGCGCACTGTTAGGGAGAAAAATGTAACCCGAAGATTTGGGAAAGATAATCTTGAGGCATAGTGCCAAATGGCCATCATTTTTATGCTTTTTTTTAAACTTGGATTTTGGCATCAGTGTTTCTTTTCATCTCTCTTTTTCCAAAGAGTATTGTTATATCAACTGCGTCAAGGAAATAATTAAAATGGGCAGTAGTTTAAACAGTTGTGGCACACAGAAATATTCCGAGATGAAACACATCTCAGAAGGCGGCAAACAATTCGTTCTCTGTGTGCATGTTTCTATGTGTGCTTTCTTGTGTGTATATGTTCGCATGTGTACACATGTGTGGGAATGTATATAGAGCCCAAAGGGCAATTCTTTCTGTGTGTGTGTGTGTGTGTTTCTGTATGTGCCTTCATGTGTGTACGTGTGTGCATGTATATACAGCCCAAAGGACGACCTCGGGCATCATCCTCAGGTAGTTTAAGCACTGTTTTTTAAGACACGGTCCTCACTTCGCCAAGAGGTCCAGTCTGGCTACCTAGTAGCCATTGGCCTCTACCTGTCTCTGCCTTCCCTGCTCTGTGGTGACAAGTGCCACCATATGCATCTTTTTGCTTTCATGTACAGTTTAGAGGTGGGACTCAGGTCCTCACGCTTGCAAGAAAGCATTTTAACAACTGAGCTATCTCCAAACAATTCTATTGGGTGGATAAGACAGTCTTGTTCTGAAGCCCAGAAATAAGGTTTTTACTCAGAATATGGTCCAGGGCACCCTCAAACATGCGGTCTTCTGGCTTCTACCTCCTCAATACTGGGTTCGCAGGCTCGTTGCAGCATAACCCTGCCAAAGCACACAATTGTGCTGTCGGTGTTTAGGTGGAATTAAACTAGATTTTTGAACAATGTAATGATGTAATGACTTCTTTGTAGAAGACGTCGGAAAAGGTTGTCTCAGTCCGTGGGTGTGTGCGAGGTCCTTCAACTCATGCAGACATCAGACTGGAGGGCAGTGTGGAGCCTGCTATCCTGGCTGTTGTTTTCCTGTGATGGGGAGACTCATAGGAACCACGTGGGGCTGCCACTGGACCAATCACAGTGTGCTCCATTTTCTGAGCACCTGCTATGTTCCAGGCATTATTTTCTAGACCAAGGGTTGACAAACTACAACCCAGGGGCTAAAGAAGACCAACTGCCTTTTGGGGAGCTATAAACTAAAGCTAAAAATAGTTCTATTTATTATTATTATTATAGATTATGTTAGAGAAAATCAACTCTCAAATCTAATTTCTGGGCCTGAGAGAAGGCTTGGTAGGTGAAGGTTGCTGTCAGGTCTACTGACCTGAGTTCAATTCCCAAGACCCACATAATAGAAGAGAGTCAACTCCCAGAAGTTTTCCTTTGATATATACACATAGTGGCATGTGTGTCTCTGCCTCCATATGCACACTAAATAAATGTAAATAAATTAATTTAATTTTCAACCTTCCTTTAAAATTTTAAAAATACATTTCACCAAATATTAAGACACTGGACATTAAGAAAGAGGTTCACCACACCCAGTGTTTAGGGTCCAATGCAGCTACTTTTCTTCTGTGTACTCTATTACAAAATCCAAGACACAATCCCACTTCTTGAAATTTTAGCACGCTGCTTAACAACAAAGTTACTTGTATTCTTTTAATGTTTGGAGGGAAAAAAAATCAAAATTTCATGACACTTAAAAGTTCCATCATACACAGATCTTCATGTCCATAGAGAAAGTCCTATCAGAAAACAGCCACCCCTGTCTGAGGCCACTCTCACCTGTAGCGGCTGAGTGTCACTGACAGAGACCATGCGACCAGTGAAACCTAAAATACGCATCATCTAACTCCTTGCAGAAAAATGACCCAGTCCCTCTTTTAAGCACTTGACATGTGCTGGACACACCAAAAATACAGCTCACCTCCAAGCAGGAGAGACAAACGATAAATAGCACACATCATTTAAAAAGTAGAACAGTGTATTCGTCGATGGTTATCAAGACAAACAAAGGGGCCAGAAATGCAAGACAGGAGCATAGGGTCAAAGGAAAGCAGGATGAACATTAAATTCCATTTTTATGCCTTCCCAGCTATAGCGAAAATCTCACTTAAGCCTACAGCAGTCATATTTTAAGTCTTAAAACAATTTTCATGCTACAGGGAATTTGCTATGGCCATGCAATTAAGAAACATCTCCAGGAAGGAAGATAAGGGAAAGTGGGTTGGGTTTCTACCCAAGGAAAGTGATTGTCTGCAGAGTTGTGCTAGCGTTATTAAGGGTGAACAGAGAAGCCAACGCTCCATGGCAGTGTGTGTGTGTGTGTGTGTGTGTGTGTGTGTGTGTGTGAATGTCTACATATGAGTGTGTGTGCATGTGTGTGTGTGTGCATGGTGTGTGTGTACTGGCACGCATGGGATAGAACCGATCACGTCAAGTGTCTCATTTCTCACGGAACTAGAAGTTGGCTGTCTTAGGCTAGGCTAACAGGCAGGTAAGGCCTAGGGTCCATTTATCTTCACCCCACAATGCAAGGGTTACAGGCACCTGTAGCCTTCCCTGGCTTTTTACCTAGCCCTTCTTTGGCACTTTTGCCCTCAGACAGATTGGGGTTTAATCATCTCCTCTCACCCTTCCCATCTGGGTGTCTGGGCAGCTTTCAGCAACTCAGAATCAAATCACGTGAGTCTACTTTCCCCTTTGGAAAGGAGGGACAGTCCCATCTTCAGCCACTGAGGAATGACATCATATCTGATGTGAGACCAAGGAGGCCCTCAGGGTCCTGGAGAAGTACTTAAATACTCGCTTTCTTCCCTCCCTTCTCACCAAATCCAAGTTCTTGGCTCCCAACTAAAGATTTCCGAGAGTTCCCTTTCATCTCCTGTTGGGTTTTGAAAAGTCCCAAGCCAATGCAGACAACACGAATGGCCAGTGACCAGAAGAAATACTCCGTGCCAAGATCCCCACTTGTGCACACGGCCGGCCCCTGCCCGCCGCGGTAATGGCCTGCCAGTGCTGTGTTCCTGCCAGAGTCTTGATTGCACGTGTGTTTCTTTTTTATACCTTGCTGACACTCCTCGCACCACTCCCAGCAATGCGGCTCTCTCTGATGATGCCTTTTAAATCCTAAGTGGTTCTATGGCGCTGTGATCTGAGTCATCCTCCAGGGGTTTCTGGGACATAACAATGACTTAATTAAATGTCAGAAGCAAATTGTATTTTCTTTGGTAAACTGTACAAATAAATACTTCTCTTTTTCTTCTCTTTCTAGGGTCAAAAGAATGAACAGTAAATGTGGAGTTGTGTTCCCCTTAAACTGACCTTAATTTCTGGTCATTATTTTGAAATATTTACAAAGTAATTGTGTTCTTTAAACTTTCCCTCTATGTTCTTCTGAAATAAAATAGAAACAACTGTATACTTTGGTCCTCCCATTAACATTTTAAAATGTACATGTTATGGTGTTGAAATGGAAATATTATTGTTGCCATAGACATATGAGATATAACTTTATAGCCAATACATGATTTGTTTTCATTTTCATTATTCCACGAGTGGAGTCTCATTTGATGGCAATCCCATATCACATAAATTAAGGGTCATTTCTCTCAATTTTTCTTCTTTACCACCACCAACGTGACTCTAAATCTTCAAAACACAAAACGTGGAATTGAGGCCTGCAGGGGAACCTCATCCCCCAACCCCCACCAACAGCTGCTCTCCCATTCTTGCTTTTAGCACTAAGAACAACCCACTTACGAACTAAGAATGAGCCTCAGTTTCGTCCGTCACTTCACTTACAGCATGTGTGAGGTCTGGGTTTGATCCCTAGCACTCCATAAAACTGGGTATGACTGTGACCTCTGTAATCCAGCACTTGGGAGACAAGGCAGGAATTTAAGGCCATCTCTGTCACATAGTGAGTTGGAGGTTAGCCTGAGCTACATGAGACCCTGTGTGAAAAATACTGTCAGCAGATCTACAAGGTGGCTCAGCCAGTAAAGACACGTACTGCCATACCAGCCAGCCTGAGATCAACCCCTGAGACCCGCACGAAAGGAGAGAACCAGCTCTCACATACGGTCTGTGGTCTTCCCATAGCTACTGTTTAAACTCCCATTATCATGCACATAAATAATTTTTAAATTACAATTTAAAAAAACCCCAACCATACAAACAAAATACATTTTGTAGATTCAAAGAACCTTAGATACATGTTAGACCAATTTCTCATTAAATGCTCCAAGATCTGTATGGCCCCTTACAGTCTTTGCCAAGAAGGCATGGCACGCAGTTACTGCTTGACTATAAGACACTCATTCTCAGTTGAATCGGAAAGGTGTTTCTTAGCTTCTGTGTGCTTGCTCTTGGTTTGTGGCTCACCTCAACCCATTGCTGGATTGAGATCAGTGACCCAGCTCCGTATCTTGTACAGCCCTGGGAACTTGCAGGAACTGGGAAGAGTCAGACCCCAGCCATCGGCTCCAGGAAGCCCTCCTGTGACGATTCTGTCACGCAGAACAGTCTGGAACACACAGGAGCTCTGTAAACGGAAATTGACAGAGCTTAAGAAAAGACACCTGCATGGGAAAGCTTCCTCCTTCTGCACTTTAGGACAGACTTTGAACTTCCTCATCGTCCAGTGGGGATAATGAGAGCAGCTAATTCATAGTCTTGCTGAGAGAAATCAATGAGATTCCAGCAGGAAAGAGCACAGCAGAAAGCCCAATCCACCTGGGATTCTCTAAACACCCAGTGTTGGTGATATCAATCGCTCAGGGATCAATCCCGCTGATCTGATTTTTATTCCCAGAATGCACTTAATGGAGAAGGAGAGGACTCCAGAAAATTGTCTTGTGACCTCCAGACATGTGTTGTGTGACACATGCATGCCTATACACCACACACACACATGCACAGGCACACACACACACAAACACACACACACACACACAAAGTTATAAGGGTTTGAACTTCATTCAACACTTTTAGTAGATGTCTTCAAACATCAGCCAGGAAGGATTCCACTTATTTGAAAACAGAAAGTTCAGAGTAAACATTTTAGACATAACATTTTAGACACAAGACATAAACACCTTCATCTCACAGATGCAGTATCTGCGATTGGGAGAGGCTTCATGACTTGTTCAAGGGCATAGAGCTGAAATATTGCTATCTAGTGATCCAGAACACGCCTCCCAGGTCCCAAATCTTCAACTCACTGTTATCTGCCTCGTTAAGATAAGATTTCTAGCCCTGGGTCTGGCAACTGCACACGTAGGGACTTCATACTTGCCTAATGTCTGCATTAAACAGTTGAGTGCCCGCCGAAGCCCTGGAGACCCTGCTTATTCATGTACATATATCCTGCTTTCTTATTTATGCCCCACTCTGTGCTGAAATAATTTAAGATGGCCCTTGGGCATTTTATCAACAAGCTAGATCTCTGGCTGCTACCACACCCTTCTAAGATCTGAACAGTTCAGTAGTTGCTTTCTAGAATTGTGGGAAGAAAATCTGAGGAAAATGTGCACAATTTGGAAACCCGGAAATCTATCCAGTCTTTGTGGTATCATGTGTACAGTGCGATAGCATATGTCTTAGGTTAACCAAAACCCTACCCTAGCCATAACGCTAAGAACTACACTGGGTATCAACAGGTTAGAGCTTGCCATTCTGGTCACGAAGAAAAGAGCAGGCATTTTACTGTGCCCTTGCCTGGGAGAAATGAAAGGGTTAATTCTCCCCCCTGTGTGCCAAAACCATCTAGTTTACAGACTGGAACGAATATATATATACGGCACCTTTGTTTTAAAGTGTGGTTGTTGAGATTCCTGAGCTAGTGACAGGAGCCCTGGGCAGGAAAACGGGCTGGGTTACTTACTTTGAATGTGGACTCATGGACTGTGGGAAGGAAACTATTTAAAATGGGGCTTAGGGAAAGGGGGGTAAAATCCCCTTTCCCCAGCTGAGATTCTTCCAGGATGTCGTCATGCAATCTCCAAGACCTCCGCGGAACAGTAGACGATGCTCATTGGCTGTATGCAAATGATCTGAGAGCACTGGTTTCCTGGCGGAGAAAACTTAGACCTGAGAGGGACGCAGTCGGCCTGGCTCTCTGCAGTCCTGCGAAAACAGAGTCGTTCTTGACAGGGCAATTTCAGCCTTTGACATTCCAGGAAATTATTCCAGAACATCACTTAGGCTGGGGTTTCACCCGTCCTGCGACATGGAGACATAAGGGCAGTGCGTAAGATTTAAGTGTTCGCCCAGACTTTAATACAAAGCCCAGACCAAAAAAAAAAAAAAAAAAAAAAAAAAAAAAAAAAAAAAAAAAACATGCGCGGAGGCCGAATTTCACTGTACATTATCACTAGTAATTAAACCCAGTATAGGGGAAGAAAGGTCTGCTGGCCAGGAAACTGCAGGCACAATCTGAAGTCTATTTCCTCTCCGTTTTAAAGATGGGGGGGGGTGTTCTTGCCGTGTCCCAGATGTGACACCCAGATAAGGTGTTTGGGTCGTTAATGGAACTGCAGAAGTTAGCCGCATCCTGGAGGCACAGGGGCCTTGCTGAGGTTTGCTGGCCTGTACATTTCAATGTGTTTCATTTTGTCCAAGCAGGACAGCTGAGAAAGGTCAGGAGACTCGGGTTAAAAGCCCGGAAATGGACCAGGGCCCCACACGATGACATCATTTTCTTGCAATGCGGTGAAGCAATGACAATTCCATGAAGCGGGGAAATAAATGACTAGGGAGGCCTGGCCACAGTGAGTCCCAGAATCGGCAGAGGCAAGGCCTGCTTAGCTCAGCTCTTACCCTTTATTAATATTCTTGGAGAGAGATCGCAGTAGAGAGGGTTAAGAGAGATTGGGAGAAAATGTGTGTGCGTACGTGCGTGCGTGCGTGCGTGCGTGCGTGCGTGTGTGTGTGTGTGTGTGTGTGTAGACGTAAGAGAGCACAGTGTGGGAGAGTGAGGGGAAGAGAACAGGAGAGGAGAGTGACCTAGACCCTGGCCCACTACTATTTATTGACAGTCCTGTGGCTGGTACAAGGGGAAGAATTAAGATAAAAACCTGCTTCAGTGTCCACCTGCCAGTCCCGGTGCAGGGAGACATCAGCCCTTTTCTGACTCAAACAACTGTCTCACGAGCAGTAGTGGCGGCCTCTGTGTTGTCCTGACCTTCCTGGAGATGTGCGCATAAAGGCCTAGTAACCCAGCTACAAAGGGGGACAGCAGACAGAGGAAACGGGGCCGTACAAGTCCCTGTACAACTTGCCCGTAGCTCCACAGAAGTGACTTCTCTTCCCGGCTGCCGCTCTGATGAATTCTGGGCGTGCAGAGGGGCAGCTTTGAATCTTGTGTGATCCTCCTGAGACGTGGAACCTTCCTGTGAGTTCCCTGAGCCGTCGTCCTTCTCCTCAGAGGGACTTGTCCTGAACACAGTGTAAAGCGGATGATCAGACTTTCCTTAGTAGCCCCATGATTCTGTGAGCGCCCTCCTTGGGGAGTGTGCTCAGAAGTCCAAGCTGGAGAATTTGCCTGATTTGGGCAACATAAGCCTCCTGAGTGGGCATCCCTAAGCACACAGAGGTCGCTTTTGAGGACTGACAGGAAGATGTCTTTAAGGCGCCAGCACAGGTCCGAGGAGGCGTGTTGGCCTGGCGAGCGAGAGCCCTGGACTAGGTGCCAGCCTGGCCATGTGACCTTGTACAATGTGTACAGTTGTGGTGGCACTACTGGCCTCCCCAGTGGCCGAGTCTGACCTGGATTCCATCCAACTGGGTCCAGCCCTGAATCAAGTCAAGGACTTTAGAGCTCTGGCCAGCACAGAGAGGCTGCATCGGAGGGTCCTGCTGTTCCACTGTCGGCAGAGATTTCTGTCCTGCCCAGTCCCGCAGCCATTCATCCCCAAAAAATACACAGAGGTCTACTATATTAATTATTAACTGGTTGGCCTATTAGCTCAGGCTTCTCATGAGCTCTTTCTTACATCTTAAATTAGCCCGTTACTCTTGTTTATGTTAGCCATGTGGCTTGGTACCTTTATCAATGAGGCATTCTTGTCTTGCTTCCTTCCTCTTCCCAGAAGTCTCCTGTTCTTGTTGCCCCACTTCTACTTCCTGCCTGGTCGCCCCATCTGTCATGTCTGGCTATTGGCCAATCAGAGTTTTATTAAAATACAAGTGACAGGGTACAGACCATTGTTCCATAGCATTCCACCTCTGACCAGGTAGCAGGGTTTGGAGAACTGGGCTTCCACGCTGTACCTCTGCTCACTACTGGGTGGCTGCTTCCTTTAACTGAGTGTCTGTTCCCTTTGTCATACCCCATGTGGGGACGCCTTTAGAGCTTTGCTACTTTGTTCTCCCAGTTTAGATCCTCTTGCAAGTTAGCAGGAGCCACCAAACACTAACTACAGGTAAGATCAGCAGATCACAGCTTCGTGAGACTTCAATAAGTATTTTTTAAAACAACTGACATTAAATCACTTTTACAATGTCACTTCTTAGCCCACTGGATGGGGTAATGTACTACAAGAACGGTACCAATCATGCCAGAACAACCCTGCAGCAGCTGAGTCAGTACCAGGAGGCCCGTCTAATCTGAGTTTACGGGAGTTATTTTACCCAAACTGGGGGAAACCATGCAGAGACATATATGCTCTTGGGGAAATTCACACACATAGCTGAGAGGTGGACCCACACCCAGGAGGGCTCATCCAGGCTTCTCCCTCATTCTCCTGGGGGAGGGCATCTTCCCGAGTCACTATCCCAAGATCTGTTGAACGCTCTAACTGCTGCACAGCCAGGGAGCAGAGCAAATCTAGAGAGACAGATAGAAAGAATTCTACTTCAATGTCCACAATTTCTGAGGTTTTATTTTTCTGCCAAATTGGCATTTTTGTGTTCTCTGAACACTCCCTTTAAGTAATTCTTGGTTCTCTGCAGTTAACCCTACAGGGAAAGGAAATTTGTTTTACACCGGTGTATTTGATCATGGACTCCGAGGCTTGCATTTCTCACCATCTGAATAGCCCTCACGCCTGCCCACACATGTCGAAAGCGCTGTTTAGCTTAAATACACAGATCACACTGACTGCAGACTCCCCTTTCACCTTGCTCTAGGCAAGGAGGAAGATCAAAGCCGCCTGGCTTTTTCCAGGGTGACTCCTGCTTTGTTCTGAACCCGTCACCCATCTCCTGTTTGCAGAAGCTCCTACAAAACCTCCCTGTTTGTCTGTTCTATAGCCCTCTTTCTTATAAACAAGAGCCCATTGCTCATTTGGTGTCCTCGGGACAGGGACTCTCCCACATGGGTAGAGCCTTTACTTTGAGGTGTCTTTCACGGCTATGGAACCAACTCATTCCAACTTTTAAAACTCACAGTGTTAAAGCAGTGAGAAGCAGTGCAGGGTTTGCCAGGTGACGAGAAGACCTGGAAATGACTAGGTTCTGATAAGACTTGAGGCCCAACAATGAAATGCAGCTTTTCTTTGATGAATTCTGCCTTGAAATACTCACATGGCTATCTTTGTTTTTTTTTAAAAGGTGGCCCTGGTCTATTTAGTTATTAATTCCTTTCGTTTTGGAGGAGAATAGAAAGTAAATAATAATAACTGATTTCACTTAGCTCATAAATTATTATTGATAAAAAATATATAGGGTACCAGATTGTGTATTCTTAAAACGGCACAATGATTTGGAAAAACAAATCTCCCAGCCCAGGGACCAGCAAGAGGCTCAGTAGAACAGCACTTTCCGCTAAGCCTAAGGAACCATGTTCCATCCCGGGGACATACCTCTTGGTGGTTTGCTGTCCTCTGACTTCCACACATGTGGCGGTGGCATGTGCACGCATATTCACACGTGCACACACAAATAATTGTAAAAATAACAACAACAAACAACAACACTCCAGTCCACATAACAGATGATATAGAAGATAAACCACAAAGAAGTTTGAGCAAGTTATACACCAAGAAAAGGACTGAAAACCAAACCCTTTCCTCTTGGGATGTGTATGTGTAGGGGAGGTCCTCTCTTTTCTCACACATGAAACAAAGGAGCCAAAATTAACTATCATGTATAGAATCCCGGGACTTAAAATACCTGTGCTAGTGGAAAACATTAAGCCCCCACCAGCTTTGCTTGTCAAATTTCATGAAAAAGATAAGCTCCATGGAATTATGACTTCAGACAGGGAAGTGGATGCTGTCACCGAAGGAGGAAACAACAGGAAGGGAAGCGCAGAGCGCAGAGCGTGGCCACAGATATGCAAGAATGTCTATTTGCCACAGGCAGCTTGGACAGAAGGGAGACCAGGCTGAGAGCAACTCACTCAGGCCAATCAATCAACAAGGATTTAATTTGACTCAGGTTACTTTATTTGTCAAGGGATTCTTACGGGGGCGCCTGAGATAACATGGCCAAGGATTATATGCCCCGCTGAGTGTAGTAGATTGCAAAAATATCCTAGCGACTAGCTCTGTAAAACCAGGGAGGGAAAGGGCCTGGGTAACCAGAGAGGGCTCAGGAAATATTCAAAGAATGCTCTGAGGCTGAGCCTAAACAGTGGGGCCTGGCTGGGGACTGGGAGAAAGGGCAGAACAGCAGACGGAGAATGGGAACCAAAATGGATTTATCCTCTTTAAGTAGACTGCTCAGTCAGCGCTTGGGAGGGGACATTGTGCTTACAAAAAAAGCACTTTGACCGTGAACCAAAGAATAAGTTTCAGATGTTCTCAAAATATAAAGATGCCTTGGTAGTCAGGATTTCCCACCGGACTCTCTTCTCCAGAGAGAACGACAAAGAGATCACAGAGCGCTCTCCGGGCCAGGCGCTCTTACAACACGAAACTGTGAAGTGCACTGCTCTTGCTGCCATGCCTGCCAGGAAGCTGAAACAGACGTGGGACTGAATTCTAGGACTCAAATATCGAACTCTTTCTCTTCTTTATTTCCCTCTTTGTCTTCCATTCCCACCTTTCGTTGGAAGTTATCTCCTTCTTTCATCTTTTTTCAAAGATAGTGGTTGAGTCCCCTGGGTGAGGCACGCGGGAACCTTTGGGAGGGCAGATGGCGTGTGAGCACGGAGCGGCAGGCACGAGGTATGAGCTTTTAGTATTAGCTCTGCCTATGACTCATCGTGTGTTTAGGTCTTGAGGCTTTGTGTTTATTCTTGGGATATAGTTCAGGCATTTTCCAGATGAGGAAGGGCTCTGGGGCATCTAGCTGGCTTTTCCTAATAACTCACCGAGTCGTCTTCATGTCATTTAAGCACGGGTTACTTCTCCGAGGGTCTTTGATTCCCTGGCTGCAGACACTCTGGCACCAGGAAGCCTTAAAGGTCAAGGAGCGAAGACACACACAGAGGTGGGTGAAATCGGGGGACACTCGTTAGCAGCCTCTGAGAGCCTGCGGGGTGAACACTGGTTTCTAAGATAGATGGATGGTGTCATTCACAGTATGAATAACTGTGCTCACTGAGCTGGGGCAGGGACCAGCAGGTGTGTCCTGGAACACGGCTGTTTGCAAGAGAGCTGCTAAACTTTAACCGGTGCGGACTGCCAGTGCTGGGCGTCATGAAGCCCAGGAACAACAGTGTCCCGCGGCCTTAGTTTCCTCACCAGGGGAAGAGAGGGCCTGGACTCACTCATCCCCCGTGGCTCCTTGCAGCGCTAATCACTGTGATTTGTTTAGTTTACTAGTTCTCGTTACAGTCATTTGACTCCACAGGGCGCACAGATGAACAACTTTTGCATTCTCTTCCAGTACAACGTGAAGCAGCACACGGATAGAGTAGACAACGGTGCATAACTGGAAGCAGCGACTGGCAAGATGTGGATCATTAAAGGCTCTAAGTTATGCTAGAGTCCTGCTAGCTGTGTGAGAGGGTCAGCGTTGATTGTCCATGTGACAATGTAGAATCACTTGGAAACAGAGTTTCGGTAAGTGTGTGGCTAGTCTAGGTTGGTCTGTGAGCTTGTCTGTGGGAGATTGTCTCTATTACATTAACTGATATGGAAAGACCAAGCCCACCTTGGTCAGCCTCTCCCTGGGTTTGGGTTCTTAGCTGTCTTAGAATGGAGGAGGTGAAGTGAGTACTGATTACACATGCACTGGTTTCTCTCAGCTCTGGACTGTGGATATGACTAGCCAGTGTAAGCTCTTGCCAGTCTCTGCTTCCCGCTATGATGGATTGGTGATTTAACATGTTTTCTTCCCCTGAACTGCTTTTTGTTGGAATATTTAATCACAGTGGCAGAAATGAATCTCAGGCAACATCCTTAGCCACTTCCATGAAAGCATAGCCAAATACTTGACAAACCGTGTTTGCTCAAGGTTGTCTTTGCTTGTTGGTTTTAGATTCAGCTGTGAGAAGTCATACAGGGAAGGATCCTGTGTACCCTGTACCAAAGACTCCTCAGTGATACCATAGTGCAAAACTATAGCACAAATTCAGAATCAAGATGAAAACCATGTCTGTCGTTGCTGGGATGCCTCCTGTTGCCCTTCTGTGGCCTCACACATTCACTCTCCAGCCTCAATCCCTAGAAATTCCTGGAGACCACTTATCCATTCCCAATTTTTATAACTTTGCCACTTCATAAACTTTATATAACAACACAGATCATAAGTGTCTGAAATAAACTTTTATAATCTCAGCCTCATTTCTGTTTATTTATTTACTTATTTTGAGACAGACTCATTCAGCTCAGACTGACCCCAAACTTACTGTGTAACTGCGAATGACCTTGAACCTCTGAACTTCCTTCCTCTACTTCCTGAGTGCTGGATTACAGGTGTGGAAGCCAGATCTGGGTTCTGCAGTGTAGGAATCCAGTCTAGAGCTTTTCACATGGTATACAAGCATTCAACCAGTGGAGCTATAGGCCCCTGACATCAAATATACACCTTCTGAAGGGAGTGTCCATTGCAAAGTAATTAAACAGAATGGGGAAATAGTCTCAAAATGAAACACCAAGATTAGTGAATCCGGGCAGTGAAAGGGAGCGCTGACTTCCAAGACCAGATCAAAAATCCCCAATTCCTTTGGGATGTTCCCCTGTGAGAAGCCATGTCACAGGCCAGACAACTGGAGGCAAACAGCTGGAGAGACCATCACAAGGGTCAGACGATAGACAGGCACTCCGGCTGACAGATGAATTCGTCTGTGGCTCGGCCTGTGAGTGGAGCTGTCTGCTGGTTGTGCACCTCTGAGTGACATCCATTACAGACCCAAGAAGCCAAAGAGTCACACAGCTGAGACCTGTGTGAGTATTTGATCCACTGAATCTGGTTGTATGATAAAAGCAATTGCACTTTTAGGCCAACCAATTTGGTGTAATAGTTACTTAGCCACAGCAGCCTGGACATAGCTAAATGCTAGACAGAGCAGCCAAAACCCTGCTGCAAGTGCTGAGGAAACACTTAGATTCACTTAGTGAATCCACAGAGATCCACTCATCTCTCAATGTCATCACTGGAAGCCACAGAGAGATCCAAGACTCAACTCTCGGACCCCCCCGCCTCCCAAGCCTCTACCCTTTCCCATCTACTGAGTGACACAAAACTCAGAAAGCATCTGCAGAGCCGCATCTGTAACCCCAGTGCTTAGGAGGCCGAAGCAGGGAGGTCATGGGTGTGAGGTCAGTATGTATGCTGCATTTCCACCTCAAAGAAAACCAGAAAAGAGGAAGAGGAGATGAGAGGCAGGATGAGAAAGGGGATGGGAAAGAGAATGGGAAGGAGGAGGAGGAGAAAAATAAATAAAAGAAAGGACCTTTCTATGCAGGGTCCAAACACTAGCTCTTTGACATGCTACACTTTTATTTCTACTGAATAAAAGCTGAATTAGCCGAAAGCATTGACATATAAACAAAAAGTAAACTGGGTGGCCTACATGTGTGGAGCTTACAAACGCTGCACATAATTGGGCTATTTGAATGCAACTAGCTTCCAATTAGAGGAAGCAACGTGCTCAAGTGCATAAAACAAGGAGGATTCTGGAGTCTCAGGGGTTGAAGGCTGTCTGTGCCCAGCACACTGAAAGGTCTTTCCTGCTACAAGAACAAAACGTGGCCTCTATTAATATCAAGCTGGCCGCCTCTGAACACTTGCTTCCTGGTGATTTATGGTGGCCAGGCCGCTTCCTGCTCCTTTTGAACTGTCACATTTCAACCTAGGAGGAATTCTAAGCAATTCCACAATCCTTGGCCCCGGGGCAACTTCAGGGGAATCTTTTAGAGAGAGTTTGGGTATTTACAACTCACAAATTGATCTTGCTTGATAGCTCACAAAGGAGAAACGGGGGCTTGTTGTTCTGTCTGATGCCAACTGGGGCTTGATCCAAACACAAGTACAAAAGTCTAGGGCAGGCAGCGTGTGTGGGAACAGGTCCTCCCTGACCTCCCAATTACTGTACGAAGATGGAAATGTTTTCCCTTAAAAAGATCAAAGATATTATCCTTTGGTCAACGACAATGACATTTTGCTTCTAAAATAATTCCATTTGAGGGAAAAAACTAAATAATCCAAGTCACATGCTGCCCGTAATTGTATCTCAAAGAAAACAGGGTAAGCGTATCAAAGCTGCTGTTC